>NW_027361997.1:0-1200000 GCF_039654945.1 Dendrobates tinctorius | reverse complement strand
GGGCTGATATTCATAGCCTGGGAAGGGGCTATGGGTATTACCGGTTTTCCAGGTTATAAACATCGGCCCCCAGTCGTTGGTTTTCCCTGTCTGGCACAGAAAATTGCAGGGGAAAGGGAAGAGAAAACTTTGTTCACCAAAATATACCTGAGACTGTCCGTGCCTGAAGATCAGTGACTGACTACCACATGTAAGCAAATAGAAATAGAAGACTTCCGGAACAGTAATCTTTCCTCAGTAAAAATTCTTTCCCTATTTAAACATCCCCAGGGATATAAAACAACATCATGGGGACCCCCCCCCATAGGCCTGACACGTCTCGGACCCAGTAGAAGCAGTCCTTCCTCAAAGGTGTTGTTTTTTATGGCTGGGGATGTTTAAATAGGGAAGGAATTTTTACTGAGGAAGGATTCCTGTACCGGAAGTCTTCTATTTCTATTTGCAGAAAAATGCGTGGGAGCCCACGCAATTCTTTTTTCCATTTTTTTTTTTAATTAAACAGATATTGCGTTTAAGGTTAGGGTCACACTTGCAAGAAACTCATTCAAGGCTCACACCTCAATACCCAGCGCTCAAGACCGGAGTGTGCGGCTGCATACATTTCTATGCAGCTGAACGCTCCGGTCCGAGTGTCGGCGGCAGTGCTGGGTATTGAGGTGCGAGACTCGTGCGAGTTTCTCTATCTATCTATAGATATATTGATAGATAAAAAAATTATTTTGGCGGGGTACATAACTCCCCTTCTGTTGGGTCTATGTGTTACCTACCTCAGCACATGGGGGGTGTTCCCATTGTCACGGGGTCCTTCTCTGGTATCACACAATCAACAAAGCAAGCGAAGAGTGAACAATTCCAAGACCTTTATTCAGGCAAAAATACGAAAAGGTCCATATTCAGTCCACCACACAAAGGATAAGATAGTCCAGAATAAGAATGCAGTCCAGTATCAGGATAAAATGTCCAGGGAACGAGATTCCAAAACTCTAGCACCAGAGGATAAAACAGGTCCTTCTCTCTCTGAAGTGCTGTCTGTGCACGATCCTGTCCACACCGGAACTGACTTGCCCAGCTCCTGTTCTCTCTCCACCCCCTTCCTTGTTCAGGGAAAGTCAAACAAGTTGGGGCGGTTTCCAGGCCCCCCAGAGGAGAACAAAGGGCCTTAGGGATTAATGCACAACAGGGGGGTCATCAAGAGACAGATACAGTGAGGCTGTAGACTTACAATGTAGCATATGTAGACTCACATAGCATATCACACCATCACAACCTCCCCCCCCCATAAGTGAGCACGCCATGAGGTCTACACAGACCTCTGGCCTGCTCACTTTAGTCCACATTGCTCAGTTATTTATAGTTCCTTGTACAGTGGCAGGGGTAGGTCGGCCTGGGGAGCCTATGGTTCTTGTCGAGACAGTCCATCGGCGTTCTGGTGTTGGCTTCCCCGCTTGTATTGGATGGAGAAGCTGTAGGGTTGTAAGGACAAGCTCCACCGCAGCAATCTTCCATTGTCCCCTGATACGCGATTCAGCCATGTGAGGGGGTTGTGGTCTTTAACGATTGTTAAGTCTCTGCCATACAAGTATGGCTGCAATTTTTTTAGCGCCCATACGATGGCAAGGCACTCCTTTTCAATAGTGGCATAGGCAACTTCCCGATCCAGTAGTTTCCGACTGGCAAAAGCAACAGGATGTTCTTCTCCGGCGGCGTTCACTTGGCTAAGTACTGCCCCAATCCCAAAGGTGGATGCATCTGTCTGCACGAGGAACCTGCGTTTGTAATCCGGGGCAGCCAAGACAGGAGCAGTGACGAGGGCAGTCTTTAACGCTGAAAAGGCATCCTCGCATGCCGTCGTCCACGTCACATTCCTAGGCATGTTCTTGCGGGTCAGGTCGGTTAGGGGCTTGGCCAAGGTGCTGAAGTTAGAAACAAATTTGCGATAGTAACCAGCAGTTCCTAAAAACGCAAGTACCTGCTTTTTAGTCTGGGGTCTACACCAGTTGCTAATGGCTTCCACCTTGGCAGGCTCTGGCCTTAGTGTCCCACCCCCTACTCTATGCCCGAGGTACTGCACCTCAGCCATCCCTATTTGGCACTTATCAGGGCGAATGGTCAGTCCTGCAGTAAGGATACAGTCCAGCACTATGCCCAAGTGTTTAAGATGTTCCTCCCAGGTTGTGCTAAAAATGGCGATGTCGTCTAAGTAAGCACAGGCAAAGTCCTGACATTGTTGTAACAGTCGATCCACCAGTCTCTGGAAAGTAGCGGGGGCAGTTTTCATCCCAAAGGGCATTCCCAGGAACTCATAAAGTTCAAATGGAGTAATTAAGGCTGAGCGCTCCCGAGCGTCCTCCGTTAGGGGTATCTGCCAGTACCCCTTGCTCAAGTCTAACGTGGTCACAAATTGGGCACTGGCCAGACGATTCAATAGATCATCAATCCTGGGCATGGGATAAGCATCACTCTTGGTGGCATCATTTAGTCATCTGTAATCAACGCAGAATCGTGTTGTACCATCCTTCTTGGGGCCCAGGACGACAGGAGAGGCCCAAGAACTGTGAGATGGCTGAATAACTCCCAGTTGTTTCATCTCCTCCAGTTCGTTCTTTATCATGCCTTGAACAGCCTCTGGAACCTGGTAGGCAGCCTGCTGGATGGGGCGTTGTCCGGGGCTTTCCACATGGTGGCTGGTGAGAGTAGTCTTCCCCGGCTTTGAGAAGAAAGCAGCAGCCCTCGGCCTTAGTATGGCGACAATATCGTCCTTTTGTATATCCGATAAATGGGAGCCCAGGGGCACTTGTTCCAGTGATCCTCCCGCTTGGGCAACCTGGAGGAGATCTGGGAGACACTCGTCGGCGGCGGTATCACTAGGGGGGTGGCAGACAGCTAGAACAGGCAGAAATCGGTCGTGGTAGTCTTTCAGCATGTTAATGTGGACGGTTTTCTGTCGTCGACCACTAGAGTCCAGGGCAATAACATAGTTAGTGTCATTAATTTTCTTGACAACCTGATAAGGGCCTTCCCACACTGCTTGAAGCTTGTTGGCAGGGGAAGCAGTAATCATGAGCACTTGCTGTCCTTCCATAAATTCCCGGTTCCTGGCATTACGGTCATACCAGGTTTTTTGTCTGGACTGGGCCATTCGCTGATGTTCTTTAGCGAAGGTAGCCAGCTGGGCGAGACGGTCTCTGAGCTCTAGAACATAGGGAACGATGGGCATTCCGGTATCTGAGATGTCTCCCTCCAAATATTCTTTCAGAAGAGTGAGAGGCCCACGGACCTTCCGGCTAAACAGTAGTTCGAAGGGAGAGAACCCTGTGGACTCTTGGGGAACCTCCCGATAGGCGAAGAGATGTGGCAGGTACTTTTCCCAGTCTTTTTCAATGTCAACAAAAGCCCTCAGCATATTTTTTAGGGTTCCATTAAAGCGTTCACATAGTCCGTTTGTCTGCGGGTGGTATGGGGTGGTGCGAATGGCTCTAACACCACAGGTATGCCATAGGGACTGGACCAGATCTGACATGAACTGAGTGCCTTGATCCGACAATATTTCACTAGGAAACCCTACCCGGGTAAAGATGGTAACAAGGGCCTCGGCTACTTTTACTGTTGTAATACTGGACAGGGCTACAGCTTCAGGATACCTAGTGGCATAGTCCACCACGGTCAGGATATATTTTTTTCCCCGACCTGCTGGGGTGGGCCAGAGGACCTATGATGTCGACGGCTACACGTTGAAATGGTTCCTCAATTATGGGCAGGGATTGCAGGGGTACCTTATGTCGAGCTCTTGGATGCCGCATTTGCTGGCACACATCGCAGGTGCGGCAATAATGGGCTACCGACTGCGAGACGCCCGGCCAGTAAAAACTTTGGGTGAGTCTCTTTTCAGTCCTTTTTATCCCTTGATACCCAGCCAAGGGGATGTCATGGGCCAGTTGAAGTAGCTGTGCCCTGTACTTCTGAGGGGCAATGAGTTGCCTGGTCGTTGCGTCAGGGTTGCCCTGGTCACTGCCCTTTGTTACACGATAATACAGTCCGTTTTCTTGAGTGAAGCCATCCCCATTATCTCGCATGTGCCCAGTTTCTGCCTTTCGCCTAAGGGCTGCTAAGGTAGTGTCACCCTCTATTTCTCTCCTAAACTCCTCTCTGTCCCAAGACTCTCCCAATGTGGTAGTGTTAGGGTTTCTAGGTAGAAAACCCAAGAGTGGACCCTCTGGGTCGTGGCTCCAGAGCCCCCTAGGGCGAGCGGACCAGGTGATGACCACCCCCTATACAGGGAGTGTTAGGGGCAGGCCCAAGGGAGATGGAACCACGACAGCCGGAACCAAAGGGACAACCCAGGGTAAATACAGGAGAGCAGATCAGAGTGTGGAAAGGTATACGAGGGGTAGAGTAGATCCAAAGTAACAGGAGGCAGGCAGTGGAAGCCCGAAGGGTCAGGACGGAACCGAGACCAGAAGCTGAAAGGAAGATGAGGGAAAGGGGGTTAGGAAAGGCTGGGCCTGGGAAATGAGACAAGGAAAGAGACAGGGGAAGGAGCGTAAAATACAGGAGACAGGCAACAATAGGGCAGAGGTACAGGAGAGGGACCGGCACGGGGAACACAGGAGAAAGCAGAGGAACCAAGGAGGATGGTAGGCAGAGACAGGGAGACACGGGAGCAGGCTACAGACGGGGACAAAGGCAAAGATACAGGAGAGCGCAGCACAGAGGGTGCGCGGGGACCTGATGGCCAAGGGTGACGCTGCGCAAGGATAGCAGGCGCCACGGGCTAAGACAAACAGGCGTCTTACCTGTCCAGACGCCCAGCTGAAATACCTGGTGGGCGCTGCCATGATGGGGGCGGAGCCACCGGGTCACGTGCCCTCAGGATGCACAGAGGCCGAGGAAGGGCGAGCGCACATGCGCGGACCTCCGACGCGCCGAACCCCTGCAAAGCCAGACAGGGGACGGCGCGAGAGCGGAGAGGGGGGGCGCCGGCAGGAGGAGGACCCCAGGTGAGCGCCGGCGGGCGCAACAGGTAGCAGCGAAAGTATTGCTTACCGACTCTGATGTGGTTCGTGGTGGTTGCTCCCCGATGGGGTCCGGATGACGTAGTGCTTGAAGGGCCTGTAGTCGGGTGACTGCTCCTACAAATTGGCACTGTAACTCCACAATGTCGTTCCCAAGGAGGATAACTGCAGGAAGTCCTCCCATAACTCCAATCCAACAGTTTTTCTCCACAACCATAATCCAAACGCACAGAAGCTCGCTGTATATATTTGCGGGCACCCCCCGCCAGAACAATGGGAATTCCCGGACCCTGGTAAATTGCCTCGGGTCAAACCACACGGGGGTCAGCGATAGTCAAGAATGCCCCCGTGTCTCTAAATCCTGACACTTTGTATCCATCAATAAAGACATCCTGCAGGTGGCATTGCCGTTGCTCTGAGTAGCTAAAGGACAGAGGCCGGAGTCCGTACACTCCAGGAGGGGTATCTATGGCGCCGTGGTCGGTGGTCCACTCTGGTGGTAGCTCTTCCTCAGGTGTGGTGGAGTGTACAAGATGCACTGGACGAGGTGGGGCTGCGTGGGGCTCCCTCCGAATCCTGGAGGGACAGCCAGACTGCAAATGTCCAGGTTGCCCACACCCATAACACCTCCTCTCTGTGATACCCCCAGGTCGTGGTCGGAACTGTTGGGGCCTAGGATTGTGAGGCGTGATTGTCATCGGCTTGCGACTAGGTGGAAGGGCAGATATAAATGGAGGGGGACGGGGTGCGGGAGCAGGCCGTGGTTCATTGTCCAGAAGCCTCCTCCATTGCGGCCGGATAGTAAGGGCTTCATCGGCCAGGGCTGCAGCTCTATCCACGGTACATGGCGTGCGCTCCCGGACCCATTCCCGTACCTCTGCAGGGCACTTGGCAAGAAATTGTTCTATAAGGAACGCCTGTATAACATCTTCCACAGTAAAGACGTTTTCTGCTTCCAGCCATCTCCGACATGCCTCGGACATCTTATGTGCATACATCCTAAACGATCCCCCCCGTGATGCATGGGAGGTCTCGGAACTTGGCCCTATATGAGTCTGGGGTGATAGCATGGTAATCCAGGATAGTCCGCTTTACAATGTTATAATCCCGGTTCCGCAGTGCATCAATGGTTCGGTAAGCCTCCGCCATGCTTCCGTTCAGGAGCCCCACTAACAATCGCATCCAGCTAGAGTGAGGCACCTCCATCATAGCACACTGCTGCTCAAAGTCTTTCAAGAACCCCTCCACATCTCCAGAAGCCTCATCAAATGGCTTAAACTCTGTCCGGGTGATCCGTACAGGCTCCCGGATTGTTGGGGTTACACTCCACATTGCGTTACTCCCTTTTTCAAGCTCCATTGCTTCCTGTCTCCGCTGTGCCCGGCGGGCAGCCTCCTCCTTGTACTCCTGAGAGACGCCGGGGCCCAGAACCGCCATCTCTTCTTCATACCACACCAACCACTGGCTTTTCTGGAAGGGGATCCCTGTCTCCAGTACTCATCCTTCAGACATCTGGGAGGAGGTGGCCTGGCTAGCGCCCACCAGTAGATCGATTAAGGCCTCTTTAGTCAGTCCCTGGTAGTTCAGGCCCAGGTCTCTGGCTCTCTCCTGTAAACTGCATACAGTCCAATTTCTGTACTCACTCTATGGGTGGTTCTCCATTGGGTTACGCTCTGTTGATCCCACTGCTGCCACCAGTTGTCACGGGGTCCTTCTCTGGTATCACACAATCAACAGAGCAAGTGAAGAGTGAACAATTCCAAGACCTTTATTCAGGCAAAAATACGAAAAGGTCCATATTCATTCCACCACACAAAGGATAAGATAGTCCAGAATAAGAATGCAGTCCAGTAACAGGATAAAATGTCCAGGGAAACGAGATTCCAAAACTCTAGCACCAGAGGAAAAAATGGGTCCTTCTCTCTCTGAAGTGCTGTCTGTGTATGATCCTGTCCAGACCGGAACTGACTTGTTCAGCTGCTATTCTTCCCCCCACCCCCTTCCTTGTCCAGGGGTAGTCAAACCAGTTGGGGCGGTTTCCAGGCCCCCCAGAGGAGAACAAAGGGCCTTAGGGATTAATGCACTACAGGGGGTCATCAAGAGACAGATACAGTGAGGCTGTAGACTTAGTGTAATAAGAAAAACACTATGGAAATAACTGGAATTGTTAAAAATAGGAATATACAAAAAATGATATCCACATAACATCACACCATCACAACCATGCTCACCTCTTCTTGTTCCAGCCGATGCTCTGGCCTACTGAGCATGTGGTGTGACGTGCCGGACACGTCAGGACAGTGGGCATATGCTGTAATGACATCATCGCATCCACTGCTATGACACGTCAGACTCCGGGGAAGAATGATAGAGGTGGAAGCGTGTGCTGACGCTCTCTCCATCATCATTGCCCCCTCTGTCCGTCAGCGCAAGGAATAATTATGGAGAACCCCAGCAGATGCTTACACCCCTATTATTCTGTGCTGACGGAGGGTCACGGGCCCCATAGCAGTGGAGAGGCCTGCCGCCATTGGCAGTATGCCGGTGATGGCGACCCAAAAGATTGTGTTCTTATTCGTCCACATATAGTGTGGTGCAAACATTGTGTGAGCCGAAGAGACTTGTCATTTGGTAGATCAGACGCTTTATGGCCACAACTCTGTAAATCTCTTGTGTGCTCCCATCACCTTGTTACATGAAGGGTTTTCTATCCTATAAAAGCAAATCTTGAGGCATTTTTCTCCTTCTAAGCTTAAAGTTCATTCCTCACTCCCGTGTATGATAATTTGTTTCCTGCTGAAGTGCTTGGTAGTGTCTTTCACAAAAACGTAGGAGCCCATGTCTGCACTTTCTTGTTGGGGGCTGTGGAGAGATGAGGCCAAACCAACACACAATGCTGGCAGCCTTTAGTATTGAACTCTGGATGCTACAGAGCGCGGACCCCATTTTGGGGGAAGGGGGGTCCCAGTGTTCACATCAGGGCATAAGAGCACAGATTATTTGTAATGATGTTCCCCTCTAGGTAGGGTAGGTGATAACGTACTGATCGGTGGGGTCCGCACTCATTGACAGACTTTCCTGCTAGGGAACTTCCATAACCGTTACAACATGGCGTCCATGCCCAGCACCTACTGATTATATATGGTAATTACTGTATAAATAGTAGCAGCGCTGATCTCCAGTCATGAACGCTCCATCAGTGAAAAAATCCCAAGGGCAATCAGGCGGAACCATAGGACTGAGGACACGGCGGAAGATGAAACTGAATGCACAAGCAAACGGTGGCACGCACGAGGCGGAACGCATGAAAGAGGACGCGACAGAGACCGGAAGTGGCCTCGGAACTTCCTGTCGTGAGGAGTTAGAAGAGGCTGATGCTTATCTTCGGTGCTAGTGGCAGGTGACTGGACTGGGCATCCTGAAATGGTGGAATAGGAGCAGGTTGCCCGGTTTACACTAGGTTGCATGATACAGAGTGGTGAGGCTGTAATTTAATACGTTTCCAGTGTCATAACTGCCTGTAGCCAGTAGGGGCACTGTAGGTATTGTTGGGACACAGCACAATGACAAGTTCATGGCTAAATGATGAGTTTGTAATATGAAATGGTAGATTATGCCCCATGGATAACGACTATGACTTCTGCTGTTTTATTCCCATATGTGACGAACAGGAGGGGAAAGTGCCGAACCCCAAACCACTGGGATCTCCTCCAGTTCTGTTCGGAATCAGGCACTGAGGATGGACAAGGGCGAGAATAATGTAGCGGAGCGGGTGCTGCACCTCACCCTGGAGATAATCTATCTGCTGACCGGAGAGGTGAGGGGTTTTGGAAGCAAGTGGCATAACGTTACATTTACCTCTATTATGGTCATTCCTGAAAAAGCAATTTATCCCTAACAATAGGATAAGGAATAACTTACTGATTGCCTGGGGCTCGACAATGGGGACCCACAAGAATTCTGAGGCCGGCTCCGTCCTGAATATAGCAGAGGTGGTCGTATGCGGGCTCCACTCCATTCTATTGGGACTGCCAATTACGGCATTCAGATTTCCAGCAGTCACATATGCACTCCATTTGGGACATCGCTGCAGAGCCCTGATAGTGGGATCTTTGGGGGTCCCAGTGGTCGGACCCACTGCACTCTGCAGTACAGATAACCAATAATAGTAACATTATAGGTAGTGATGAGCGAGTATACTCGTTGCTTGGGTGTCCTCCGAATATTTTGGCGTGCTCGGAGATTTAGATTTCGAAGCCTCAGCTGCATGATTTGTGGCTGCTAGACAGGTGATGTAAGGGAATATAGGACCTATGTCACATGACCTTCCTGTCATCGCTATTAACCCTTTTAATACCAAGGACAGATTGAATATGACCTGACGTCAAGCAAGGGCTACCACTTGAATATTGTTCCAGGGTTCTGTTATTGTGCAATGCCAAAACTTGGCTTTGAATTGGTGCCAGCCTTTGGGCATAGCTGCAGTAAATTAGGGAAGTGAGTGATGTTTCCCCTCTAACTTTTGTTTGTGTACTATAATCCGCTAGCAATTAGCATATTTGCTTTGTGATTGGCACACACAGAGCAGAACCTTTACTGGCTCAAAGACCACTAAGCCACTAAGTCAAATAAGTCCTATCAAACTCCAGTATCACCCGCAAACACGACTTCTGTAGTAAAGCACTTTTGCTTTACACTATTTGGCATCTTCGAGAGTAAATTAAGCTAGATAAAAATTTTGAGTACAGATAACCAATAATAGTAACATTATAGGTAGTGATGAGCGAGTATACTCGTTGCTTGGGTGTCCTCCGAATATTTTGGCGTGCTCGGAGATTTAGATTTCGAAGCCTCAGCTGCATGATTTGTGGCTGCTAGACAGATTGAATACATGTGTGGAGTGCCTGTTTGTTAGGGAATTCCCACATGTATTCAGCCTGTCTACAAGTCACAAATCATGCAGCTGCATCGACAGAAACTAAATCTCCGAGCACACCAAAATACTCAAACCACGCGAGCATGCTCGGGAAAACCCGAGCAACGAGTATACTCGCTCATCACTAATTATAGTATATTGGTTGTGGTTCATTATAGGATGACTGTTTTTGTATGTATTTAGTTTAAATCATATATTTAATAAAGGTTACATTTTATGAGACGTTATGCAACTGATTTGTTCTTTTTATGGTGTAATTTGTCAGAGGTGTGTCTCTAAAAGAATAATTCTTTATTATTTTGCTCAACAGTGGTTGGTCTAATTAATTCACCAAATATAACGATGAACTTTTTCATATGAAGGCAAACTTAAAGGATTCGACTCGAGAACAAAGTACATTTTAATTAACAGATCTTAGAATAAAATATTAAAATGATGTATGTTCTGTAAGAACAGTTAAAATTGTCCAATGCCCTATTTTAAATATGTAATAAAAGAATAAAAAAAAACTTGAATAATACTGATAATGAAGTATGATGCAAACAAAAGTGCCCCCGTATTTCAGTATGATACCCCCACAATGAATTCCTCCACACGAACAGTATGATGACCTTATTGTACCCCCATCTCAATCCCCCTGACAAAGAGTGGTGACCCTATCACAGTGTGATTCTCTAGCTGTAATCCCCACACAGCCATTCATACAGTATAATGGGACCCTGCATTGCATTCTATACTGTATCATGGCCACCACCTAGCGCCCCGTACACTATAATAGGCCCCACATAAAAAAATACTTGCCTATGCCCTTTTCCCTGCTGCTCCAGTCTGTTCATGGTGTCTTCAGATCCTCTGCACATCTCGGTACAGCCGGCGCGTTGTAATGACGTCATCGCTTCCGCTGCGCTGAGACGTGAGAGAGCGTCACCTGACGTTCCCTCCTCCATCAATGCTTTTAACTGTATTGGCATCTAGGATGCCAATATAGTTGAAAGCAGGGCTGTGGAGCCGATATAAAATGGACCGATTCAGAATCCTAAACTATATAATAAATTGGGCACAGTAGTACAGTGCAGGATGCGCTGTAAATGTTTTTATAAGAATTTGGAAAACTTATGAATTGTCCTATAAATGTCTGTTCTGTTCCTGATCTCGGCTTTTAGTTGAGATGAATCTGTGTTGCACTTTATGTACATGCTCAGTAGTGATCAGTGCTGTGGAGTCAGGGAAATGTCCTATAAATGTCTGTTCTGTCCCTGATCTCTGCTTTTAGTTGAGATGAATCTGTCCTGCACTTTATGTACATGCTCAGTAGTGATCAGTGCTGTGGAGTCAGGGAAATGTCCTATAAATGTCTGTTCTGTCCCTGATCTCGGCTTTTAGTTGAGATGAATCTGTGTTGCCCTTTATGTACATGCTCAGTAGTGATCAGTGCTGTGGAGTCAGGGAAATGTCCTATAAATGTCTGTTCTGTTCCTGATCTCGGCTTTTAGTTGAGATGAATCTGTGCTGCCCATTATGTACATGCTCAGTAGTGACCACTGCTGTGGAGTCAGGGAAATGTCCTATAAATGTCTGTTCTGTTCCTGATCTCGGCTTTTAGTTGAGATGAATCTGTGTTGCACTTTATGTACATGCTCAGTAGTGACCAGTGCTGTGGAGTCAGGGAAATGTCCTATAAATGTCTGTTCTGTCCCTGATCTCTGCTTTTAGCTGAGATGAATCTGTGTTGCACTAAAGTTGTGATAGTCCGTTTATATCTTTTTTTTTTTTTTTTCCGTATATGTACCTACCTACTGTCAATGTAATGCCTTTATGTATCTGTACTTGTTCCTGCCTTGCTGCTGTAATGCTCTGAATTTCCCCATGGTGGGACGATTAAAGGATTATCTTATAAATGTCTGTTCTGTCCCTGATCTCTGCTTTTAGTTGAGATGAATCTGTGCTGCCCTTTATGTACATGCTCAGTAGTGATCAGTGCTGTGGAGTCAGGGAAATGTCCTATAAATGTCTGTTCTGTCCCTGATCTCGGCTTTTAGTTGAGATGAATCTGTGCTGCACTTTTATGTACATGCTCAGTAGTGAGGCAGTGCTGTGGAGTCAGGGAAATGTCCTATAAATGTCTGTTCTGTTGCTGATCTCGGCTTTTAGTTGAGATGAATCTGTCCTGCACTTCATGTACATGCTCAGTAGTGATCATTGCTGTGGAGTCAGGGAAATATCCTATAAATATCTGTTCTGTTCCTGATCTCGGCTTTTAGTTGAGATGAATCTGTGCTGCTCTTTATGTACATCCTCAGTAGTGATCAGTGCTGTGGAGTCAGGGAAATGTCCTATAAATGTCTGCTCTGTCCCTGATCTCGGCTCTTAGTTGAGATGAATCTGTCCTGCCCTTTATGTACATGCTCAGTAGTGAGGCAGTGCTGTGGGGTCAGGAAAATGTCCTATAAATGTCTGTTCTGTTCCTGATCTTGGCTTTTAGTTGAGATGAATCTATGTTGCACTTTATGTACATGCTCAGTAGTGATCAGTGCTGTGGGGTCAGGGAAATGTCCTATAAATGTCTGCTCTGTCCCTGATCTCGCCTCTTAGTTGAGATGAATCTGTGTTGCACTTTTATGTACATGCTCAGTAATGATCAGTGCTGTGGAGTCAGGGAAATGTCCTATAAATGTCTGTTCTGTTCCTGATCTCGGCTTTTAGTTGAGATGAATCTGTGCTGCACTTTTATGTACATGCTCAGTAGTGAGGCAGTGCTTGGGAGTCTGAGTCAGGGAAATTGAGGAGTTGGAGATTTGGCTTACCGACTACAAATCTGGTTGAAAGTGCGATGCTGGATGGAGGACTCGCCCAGCGTTGCGGGTCAAATATACGCACCCTGCGAGTCAGTTTGACATATGTGCCATATATTAATATAGCCATAAAATATTTTTAACCCCTTCCTGACATGCGACGTACTATCCCGTCCACGGTACCCGGGCCCGTATGACCGTGGACGGGATAGTACGTCTACCGCGATCAGCGGCGCCTACGTGGTGAGCGCCGCTGATCGCGGCCGGGTGTCAGCTGATTATCACAGCTGACACCCGGCACTATGTGTCAGGGGCGGTCACGGAACGCCCCCGACACGTTAACCCCTTGCACACCGCGATCAAACATGATCGCGGTGTACCGGGAGTTAAAGGGAAGCATCGGCAGGGAGGGGGCTCCCTCCGTGCTTCCCTGAGCCCCCCACGGCAGCGCAATGTGCAGCGCTGCTGCGGGGGGCTCCTATCCTCCAGGCCCCCGAATCCAAGATGGCGACGGGGGCCTTCGGGGACCTGAGGAAGCTGGCTTCCTCAGTGCCTGCAAAGCGCAGGCAAGAGGAAGTCTTCAATGCCTGTGACAGATTGCTGATCTGTCACAGTGATCTGTGATGTGACAGATCAGCGATCTGTCACAGGACAGTGATGTCCCACCTGGGACTATGTAATAAAGTAAAAAAAAAAATTAAAAAAAAATGTAAAAATGAATAAAAAAAAATCGCCAAATTAGAAAAAAAAAAAAAAATATTCCCTCAATAAATCCATTTTTTGGAAATAATAAAAAAAAACAAAGTACACATATTAGGTATCGCCGCGTCCGTAATGACCCGCCCTATAAAACTGTCCCATTAGTTAACCCTTTTAGCGAACCCCTTAAAAAATAAAAATAAAAAACGAAGCAAAAAATAATGATTTATTATCATACCGCCAAACAAAAAGTGTAATAACGCGCAATCAAAAAGACGCATATAAATATCCATGGTACCGCTGAAAACGTCATCTTGTCCCGCAAAAAACGAGCCGCCACACAGCATCATCAGCGAAAAAATAAAGTTATAGCTCACAGAATAAAGCGATACAAAAATAATTATTTTTTATATAAAATAGTTTTCATTGCATAAAACCGACAAAAACATAAAAAAACGACCTAAATGAGGTATCGCTGTAACCGTACTGACCCGAAGAATAAAACCGCTTTATCAATTTTACCGCACGCGGAACGGTGTAAACGCAACCCCCCCAAAAGAAATTCATGAAACGCTGGTTTTTGTTCATTCTGCGTCCCAAAAATAGGAATAAAAAGCGATCAAAAAATGTCACGTGCCCGAAAATGGTACCAATAAAAACGTCAACTCGTCCCGCAAAAAATAAGACCTCACATGACTCGGTCAAAATACGGAAAAATTATAGCTCTCAAAATGTGGTGATGCAAAAACTATTTTACAATAAAAAGCGTCTTTTAGCGTGTGACAGCCGCCAAACATAAAAACCGCCATAAATAGTAAGTCAAACCCCCCGTTATCACCCCCTTAGTTAGGGAAAAATAATAAAACTAAAAAAAAAAGTATTTATCTCCATTTTCCCGTTAGGGTAAGGCTGTGTGCACACGCTGCGGATTCATCCGCGCGGATTTTGTAAAATCCGCAGGTGAAACCGCAGGTCAAAAGACCTGCGGTTTTACCTGCGGATTGCTCTGCGGTTTTGTCCTGCGGTTTTTCATCTCCTCAATAGAGGAGATGGCAAACCGCAGTAGAATCCGCAGAAAGAATTGACATGTCAATTCTTTCTGCGGATTGAAAACCGCAGATAATCCGCGCGGAAAATTCCGCACCGTCTGCACTGCGGTTTTTGATTCCCATAGGGAATCATGGTACTGTACACCGCAGCAGAAACTGCTGCGGGTCCGCAGCAGCCAAAACCGCTGCGGAACCGCAGCAAAATCCGCAGCGTGTGCACACAGCCTTAGGGTTAGGGCTAGGGTTAGGGCTAGGGTTAGGGCTAGGGTTAGGGCTAGGGTTAGGGCTCAGATTAGGGTTAGGGGTGTGTTGGGGTTAGGGTTGGAGTTATAATTGGGGGTTTCCACTGTTTGGGCACATCAGGGGCTCTCCAAATGCAACATGGCGTCTGATTTCAATTCCAGCCAATTCTGAGTTGAAAAAGTCAAATGGTGCTCCTTCCCTTCCAAGCTCTGCCATGCGCCCAAACAGTGTTTTACCCCCACATGTAGGGTATCAGCCTACTCAGGAAAAATTGCAAAACAATTTTGGGGGTCCAATTTCTCCTGTTACCCTTAGGAAAATAAAAAATTGGGGGCAAAAATATCATTTTTGTGGAAAAAAATGATTTTTTTATTTTCACGTCCGAGTGTTATAAACTTCTGTGAAACACTTGGGGGTTCAAAGTGCTCACCACACATCTAGATAAGTTCCGTGGGGGGTCTAGTGTCCAAAATGGGGTCACTTGTGGGGAGTTTCAATAGTTTAGGTACATCAGGGGCTCTCCAAACGCACATGACACCCGCAGACCATTCCATCAAAGTCTGCATTCCAAAACGTCACTGCTTCCCTTCCGAGCCCCGACGTGTGTCCAAACAGTAGTTTTCTCCCACATATGGGTTGTCGGCGTACTCAGGCCAAATTGGACAACAACTTTTGGGGGTCCAATTTCTCCTGTTACCCTTGGGAAAATGAAAAAATTGGGGACTAATTGATCAGGTTTCTGGAAAAAATACGATTTTTTTATTTTCATGCTCTGGCATTATAAACTTCTGTGAAGCCCTTGGGGGTTCAAAGTGCTCACCTCACATCTAGATAAGTTCCTTAGTGGGTCTAGTTTTCAAAATGGGGTCATTTGTGGGGGGTTTCCACTGTTTAGGTACATTAGGGGCTCTCCAAAGGCAACATGACACCCGCAGACCATTCCATCAAAGTCTGCATTCCAAAACGTCACTACTTCCCTTCCGAGCCCTGACGTGTGCCCATACAGTAGTTTTCTCCCACATATGGGGTATCAGCATACTCAGGACAAATTGGACAACAACTTTTGGGGTCCAATTTCTCCTGGTACCCTTGGGAAAATAAGAAAATGGTGACTAAAAGATCATGTTTGTGGAAAAAATACGAATTATTTATTTTCACGCCCAGGCATTATAAACTTCTGTGAAGCACTGGGGGGGTCAAAGTGCTCACCACACATCTAGATAAGTTCCTTAGGGG
Organism: Dendrobates tinctorius; assembly: GCF_039654945.1. Lineage (NCBI taxonomy): Eukaryota > Metazoa > Chordata > Amphibia > Anura > Dendrobatidae > Dendrobates > Dendrobates tinctorius. The sequence goes on along the minus strand of NW_027361997.1, from coordinate 1,184,033 downwards.
GTCTAGTTTCCAAAATAGTGTCATTTGTGGGGGGTTTCCACTGTTTTGGTACATCAGGAGTTTTCCAAACGCGACATGGTGTCCGATCTCAATTCCAGCCAAAAACGTCAAATGGCGCTGCTTCCCTTCCGAGCTCTGCCATGCGCCCAAATAGTGGTTTACCCCCACATGTGGGGTATCAGCGTACTCAGGACAAATTGCACAATAACTTTTAGGGTCCTGTTACCCTTGGGAAAATAAAAATTGGGGTGAAAAGATTATTTTTGTGGAAAAAATATGATTTTTTAATTGTACCGCTGTACGTTATAAACTTCTGTAAAGCCCTTGTGGGTTCAAAGTTCTCACCACATATCTAGATAAGTTCCTTGGGGGGTCTAGTTTCCAAAATGGGGTCACTTTTAGGGGGTTTCCACTGTTTAGGTACATCAGGGACTCTCCAAACGTGACATGGCGTCCGATCTGAATTCCAGCCAATTTTGCATTGAAAAAGTCAAACGGCGCTCCTTCCGTTCTGAGCTCTGCCATGCGCCGAAACAGTCGTTCCCCCCCACAAATCAGGTATCAGCGTACTCAGGACAAATTGCACAATAACTTTTGCAGTCCAATTTCTCCTGTTACCCTTGGTAAAATAAAAAAAATTGAACCTGAAGTTTTTTTTTGTGAAAAAAAGTTAGATGTTCATTTCTTTTTAAATATTCAAAAAAATTCCTGTGACGCACCTAATGGGTTAATAAACTTCTTGAATGTGGTTTTGAGCACCTTAAGGGGTTCAGTTTTTAGAATGGTGTCACTTTTGGGTATTTTCTATCATATAGACCCCTCAAAGTGGCTTCAAATGTGATGTGGTCCTAAAAATAAAATGGTGTTGTAAAAATGAGAAATCGCTGGTCAACTTTTAACCCTTATAACTTCCTAACAAAAAAAAATTTTGGTTACAAAATTGTGCTGATGTAAAGTAAACATGTGGGAAATGTTACTTATCAAGTTTTTTGTGTGCCGTATCTCTGTGATTTAAGGGCATAAAAATTCAAAGTTGGAAAATTGCGAAATTTTCAAAATTTTTGCCAAATTTCCATTTTTTTCACAAATAAACGCAAGTTATTTGAATGAAATTTTACCACTAACATGAAGTACAATATGTCACGAGAAAACAGTGTCAGAATCACCGGGATCAATGGAAGCGTTCCAGAGTTATGACCTCATAAAGGTACAGTGGTCAGAATTGTAAGAATTGGCCCGGTCATGAACGTGCAAACCACCCTTGGGGGTGAAGGGGTTAAACTAACCATACATTAAAAAAATAGCTTCGTATTAAAGCTCCACTTTCAGGAATTTGTTTTTTTTTTTCTTAAATTATTTTTTGTAATTTGGTTTCAATAACAATTTTGCACTGTTTGCCTTCTATAGCTTCTATATTGTTCTGTCAATTGCTGGCTGCAGAATGAGATAATGAGAATGCATCAGTCATCGACTATGATGTTTTATTGGGAGATTGTATCTCTTGCATCTCTCTTTTTATGAGTTCCTTTTAGTTGATTTAAAGGGATTGACCACTCCTCAGACAACCTCTTCTCAATTGCTATATTTTTCCATGTAAAATAACAGCATGTAGCCCCCTCCAATATGGGCACCATTTAAGCAGTGTCTGTACCTGCTCTCCCGTGGTCTCGCATATGTCACTCAAGCCCTGCAGCTCATCAGTGGCCGCTTCACACGCCGTTCCTTTGGACTGAACTGTAATGCAGAAGAAGAGGAGAGCAGCTGTTACTCTGACTTTCTCCAAATTGTCAGCTATGTCCAAAGGATGTGATGAAGCTGCCGCTGATGGGCTTCAGGGAGTGAGTGACAAAACATCATGCGAGACCCTGGGAGAGCAGGCACCGACACTGCCGGAACGGCCGTATATAGCAGACTCGCTGCTATTCATACGAATAGTGGCAGATGTGCAGTACCCGGCTCTGACCACTATTTAGTTTCCATTTTTTATGGACAATAAATTTCAGCAATCTATCTCCTGCAGTCCCACAGAGAATGAATGGAGATGCGCATGCTTAACCTCCAATCCATTCAGACAGGAGGAGTCAGATTCATGGGATCGCTGTAAGTCCCACTGCTTAGACTCATAGCAGATCAATAGGTTATCACTTATTGATAGGGGATAATTAACTTGGTACAAACCTTTTAAGGCTTTGTTCATACGTTGCAGATTTCTCTGCAGCAATATCTTGGCTTGTTAAATTCAGATTTTGTTGAGTGTTTGCTGCTGGCTTTAAACTTTCTATTGCAAAGGGTTTGACACCTTGCAGCTACTTAAATCCCCACCATTAGTCAATTTCCACACACAAAATTTCAACAACATGTAGATGAGATTTTTTTTAATCTAATTTATTTGGTTGGTACTGTATTATGCTGCTAATCGCTGCGTCAAGACGACCATACTGTCACCATAACAGATCTGGACCATTGATTCAGGATCTCCACAAGACCTCTGAAAGTTTCTTGTGGTATCCTGCTCCAAGACATTAATAACAGATTGTTTAAGACTTTTATGGTGTGGTCCCATCTATGGATCACATTTTTTTACAGCATATCTGCTAGGTGACATTGTCATCTGAAGGCTAAATCAACATCTTAAAGGAAACCTGTAATCTGATTCATCCTGGCCAAACCGCTGGCAGCTTGAATCAGAACCTAGTTGCATGACTGAAAAATCACCTGCAGTAGCTCTGGGAAGGGTCAGCCAGGGGAGGTGCCAGACCAGTCTCATCCATGATCTGAACAAGTCTAGAATATATTTTTCTGAGTGTTTGCGAAAAGTATGTCTGACTGCAGTTATGCAGCCAGCCTATGATTCATGCTGCCTATGGTTTGGGCAGCTTGAATAACATGACAGGTTCCCTTTTGAACCCTTTTTTAAATTGTTTAATCCATTCCTAAACCACTATCATCTTGGGGTGTACTTGATGTGCTTAAAAAATAACATGGCAGAAGGTGTCAATCCACATGATTAGTCAGGATATAAGGTATCACAGCAGAATACCCAAGAGATCATCACGCTGCCCCCGCCTGGTTTACTTTTTTATAGTGCATTCTGGCATGGTCTCTTCCACAAGTAAGTTGTGCACATAAAAGCATGAGTCTTAGGACACTTTGTTGTTCTATGGTCCAGTTTTGTGGATTTTGTGCAAATTGCAGACATTTTCAGCAGTGGGCATCCTGACCGACCTGCAGCTTTGCGGCCCTATATGTGACAAGCTCCTATCCACTGTCTATTTTTACAACTCTTCAACATAGCCAGTACCAATTTTTTTTTTTTTAGTAGAATGTGCTACAGTATCTCTTCAGTGGGATTGGACCAGATAAGGGTATACCTTGCTTACCACTCAGATAAATGAGCCTTAGGCATGTTTCACATGTCATTGTCTCTGGTACACGTGGTGACAGTTTTCATACGTAACTGAGGCACTGACACACATAGACCCATTCAAGTGTCTATGTGACCCACACATAAACAAGCTCAAAGTGAAAAAAAGAGCTTAAGCACCAAATGAAATATTAATATAAATCTTTATTGTAAATTATTTAAAATAGAACACATCATAAAAAGGTGCTAATGCCAAATCAGAGGCTGCAAAAAAACGATAACAGTCTAGGGAGCCCTTAATTCATCTTTGACTCCTAGTAGAAGTCCTATTAAACTTCCATAAATATTAAATGCTTGAAAGGTGCTTATAAGTTATAAAATGCTGCTAAATAGCATGCATAAGATAATACAGCATAGTAATATGGTGCTTACAAAGTGTAAAGTTCTGCTACATAAACATGCACATAAAAATATAACATGATTAAATAAGTGATGCAGGTGTTCCCGCCTCCCCAACGCACTTTTTGTGAAAGTCACTTCCTCAGGAGCCGTTTTTAAAATTATGTATTTACAGTGCAAGTGCTGGATGGTGAACACTCCCATCAGGCGCTCCTGCTGTCACTGTTATTAGCGGCAGCAGGTGTTGGCTGATGGGAGTAATAGTCTCATCAGCCGCCACCTGCTGTTATTGTTCTCACTTGAATACAACTCTCACCATTCTCAACTGCTCATGTCGATCGCCACCAGAGCAGGATAGAATGATGAGAGCGTCTTCAGCACCCGGTTTCGGGGAACTGCGCTTACTGTAGCGCTTCTTCCGTGTAGTACTGATAAGGCACATATGTGCCGCAAGTATTACACACATGGACACTGACATCTCTGGTACCAGTTTTTGCGGAACCGGATATATCAGAACTTGTGAAACTGGCCTTAGGCAGCTATTGACCCTCTTTCTGCTTCAGTAGTTGTCTTGTTTGAACCCCTTTTGGTAAGTACTAACCATTACATAGCCGGAGCATTCCACCAGGCCTGTTTTGCAGTTGCTCTAATCCAGGCATTATTTTTCCCATGTCAACAATCATTCACAGCTTAGTTGTCTATTTTATAAGCTTCCATAACTTACATTACAAAAATTAACTGTTCACTTCCTGCATCATGTATCCCACACTGTGATAGTTGCTATTGTTTAGCGATAATCTGTTATTTACCTAACGTGTGGCTGATCAGTGTATGCTTGTATCTTAGGACTATGGACCTATGAAACAGTCCAGTAACCCCATGAAAAGAAACAGACATCAATATGTATCGAGAGGATGGCACGGGAGCCAAAACTACTTCAACAAGTCTCCACCTCATCTACAGTTACATGAAAGAAACCAGGAGAAGACAATTCTTGAACTCACCAACAAGATAATTGAAGTGATTACTGGAGAGGTGAGCCTTACAGGGTCTGGTGGGGTTATTAAACAATTACACTTAATTAATATCTGAATGATTACTATTATTGTGTGCATCAGGTTCCTTTAAGATGTCAGGATGTCACAGTCCATTTTTCCATGGAAGAGTGGGAGTATTTAGAAGAACACAAGGATTTGTACCAGAAGGTTATAATGAAGACACCCCAACCCCTCACATCATTGGGTAATAGGACTTTTTTTTGTTCTGTATATTACTAAATTGATGTAATCAAAGTGTTAGGTGTTGTCTGTAGTCACAAGATCACTATTTAGATAAGTGATGCCTTACCTTTTTATCACGTTGAGAGACCACTACCAATTTTGTATCTTATGACTCAGTTTCAAATTTTCCACCTCATCTTTGTATGCAGAAAGTCAAAGAGAATTGAAAGGGTTGCCCCTTGTAAAACAATGTTTTGCCTAGACTGCAGCTTGTTAATAAAAAAAAAAATTGACAAACTGGGCTGTACTCGCCATCCCCTAGTCCACTGGTCAGTCTTGGCTGTGGCACTCACATCAACATTGCAGAAGCCAATCATTGAGCTCTGTGGCTTTGAAGGGGGCATTCCGTTGACACGGTAAAAGCTGCTGAGCTCACTGATTGACTGACATGCTGTTGACATGACATCAGTGTTGGAGTCAATAGCGAACTCTGGGAACAGAGGTGAGCGTTACAACGGTGAGTACATTGCGATTTGTTATTCTTTAACAAACTGAAGGCAGGGCAGAACATTGTCTAGAACAGGGTTCCCCAACTCCAGTCCTCAAGGCCCACCAACAGATCATGTTTTCAGGATTTCCTTAGTGTTGCTCAGGTGATAATTGCTTCACCTGTGCAATACAAAGAGAATCCTGAAAACATGATCTGTTGGTGGGCCTTGAGGACTGGAGTTGGGGAACCCTGGTCTAGAAGGGAACAACAAATATTTTTTTTCAACAATAAATTTTATTGAATTTTACAGAAAAGGCAAATAAAGAAAATCTTGATGCAAAAATATGTTTAAGGGGATACAGACAATGAACAAATAGTGTAAGAGGGCAAGAGATGGGGGGGGGGGTTAGCCCGAGGAGGGGACATAATATACCCAAGTGAAGAGACTCAACCAGAATCGGGAGAATCTGAAGCATTTTGATGGAATACAGAAGTGGCAAAGGGGGTGTGGGTGGCATATTCCACCCCAAGGAAGCCACACTTTCTCAAAGTTTCGAACTTTATCTGTGAGTATGGCTGATAATTTTTCATTAATCATATACCAAGAGAGACACTTTTTAACATCAGACAAGTCAAGGCCTGTTTTTTTTTCCAAGCCAATGCTATGGTTTGTTTGGCTGCCCAAAATATAAATTTGATGAGGGTTTGAGTGTGACTAGGGGCATTGAGAATGCGTTTATTAAGTAAAGCTTCCCAAGTGTATTTTCTAAGGTTAACGGTCATAACCACCATATATGGAACATATCACCTGTAGAGTTACACCCTGTGAAGCAATTGGGGGAGTAGTTAGCGACTGCCTTAGCCACTCTGGCTGGGGTCAGGTACCACCTTGTCAGAACCTTATAATTTGTTTCCAACATTAAGGTGTTTAATATTCCTCCAGTAGAGGAGGACCAAGTTTGGGACCACTCTGAATTGGTTAGAGTGGAACCGATATCAGACTCCCAACGCGAAGTGTAGTTTAGGCAACGCCTATGTGCAGGGGAGTTAATATGGGAGTAAAGAAGTGAAATAGTGCCTGAAGCATGTGGGTTTTGGTGGCATCTTTGCTCGAAGGGGGTAAAGGTATAAGGTAAAGTGGAGTTTTTTTGCTATGAAGTGACAAAGTTTTTGAGTTGTGGATAGCGAAACACCCCTCTGTGGGGGGATGATATTTCTCTTGTAGGGCTGGGAATGGAATAATTCCATCAACGTTAAAGGGGTTGTCCGGGTTTTTCACATAATCTCAGTACATATCTGGGCTGCAGAATTATGACAATAAGTAATTTACTTTCTGTCACTAGTTTGCACGGTTTTCTAGATATTCTGAACAGAACGTCCAAGGGGGGGGTGTTATGGCATTGAAATGAGAACTAGTCGTAACCTCCTACTCTACTCCAAACATGCCCTCTATAGCAACAACCCCACCCTCCATAGCAACAGGCCCTCCCCGTCCACATGTGCCCTCCTCACACAGTAACAAATCCTCCCCCTCTAGCAGCCTCACTGCAGAGAGCAGACCACCCAGCTGCTCCTCCCCCAGACACACGCTGAACAGTGATCTATGGAAAGTGAAGCTAGTGAGGAGGGAAAATCGTCATGTATTCTGGGTCAGGCTTCTCCCATCATTATCTGTGTCATTAGAGACACAGTGCTCACACATACACTGCACCAAATCTGCTGCTGTGTGAAGACATCAGTGGCACAGAGCTGTCTCATTCACACAGCAGAGGCTTTGTCACACAACAGATTACATCAGTGACTGCCATCCCCTGTGCAGATTAGAAGCTGCAGACCCCCATCACTGGCCATCACACAGTCTGTTCTCACTGCTGCCAGCAGCCTGGGACAGTGAGGGAAGGAATTACTGATAATGAGTTATGTATTGTAATCATGGAGTGGTCCAGAATACAGGACGATTTTCCCTCACTAGTTTCACTTTCCATAGATCACTGTTCAGCTTGTGTCTGGGGGAGGAGCAGCTGGGTGCTCTGCTCTCTGCACTGAGGCTGGTAGAGGGGGAGGATTTGTTACTGTGTGATGAGGGCTTCTTCATGTGCACGGGGAGGGCCTGTAGCTATGGAGGGTGGGGTTGTTGCTATAGAGGGCATGTTTGGAGTAGAGTAGGAGGTTACGACTAGTTCTCATTTCAATGCCATAACACACCCCCCCTTGGACGATCTGTTCAGAATATCTAGAAAACCGTGCAAACTAGTGACAGAAAGTAAATTACTTATTGTCATAATTCTGCAGCCCAGATATGTACTGAGATTATGTGAAAAGCCCGGACAACCACTTTAAAGAGATGATGGACTCTTGTAATCCCTGCAGTGACCCATAATCGAACGTTCTTAAGGGACTCTGTACCCTGGGGGAAACCAGGGATTACTCCAAATGGGGGCGAGAGACAAAAATGTCGAAATTAACTGAGAGGAATATTTCAGTGAGTCCCAAATCTTAAGGGAATGTGCCATGATGGGATTCTAAATTTGTTTACGCTGAGCTGGGCGGATCCACACTAAAGTATCGAGGCTACTCTGGTAGCATTCAGGAGCTTCCTATGATAGCCACAGGGGTGGTTCTGAATAAGCGTGTAATAGGGTTAACTGGGCTAGTTGGGCTGCTTGGTAATATCTGGAAAGGTTAGGAACTCCCAGACCTCCTTTTAAGCGATGACAATAAAGAGTAACTCTTTAACTCCTATGAAGGCCACCCTTCCAAATAAAAGTGTTTTGAGGAAGTGCAGTGGGAAGGGGATTGGATTTGCAGGACTCGAAATAGGTAGAGCAGTTTGGGGAGTATAGTTATTTTAAGCGCATGTACACGGCCGAGACAGGAGAGATGCCATGTCTGAAGTATCGAGCGAATTTTGCAGAGCATTTGAGGGTAGTTAGCTGAAAAGAGGGCGTCCAGATTGGCTGTCAATTTCACTCCTAAGTAATCTAGGTGGTTAGTGGCCCATTGAAAAGGAAGTCTTGTTGGAGCTCTGGGATAATAGTAGTGAGAAGGGATATGTTCATGGCATACGATTTTGATTGGTTAATCTGTAAGCTGGAAATTTGTTAAAAATTACTAAGGGATTGGAGTAGAGTTGGCAGAGATGTCTGCGGAACTGATAGAAGTATTATATCATCTGCAAACATAAAAAGTTTGTGAGAAACTGATGGAATATCTATTCCTTGTATATTAGCGGTAAGACGGAGATGGATAGCTAGTGGTTCAATTGCGAGAAGGAATAATAGGGGTGAATAGGGGACAACCTTGGCTAGTGCCTCTTCTAATGGAAAAGGACGCCAAGGAGAAGCCATTATAGCGAACTTAAGCCGAAGGGGAACTATAAAGGGTGCGGATCCGTAAAATAAAATGATCAGGGAACTTCTACTACTGCAAACAGTGAAAACATAAGATCCTGCTATAACTTGAAACCAAGATCAAACAGAGCATTTTAATGGTAAAAATCTCTTTTATTGAATCATGTATAAAGATTAAAAACACTTTCATGTTGACAAAAAAAGCACAAGAAAAGAAGGAACACACGACTCCCGTTCACGTAGCATTTGCTGCATGGTATTGGACCCTATAGCTAAGAATCTTAAAAATTGCCACCTTGAATGAACTCTTTAGACCTGCCAGTATGTGCTGGTGAAATTTAATAGATCAGGTGTCTGCTGTCTTAAATAAAACATGCAAAGAAAATACCAGACATAACTACTGTTATGTGGGCTAAAAGCAACAATAGTTTTGTAGCAGCCAAAGTCATACATCCACAGCCCTCAAAGAGAGTTAAATAGTCCATATCTTTATCAAGATTGCTGCCCACAGCGGTCTATGCAAAGAATATCTTTTACATGTGATTCAAACTAAAGCTACAGAGGCCATTACCTGGATCTAGCAGCGTTCAATATATGTCCCGTGGGAGCCCCGTCCTTCTGCCCCGACGCGCACGTTTCGCCCAGCTTCCTGCAAACAGGTATGGCCAAGAAATAGAATCAAAAGCTTTTTTATTATCAAGTGATATCATACTTGCTAGTTTGCTCTGTTTACAGAGGTGCAATAGATGGGAGATTCTACATATGTTATCAGAGCCTTGTCTACAAGGAACAAAGCCGACCTGGTCTCCAAGTATTAAAAATCCTAGGCCCGAGTTTAGGTGCTGAGACAGAATTTTATCTAGGATCTTGAGGTCAATATTTATAAGGGATATTGGTCTGTAGTTGGACCACAAGTGGTCTGAGTTTGGTTTCAGTATCACGGATGTTGCAGCAGGGAATAACAAATTTAATGAGTTTGTGTTAATGTCTTAATTGCCTCTCTAGTGCATTTCTGCTCAGTGCCTTGAGATACATTGATGTTTCAAGGCAATGAATAGTAAAACTGGGTAGACCGAAGGCACTAAACTGAGGAATATTACCGTAAATGGTCACAGAATTAAGTGCTTCCATTACAAAGTACAGTCAAAAGTTTGTACACTCCTGTTCATTAAGTGGTTTTCCTTGTTATTGGAATATGCACATTGGAGATTCAGATTGAAGATGGCAAAAACATGAACGTATAGATATGGAAATAAGGAGAGAAAAAAACACATTTGAATAAAAAAACAGAATATCTTAAAATTTAGCTTCCTCAAAGTACCGTATTTTTCAGACTATAAGATTCACCGGACCATGAGACGAACCTAGGTTTTAGAGGAGGAAATAAGAAAAAAAAATTGGAGCAAAAATGTGGTCAATTCTGTACTTAATATCCCCTATCCTGGTGTGCACGGCCCATATTAAAAAAATAGACCATTATACTTTACCTTCCTGCGCTCCCTCACAGTGTCTTGTTCCGGTGCCAGCAGCTGCTTTATGCTTGTAAGCAGTGCATGGCAGGGACATCATGCGCCGCTTACATGCTGAGGACAGCTGCCGGGACTATGTGCGTGGAGCACAGTGAGTATTCATTGCTCTTTAATAGTGAACACCGTGTTGGCGCACAGCTGCCGGTTTCTTGCATCTGCCGGGCTTTCACGTGTGCTGCTACTAAATAAAAGGAATAGTCACTGCATTCCATTCCTATGGGAGTGGAGAGCAGTGAATAGTCATTGCCTTAAGTAGCAGAGACATTTGAATGCCCGGCAGCTGCTGGAAGCCGGCGGCTACGGTTAACAGCGTGTCTGCGATTAAAGAGAAATGAATATTCACTGCATTACACGCCCATGGGCTTCAAGAAGGAGAGGGATGGAGTGCTGCTGACATGACGTCGCCTCCACGATCACCCAATCAAGACACAGTTGTGATGGTCTGGGATGAGTTGGACCACAGACTGAAGGCAAAGCAGTCAACAAGTACTCAGCACCTCCGGGAAACTCCTTCAAGACTGTTAGAAAGCCATTTCAGTCTATTACTTGAAGTTGCTGGAGACCTTGTCAGGAATGTGTGATGCTGCCATCAGTCAAAAGGATGCTCTTTGAGGAATCAAAGGATTAACATATATTTCTGTTTTGTTTCACGTGTTTTTTTTTTTTTTTCCTCTCCATGTTTCCATATGTGTTCCTTTGTGGTTTTGCCGCTTTCAGTATGAATTTACAATGTGCAGATTACAGCAAGTCCAAGGAAAACCATTGCATGAACATGTGTGTCTAAACTTTTTGTATTGTGCATACAATTTATTCTGCACGCAGCTTCCTGGCAGTGGAAGACCCTCTATTCTGTGTTTTTTTTTTCCCCTCATTACATCTACACCCAACCTTTCATCAGTGCTGCCACAATCCAGAGCTCAATTGCATTAAAGTCCTAATGATAAAATGAGAAAGTTTGTAACAGTTTAAGAAGCAGCAACAGTATTTTCCCTTCAGGTAAAGAGGACTTTTCGAGAAAGGAAGGAATGATGTTTATGTCAGGATTTTCTTAAAAACATCAAGGTTATTAGGCAAGTATAAAATATGACAAGCATGTCACAACCCCGCAGGGAATTTTAGTGTAGCAAACGCATATGATTAAAGACACACTGTCTTAAATTGGTTTGCTATGTTAAAAACTTGATAATTTTAAGATGATCCTGATGCTGGAACATCCTTCCTTCCTTCCTCGATTCATAATCCTGCAACACTGCTGGTTCCGAACTTCGGACTTCAATGTGGGTGAGCTGACTCAATTTCCCTTGTTTCTCCAAAGAGGACCTTTCACCACTTTTTACATGCTAAACTAGCTACGTCCCGATAAAGGGGTTAAAGATCTGAATAAAATGTTATTTTTATTTTTGTGTTTGTCATTTCAGTTGCGGAAATAAAGGTTTTTAGTGTTTTGATGCTGATTTCCACTTTAACCAAGAGAGTGTTAACAGCTTCTTCTCTGGGGATGTTTACCTTTTCTCCTGTATGCCATTGCTCAATCAAAAGAAGGCAGTGTCATACAGGAATCAAAGCAATCGCCCCAGTGAAGCTGAGAACTGGTTTTCTCACTGTGATGAGCTAAGACTCCTTTATCTAACCTCAACATACTGATGTGTCACTGCTGGCACTTAACTGTCAGTTCAGGGGAAAGCCTGCTGTGCTGTTTGTCATAACATATGGAGCTCTGCTTGTATCCTAGTCATATGACAGTAATGCACTGATAAGGAGGTAGGGAAGAGGAGGAAGGTTGGAGCTGTTCATGCTTGTAGTATAGATGGATCTGTTGCTGTAATTAAAAACCAGTGGGTGCCGTACCTACTGATGCGAAAAAAGAGAGAAAGAAGTGTGCAAAATGGACGCAAACAACCCAAAATAAATGCAAATAAATTGCAGTGGCCAATCATTACTTATTGTGTCACAATGGTTCTCCAAGGCAAACCCGTATTATAGTCGTTGATAAGGTGGAGTCTTCCATAAGGGGTGGTCGCTGTACTGAGGCCCTTTTGAGAAAGGAGTCCAGGTGGATTTTTGACCTTAAAAGCCAGGCACCAGCAGGTCTCAACGAAGAGTGGCTTTTCACTGGTTTCTATAAAAAATAAAAAAAATAAATTGTATGTCTAGTTTGTGTAGTCTAGTGTAGTCTGTGTAGACTAGTATGTGTAGTCTAGAGACTGTCTCTCTTTTTCCTCTCTCAGATCATATGGGAGAGGGAACAGTTAGTACAATTCCACTCATTTCTTGACTGTTTTTGTCCCGGGGTATTGTGGCCATTTGTCCGTTGACTGGTGACCACATGCCACCCGAACGGGAGCATACTTTATGAAGTCATATAGTAGCTTTTTTTTTTTTCTTTTTCTCTGGAATTGGCCTTTATTTGCATAATCATTTGTTTTCTTATTTTTCATATCAAATACTCACTAGGCTTTGCCTTTTGCTTTCACCTTTTTTGTATATATGACTTATTTATTCTTATTTCTTATTTCGTACAACACAGTTTGCAAAACTTAAAAATGTAAATCTTTACTGCATGGTGTTATATGAACAAATTGGTCATTTCTTGTGTTTAAGTATGGCTTTTTGGTCCTTGTGACCTTTATTAACCAGCACGTTTGTGCTATATTCACTCTTTAAGTCATGGTGGTGTTGTTCCCCTTTAATGCAGGAGTATCAGCGCTCTCTACTTGTTGGTATCACTCTTTCCTCTTTTGATTCTGTGCATTTGCGTTCATCCAACACTTGTTCTCAGTACGCCTGCGCCGATCTCCAATTCCTAAGTTTCGGTTTTGTTTTCATCACAGCGCTTGCGCAGTAGCTATTTCCGGACGCTGAATTTATGCCCGCCGCACCATTTTGTTTTCTGGGACTGCCGTCGCAGCACTTGCGCAGTGGTCACTTCCGGACGCCGACCTCACGCTCGCCGAACTACTTTACCACTTGTAAGTAGTTTATGATAAATTTGAGACTTATAAAAGGGTGCCGTTCGTGACAATGACTCACCTCCACTTCCCCTGAGGAAGCCACGCTACAGGTGGCGATACGCGTGGGGTAATATCCCCCATCCTATTTACATCTTGTGGGCATTTGACTTTATTTTGATATCTTCATTTTACCCTCATGTGTGCAGTCTTTAGTTGCTTGGAGGAACGGTTTGTTTCTTACAATAGAAGACCTGAGAAGCCTTTTTGTAGTCATAGCTCTTCATTGTGCGGTATATCTACATTCATGATAACCGCATCCTTATTATTATTTTCTTCAGACTACTGTTATATGTTTAGATATTTGATCCATCATTATCTTTATGGGCTCACTGCTTCCAGATACTTTGAGTATTGATATTCTCCAATATAGACCATCATCAGGTTGTTTCTGAAGTTAAAGTATTCTATTGTGTGGTATATTCATGCATTTTTGGGCAACTGCAATCATGCTTCATGGTCGTTCATGATTTTTTGCACTTTGTTACATCATATTTATTGTGTTTCTCCCAATTTCATGCCTCTAGAGCTGTAAATCACGCATCTGGGTCTATATTGTGGTTTGCATATACATGCTTATTTTGCACATTCATTAGTCTCTGCCCTTATTTATTGGAGGGGGTTTACATCAGGTCCTTATTTAAAGACCTGTTATTCTGGAGTGTCATTTTCAGGCCATTTTTTTGGCCTTTTTTAATTGTTTTTAAAATGTTTTTGTCACTTGTGTGCTCTTTTTACATGTTTTTCAATAAAAATAATTGATTATTAGTTTTTTATTTGCATTTATTTTGGGTTGTTTGCGTCCATTTTGCACACTTCTTTCTCTCTTTTTTCGCATTCCCTTGTTCTTTAAGTGTGTGGACTGCAGCTCCCTGTGGTTTATTTGTAGTGCCCTCAAGGTTTCCATTTTTCAGCCCGTACCTACTGATGATTGCAGCTTACAGAGAAATAAAATGAGTAGTTTCCGGCACAACTAACTGGATAAAATCTGTAAGTTTCTTGAATCATGTTAAAAGTCCGTCTTAGTTTGCCAGAAACGCGTAAGGTGTTGAGGTTTTTACCTTTTATGGACATTTAACGTTATTCAGTAAACTTACAGGTTTTATCTAGTTGGTTGTGCCGGAAACTACCCTAGTTTTCTAGTTTTATTTTTTTCTAATGCCCTGATACCTGGCATAGATGCATATCCAACATGCTGCTCACACACTGCAGCTCTACTCACTACATTGTCATATCATTACATTATGAGTAACATGGCAGTGCGGTGAATTGAGAGCTACAGTGTGTCACATACAATGCTCTGCATCTTTCCTAGTCATTGGCGAGTAAGGCCATGGTACTTGACATAGATGCAGAGCAGCGTTTGTGACCTATAGCTCACGCTGCATTTTCATATCATTACATTATGAATAATTGAACAGTGCTGTGAGATGATAGCTGCAGCGTGTCGTCTACCACACTTTGCATCTACATCAGGTACTGGGGCATTATGCCCTGATGCCAGAATAGATGCATATCAGTATATGTAATGAAACGCAGCATAGCTGTCCTCTCTTTTCTTTTATATTGTCAGCAAGCACTTGTAACCTGTTATACAGCCTATTCTAAGGTAATCTGGGAAATTATCATCTGTACTTTATTTATAAGCGAATATCTCCGTTGTGGAAATTAGGAATAAAAAGATAGAAACTATGTTTTATTCCCATCTTCAGCCACTTTATGATGTAGCCAGTTTAGCATTAAAAAGTGGTGAGTGGTCGTCTTTAATTCATCAGATCGTCGTCAGTCATGGACAGGACCAGCTACTAAGCCCTTCCTGCCCACACGTGCTCACCCAGCAGACAATTCTGTTGGGTACACAGGGCTGCCAGCTATGAATGCCAGTGTTCAGTCAGATCACATCCAGAAAGTTTTTCCCATGAAAATCTTGACTGTTCTGGCACCTCTGTTTTTGGAAGTTCAGGACAAAAGAGAAGGCCTTCTGACTGGCGCCCCATCTTTGTGTCCCAATTTCTGACACATGATGAGATTGTTGTGCAGACCTATATCAGTTTTTTGGAGAGAAGACCCAAGTCTGCACCGTATGCCTTCATTTCCTATGAGATTAAGTTGTGGCTTTGAGGCAGAAAACGGTGTCCATTTGTCGTGTTCCCATAGAACTCTAGTATTCTGCGAAGCTCCAGATGGGAAACGCTGATTTAGATCTAAGTCTTTTTTAGGTTGTGACTACTTCTGTTATTGCTTTTCAGGTCATGGATGTTGAAGTGGTTTCCACTATTTTTACACTGATGACCTATCGTCAGGATAGGTCATTAATACAAGATGAGTCAAATAAATGAAAAGAGGGTAGGTTGGCACTACTAATGTTTGCAGTTAGATTAATGATGTAACGTATGAAGATGAATATCACTGTTTCACTCCCGAGTCGGTTATCTCATAGCCACGCATGGTGCTTAACAAGAAACAGGCACTATCAAATTGGAATAGAGAAAAAACTGGCATTCACCCTGTGGCTAAAAATTGTTACATTTTCTTTCAATTATTACATACTGGGTGGAAGATACACACAGACAAAAAAGAGCGACGTCCGTTTCAGGCGCCTGAATGAAGTACTTGGCAGTGTGAAATGTCGGTTTCTTTGTGTCCTTCGCCCAGTATGTGATAAAAGAGCAATTTTTAGCTACTTGGGTGAGGGCCACAATTTTTTTCCTCTGTTCCAATGTAATATAAGATCAGTTGTGGAAGGATACCCAGCGCCCCCATGGAACACTTGTTACCACCTCTGACTGTAAACAGTGTGCGGAGGGGAATATCATAGCTTCATACATTATTTAGTGGATACTGTAGACTAGCTTATGTTGATTTGTTTACATGGGGCTGTTTATTTTTAACACTCGAAAGTGGTGGACCACCCCTTTAAAATCTGTGTAGGCCTTTCTCAAAAATGGAGATAGCACTCAAGGTGTTAAAGTGAAAAAATGCAGTTTTATTCACCTATCAATGTGCAACATTCAGCTTCCCAACTGAACTAATGTGCAAGCTTTAGTTGGGACGCTAAAACATTGCACCAAAATAGCTTGTTGCAATCATTTGTGCTATTTTGTAAACTAGAAATTTTGGACATGTGCCTCAAAATGAGGGACTTCAGGTTATCTGAATAAATGTGTGATTTTACTGGTTGTTCCCACCAATAAATGCATTGAGTCAAGTGAGACTTTGCAGAAAAAGCCAACTAAATATTCTGTGTCTATAGCAGCTTTTAATTAGCCTAAAGCCCAAGTCCCATACAGTGCTCTTACATTGATATTTATACTCTGATCAGCTTCATCTCTGTTTAAAGTGCACATCAGCAGGATTGTGCACAGTAACCTACAGACAGTGTCAGGTCAGCGCCATTATACTGATTACAATGATACTTGGGTGATAAAATCCGTCTTGTGATTGTTGTTAAATCTTTATTTTCAGTTTTGATCTAATGATATGCTCGTGCTCTGGGATGGCCCCTAGTTTACTTAATGATTATGTAGCATCAATAGTAAAAGAATGTAAAAAATAATTTAAAAAAAAGATTATTCTCACCTTCCGATGGGTACCATCCGCACGTTGAGCACTGCGCCGGTCATCTCCCGACTGTGGCGTGCGTCGTTCGAATGCCACGCCAATTCGCGGCCGGACTGCGCCTGTCGCTGTTTGGTCGCGCCCGGAGGAGCGCGACCAATCAGCGACGCGGTATTTCCGTTACAGACAGAATTAGACGATTATATAGTAGATGTGTCACGGTCCATGTTGGATTGTGACAGATTTAGCACAGATAACCTTTTTTTTCCTTTAAGCCTTTGGCTTAAGGTTCATTTTGCCCCCTTTTGTTCGCTGGGGTTATTACACTGTAGTTGATTTAGGCTGTGTGCCCACAGTAGCGTTTTTCAAGCATTTTTAGGGGTCAAACCGCTTAAAAGAAGCTTCCTAATTATTTTAATGCTTTTTTGGCCTTTTTGTGCCAATGGATGCGTTTTTTACCGCTAAGGAAACGTTTAGCGGCTAAAAACGCAGCATGTTCATTAATTTTGCGGCTTAATCCGCGTTTTTAGCAATTTCCTATGGTCCCCAAGAAGATGCGCGGAAAAAACGCATCAAAAACGCGCGTTTTTAAGCAAAAAACGCGCGTTTTCTGGGAAGGAGTCTGGTTTTGTCAGGTTTAAAACGCTACTGTGGGCACATAGCCTTAGTGCTGGTTTTGCCCCTGGTGGCTGCTGGGGTTATTGCATGTAAATTACCAAGCAGGTGTGATTAGCCTGGCTCCTACCTATAAAGGAGTGTCAGGTGTTCTCAATCACTTTGGTGATATTGTTCATTCCCAACCAACCTTGGTGGAGAAAGGAGCTATTGAGAGGAGTTCCTTGCAGCTCAGCCAGAGCTTTGAATCAGCAGCTATTCAGGTGGAAGCTGTATCCGGGTGCCGTACTCTGTTGCATGGAGCAATTGCAGCAGAGCAAAGCTAAGTTGTATGTTGTCCTTGTTTTGTTGTATTTCCCTTGTGTGTATTAGTACAGCGGTGGGATTAGTATCTGCACCATCCAGCTCACTAGTAAGGGATAGGTGCAGGGCAAGTTAGGGATTGAGGTATCCTGCTCGGCGACAGGTGAAGAGTCTGTATAGGGAACGTTAGGAGTGTTCAGGGACACTGCCTCAAGGGAGTGCAGGAGGTCTCCACGTCCTTGTTCCCTATTGCAGGGACCCACCGTTGTAACTGTTTCCCCGGTGTTCCCCTTGTTTGTCCTGGTTTTAGTGCCGTCCTGTGGGTCGCGGCACAGAGGACTGGTCACTCCGTGACAAGATGTAAACTAGGGGACAGATCACTGAGTGAGCAGTGACCTGTCAGCAGTCTTCAGTATGAATAGCTTATCAGAGCACCACATGAGAAGACCCCCACATGCCGTTCCGGAGCACGAGAATGTCTAGCTGAAAATAAAGATTAAACAACAACCACAAGATGGATTTCATCAACCAGATATCTTTTTAATAAGTATAATGCCGCCTTCGACCAGATACTGTCTGTAGGTTACTGTGCACAATCCTGCTGACAGGTTCCATTTAAAAGAGGAGCAAAGGAGACCATGGATTATATGACAACCTGGTTCTAGAATTTAGGGTGCAGAACAATAAGATATAAACCCTTTAAAGACCGCTGTATTGGACATGAAAGACTGACATATTTTTGGGCTATAAGATGCACTTTTTTTCTCAATGTGGAGGAAAATGGGGGGGGGGGGTGCGTCTTATAGTCCGGATGTCCCTAATCTGGCTGTGCTGGGGAGGTGGGGGGGAGCAGCAGCGGCTGGTCACAGGAGGCTGGAGCCGGATGCTGCGACTAACTCCTGTGCCTGCTGCTAAAGAGAAATGAATCTTCACTCCATTCCACGCCCATGGAGAGCAGTGAGTATTCCAGCTGCTGTCCTCAGCGGCTTGTAAGCATGACGTCTTTGCCATGCGCTGCTTACAAGGATAAAGAAGCTGCTGGCACCGCACACTGCAGGAGAGTGCAGGGAAGGTAAGAATGTTTTTGCTTTTTATTTTTTTTCTGTTGGGGGGCTGTGCATACCAGGATAAGGATGGGGGGTTGTGCATACCAGGATAAGGATGGGGAGCTATGCATACCAGGATAAGGATGGGGGAGCCATGCATACCAGGATAAGAATGGGGGAGCCATGCATACCAGGATAAGGATGAGGGAGCCATGCATACCAGGATAAGGATGAGGGAGCCATGCATACCAGGATAAGGATGGGAGAGCCATGCATACCAGGATAAGAATGGGGGAGCCATGCATACCAGGATAAGGATGGGGGAGCCATGCATAGGAGGATAAGGAAGGGGGCCATGCATACCAGGATAAGGATGGGGGAGCCATGCATAGGAGGATAAGGAAGGGGGCCATGCATACCAGGATAAGGATGGGGGAGCCATGCATAGGAGGATAAGGATGGGGGCCATGCATACCAGGATAAGGATGGGGGGCTATGCATACCAGGATAAGGATGGTGGGGGGCATGCATAGGAGGATAAGGATGGGGGGGGGGCATGCATACCAGGATAAGGAGGGGGGCATGCATAGTAGGATAAGGAGGGGGGCCATGCATACCAGGATAAGGAGGGCGGGGCATGCATAGTAGGATAAGGAGGGGGGGCATGCATACCACGATAAGGATGGGGGGACCATGCTCACCATTATAAGGATGGGTTGGCTATGCATACCAGGATAAGGATGGGGGGCTATGCATTCCAGGATAAGGATGGGGGAGCCATGCATTCCAGGATAAGGATGGGGGGCCATGCATTCCAGGATAAGGATGGGGGGGCTATGCATACCAGGATAAGGATGGAGGGGGGCATGCATAGGAGGATAAGGATGGAGGGCTCTGCATACCAGGATAAGGATGGGGGGGCCATGCATACCAGGATAAGGATGGGGGGGCATTCATACTAGGATAAGGAGGGGGGCATGCATACCACGATAAGGATGGGGGGACCATGCTCACCACGATAAGGATGGGGGGGCCATGCATACCAGGATAAGGAGGGGGGAGGCATGCATACCACGATAAGGATGGGGGGACCATGCTCACCACCATAAGGATGGGGGGGGGCATGCATACCAGGATAAGGATGGGGCGGCATGCATAGGAGGATGAGGGGGGCATGCACACCATGATAAGGATGGGGGGCCATTCATACCACGATAAGGATGGAGGGCCATGCATACCAGGGTATTGAGATAAGGGAGCCATTCATACCAGTATATCGAGATAAGGGAGTCATGCATACCAGGATGGGGGGATATTAATATTTATTTATATAGCACCATTAATTCCATGGAGCTGTACATGAGAAGGGGTTACATACAAAGTTATAGATATCGTTAATAGTAAACAAATTTACAATGACAGAGGGGAGGGGACCCTGTCCTTGTGGACTTACATTCTACGGGATAGTGGTGAAGAGACAGAAGGTTGGGGGTGCAGCAGCTCTGGTGGTGATGAGGCGGCAGCTCGGGAGGTGTCTAGGCAGCAGAATGGTTATTGCAGGCTGTAAGCTTTCCTGAAAAGATGGGTTTTCAGGTTCCGTTTGAAGGATCCGAGGGTGGTAGATAACCGGTCGTGTTGAGGCATGGAGTTCCAGAGGATGGGGGATATTCGGGAGAAGTCTTGGAGGCGGTTGTGTGAGGAACAAATAAGTGTATAATTGTGTATAATTATAATTGTGTATAATTAAGTATAGAATTGAGTACATCTTCTGCTTCAATTTTTTTTTTTCTAATTTCCTTCTCTAAAACTTACGTGCATCTTATGGTCCGGTGCATCTTTATAGTCCGAAAAAAATACGGTATTTTCTTTAGTTTCTGTGAGATACAGTGTTCAGCATAAATGAGTACACACTCTTTTGAAAAATAAGATTTTAGTCAATATTTCACAGTATAAAAGTGCAACTTCCAAAATTTTGACATTTTTTTTAGTCCATAACATGAAAGTAAAGTTGATGGTATAACTTTCACTACAAAATCTTTACTTTTAGGGTCTGTGCACATGTTGCATTTTTGTCACATTTTTCTCTGCTCAGGTCTGTCACTAAACCTTCCCAATATGTAGTAGGTGTAATAATATTAGCAAATGCATCCAATTAGAAATGTAGTATTGTTCTTCTGGCTCACTATGTCTCTTTCCTCATGTGCAGGCATTGCAGGACCTTAGGTATCCATGGTTATGTGAGAGTTAGTTAGCTAGTTGCTAGTGGTTGTAATCATGGATACCTAAGGTCCTACAATGCCTGCACATGAGGAAAGAGACATAGCGAATCAGAAAAACTATACTACATTTCTAATTGGAAGTATTTGATATTATTATGACACCTACTACATATTTGGATAGGATCTTGGCCTTGGGAATACCCCTTTAAAACTGCAGCATGTCATTTCTGTTTGCATTTTTACTGCACATTTCTCCTATACTAATGAATGAGGAAAACGCATGCAAAAAATTAATTAAAAAAATGCGTCCAAAATGCATTTTTTTGCTGTGTTTTTCCTGCTGACGCACCAATATTTGCAGCATATTTTTTTGCTGCAAATACTGAACTAGTGCACATACCCTTACTCAAATTAGTTGATGCCAACATGAATATACCCCACTTCAAAAAACTACCACTTTGTAGTATTTTGTAAGACCACCATGATTTTTAACGCCAGCACCAAGTGTTCTATGCATGGAATGAATAACTTGGTGACTTGTTACATCTATCTTTTTCTATTCTTCAAGAACAACTTCTTTTAGAACCTGGATGCTGGATGGAGAGTGTTGTACACTCTTCAGAATTCCCCATAGATTTTTGGTTGGGCTCTGATCAGGAGACATACTCGGCCTCTTAATCACTTTCTCCCTGTTCTTCAGAAATCCAACAATGACCTTAGATGTATGTTTTGGATAATTGTCATGTTGGAAAAGTGCACAACTACCAAGGGCACGGAGCGATCGTAGCATCTTCTCTTTCAATATAGAACAGTACATCTGTGAATTCATGATACCATCAATGAAATGTAGCTACCAGACACCAGCAAAACTCATGCAGCCTCACCAGGACTCTCTGCTACCGGGTCGGTGCAGGAGCAAGGCCCACCGACGCCAGTTTCACCTGGGTGTGCATCGAGAAGAGAAAGCCGCGAGGCAGGGGAAGGTAAGAATAATCGTTTATTTTTAAAATGTGCTATAGAAGAACGTAAAGGGCCCAAAGTGGTGGACATTATACCAGGAAGGTGCCCTGGATGGGGGAAAATGCTATAGCATGGGGCCCAACATGCTGGCATTATTAAATTTGAGCAATGTAAATATTAATTAACTAATAAACATCAAAAGCAGAGAAAAGACAAAAGCATTTAAAATTGCACATATTACGCCAAAACCTGTTTCCTAGACCAAAAATTGGCAATGGAATAAAACCCATATGGCCGGCAATAGATCCATGTAAACTTATTGGCTATCCGGGATAAGTATGAATGGACAATACCCCTAAAGTGACATCAAGTAGTATTTGGAAAAGAATAAAGGTGACCCAGCAAAGTTCCAAGCAAAAAGTCTCTTTAATGTGTTTACTTCACGGCATTAATGTCCAACTCACAGCTCTACATTGTAAACGATGTCCTCTGGATCGCAGCCGGGAACCATATCCTCCAGATTATAGTCCTAAATAGGCCGTTCCACCTCTGACCGGCACTGATGTGTATTCTGCGGGTGCCAGGAGTTCGTTCTGCAGGGATCAGTGTTAAGGTACTGTCACACTTAGCGATGTACCAGCGATCCCGACCAGCGATATGACGCGGTCAGGATCGCTGGTACATCGCTAAGTGGTCACTAGTGAGCTGCCACACAGGCAGATCTCACCAGCGACATCGCTGGGGACAGGGGTTCGCTACTTACCTGTCACTCTAGGCGATCCTGCGTCCTCCCGCCCGGCTCCACGTGTCGCTCGTCTCTCCACAGGAAGCGCCGCAGGAAGCTGACGACGAGAAACAGTCCAGGACGTTCTCGCGCGATCAGCGATAACCAGCGGGGGAGCGGGTCGTTGGTAAGTATCAGACACAGCGATATCGCTAGCAATATCGCTATAACGTCACAAGTTATAGCGATATTGCTAGCGATATCGCTTAGTGTGACAGGCCCTTTACTTTCACATAGAGCTGAGCTTTTGCAGAACTGTCTGCTTTGCTTGCTGCAAACTCCACTCTGATACCGACACACCCAAACCCTTTACTGCAGGGATTTTAAACTAGAATCTGTGGCCTGCAGCCACATGGGAAAACCAGGACAGGAATGAAACGGACTGCACGACTACCATCCTGCAGTCTGTTTCAAAATATAAAAGCCCATACTGGCTTTTGCTGAACAATCCCAGGCCAGATAACTTGACCAGGTCCATGCTTACTTTTATTTTGCCCTGTGACTCACAGGCGTCCTGCTGTGACCACAAGGCACTCCAGTGGGTCTAATAGGGCTCCGTCCACATCATGGGGGGGACACACAGCGACCCCTACATGTGACACAGATCACTGCTTCACAAGACAATAATGCAATATAAAAGAATATAGAAAAGAGAATAAGCAGCAACTTTGTGCAGGTAAACTGGCTCGTAGAAAAAGAATCATATGGGAAAGAGGACCCACATGTATTGCCACAGGAGGTGGTCATTGTAGGAACCATGCATTTAGAAAAATGCATGAAACCTATAGTGAAATATGGTGGTGGCAGTGTCTTATGTAGGGTTGCATGAGTGCTGCTGGTGTCAGGTAGGAAAATTTTCTTGGTATCATGAAGTAACAGATGCATTTCTCTATATTGAAAGAGAAGTTATTGCAATCACTTTGTTCCCTTGATAGACGTGCACTTTTCCAATATGACAATGCTACAAAACACCCATGTAAGGCCATTGTTGTCTTTCAGTAGAAGAACAATACGAATGTGATTCAGTGGACAAGTATATCTCCTGATCTGAACCCAATTAAAACACCTATGGGAAATTCTATAAAGACAAGTTGATAATCACTCCAGCTCCATCACTCTCTAAATAGGTCATTCTTGAAGGATGGAAAAAGATAGATGTTGCAGTATGTCACCAGCTTGTTCATTCAGTGCCTAGAGAACTTGGTCCTGTCCTTGAAAATCATGGATGTCATACAAAATACGAGCTCTAGTAGTTTTTCATGTGGGGTGTATTCATTTTTGCATCAACTAATTTAGTATATCTGAAGATTTTATAATGAAAGTAATATTAAGTTTACTTTATGGGTTAAACTGAGTTTTATAAAACATTTTTTGTCAATTTTGGAAATTGTTCTTATATTCAGTGAGATTTTGATTGTAATTTTTCAAAAGGGCGTGTACTCATTTATGCTGAGCACTGTATAACTTTTAAAAAATGTTGTCGATGTAGGCATGTGAGTGCTTGTTCTTTTGCACAAACAGTTGTATTAACTGCATCATTTTGGAATACACAATTCTGTTGACATCAATGGAGCCCAATGAAGTCTTTGAGAAGCTGACTATGCACTAGCATTTACTGTGCATGCTAATGGCTGTTCCAAAGACTTCTGTGGGCACTGTTGACAATAGTATGTATATCACATAGGAGACGCAGGGGTATATACATCACTGGAGACATTTGGGGCTGGTGCACACATCACAGGAGACCTGTGGGGCAGTCGCTGCAGTCTTCATCTGTGGGATGGGAGTGCATTTTGCGTTGGCTCTGCCCACAGAATATGTCCAGACGCTGACACTAGCCTGCATTAGGATATAATCCTTTATTGCATGCATCCCAGTGTTGAGTAGTGAGCTCTGTGTGATCGCAGTGCAATAAGAAATTAAAGAACTGGCTTCTGGCCTTAGTACTGCAGTCCCAGGAATCTGCCTGAGGGCCATAGCAAAGGTCATTGTGAACCATAAACAGCCTGCAGGCCAGAGGTTCGCCACCCCTGTTCTATATGATTGAAATGAATGGAGTTTAGCTGTAACACATTACAAACCCCTTTTATCGCCTATACTTCTCTCCTGTTGATTCTGCTATACTGCTCCTCCCCCACACTGCATGTCCAGATATGATCACTCATAGTGTAAATACATATCTGTCGGTTGTGTTCAGGAAACATATCGCTCTCCAGGTTGATCAGAGCAGGATGTCATATCTCACATGGGTAGCCTAGAACTGGCAGGTTGCTCCTGTGTGAGATGTAATGTCAGACCTGATCTCACTGCAGAGCAATTACAAGTTGCTTGAGCACAGCATAAATGACTACTGATACAGTCAGTAATCAGGGGAGCTGATAAAAGGGTTTGTAATGTGACACAGCTAAACTCAGCTGCACTGCCCCTCCTCCCACACTGACTCATGCAGGAGGTTAGACCAATAGATCAGCTCTGTATCATTATATCTTATACAATGAGAAATCTGCTCTAAGCTCTGTGGGGGCATGTTCTGAGTGTTGCTACCGGCTTATGATTGGTCAGCATCACAGGGAAAAGTACCCGCCCCCAGTGAAAAATGTCTGATAAAACCCACTGTCTGCAACCACTATTACATTGTGTGTCCAGATAAACATGAAAAATTTGGTAAAAGGTCCTCTTTATATTATTGAACCCATAATGAAACTTCGCTGCTTCTATTTATTATTGCTTTATTTATAGAATTTGTAATTGTAAGCACAGTATATTTCTCTCCCAACAGATTTTCCTCAAGCCACAAAAAGTAAAGCATCCTACATTCATGTTTCTTCATTGGATTGTATGAATGACGATCACAGTGTTTCAAATACGACTGATTACGTGGAGGATGTTATAGAAGTGCCTCGTTCATGTGACGAACTAGATTTTACCGATGGTGATATATATGTAACAAATAAAATACAACCTCATATTGAAGAGGAACTATATGAAAAAATAGTTCTCAAAGAATCCCATCTATATATACCCACAGCACACAAACAGAACTATCCAGCTTCTTTTAGTAACGTAGAGTCATTCTCCCTTGAGGAAGAAAATCAAGACCATCCCACAATGTATACAATAACAGATCCAACACAAGAAGAATATTCATCTATTCAAGTTAAGGAGGAACCAGTGTCGTGCAATGAAGAAAATCTAACAGACGCTAATATATATGCATCCATAAATCACAGACGGCAGTATCTGTCTGCTGGTATTAAGATAGATCCACTTTCCTTTCAAGAAGTTACTGTGGATGACACAAACATATGTACATTTGATCGCAGTCCACATGGTCATTCTCACCTTATTAAAGAAGAACCAATGACATGCGATGAAGAAGATCTTGAAGATGTATATTTAGGAGTAAACCATATTCAAGAGAATGGCCAAATATATCCATCCAAACCTAGACCATTCATATGCTTTCAGTGTGGGAAGTGTTTCACACGCAAGTCGCAGCTCCATAGACATCAGATGATCCATACAGGTGTCAGACCATACTCCTGCTCAGAGTGTGGAAAACGTTTTTTCCGTAACTCACACCTTCTCATACATCAAAGAACACACACTGGTGAAAGGCCATATTCGTGTTCCGAATGTGGAAAACGATTCACCACAAATTCAAATCTTACTATACATAAAAGAATCCACACAGGTGAAAATTTATATTACTGCCCTGAATGTCACAAATGTTTTACCAATAACTCCAACCTTGCTATTCATCTGAGGATACACACAGGAGAAAAACCATATTCTTGCTCAGAATGTGGCAAATGTTTTACAACCAAATCAAATCTTGTTCTACACCAGAAGATCCACACTGGAGCCCGACTTTATCACTGTTCTGAATGTGAGAAGAGTTTTACCACAAGTGCAAACCTGGCTCTTCACCAAAGGATCCACACAGGAGAGAAACCATACTCTTGCACGGATTGTGGGAAATCTTTCACGATAAACTCTCATCTTGTTCGACATCAGAGAGTTCACACTGGGGACAAGCCCTATACATGCCCAGAATGCGAAAAATGTTTCATCAGTAATTATGAACTCAAAAGACATCATCGAACTCACTTTGAAGAGAAAGCGTATTCTGAGACCTTTGGTGAGGAAAACATAAATGAGCCAACAGATCCCGCCAAGGATTGGAGGATTTCTGTATTGGAAAGATCACATTTTTGTGCTGAATGCGGGAAAGGTTTTGCCACGAACGCAAGTCTTGTCCAACACAGGAGGATACATCGAACTGAAAGGCCATATTCTTGTTCTCAATGTGGTAAAAGCTTTACGTGTAAATCGTATCTTCATAGGCATCAAAAAATTCACACAGGAGAGAGACCGTATTCTTGTCCTATATGCAGAAAATGTTTCTCCAGAAACTCCCATCTCAAAAGGCATCAGAAATGTCACACAAGAAAGAAAGCCTTTCCATGCCTGCACTGTGGGAAATATTTCAGTTCTCCAGCACGTCTTATTCAACACAGTCATATCCATGCAGCCAAAAACCCTCAGTCTTCTGCACTTGAAGATATTTATATTCTATAAATACTGTATTATAAGTTAGAGATTTGAGGTTGAAAAGAAGCCTTGGGATTAGGACATGGATTGTGTTTGTCAAAAAATTGTATCTTGCGGAAATGTTTTACAAACTATCTGATCAGTGTCTTAAAGTGTTTACCTTTAGAGGAAAATGTGTTTTGTTTTTTTTTTTGTTTTTTTTTTTAAATGCATGTATTTGGGGCTGAAAATTTATTTTTGCATTTGGGATTCCTTAAACGTTTTGGGCCTTTTTTGAGTTTTAAAGACTATTGGTACTTTTACAGTACACAATTATAAGGTACGAGCTTTCTTAAGGTACTGTCACACTTAGCGATGTACCAGCGATCCCGACCAGCGATATGACGCGGTCAGGATCGCTGGTACATCGCTAAGTGGTCGCTAGTGAGCTGCCACACAGGCAGATCTCACCAGCGACATCGCTGGGGACGGGGGTCGCTACTTACCTGTCACACTAGGGGATCCTGCGTCCTCCCGCCCGGCTCCACGCGTCGCTCGTCCTCACAGCAGGAAGCGCCACAGGAAGCAGACGAGAAACAGTCCTGAACGTTCTCGCGCGATCAGCGATAACCAGCGGGGGAGCGGGTCGCTGGTAAGTATCAGACACAGATATCGCTAGCAATATCGCTATAACGTCACTAGTTATAGCGATATTGCTAGCGATATCTCTTAGTGTGACATGCCCTTTAGATACGTTGGCTTCATAATAATGATGTAGTCTAAAAAGGCTTCCGATCACCCAGAGAACTAGCAAAATGCTTGTTGATCTGGTGAAATGCTCTTTTGGTTTGATCAAAAGATTGTTGTTCCTGGCAGCTCGTCATCCTGTGATGTTGAGAACAATGACAGCTTATGTGCACTGAACAATCTTTTGCAGATCTTTCAATGATCATTTGATGGGCGGTCTGACTGTGTAAACAGACTAATAAACGACTGGCAAACATGTTGCAGGATGGCAGTTGTTTAATACTTTGTATTGGGCAGTGTAAATGCAGCTTCCCTGCAGGTTCAACTTTGAGGTGGTCATAAGTCAGCTCAAAGACTGATGAGAGTTAAAATGAAAATCTTCGTTGACTCATTCTGTAGCCGCAATAGACAGTCCAACACAGAGGCTATAGAAGGCAAATGGTGCAAAATCTTTAATAATTCCCAATTGCCAAAATAGTTTTGGCCCCAAATACATGATTTTTAAGTAAAGAAAAAACTGTCCTTAAAGTTGGACAACCCATTTAATGGATCTACTTGAAGAGCTACCCTAAATAATGAGCATCAGAGTAGTTTGGTGAAGTTCACTTTAAATTGTGCTGGGTCACAACCTCAAAGAGGTTTTCCAGACTTAAACATATAACATGTCCTTCAGATAGACCAGGGATGCACAACTCCAGTCCTCAAGAGCAACCAACAGTGCATGTTTTCAGTATTTCCTTAGCATTGCAAAAATGTGGGAATCATCCCCTGTGCATTACTAAGGAAATCCAGAAAACATGACCTGTTGGTGGCCCTTCAGAACTGGAGTTCTGCACCCCCTGAGATGGACCTTTAATGTTTGATGGGGATATAATCCTCTAGCATCCTGTAGATAAGCTGAATGAGGGATCTGCTACACTGCATCAAGGTCCGCAGTCTGTTCATTGTTTACACAGACAGGTATTTTTTAGTTTTCATTGAATCTCAGTCTAGAAATGAAAGGGTTATTCCCAACATTAAAATGTATCACCATTCTATAGGATAAGTGACAACTTTGTGATCAGTGGGATTGACTACTGGGAGCCTGGCCAATTCTGAGAACAGGGCTCTTAAATACCCCTTCAGAATTGAGTTGGGGCACATTGGCACCACTGCTCTAGGACTTTTGAAAAAAGCAGAATGCCATCTCCTGATGCCCCATAGGATCAGTGGGGGTCCTTATCAGTCAGATCCCCCTGATCACAAAGTTATTACCGATCCCATGGTTAGCTGAAAACATTTAATTTCAGAAATGACTATTTTAAATATAAAATATA
Source organism: Dendrobates tinctorius (assembly GCF_039654945.1). Classification (NCBI taxonomy): domain Eukaryota; kingdom Metazoa; phylum Chordata; class Amphibia; order Anura; family Dendrobatidae; genus Dendrobates; species Dendrobates tinctorius. The sequence goes on along the minus strand of NW_027361997.1, from coordinate 1,154,592 downwards.
ACAATTTTTACATTTGCCCCCAGATGCCAGCACAATATGTACAATCTGTATTGTAGACTTCTGAAAAGAGACATCTCCTATAACAGTATGCACTAGGAGTAAGTTTAGTGCTGCTCAAGCCTAGATCTTCAGCTGTTACAGGGGTTTTCTGGGACATTTTTAAAATTAGAAGGTAATCCTCTGTTGGGATATCACCCTGTTTCACAGTCCCCACACTTGTCATGTGACTACTCATGCAGTTTGCATACTTGCAATGATTACAACATGCCAATTACTTTTATTTTATCTTTCTTTCAATGGTACAATTACACTGTTAGGAATCGCTTATTAAACGTCAGCTATCAGATTGTGCATGCATGTAGTTAGAACTGGCTGGTCATAAAAGCACTTATTTCGGGAAGGTCTACACCTTCATGCTTATCAGCTAGAGCGTCATAATGCTTATGTTATACAACATGGACCTTAAAATAGCTTATCTTCATCTAAAAGCAAAAATTCTGCCTGGAGATTCACCTCTAAGATTTTACAATAAGATGGTTTCTAGTTTCAGTCTCCCAGCTAAGCTTATGTGCCCATGTTGCAGAAATACTGCGGAAATGTCCGCAGCATTTCCGCAACTCCCCGCCACGGGTAAAACGTATGCGGAATTTGCTTGCGTTTTCCCGCAAAACACAAGCGTTTTGCAAGCGTTTTTCCCTTGCAGAATGCTTAGGCTTTCCAAGTGATTTGAAGCATCACTTGGAAAAGTAATTGACAGGTTGGTCACACTTGTCAAGCATAGTGCTTGACAAGTGTGACCAACTTTTTACTATTGATGCTGCCAATGCAGCATTAGTAGTAAATGATAGGATGTTAACAATAATTAAAAAAATAAACGGGATATACTCACCTTCTGTCGGCCACTGGAGCGCTCCCGCCTCTCAGCCATGCTGCCGGCATCTTCCGTTCCCAGGGATGCCTTACGACAATGACCTCTGATGACGTAGCATCTCGCGAGATCGCTGTGTCATCAGATGTCATTCGTGCAATGCATCCCTGGGACCGGAAGATGCTGACAGCGTGGCTGAGAGGCGGGATCGCTCAGGGGGCTATCAGAAGGTGAGTATATGCCTATTTTTTTATTTTAATTATATTTTCTACAGGGATATGGTACCCAGGGCATGGAGGAGAGTCTCTTCTCACCAGACCCTGGGTACCATCCGCACATGAAGCGCTCACTTTACGCATGGTGGGCATAGCCACATACGTAAAGTGAGGTTTTTTCAATGCAATCCTATGGTGGCGGAATTGCCGTGATTCCGCAGTAAGAATGGACATGATGCGGATTTTACCGCTATGCGATTCCGCAGTGGTAAAATCCATAGCATGGACACAGCAACTGTGGAATCCCATAGGATTGCATGGGGATGCATTTTTTAAGCGTTTCCGAGGCCGCAAAAACGCGGCGGAAATGCATAAAAAAAAGCAACGTGGGCACACAGGCTCATGGGCAAAGTGTGGAAGGAAGTCATTACTGTAACTGAAAACATTAGAACCTCTTGTAAAAAGGATCTCTTGGGAAGACAAAAAATGATTTGAGATTTACTGAGCAAAATATACACAATGTGCCAAAAAGTATACTTACATGGTGAGTGCCAATACTTATTGCACCAGCCTCAATAATTTTAACCTGTTTCTAGATAAGGGGCGTGGCTAAGAGTTTTTAAAGGCACCAGATTTTTTGGCAAAATATTGGTGTAAAGTATGCCAGGAAAAGTACCGAACGTGTCCAGTGAGTTGGGTCAAATTTAGCAAGTGCCATTCTGATAAATTTGTCTGGGTTTTCAGCTGTCTAGTTTTCTTGTACCCTAACTTAAGGACAGTACTAGTTTCCTCAATCTGTCTCTTCAACCAAAATACTTTCCATCACAGACGTTTGAGAAAAAAGCAATTGTAGACATGTATCCATGTCTCTATGGTAGTGTAGGAAGGATTAAGCTTCCATTGTCCCTTTTTAGAAACTTCTGGTCCCCAAGTTCTGTTTGTTGTAAAAAAAAAAAAAAAAGCGCTTTATTCACCCACTCCACCTGGAGAACAGCACTGTGTCTCTGCTTGTGCTCCTGCTGTCCAGTATTGGTTGTAATACTGACGTCACATCGTTAGTGTGGCAGCCAATCAGTGAGCTACGTGGCTCTGCCGGACTATATGAAATGCCCCCTTCAGAGCCGCTGAACTCAATGATTGATCTCCACCAAAGTAAGAAAGTGATCCGCACCGCTAATATCATTGTAGCCAAATTTACAAGGTATGTAATTGTGCTGCCAGCATATAAACCTGAAACTTCGAGTGCCCACCAGAAAAACACAGTACTCGAAGTCCTGATGCAAGAAAAGAGATGGGTGGCACTCACCAGTCTTGAAAATCAACCCGTAGAAGCGCAATTGCGCGAAACGGCCGTCATCGCTCGTACACTCCATTTCCCATTCTCCCGTTGAAGATGTTTTAACCGTTTTCAATAAAAGGATGGATTTTCAAGACTGGTGAGTGCCACCCATCTCTTTTCTTGCGTTAGGGCAATGATTGATCTGTCAACATTACTTCAGCGCTACAACCAATAACCGATACTGGGAACAGCAGCAGAGACTTGGCGCTGGACCCATGTACAGTTTGTTTTTTCTTATGCTAAACCCGGCTACCAAAGCTTTCTAATAGAGGACATGCCCCCAGCACCAAATGTTTGAAGGTGGTGCTACTCCTATCATTGCGCCAAACTGTTTGCAACAGCACAAGTCCTTCCTCCCTTTCCTCGCACAGATTCTGAAAGCTGATATCCGAAGAAGGGACGTTTTTTCATTTGACCTCTGATGTTTTGCCGAACCTTGCCGATTAAATGTGTGAAGGTCACATTAACCATCTAAAAGAATAACCTATCAGAACTCTGATTTCATTTCTTAAACTGCTCTGCTAAAATGAAATCTGTACTGTGATTGGTTGTTATGGCTAACATCGTTTTCTTGTAGACAGTTTGGACAAATTCCACCACATATGTATAGTTCCTGGCCAAATACAATGGTTGTAAGAAGTAATTAGTGAGGGTTCTCGCTAGTTTACATCCTCAGAGGTATCCTCAAGTTTGAGCTAGATTATTTGAAATGTTGGGAGGGACTGTTGTCTCAATTTTTTTATCTATTAGCAGTTAGTATATGATGTGTAAAATAGATTAGGTTTAGGCCTGCAGTAAACCTTCTGTAAAGTAAGCGAGGATCAAAGGATGTATGTTTTTTTTTTTTTAGGTAGAGTTACAATGAAATCTGAATTTCCAGTTCTTTGTACAAAATGTCTTGTAGAGATGTGCCTCAGGATCCAATATTAACATGTTATGTTAGAAAACTGCATGCCTTACTGTATTACTGTACATATGTAGCTGTTGTCTTCAGGGCCATGTATGACTGCTTTCTGCATTGACAAAAATTGATAAATAAAGCCCAAGGAGTTTGCGTTACTAGCTCCCAGGGCAAGAATGTAGGTGCTCCTACCTCAGCCTATGTCTTCCCGTTTTGTACTTTCCCTAGTACACATAGGGGCATGTTTGTGAGTGTAATTACACAATATTACTAGCCTGGAGAGGGGGACATCACAGTGTATGCACCCTGGGTAACCTGACCGTTTGAAATCTCAACTCTTTAGGTCTCAAATGGCTGTAAAAACCTAATACCATCTTACACCAGATTATAACCTTAAAGGGGTTGGTCACTGTATCTTTATTTTAGCACATGAGTTGGGGGCGTGATTTTTAGTACTTATGAATATGTAAGTATTACAGGTTCTCCTCCTGCACTTGTTAGTGCAGCTTTCCTCACAGACTGTGCAGCTATCCTAAATCATAAAATGTCTGCTGATGAAGGAGCATGTGACCAGACCTCTCCATCAGCCTCCTCCGATAGTAAAGCAACTTTCCCACATGAGGTTATTTTCAATTGGACAATGACGATGGACTGATCTGGTCACATGCTCTTCCACTGGTGGTCATTTTATGAACCAAGAGCTGCCTAAAGGTGTTCACAACCAGCTTTCCATAAAATGTCAATTCCTGAAGATATGATTGCATCCATTTCCTACTCCATGCACTTGTCCACATCACGAATAGGCACACCAGGCTTTATGAAATGTGGCACTTGAAATTATCACTCGCAAAATTAGTGAAACCTCTGCATGTTGTGACTGACAGTCCATTACATTACATCCCCAACCTGTTCCCTTTCCCATTGTGGCTTGTGAATGACTTCTGTAGTTTGCTCGTCTAGTTGTGAACCAGGAGGCTTAGAATGAATACTTCTGTATGTTCCTCACAGAAAGTGGTGTGCTACAGTCTATGGAATTGTGGAAGAACACAAAAACAGAGCGTTTCAATGGTCAGAAGGATATTCCATGTATACTCTGTAAGCAATGCTGTATCTGTAACTACACTCTATGGGGCCTCATAGAATAGCTGTTTAATAAAGATTTCCCAAACTACATCTGTGCTGCCTTTGTCTTACGCCTTCACATTTGGGTTAATACATGCACATTTCCTTTGAGAAAGCTAAAAGATTTTCCTTACTATGTAATCTATTGTGTTTCCTGTTTATGGGAAGACCCAGCTAAAAGGTAGAAAATGTTGATATTTCTCACATATTTAGGTTTATGCTGCCCTAATTTGAGAAAACAGAATAGAGACCCTGATTCCAGCTCTGCATAGGGAGATGGCGGTCCATCAGTCGAAGGGGCTGTCTTGTGCTCCTAAAATAAAAATATTGGCAGGATCTTCGTCTACTGGAAATGCCCATAGTCCGTGGCCCCATGATTAGAGCCTGAGACCCTCCAGTGCCTCTTGATTTGTAGGCTCCGAAATGTTAATTTTGAGGTATGTCACATTGCAACGTACTTAGTCTGCTAATCAGTAGGAAGATTGAAGGGGTCTGGTCCTGCAGATATAGGCTACTGACATGGCTGAGTCCTGCAAGTTTCCTTTGCTCAATTCTGATATTCAGGATTCTATTCAGGATATGTGCCCAAGATGTTTATTAGATGGCATACCCCCTGATTTTTTTTTTTTCTGTTTTCCAATAATCTTTATTAGATTTTTAAAGAATTTTTATGAGGGAAGGGAAGGGATATAAAAACAAAGGGATAGGAAAGGGAAAGAAAAAAAAAATTTCCCTGTGAAGACAGGGAAATCCCCAGGAGTGGGGAAGTAGACAGGCTATATACATATCACATCAGAGACCACAAACTTTTACATATTAATTTGGAATAATACAAAGAATCTTTTAAGTGATCGTCAGAGTTGTGTATCAGTAGAAATAAAAATCAGTACACAGAAATATGCTGTAATGTTTGCATGTCTGTGTTAGCTAAGAAAAAGCTACAAACTCAACGTTACTATGCAGTTGCTTAATTTCGCTACAATAGAGTAAAAGGCTTATCATAGTAGTTTAGAAATCTTCGTATTAATACCTAAAAAAAAAAAAGCAATTCTTGTTTGCCGCCAATGTGTTGATTAGTAAACATATATAAGGTAGAGTATAGGAGGTATAGTAGCCTGCCCCGTCCGGGGTATCCGATGATGCCCCTAGGACCCATTGGGGGGGAAAGTCCGGTTCAATTCCAGAATATTATAAAAGTGGAATATAATATCCATAAAGACAAGTATGAAAACCTGACATACGTAATAAGAGTAAAATTCAGTTCTTTCAGTCAGGATGATGGTCCGAGTTCAAAGAAGAAGAGATTCCCTGGGAGATCTTGGAAATCTTTATTCCAGCACATTCTAAAAAGTCAGTCCCTTCGTCTGGAGAAGTAATGGGAATTAACCTTGCTGCATATTTCACCAGGAGAGTCAAAGATTGAGTCCAAAAATATGGTATCTTGGCACGTAGCAGTTCGCGTGTAGTAGAGGAGAATGCTTTCCTTTTTTTTTAAGGTGTTTCTTGATAAGTCCTTAAAGAAAGATAGATGACTGTAGGGGGAAGATTTCAATTTTGGTTCTTTAGACATTCCAAAAAATGCACTTCTTATCCAGTTTGGATGAAACGACACAATAACATCTCTTGCTAAATCCTGCGGAAGTGTGGGTGGTCTGCGCATTCGAAAAGTTTTTTCGATCAGATAGTTCTCGCTGGTATTGGGAAACAAGTAGCTGATCATTGACGATGTATAACTCTTTAACTGGTAGGTCTGGACTGATTCAGGGATCCCTCGTATTTTAACATTGTTTTTTCTTTTAAAATCCTCATAATTGGCCAGGGTGGTTAAAAGAAGCAATGTCCTTTTTAATTTTATTCAATGAGTCAGAGAACATGGATAGCGTTTGCGAGTCGCTTGACTGTAATATGTCACTTTTAATTTTGATTGGATCGATTATCTTTAAGTCGTGAAGATAATGACCAGAGACTCCTGAAGAAGTCAAAGAAGTTGAATGGGTATCATCGACTAGTATTGTTGACGTGTCTTTAAAAAGTTTTTTAATAAAAACTTCAGAAGCTTTGTGTTTATCTGTTCGATTTAAGTCAGACAGCTGGATTTTTAGGTTATTTAATAATTCCAGATCGCCCTCTCCCTTAATGGCCTTTCCAGAAGATTCAACTGAATTTAAAAAAGCTAACAACATTTTCACCATGAACCCCTCTGTGGGGTAGTCATCGGATGCTGGAATCTCGTCTATCCGTAATGGGTTAGAAACAGGGATTCTCATGATTTTGCTCAACCTTGTCGGCTTGAAATGGAAATCTCTCAGCAAACCCAGAGTCCTGTTGCGTATTCAAATTACTTGAAGACGAAGATGTAGAAAAAAAATCACATCTGAATTATTGCTGAAAGATTCCCCATACTCAGGTGATCCTATATCCTCACAAAAATCTGAGTGTACACTATACAAACCCTCCGATAAATTGAGAGATCCTTCAGAATGAACTGTCAAGGCTTCATTATCACAGCTATCCCTTATAAATTTCCCATTCAGAGAATGCATAGTGGTGTACTGAGCTGAGTCTGGGTCTATGGGGTTAATACCAGAAACTTGTTGCTTTGGGTTAAAGAGGTTAGGAGGAGAATCTCCCCCATTCAGCACTCCCAAACGCAACCCATGATCCCTTACAAAAGGCAAGGACTCAGACCCATTTATGTGCATATCATTATCATCAAAGTCAGGAACCCCAGCAGACCTCTGCTGCTGTGACTTTATATTGCAAACATTCCCCTGCATCTTCCCTATATTCAATTTGTCTCCGCACCCCCGACCACTGCGATAATTTCTCATTTGTCACCTTAGTATTAATGCGCTTTTCGTTGCCAGGGGGGTTATGTGAACAGGTTGTGAGGGTCCTTTCAAGTAGGGTGTTGGTAATGCAGTCCCCTGCTTCTCCATAGTCGTTCCCTGTAGTACCACTTCTTGGACCTGAAATCCAGCTCCTACCTGTGCCCTCGGCATGAACACAGGTGCATCGCATCTCAGCGTAGGTTTCCCGTGGGGATTCCGTTGTGAAGTCGCAGATTCCTCTTCCTCTCCCGACGCCTGAGCACTGCAGGACTCTGCTCTGCCCTCAACAGGGCAGAGCAATGCGCCGGAGCCATTTCAGGATGGGAGAAGACATCGCATGAAGAAGGAAGGCGCCGGACGGGACGGCGACACCCATCGGACCAGACCGCCCACCTCGGTGAGTATAATATAACGTGTTTTCTTCACTTTCAGGTTACATCGGGGGCTTATCTACAGCATTACAGAATGCTGTAGATAAGCCCCCGATGTCTATGCCAGCAGCTGCAAGGCCAAAAAAAGGGTGACAGATTCTCTTTAACAGCGAGATCAAAATATACTCCAGAATTCTAGCAGGTTAAAAAACATCCTTCCCTGCCTACTTTGTGATGACTATATTGGTTTTGTGGAAGACCATCAAGCTCCTAACTGTACTAGAAGACTGATTAACATAATAAATAGTTAAATATTCAGGCACCCCATCGATTTTTCTTACGTAATTAAGAGAAGGCTTTTGACAGACTCAATTGGGACTATATAAGGGTCACTCTAATAAAATTTGGCTTTAATCAAAAAATTCTCATCAATATTGGCTCTTTATTCAAATCAAAGCGCAAAGATATATGTTAATAACCATTTATATAAGCCTTTTTTAATTACTAATGGGACAAGACAAGGTTTCCCTCTTTCTCCCCTTCTATTCGTGCTAGCAATAGAACCACTACCAGAAAAGATAAGAAATAATTAATATATACTCGGTTTTGAGACACTATTAGGACAATTAAAAATCAGTTTATTCACGGATTATATATTCCTGACTCTGACAGATCCTATTAATTTAATTAAAGCCTTGTTAACAATACTTGAATCTGTCTCTAAATTCTCCTAGTTTTAAAATTGCCAAAAATCCAAAGGTTTAAATTTTTATATTAAGTATATACATTAAGTAATCTTATAAATTTTGAATGGGTAGAGAGAGAAGTCACTTATCTAGGGATAATCATTTCCAAAAGTTTAATTTCAATCATATTTTTTAAATTGGAACTTATTAAAAATATTTCAAATGATTTTAGAGGTTTCGAAAATGGTCCCTCACGGTTGGGGAAAATATTAGTCGTCAAAACTTTTATTTTACCCAAAATTTTGTACATCTTCAGAGCTTTAACCTTAATTATACCTTCCTATTTTCTTGATAAAATTCAAACTACAATCAACTCTATTGTATGGGATGAGAAAAAAAGCAAGGGTTGCCTCAGATAGTCTCTATAGAAAAAAAGTCATAGTGGACTAGGTCTCCCCAACATCAAAGTGTATTTAATAGCTAACTTGATTAAACATAGTCTAAATTGGTTCAACAGGAATAATTCTCCCGCCTGGATTCAACTAGAATATACATTGAACAAGAATTGCCCTTTGCAAGATTTGATATTTAATAATTTAAGACATTCATATATCCCTCAATTTCCGATCTTTCAAGCTATGGTTCATGCATGGAAAACGCTATCCAAGTCGGATAAAGAGTACAAGAAATCATTAGCATTAGGCGGATTATGACTGATGATCGTTTTTTGACGGATCCGTTTGAATTTTAGCGTCCGCCATCTGGAGTAGACGGACAAAGGAATGTTTTTTTTCAGCGGCGGACCTCTATTTTAAACTATGCATGCCCGGAAGATCTTTCCTTTCATGCATTTTAACCCTAAACGCCGTTCTGGCAGCAGCGACAAAAAATCTCTCTCTCCCTCCCCTTTTCCAGACCTCTGTTCCTTTAAATTTCAAGCACTTAGCGGATCCGTCCAAAATATGGATCCGTTTTTTCACACTTTGACGGTTTGCAACTGACGTCAAACAACAAGTGTGAAACAGGCCTTAAGGAAAATATCCAAAAATGTATTCTTAAAAAAAAAACACCAAACGCGGAAATAATATAATTACTACTTAACAATACGAACAACAAATCTCTCTGTAGTACAAAAAGTTTATACCAGTGCTTTAATAAGGATAATTCAATTCTTAAGAATGTGTACATGTCACGCTGTTAATCTGACTTAAATATTTCTTTACAGTTGGAAGAATGGGAAAGTGGCATTAGATATTCATACTCGTCCAATATCTCTATGGCACTTCACAAATCTTATTATAAAATCTTGGTAAGATGGTGTTACACTCCCTCTAGACTTTCTCACATTAGTTCGAAAATTGATCTGGAAGATATTGACCCATCAGTCCGGTCTGTTCTAATTCATACTTTTTTGGTGGTTAAAAATTCTCTGGCATTTTATTGGAAAAAATCAGATACCAAAGTTTCCCAATATCATGGAAAACATGCACCTACATAGTTCCTTGGAACTACATTTGCCATAATTAATAATAGCCTTGCAAAATATTCCAGAAAATGGGATAAATGGAAATTGACATTTGCTAAATCCTAAGTTTATCCTTACAATAATCTTATATTAGATTTACATATTACAGTTTAATATTTGTATGATTAGTATACTTTAACATAATTCAGTGTAATTCATTTCCGGTTTTAAATATGATGGTTCGGGCGAGACATTTTTCTTTTTTACCTATGTATTGTCATTTCCAAATTTAGGGTATAATATTGTGTAGGATACATATTTATATTTGGCTATATATTGCAATGTTTTGTATATATGTATCCCTAGAGTTCTCTAAATTTGAATCTCCCTTCCCTTTCAAAGTTTTTCCTTCCCTTCCTTTTCTATTTTTCATCCCTTTTACATATTTTTTTTCTCTTTTAACCCCTTAACGTCCATTGACGGACACAGTCCGTCATGGCCGGTTGTAAGTTCCCGCACCATGACGGACCATGTCTGTCATGCATTTAAACTACCACTGCGTGGTAAACATGTAGTGGTAGTTCAGGGCCGACAGCTGTCTGTGAGGCACAGCAACGGGTGCAGGGACCCATGCCGTCAGTCCCCACACCCACATCGCTGTGATGGGTTAGTCAATCTGACTGACCGTGAAAGCTGTTGAAGCAAATAGCGCAAAAATAGGGTCTTATCTGAGAGATAAATGGTTAATACAATTGAGAACAGTCATTGTGTTAGGCGCATCAGCCTGTCAACTTGAAATGCTATTAGTTTTTATGTCCCCGGCGGCAATAAAAACCCACGGAATCAACAGAGAGGGAGCAGTGACTGATGCCTGCAAGCCTCAGATTTGCCTCAACACTGTAAAATAAATACTCATTCATATCATGTGTTATGCTGTGAGGCTGGAAACCTCCGGGAGCTGAACCCTCAGGACCGCGACGACGAACCTCCCCTAGGCGAGCTGACCAGGTGGACCACCCCCTATACAGGGAGTGTTAGGGGCAGACCCAAGGGAGACTATCGCCGCGGAAGCTGATACCCGGGGACAACCGGAGGATGACGTAGGCCGGGAGAGGACTGGAGAACCGGAGGGGAATGAAGACGACCACAGGGGAGACTGCTGTTGCCGCGAGGATGGAGGTGACCACCAGGAGGGATGCTGGAACAGGCGGACGAGGACAGGAACGGAGCAGACCTGGAAAGGAACACGAAAGGGTAACTGACAGGCAGACTAGCGGGAAGTCAGGAGGAGTACAAGGCACAGGGACAGACAGAGCGCTAGGAAGCGTGGACCCGATATCAGAGCGCGAAGCACAATTGATAATCAGGCAGGGAGCCTAGGGAGAGGCTGCCTGATATAGGGCACGCAGGAGGACTTCTGGGTTAGGGAGAGGCGGAGTCTGGGATCCGAGGGATAGGACGCCTGGACGGGGGGGCGTGCGCCTGCGTACCTGGAGAGAAGCAGAGGAGGCGGGCCGAGAGGACCGGAAGTGCCTGGACAGCGTGGAGCCAGAGGGGAGAGCGGAGACCGCCGGCGTCATGGCAACAGGGGACGCAGCAGAGGCGGGCGGCGCGGCGGCGGCAGGAGCAGGGCCCGAAGCAGAGTCAGGACGCGCTGTGGCGGCAGCGGTCCGAGCGGCGGCTACAGGAGCCAGAGGACGCGCCGGAGAGGTGAGCGTGACAGTATCCCCCTCCTTACGCCCCCTCCTCTTAAGGCCAGAAAGGAATCGGGCTAAGATACGAGGAGCCTGAATATTCTCGCGGAGCTCCCAAGATCTCTCCTCGGGACCGAATCCCTTCCAGTCAATTAAGAAGAGGGTCCTACCTCTGGATCTTTTCATCGCAAGAATGTCTTTAACTTCAAAGACATCCTGTGCGGACACAGGCAGGGGTGAGCGGCCAGTGGAAGAGTGAAAACGGTTCAGGATAACAGGCTTTAGGAGAGAAGCATGGAACGAATTAGGAATTCTCAGCGAGGCGGGAAGTTTTAACTTGTAGGACACATCATTGATTCGAGCCAAGACTTCAAATGGACCTATATACCGAGGACCTAGTTTGTACGAGGGTTGTTTTAGACGGACAAATTTTGAAGACAGCCATACTTTATCTCCGGGTTGGTACAGTGGAGAATCCAGGCGTCTTTTGTCCGCATGTCTCTTGATCCTACCTTGAGCCAGATCAAGCGCGGTTTTGGTCTCCTGCCAGACCCTGGAGAACTCTTCGGTCAGAAGATCGGCCGCCGGAACACCCGAGACAGGAGGTACCGGCAGAGGTACACCTGGATGTTGTCCATAGACAATGAAGAAGGGTGATTTGGAGGAGGATTCACTGGTATGGTTGTTGTAGGTGAATTCAGCCCAAGGGAGTAGGTTGGATCAATCATTCTGGTGGGCGTTGGAAAAATGACGGAGATAAGAAACAAGGATTTGATTCGTGCGTTCAGCCTGGCCGTTGGTCTGGGGATGGTAGGAAGAGGAGAAGTCCAACGTTACCTCCATCATACTGCACAGGGCCCTCCAAAACCGTGAGGTGAACCGAACCCCTCTGTCGGAAACTATATGTTTGGGGAAGCCGTGAATCCGGAACACATGGGTGACGAAAATCTTCGCCAATTCAGGCGCGGAGGGTAAGCCGGGCAGAGCAATAAAATGGGCCATCTTAGAAAACCGATCCACCACGACCAAGATGACGGTGTGACCAGAAGACCGGGGCAAATCAGTAATAAAGTCCATTGCGACATGCTGCCAGGGGGCCGAAGGAATCGGAAGCGGGTGTAAGAGTCCGGAGGGTAGATGCCGTGGGACTTTGTTTCTGGCACACGATGGGCACAAGGCGATGAAGTTTCGGACATCTTGACGAAGCCATGGCCACCAATAAAAACGAGAAATGAGAAGGAGCGTTTTCTTGAGGCCTACATGGCCGGCTAGTTTGGAGGCATGGCCCCAACGTAGTACTCGTCTCCTCTCACTTTCCTGCATGAAGGTCTTACCCGACGGTAATGAAGTCAAGTTAACGGGTGCGACCATGATAACTTTACTGGGATCCATGATGTGTGATGGCTCCTCTACATGATCCGAGACCAGAAAGGACCGGGACAACGCATCTGCTTTGAGATTCTTGTCTCCAGGACGGAAATGCAGTTCAAAGTCGAAGCGGGCAAAGAATAGTGACCACCTGGCTTGCCGGGGGTTAAGTCTTTGTGCTGACTGGATGTATGCCAGGTTCTTGTGTTCGGTGTAGATTTTGAACGGATGCACAGCTCCCTCCAGAAGGTACCGCCACTCCTCCAGGGCAAATTTGATGGCAAGCAACTCTGTCACCAATGGCGTAGTTCCTCTCCGCGGTGGAGAACATCTTCGAGAAAAAACTGCAGGTGAGCAGAAGGCCGGAGGAAGATCTCTGGGAAAGAACTGCCCCTGCTCCGATGGCTGATGCGTCTACCTCGAGAATAAAAGGTTTGTTGATCTCAGGACGATGGAGGATGGGAGCTGTAGCGAAAGCTTGTCTCAAGGCTTGAAAAGCATCCTCAGCTTCCGAGGACCAGAGGTGAGGATTGGCTCCCTTTCGGGTTAAGGCGGAGATTGGAGCGGTCAAGGTAGAAAAGTGTGGAATAAACTGCCGATAATAATTGGCAAAACCAAGGAAACGTTGGATCGCCTTGATTCCCTGGGGACGCGGCCATTTGAGCACGGCGGACACTTTTCCTGGATCCATACGTAGGCCCGAGTCCGAAATGATATAACCCAGGAACGGCAGAGAAGATTGCTCAAAGGCGCATTTTTCGAGTTTGGCGTAGAGATGATGCTCTCTTAATCGCAGTAAGACTAGACGGACGTCTTTTGGGTGGGCAGCCAGGTCCGGGGAAAATACGAGGATGTCGTCCAAATACACCACCACACACGAGTAGAGAAGATCTCGAAACACATCGTTGACAAACTCCTGAAACACCGCGGGAGCATTGCACAGGCCAAAAGGCATAACCAAATACTCATAGTGGCCGTCTCGGGTATTGAAAGCGGTCTTCCACTCGTCTCCGGAGCGAATGCGGACTAGATTATAGGCCCCTCGGAGATCCAATTTCGTGAAGACTCGTGCTCCCCGTAGACGGTCAAATAGCTCCGGAATGAGAGGCAGCGGGTATTTGTTTTTGATGGTGATGTTATTGAGACCCCGATAATCAATGCAGGGATGAAGAGATCCATCCTTTTTCTTGACGAAAAAGAAGCCTGCTCCTGCAGGTGATGACGACTTGCGAATAAAGCCTCTGGCCAAGTTTTCCTGGATATATTCGGTCATGGCCAGAGTCTCGGGAGGGGATAAAGGATAGATCCGACCTCGAGGTGGAGTCGAGCCTGGGACCAGATCGATTGGGCAATCGTAGGGTCGATGCGGGGGTAGAACCTCTGCCTCCTTCTTATCGAAGACGTCCGAGAAAGCCCAATAGGCCGATGGAAGATCAGTGGAGGCCAAAGTGAGAGGCGTGAAGTTCTTCGGTAGAACGGCAGACAGACATCGGTCTTGACAAGACTGTCCCCAGCGCAGGATGTCCGTCCCCGGAGCGCCAGTTCAAGGTAAGCTTGTGCGTTCTCAACCAGGGTAGGTCCAAGAGGATAGTATGGGATAGCGCGGGCAGTACATAAAAGACAATCTTCTCCCGGTGTAGGGCTCCAATCTGAAGTTCCACTTCTTCGGTGACCTGAGTAACGGACATCCGCAAGGGTCGGCCGTCGACCGAAGCAATCTGCCGAGGAGTCTCCAGTGATCGCACAGGGATCCGAAGTCTCTTAACCGCCTCGAACTGAATAAAGTTGCCCGCTGCGCCTGAATCAAGATAAGCCCACTCAGAGAAACGTTTGGAGCCTATGTGCAGAAGAACGGAGAGAACCAAAGGTAGAGAGGAAGAATCATAATCACCTAGGGAGGCCTCTCTTACCTGTCCTAGGCGGAGGCGTTTCCCGGGCGGATAGGACAGGAACGGAGGAAGTGGGAAGCACTCCCACAATAGAAGCAGAGCCTCTGTTCAATCCTCTCTCTCTGGCGTTCTTCCACCGGTTTTAGCTGATCTACTTGCATGGGCTCCGGTGCAGGAACCACAGAAGACGACGCAGGACGGGAGCGGGGAGGGCTGCAAGCGACCGGAAGGACGCGAGGTCTTCTCTCTCTGGCGGCCTCGCGGGATCGCTCCTGGAATCGTAGGTCGATGCGGGTGGCCAAGGAGATAAAGTCCTCCAGGGAGGCTGGAATATCACGGCCTGCTAACTCGTCTTTAATTCGAGCAGAGAGTCCCCGCCAAAAGGCTCCCACCAAGGCCTCATTGTTCCACCCCAACTCAGAAGATAGGGTACGGAACCGAATGGCGTACTGACCTACCGAGAGCGCCCCCTGGTGGAGATTAAACAGCGCTTCGGTAGTAGAGGCTAAGCGACCCGGTTCATCGAACACCTTCCGAAAGGTGTCCAGAAAAATGGACAGCTGGGAGACAATGGGATCATCTCGTTCCCAGAGGGGGTTTACCCAAGCCAGGGCCTCCCCTTCCAAGTGGGACACGACAAAAGCAACCTTGGCCCGGTCAGTGGAATACTGCAGAGGGGACAGCTCAAAGTGTAGCAGACATTGGTTTAGGAACCCTCTACATAATTTGGGATTGCCGTTAAAGCGTGGGGGCTTTGCTAGACGGGGTGGTGGGTGGGGAGCTGCGGCCTGGGGTGGAGTGGAGGCTGCGGACTGGAGAGCCAGAAGACGGTTATCCACTGAGGCCATGTAGTTTAAAATGTGGGCCTGAGTGTCACGCTGCTGAGCGAGCTCCTGCTGAAGACCCGCCACCTGAGGAGCGCTAGTGGGATCAGAGGTCTGTATGGATGACAGACGGGACTCCATGGACTTGAGGAAGGATATTATCCTCGCCTGGTTTTCTCGTACGAACAGGAGTTCCTTCTGAGTCGGGGTCGGGGTACCAGCGGGGTCCATGGCCTGATTATACTGTTATGCTGTGAGGCTGGAAACCTCCGGGAGCTGAACCCTCAGGACCGCGACGACGAACCTCCCCTAGGCGAGCTGACCAGGTGGACCACCCCCTATACAGGAAGTGTTAGGGGCAGACCCAAGGGAGACTATCGCCGCGGAAGCTGATACCCGGGGACAGCCGGAGGATGACGTAGGCCGGGGGAGGACTGGAGAACCGGAGGGGAATGAAGACGACCACAGGGGAGACTGCTGTTGCCGCGAGGATGGAGGTGACCACCAGGAGGGATGCTGGAACAGGCAGACGAGGACCGGAACGGAGCAGACCTGGAAAGGAACACGAAAGGGTAACTGACAGGCAGACTAGCGGGAAGTCAGGAGGAGTACAAGGCACAGGGACAGACAGAGCGCTAGGAAGCGTGGACCCGATATCAGAGCGCGAAGCACAATTGATAATCAGGCAGGGAGCCTAGGGAGAGGCTGCCTGATATAGGGCACGCAGGAGGACTTCTGGGTTAGGGAGAGGCGGAGTCTGGGATCCGAGGGATAGGACGCCTGGACAGGGGGGGCGTGCACCTGCGTACCTGGAGAGAAGCAGAGGAGGCGGGCCGAGAGGACCGGAAGTGCCTGGACAGCGTTGAGCCAGAGGGGAGAGCGGAGACCGCCGGCGTCATGGCAACAGGGGACGCGGCAGAGGCGGGCGGCGGCAGGAGCAGGGCCCGAAGCAGAGTCAGGATGCGCTGTGGCGGCAGCGGTCCGAGCGGCGGCTACAGAAGCCGGAGGACGCGCCGGAGAGGTGAGCGTGACATCATGCCAGAAAGGCCCAAATGCACCGCTTGTGTGAATAAATGGACAAAGGAGTTATGGTATTCTTTCCCGAGGATGGTTTGGAGAAGTTTCCCCCATATGGTTCATGAATTGTCATTGGTAAAGGTCTACAAGGTGATAAAAAAAATGGCTGATGCCCTGAGACACCATAGAAGGAACTGCCACTCACTTTAGCTGGAGTAAGATGGGAGTCGGATGCCTGAAGTTCCTTGTTGTGCCAGTTGTACCCTGAATAGTGGTCTTATATACGGGACTCTTTGTTGTTGGCCACAGAAGTCCTACTCCTTCTAAATGTACCGTATTTTTCGGATTGTAAGACGCACCAGACCATAAGACGCACCCCATATTTTGGGGGTGGAAAATAGGAAAAAAAGATTTTTATAAGACAGGGTCCATCTTATAGTCCAAATTTAAGGTATATTCCCTAGGAGGCGGCGGTGGCGAATCAGGTTCACAGGAAGCATGGTCCCTTCCTCAGGTGGCTGAAAGTGGCAGAAGTGGGGCACTTTTGCGGTCCCTGGGTGGGAGAAGTGGGTGTCCCAGTGATGCAATGCTGTGGGCCTGCTGTCAATGGTGAGGCAGAGCGGATGCTGCGGGCCCAGTGTCGTCGGTGAGGCAGAGCGGAGTACATTTCTTTTCTGGTGTCCATACTCTCAAAGCTGTGGGCTGCCAGGGGCGGCGCCTGCGCAGACTGGGATCTCGGCCCAGCCAAGATCTCAATCTGTGCAAGCCATGGGCTTAAGGGAAATGGCTGCTGGAGGTGGTGCTTGTACTGATTAGGATCTCAGCTGTGCCGAGATCCCAGTCTGCGCAGGCGCTGCCCCTGGCAGCCCACAGCTTCAGGAAAATGGCCGCCGAGAAAGCAATTCACTCTATTTTGCCTCACCGCCATCGCACTGCTTCTGCTGTCGCTGGCTTCCTGAGGAAGGGACCCTGCCTCCTGTGATCTTGCTCCACCCCAGCCGCTGCAACCCTCTGATAAGCTACATTTGGACCTAACGATACACCCCCCTTTTTCCCCCTAAATTTGGTTGGAAAAAAGTGTGCCTTATAGTCCAAAAAATACAGTAAATGTTTTCGGAAGCCCTACTCTACGTGTGCTACAGGGTGCATTGGAGTGCCTCCTAATGTTTGGAAACCCTTGCACAGAATGCATACGCTTTACCAGTCTAGGAGACCCACTCCTTCCAAATGGGGAATATTGTTTCTTTATTGCAAGCAATGAGAAAGTGCAAAAACTGCCTGTGTGAACATAGCCTAGGGGGTGGAGGAAGTGTATATACAAGTCATTATACAGGAAAGAATGATTTCTCTTCGGTTTTGTATGTTTTCTGGTTCTGGCCCGGGAGTCACAGATGCGTCGTCCCCATGCTGGCTCCATCCATGTCAGTGCTTTGCCTGCCCCCAGACACCCTAGGAGGGTCTGCAGAAAACGCTTGAGTTTCCCACTGGCTGCCATCATACTAGTAAGTAACTCGAGTAGTCAAACATCTGACCTCCTGGATGCAAGCACCGCGCACCCCCTCATCCACAGGGGCAACCTGTGCAGCCGCAGCTTCTGTCCCAGGCTCATTACTGGACTGTGTGCGCCCCAGTAATGGGGGGGTAGCCGTGTACTTGGTGACGTGTGTGGCTATCACACGGAAATCCTCCTTCAGGAGAATGGGAAATAGTCGTGTTTACAAAACTTGGCGAAATCCCATTACTCCCTCAGACGTAAGAAACCTTTTCTCTATATGACAGGAGAACAGTCCTTGTGGGGAGGAATTGCCCATGCACTGTGAGCTGCTGAAACCTGGTTCCATCCTGGACCTGACCACTAGGGGGACACCACGTCCTTCGCTCACTACCTGTCTCTGACATATGGAAACACCTCACTTTCTGCAAACTGTACAATGGCTCCTCCCACACAAGTTTGGCCACGTGGGTGTGACGTCACGGAAGCGCTGTAGCCCGGCCCCTAGGATTTAGCCTCTGTCGTAGGGAAGACTAGGATCGGGGTCAGCGGCTCAGCGTGGAGGCTGCCTGCTGTGTGTGCTGTGCCGGGCTCATTGCGGGAGTAGTCACACGTGGTTGGAGTCCTGTGTGTGGACGTGACGTGTGACTTCCGCCTCATTTCTAGGCACAGTAGTGCATGAGTGCTCGCGGCCGGAGTATGAGGTACGTGACGTCACCTGCACAGGAGATGTGGTCACGTGAGATCGCTGCATGTCAGTGCCACCCGTGCCCGGTCCCCCCACAGACGTGCTCCTGGGGTTCACTAGCGGCACGTAACCTACCTGTAACGTCTGGTCGTCACTCATTCTGCCAACCAGCCAGCCTCGCCCTCCTCAGCGCCAGTCCTCACACCGGTGTCACCTACCAAAGGGCACAAGTGCCCGACATAGCGCTCGTCCAACTGCATATAGTGCTGGGAATGGGCTGATGGGCGGGGGTCCGTCTACTGGGTATACAGTGTGTCTGGCCACTAGCACTGCTGGGCACACCCTGTGTAATATGCATAGATATTGGAGCTGCCATATATAATGCTCATCTGTTATACCCTCATCGGCACATACTGTATATAGTACGTGCACACACAGCTTGTTGTATCTCCCATATATAATACTCAGTATATACACTGACGTCTGTTATACCCTCATCGGCACATACTGTATATAGTACGTGCACACACAGCTTGTTGTATCTCCCATATATAATACTCCGTATATACACTGACGTCTGTTATACCCTCATCGGCACATACTGTATATAGTACATGCACACACAGCTTGTTGTATCTCCCATATATAATACTCCGTATATACACTGACGTCTGTTATACCCTCATCGGCACATACTGTATATAGTACATGCACACACAGCTTGTTGTATCTCCCATATATAATACTCAGTATATACACTGACGTCTGTTATACCCTCATCGGCACATACTGTATATAGTACGTGCACACACAGCTTGTTGTATCTCCCATATATAATACTCCGTATATACACTGACGTCTGTTATACCGTCATCGGCACATACTGTATATAGTACGTGCACACACAGCTTCCTGTATCTCCCATATATAATACTCCGTATATACACTGACGTCTGTTATACCCTCATCGGCACATACTGTATATAGTACATGCACACACAGCTTGTTGTATCTCCCATATATAATACTCCGTATATACACTGACGTCTGTTATACCCTCATCGGCACATACTGTATATAGTACATGCACACACAGCTTGTTGTATCTCCCATATATAATACTCAGTATATACACTGACGTCTGTTATACCCTCATCGGCACATACTGTATATAGTACGTGCACACACAGCTTGTTGTATCTCCCATATATAATACTCAGTATATACACTGACGTCTGTTATACCCTCATCGGCACATACTGTATATAGTACGTGCACACACAGCTTGTTGTATCTCCCATATATAATACTCCGTATATACACTGACGTCTGTTATACCCTCATCGGCACATACTGTATATAGTACATGCACACACAGCTTGTTGTATCTCCCATATATAATACTCCGTATATACACTGACGTCTGTTATACCCTCATCGGCACATACTGTATATAGTACATGCACACACAGCTTGTTGTATCTCCCATATATAATACTCAGTATATACACTGACGTCTGTTATACCCTCATCGGCACATACTGTATATAGTACGTGCACACACAGCTTGTTGTATCTCCCATATATAATACTCCGTATATACACTGACGTCTGTTATACCGTCATCGGCACATACTGTATATAGTACGTGCACACACAGCTTCCTGTATCTCCCATATATAATACTCCGTATATACACTGACGTCTGTTATACCCTCATCGGCACATACTGTATATAGTACATGCACACACAGCTTGTTGTATCTCCCATATATAATACTCCGTATATACACTGACGTCTGTTATACCCTCATCGGCACATACTGTATATAGTACATGCACACACAGCTTGTTGTATCTCCCATATATAATACTCAGTATATACACTGACGTCTGTTATACCCTCATCGGCACATACTGTATATAGTACGTGCACACACAGCTTGTTGTATCTCCCATATATAATACTCAGTATATACACTGACGTCTGTTATACCCTCATCGGCACATACTGTATATAGTACGTGCACACACAGCTTCCTGTATCTCCCATATATAATACTCCGTATATACACTGACGTCTGTTATACCCTCATCGGCACATACTGTATATAGTACGTGCACACACAGCTTGTTGTATCTCCCATATATAATACTCCGTATATACACTGACGTCTGTTATACCCTCATCGGCACATACTGTATATAGTACATGCACACACAGCTTGTTGTATCTCCCATATATAATACTCCGTATATACACTGACGTCTGTTATACCCTCATCGGCACATACTGTATATAGTACATGCACACACAGCTTGTTGTATCTCCCATATATAATACTCAGTATATACACTGACGTCTGTTATACCCTCATCGGCACATACTGTATATAGTACGTGCACACACAGCTTGTTGTATCTCCCATATATAATACTCCGTATATACACTGACGTCTGTTATACCGTCATCGGCACATACTGTATATAGTACGTGCACACACAGCTTCCTGTATCTCCCATATATAATACTCCGTATATACACTGACGTCTGTTATACCCTCATCGGCACATACTGTATATAGTACATGCACACACAGCTTGTTGTATCTCCCATATATAATACTCCGTATATACACTGACGTCTGTTATACCCTCATCGGCACATACTGTATATAGTACATGCACACACAGCTTGTTGTATCTCCCATATATAATACTCAGTATATACACTGACGTCTGTTATACCCTCATCGGCACATACTGTATATAGTACGTGCACACACAGCTTGTTGTATCTCCCATATATAATACTCAGTATATACACTGACGTCTGTTATACCCTCATCGGCACATACTGTATATAGTACGTGCACACACAGCTTGTTGTATCTCCCATATATAATACTCCGTATATACACTGACGTCTGTTATACCCTCATCGGCACATACTGTATATAGTACATGCACACACAGCTTGTTGTATCTCCCATATATAATACTCCGTATATACACTGACGTCTGTTATACCCTCATCGGCACATACTGTATATAGTACATGCACACACAGCTTGTTGTATCTCCCATATATAATACTCAGTATATACACTGACGTCTGTTATACCCTCATCGGCACATACTGTATATAGTACGTGCACACACAGCTTGTTGTATCTCCCATATATAATACTCCGTATATACACTGACGTCTGTTATACCGTCATCGGCACATACTGTATATAGTACGTGCACACACAGCTTCCTGTATCTCCCATATATAATACTCCGTATATACACTGACGTCTGTTATACCCTCATCGGCACATACTGTATATAGTACATGCACACACAGCTTGTTGTATCTCCCATATATAATACTCCGTATATACACTGACGTCTGTTATACCCTCATCGGCACATACTGTATATAGTACATGCACACACAGCTTGTTGTATCTCCCATATATAATACTCAGTATATACACTGACGTCTGTTATACCCTCATCGGCACATACTGTATATAGTACGTGCACACACAGCTTGTTGTATCTCCCATATATAATACTCAGTATATACACTGACGTCTGTTATACCCTCATCGGCACATACTGTATATAGTACGTGCACACACAGCTTCCTGTATCTCCCATATATAATACTCCGTATATACACTGACGTCTGTTATACCCTCATCGGCACATACTGTATATAGTACGTGCACACACAGCTTGTTGTATCTCCCATATATAATACTCCGTATATACACTGACGTCTGTTATACCCTCATCGGCACATACTGTATATAGTACATGCACACACAGCTTGTTGTATCTCCCATATATAATACTCCGTATATACACTGACATCTGTTATACCGTCATCGGCACATACTGTATATAGTACATGCACACACAGCTTGTTGTATCTCCCATATATAATACTCCGTATATACACTGACGTCTGTTATACCCTCATCGGCACATACTGTATATAGTACATGCACACACAGCTTGTTGTATCTCCCATATTTAATACTCCGTATATACACTGACATCTGTTATACCCTCATCGGCACATACTGTATATAGTACATGCACACACAGCTTGTTGTATCTCCCATATATAATACTCCGTATATACACTGACGTCTGTTATACCCTCATCGGCACATACTGTATATAGTACGTGCACACACAGCTTGTTGTATCTCCCATATATAATACTCCGTATATACACTGACGTCTGTTATACCCTCATCGGCACATACTGTATATAGTACATGCACACACATCTTGTTGTATCTCCCATATATAATACTCCGTATATACACTGACGTCTGTTATACCCTCATCGGCACATACTGTATATAGTACGTGCACACACAGCTTGTTGTATCTCCCATATATAATACTCCGTATATACACTGACGTCTGTTATACCCTCATCGGCACATACTGTATATAGTACGTGCACACACAGCTTGTTGTATCTCCCATATATAATACTCCGTATATACACTGACGTCTGTTATACCCTCATCGGCACATACTGTATATAGTACGTGCACACACAGCTTGTTGTATCTCCCATATATAATACTCCGTATATACACTGACGTCTGTTATACCCTCATCGGCACATACTGTATATAGTACATGCACACACAGCTTGTTGTATCTCCCATATATAATACTCCGTATATACACTGACGTCTGTTATACCCTCATCGGCACATACTGTATATAGTACGTGCACACACAGCTTGTTGTATCTCCCATATATAATACTCCGTATATACACTGACGTCTGTTATACCCTCATCGGCACATACTGTATATAGTACATGCACACACAGCTTGTTGTATCTCCCATATATAATACTCCGTATATACACTGACGTCTGTTATACCCTCATCGGCACATACTGTATATAGTACGTGCACACACAGCTTGTTGTATCTCCCATATATAATACTCCGTATATACACTGACGTCTGTTATACCCTCATCGGCACATACTGTATATAGTACGTGCACACACAGCTTGTTGTATCTCCCATATATAATACTCCGTATATACACTGACATCTGTTATACCCTCATCGGCACATACTGTATATAGTACATGCACACACAGCTTGTTGTATCTCCCATATATAATACTCCGTATATACACTGACATCTGTTATACCCTCATCGGCACATACTGTATATAGTACGTGCACACACAGCTTGTTGTATCTCCCATATATAATACTCCGTATATACACTGACATCTGTTATACCCTCATCGGCACATACTGTATATAGTACATGCACACACAGCTTGTTGTATCTCCCATATATAATACTCCGTATATACACTGACGTCTGTTATACCCTCATCGGCACATACTGTATATAGTACGTGCACACACAGCTTGTTGTATCTCCCATATATAATACGCAGTATATATACTGACGTCTGTTATACCCTCATCGGCACATACTGTATATAGTACGTGCACACACAGCTTGTTGTATCTCCCATATATAATACTCCGTATATACACTGACGTCTGTTATACCCTCATCGGCACATACTGTATATAGTACGTGCACACACAGCTTGTTGTATCTCCCATATATAATACGCAGTATATACACTGACATCTGTTATACCCTCATCGGCACATACTGTATATAGTACATGCACACACAGCTTGCTGTATCTCCCATATATAATACTCCGTATATACACTGACGTCTGTTATACCGTCATCGGCACATACTGTATATAGTACGTGCACACACAGCTTGTTGTATCTCCCATATATAATACTCCGTATATACACTGAAGTCTGTTATACCGTCATCGGCACATACTGTATATAGTACATGCACACACAGCTTGTTGTATCTCCCATATATAATACTCAGTATATACACTGACATCTGTTATACCCTCATCGGCACATACTGTATATAGTACGTGCACACACAGCTTGTTGTATCTCCCATATATAATACTCAGTATATACACTGACATCTGTTATACCCTCATCGGCACATACTGTATATAGTACATGCACACACAGCTTGTTGTATCTCCCATATATAATACTCCGTATATACACTGACATCTGTTATACCCTCATCGGCACATACTGTATATAGTACATGCACACACAGCTTGTTGTATCTCCCATATATAATACTCCGTATATACACTGACATCTGTTATACCCTCATCGGCACATACTGTATATAGTACATGCACACACAGCTTGTTGTATCTCCCATATATAATACTCCGTATATACACTGACATCTGTTATACCCTCATCGGCACATACTGTATATAGTACATGCACACACAGCTTGTTGTATCTCCCATATATAATACTCCGTATATACACTGACATCTGTTATACCCTCATCGGCACATACTGTATATAGTACGTGCACACACAGCTTGTTGTATCTCCCATATATAATACTCCGTATATACACTGACATCTGTTATACCCTCATCGGCACATACTGTATATAGTACATGCACACACAGCTTGTTGTATCTCCCATATATAATACTCCGTATATACACTGACGTCTGTTATACCCTCATCGGCACATACTGTATATAGTACGTGCACACACAGCTTGTTGTATCTCCCATATATAATACGCAGTATATATACTGACGTCTGTTATACCCTCATCGGCACATACTGTATATAGTACGTGCACACACAGCTTGTTGTATCTCCCATATATAATACTCCGTATATACACTGACGTCTGTTATACCCTCATCGGCACATACTGTATATAGTACGTGCACACACAGCTTGTTGTATCTCCCATATATAATACGCAGTATATACACTGACGTCTGTTATACCCTCATCGGCACATACTGTATATAGTACATGCACACACAGCTTGTTGTATCTCCCATATATAATACTCAGTATATACACTGACCTCTGTTATACCCTCATCGGCACATACTGTATATAGTACATGCACACACAGCTTGTTGTATCTCCCATATATAATACTCCGTATATACACTGACGTCTGTTATACCCTCATCGGCACATACTGTATATAGTACGTGCACACACAGCTTGTTGTATCTCCCATATATAATACTCCGTATATACACTGACATCTGTTATACCGTCATCGGCACATACTGTATATAGTACATGCACACACAGCTTGTTGTATCTCCCATATATAATACTCCGTATATACACTGACGTCTGTTATACCCTCATCGGCACATACTGTATATAGTACATGCACACACAGCTTGTTGTATCTCCCATATATAATACTCCGTATATACACTGACGTCTGTTATACCCTCATCGGCACATACTGTATATAGTACATGCACACACAGCTTGTTGTATCTCCCATATATAATACTCCGTATATACACTGACGTCTGTTATACCCTCATCGGCACATACTGTATATAGTACATGCACACACAGCTTGTTGTATCTCCCATATATAATACTCCGTATATACACTGACGTCTGTTATACCCTCATCGGCACATACTGTATATAGTACATGCACACACAGCTTGTTGTATCTCCCATATATAATACTCCGTATATACACTGACGTCTGTTATACCCTCATCGGCACATACTGTATATAGTACGTGCACACACAGCTTGTTGTATCTCCCATATATAATACGCAGTATATACACTGACATCTGTTATACCCTCATCGGCACATACTGTATATAGTACATGCACACACAGCTTGTTGTATCTCCCATATATAATACGCAGTATATACACTGACATCTGTTATACCCTCGTCGGCACATACTGTATATAGTACATGCACACACAGCTTGCTGTATCTCCCATATATAATACTCCGTATATACACTGACGTCTGTTATACCGTCATCGGCACATACTGTATATAGTACGTGCACACACAGCTTGTTGTATCTCCCATATATAATACTCCGTATATACACTGAAGTCTGTTATACCGTCATCGGCACATACTGTATATAGTACATGCACACACAGCTTGTTGTATCTCCCATATATAATACTCAGTATATACACTGACATCTGTTATACCCTCATCGGCACATACTGTATATAGTACGTGCACACACAGCTTGTTGTATCTCCCATATATAATACTCAGTATATACACTGACATCTGTTATACCCTCATCGGCACATACTGTATATAGTACGTGCACACACAGCTTGTTGTATCTCCCATATATAATACTCCGTATATACACTGACATCTGTTATACCCTCATCGGCACATACTGTATATAGTACATGCACACACAGCTTGTTGTATCTCCCATATATAATACTCCGTATATACACTGACATCTGTTATACCCTCATCGGCACATACTGTATATAGTACATGCACACACAGCTTGTTGTATCTCCCATATATAATACTCCGTATATACACTGACATCTGTTATACCCTCATCGGCACATACTGTATATAGTACATGCACACACAGCTTGTTGTATCTCCCATATATAATACTCCGTATATACACTGACATCTGTTATACCCTCATCGGCACATACTGTATATAGTACGTGCACACACAGCTTGTTGTATCTCCCATATATAATACTCCGTATATACACTGACATCTGTTATACCCTCATCGGCACATACTGTATATAGTACGTGCACACACAGCTTGTTGTATCTCCCATATATAATACTCCGTATATACACTGACGTCTGTTATACCCTCATCGGCACATACTGTATATAGTACGTGCACACACAGCTTGTTGTATCTCCCATATATAATACGCAGTATATACACTGACGTCTGTTATACCCTCATCGGCACATACTGTATATAGTACATGCACACACAGCTTGTTGTATCTCCCATATATAATACTCAGTATATACACTGACCTCTGTTATACCCTCATCGGCACATACTGTATATAGTACATGCACACACAGCTTGTTGTATCTCCCATATATAATACTCCGTATATACACTGACGTCTGTTATACCCTCATCGGCACATACTGTATATAGTACGTGCACACACAGCTTGTTGTATCTCCCATATATAATACTCCGTATATACACTGACATCTGTTATACCGTCATCGGCACATACTGTATATAGTACATGCACACACAGCTTGTTGTATCTCCCATATATAATACTCCGTATATACACTGACGTCTGTTATACCCTCATCGGCACATACTGTATATAGTACATGCACACACAGCTTGTTGTATCTCCCATATATAATACGCAGTATATACACTGACGTCTATTATACCCTCATCGGCACATACTGTATATAGTACGTGCACACACAGCTTCCTGTATCTCCCATATATAATACGCAGTATATACACTGACGTCTGTTATACACTCATCGGCACATACTGTATATAGTACATGCACACACAGCTTGTTGTATCTCCCATATATAATACGCAGTATATACACTGACCTCTGTTATACCCTCATCGGCACATACTGTATATAGTACGTGCACACACAGCTTCCTGTATCTCCCATATATAATACTCCGTATATACACTGACGTCTGTTATACCCTCATTGGCACATACTGTATATAGTACATGCACACACAGCTTGTTGTATCTCCCATATATAATACTCCGTATATACACTGACGTCTGTTATACCCTCATCGGCACATACTGTATATAGTACATGCACACACAGCTTGTTGTATCTCCCATATATAATACGCAGTATATACACTGACGTCTGTTATACCCTCATCGGCACATACTGTATATAGTACGTGCACACACAGCTTGTTGTATCTCCCATATATAATACTCCGTATATACACTGACGTCTGTTATACCCTCATCGGCACATACTGTATATAGTACGTGCACACACAGCTTGTTGTATCTCCCATATATAATACGCAGTATATACACTGACGTCTGTTATACCCTCATCGGCACATACTGTATATAGTACATGCACACACAGCTTGTTGTATCTCCCATATATAATACTCAGTATATACACTGACCTCTGTTATACCCTCATCGGCACATACTGTATATAGTACATGCACACACAGCTTGTTGTATCTCCCATATATAATACTCCGTATATACACTGACGTCTGTTATACCCTCATCGGCACATACTGTATATAGTACGTGCACACACAGCTTGTTGTATCTCCCATATATAATACTCCGTATATACACTGACATCTGTTATACCGTCATCGGCACATACTGTATATAGTACATGCACACACAGCTTGTTGTATCTCCCATATATAATACTCCGTATATACACTGACGTCTGTTATACCCTCATCGGCACATACTGTATATAGTACATGCACACACAGCTTGTTGTATCTCCCATATATAATACTCCGTATATACACTGACGTCTGTTATACCCTCATCGGCACATACTGTATATAGTACATGCACACACAGCTTGTTGTATCTCCCATATATAATACTCCGTATATACACTGACGTCTGTTATACCCTCATCGGCACATACTGTATATAGTACGTGCACACACAGCTTCCTGTATCTCCCATATATAATACTCCGTATATACACTGACGTCTGTTATACCCTCATCGGCACATACTGTATATAGTACATGCACACACAGCTTGTTGTATCTCCCATATATAATACTCCGTATATACACTGACGTCTGTTATACCCTCATCGGCACATACTGTATATAGTACGTGCACACACAGCTTGTTGTATCTCCCATATATAATACTCCGTATATACACTGACATCTGTTATACCCTCATCGGCACATACTGTATATAGTACATGCACACACAGCTTGTTGTATCTCCCATATATAATACTCCGTATATACACTGACGTCTGTTATACCCTCATCGGCACATACTGTATATAGTACATGCACACACAGCTTGTTGTATCTCCCATATATAATACTCCGTATATACACTGACGTCTGTTATACCGTCATCGGCACATACTGTATATAGTACATGCACACACAGCTTGTTGTATCTCCCATATATAATACTCCGTATATACACTGACATCTGTTATACCCTCATCGGCACATACTGTATATAGTACATGCACACACAGCTTGTTGTATCTCCCATATATAATACTCCGTATATACACTGACGTCTGTTATACCCTCATCGGCACATACTGTATATAGTACATGCACACACAGCTTGTTGTATCTCCCATATATAATACGCAGTATATACACTGACATCTGTTATACCCTCATCGGCACATACTGTATATAGTACATGCACACACAGCTTGTTGTATCTCCCATATATAATACGCAGTATATACACTGACATCTGTTATACCCTCATCGGCACATACTGTATATAGTACATGCACACACAGCTTGCTGTATCTCCCATATATAATACTCCGTATATACACTGACGTCTGTTATACCGTCATCGGCACATACTGTATATAGTACGTGCACACACAGCTTGTTGTATCTCCCATATATAATACTCCGTATATACACTGAAGTCTGTTATACCGTCATCGGCACATACTGTATATAGTACATGCACACACAGCTTGTTGTATCTCCCATATATAATACTCAGTATATACACTGACATCTGTTATACCCTCATCGGCACATACTGTATATAGTACGTGCACACACAGCTTGTTGTATCTCCCATATATAATACTCAGTATATACACTGACATCTGTTATACCCTCATCGGCACATACTGTATATAGTACATGCACACACAGCTTGTTGTATCTCCCATATATAATACTCCGTATATACACTGACATCTGTTATACCCTCATCGGCACATACTGTATATAGTACATGCACACACAGCTTGTTGTATCTCCCATATATAATACTCCGTATATACACTGACATCTGTTATACCCTCATCGGCACATACTGTATATAGTACATGCACACACAGCTTGTTGTATCTCCCATATATAATACTCCGTATATACACTGACATCTGTTATACCCTCATCGGCACATACTGTATATAGTACATGCACACACAGCTTGTTGTATCTCCCATATATAATACTCCGTATATACACTGACATCTGTTATACCCTCATCGGCACATACTGTATATAGTACGTGCACACACAGCTTGTTGTATCTCCCATATATAATACTCCGTATATACACTGACATCTGTTATACCCTCATCGGCACATACTGTATATAGTACATGCACACACAGCTTGTTGTATCTCCCATATATAATACTCCGTATATACACTGACGTCTGTTATACCCTCATCGGCACATACTGTATATAGTACGTGCACACACAGCTTGTTGTATCTCCCATATATAATACGCAGTATATATACTGACGTCTGTTATACCCTCATCGGCACATACTGTATATAGTACGTGCACACACAGCTTGTTGTATCTCCCATATATAATACTCCGTATATACACTGACGTCTGTTATACCCTCATCGGCACATACTGTATATAGTACGTGCACACACAGCTTGTTGTATCTCCCATATATAATACGCAGTATATACACTGACGTCTGTTATACCCTCATCGGCACATACTGTATATAGTACATGCACACACAGCTTGTTGTATCTCCCATATATAATACTCCGTATATACACTGACGTCTGTTATACCCTCATCGGCACATACTGTATATAGTACATGCACACACAGCTTGTTGTATCTCCCATATATAATACGCAGTATATACACTGACATCTGTTATACCCTCATCGGCACATACTGTATATAGTACATGCACACACAGCTTGCTGTATCTCCCATATATAATACTCCGTATATACACTGACGTCTGTTATACCGTCATCGGCACATACTGTATATAGTACGTGCACACACAGCTTGTTGTATCTCCCATATATAATACTCCGTATATACACTGAAGTCTGTTATACCGTCATCGGCACATACTGTATATAGTACATGCACACACAGCTTGTTGTATCTCCCATATATAATACTCAGTATATACACTGACATCTGTTATACCCTCATCGGCACATACTGTATATAGTACGTGCACACACAGCTTGTTGTATCTCCCATATATAATACTCAGTATATACACTGACATCTGTTATACCCTCATCGGCACATACTGTATATAGTACATGCACACACAGCTTGTTGTATCTCCCATATATAATACTCCGTATATACACTGACATCTGTTATACCCTCATCGGCACATACTGTATATAGTACATGCACACACAGCTTGTTGTATCTCCCATATATAATACTCCGTATATACACTGACATCTGTTATACCCTCATCGGCACATACTGTATATAGTACATGCACACACAGCTTGTTGTATCTCCCATATATAATACTCCGTATATACACTGACATCTGTTATACCCTCATCGGCACATACTGTATATAGTACATGCACACACAGCTTGTTGTATCTCCCATATATAATACTCCGTATATACACTGACATCTGTTATACCCTCATCGGCACATACTGTATATAGTACGTGCACACACAGCTTGTTGTATCTCCCATATATAATACTCCGTATATACACTGACATCTGTTATACCCTCATCGGCACATACTGTATATAGTACATGCACACACAGCTTGTTGTATCTCCCATATATAATACTCCGTATATACACTGACGTCTGTTATACCCTCATCGGCACATACTGTATATAGTACGTGCACACACAGCTTGTTGTATCTCCCATATATAATACGCAGTATATATACTGACGTCTGTTATACCCTCATCGGCACATACTGTATATAGTACGTGCACACACAGCTTGTTGTATCTCCCATATATAATACTCCGTATATACACTGACGTCTGTTATACCCTCATCGGCACATACTGTATATAGTACGTGCACACACAGCTTGTTGTATCTCCCATATATAATACGCAGTATATACACTGACGTCTGTTATACCCTCATCGGCACATACTGTATATAGTACATGCACACACAGCTTGTTGTATCTCCCATATATAATACTCAGTATATACACTGACCTCTGTTATACCCTCATCGGCACATACTGTATATAGTACATGCACACACAGCTTGTTGTATCTCCCATATATAATACTCCGTATATACACTGACGTCTGTTATACCCTCATCGGCACATACTGTATATAGTACGTGCACACACAGCTTGTTGTATCTCCCATATATAATACTCCGTATATACACTGACATCTGTTATACCGTCATCGGCACATACTGTATATAGTACATGCACACACAGCTTGTTGTATCTCCCATATATAATACTCCGTATATACACTGACGTCTGTTATACCCTCATCGGCACATACTGTATATAGTACATGCACACACAGCTTGTTGTATCTCCCATATATAATACTCCGTATATACACTGACGTCTGTTATACCCTCATCGGCACATACTGTATATAGTACATGCACACACAGCTTGTTGTATCTCCCATATATAATACTCCGTATATACACTGACGTCTGTTATACCCTCATCGGCACATACTGTATATAGTACGTGCACACACAGCTTCCTGTATCTCCCATATATAATACTCCGTATATACACTGACGTCTGTTATACCCTCATCGGCACATACTGTATATAGTACATGCACACACAGCTTGTTGTATCTCCCATATATAATACTCCGTATATACACTGACGTCTGTTATACCCTCATCGGCACATACTGTATATAGTACGTGCACACACAGCTTGTTGTATCTCCCATATATAATACTCCGTATATACACTGACATCTGTTATACCCTCATCGGCACATACTGTATATAGTACATGCACACACAGCTTGTTGTATCTCCCATATATAATACTCCGTATATACACTGACGTCTGTTATACCCTCATCGGCACATACTGTATATAGTACATGCACACACAGCTTGTTGTATCTCCCATATATAATACTCCGTATATACACTGACGTCTGTTATACCGTCATCGGCACATACTGTATATAGTACATGCACACACAGCTTGTTGTATCTCCCATATATAATACTCCGTATATACACTGACATCTGTTATACCCTCATCGGCACATACTGTATATAGTACATGCACACACAGCTTGTTGTATCTCCCATATATAATACTCCGTATATACACTGACGTCTGTTATACCCTCATCGGCACATACTGTATATAGTACATGCACACACAGCTTGTTGTATCTCCCATATATAATACGCAGTATATACACTGACATCTGTTATACCCTCATCGGCACATACTGTATATAGTACATGCACACACAGCTTGTTGTATCTCCCATATATAATACGCAGTATATACACTGACATCTGTTATACCCTCGTCGGCACATACTGTATATAGTACATGCACACACAGCTTGCTGTATCTCCCATATATAATACTCCGTATATACACTGACGTCTGTTATACCGTCATCGGCACATACTGTATATAGTACGTGCACACACAGCTTGTTGTATCTCCCATATATAATACTCCGTATATACACTGAAGTCTGTTATACCGTCATCGGCACATACTGTATATAGTACATGCACACACAGCTTGTTGTATCTCCCATATATAATACTCAGTATATACACTGACATCTGTTATACCCTCATCGGCACATACTGTATATAGTACGTGCACACACAGCTTGTTGTATCTCCCATATATAATACTCAGTATATACACTGACATCTGTTATACCCTCATCGGCACATACTGTATATAGTACGTGCACACACAGCTTGTTGTATCTCCCATATATAATACTCCGTATATACACTGACATCTGTTATACCCTCATCGGCACATACTGTATATAGTACATGCACACACAGCTTGTTGTATCTCCCATATATAATACTCCGTATATACACTGACATCTGTTATACCCTCATCGGCACATACTGTATATAGTACATGCACACACAGCTTGTTGTATCTCCCATATATAATACTCCGTATATACACTGACATCTGTTATACCCTCATCGGCACATACTGTATATAGTACATGCACACACAGCTTGTTGTATCTCCCATATATAATACTCCGTATATACACTGACATCTGTTATACCCTCATCGGCACATACTGTATATAGTACGTGCACACACAGCTTGTTGTATCTCCCATATATAATACTCCGTATATACACTGACATCTGTTATACCCTCATCGGCACATACTGTATATAGTACATGCACACACAGCTTGTTGTATCTCCCATATATAATACTCCGTATATACACTGACGTCTGTTATACCCTCATCGGCACATACTGTATATAGTACGTGCACACACAGCTTGTTGTATCTCCCATATATAATACGCAGTATATATACTGACGTCTGTTATACCCTCATCGGCACATACTGTATATAGTACGTGCACACACAGCTTGTTGTATCTCCCATATATAATACTCCGTATATACACTGACGTCTGTTATACCCTCATCGGCACATACTGTATATAGTACGTGCACACACAGCTTGTTGTATCTCCCATATATAATACGCAGTATATACACTGACGTCTGTTATACCCTCATCGGCACATACTGTATATAGTACATGCACACACAGCTTGTTGTATCTCCCATATATAATACTCAGTATATACACTGACCTCTGTTATACCCTCATCGGCACATACTGTATATAGTACATGCACACACAGCTTGTTGTATCTCCCATATATAATACTCCGTATATACACTGACGTCTGTTATACCCTCATCGGCACATACTGTATATAGTACGTGCACACACAGCTTGTTGTATCTCCCATATATAATACTCCGTATATACACTGACATCTGTTATACCGTCATCGGCACATACTGTATATAGTACATGCACACACAGCTTGTTGTATCTCCCATATATAATACTCCGTATATACACTGACGTCTGTTATACCCTCATCGGCACATACTGTATATAGTACATGCACACACAGCTTGTTGTATCTCCCATATATAATACGCAGTATATACACTGACGTCTATTATACCCTCATCGGCACATACTGTATATAGTACGTGCACACACAGCTTCCTGTATCTCCCATATATAATACGCAGTATATACACTGACGTCTGTTATACACTCATCGGCACATACTGTATATAGTACATGCACACACAGCTTGTTGTATCTCCCATATATAATACGCAGTATATACACTGACCTCTGTTATACCCTCATCGGCACATACTGTATATAGTACGTGCACACACAGCTTCCTGTATCTCCCATATATAATACTCCGTATATACACTGACGTCTGTTATACCCTCATTGGCACATACTGTATATAGTACATGCACACACAGCTTGTTGTATCTCCCATATATAATACTCCGTATATACACTGACGTCTGTTATACCCTCATCGGCACATACTGTATATAGTACATGCACACACAGCTTGTTGTATCTCCCATATATAATACGCAGTATATACACTGACGTCTGTTATACCCTCATCGGCACATACTGTATATAGTACGTGCACACACAGCTTGTTGTATCTCCCATATATAATACTCCGTATATACACTGACGTCTGTTATACCCTCATCGGCACATACTGTATATAGTACGTGCACACACAGCTTGTTGTATCTCCCATATATAATACTCCGTATATACACTGACGTCTGTTATACCCTCATCGGCACATACTGTATATAGTACATGCACACACAGCTTGTTGTATCTCCCATATATAATACTCCGTATATACACTGACGTCTGTTATACCCTCATCGGCACATACTGTATATAGTACATGCACACACAGCTTGTTGTATCTCCCATATATAATACTCCGTATATACACTGACGTCTGTTATACCCTCATCGGCACATACTGTATATAGTACGTGCACACACAGCTTGTTGTATCTCCCATATATAATACTCCGTATATACACTGACGTCTGTTATACCCTCATCGGCACATACTGTATATAGTACATGCACACACAGCTTGTTGTATCTCCCATATATAATACTCAGTATATACACTGACATCTGTTATACCCTCATCGGCACATACTGTATATAGTACATGCACACGCAGCTTGTTGTATCTCCCATATATAATACGCAGTATATACACTGACATCTGTTATACCCTCATCGGCACATACTGTATATAGTACATGCACACACAGCTTGCTGTATCTCCCATATACACTCACTGGCCACTTTATTAGGTACACCTGTCCAACTGTGTGTTAAGACTTAATTTCTAATCAGCCAATCACATGGCGGCAACTCAGTGCATTTAGGCATGTAGACATGGTCAAGACAATCTCCTGCAGTTCAAACCGAGCATCAGTATGGGGAAGAAAGGTGATTTGAGTGCCTTTGAACGTGGCATGATTGTTGGTGCCAGAAGGGCTGGTCTGAGTATTTCAGAAACTGCTGATCTACTGGGATTTTCACGCACAACCATCTCTAGGGTTTACAGAGAATGGTCCGAAAAAGAAAAAAAATCCAGTGAGCGGCAGTTCTGTGGCCGGAAATGCCATGTTGATGCCAGAGGTCAGAGGAGAATGGGCAGACTGGTTCGAGCTGATAGAAAGGCAACAGTGACTCAAATTGCCACCCGTTACAACCAAGGTAGGCAGAAGAGCATCTCTGAACGCACAGTGCGTCGAACTTTGAGGCAGATGGGCTACAGCAGCAGAAGACCACACTGGGTACCACTCCTCTCAGCTAAGAACAGGAAACTGAGGCTACAATTTGCACAAGCTCATCGAAATTGGACAGTAGAAGATTGGAAAAACGTTGCCTGGTCTGATGAGTCTCGATTTCTGCTGCGACATTCGGATGGTAGGGTCAGAATTTGGCGTAAACAACATGAAAGCATGGATCCATCCTGCCTTGTATCAACGGTTCAGGCTGGTGGTGGTGGTGTCATGGTGTGGGGAATTTTTTCTGGGCACTCTTTGGGCCCCTTGGTACCAATTGAGCATCGTTGCAACGCCACAGCCTACCTGAGTATTGTTGCTGACCATGTCCATCCCTTTATGACCACAATGTACCCAACATCTGATGGCTACTTTCAGCAGGATAATGCGCCATGTCATAAAGCTCGAATCATCTCAGATTGGTTTCTTGAACATGACAATGAGTTTACTGTACTCAAATGGCCTCCTCAGTCACCAGATCTCAATCCAATAGAGCATCTTTGGGATGTGGTGGAACGGGAGATTCGCATCAGGGATGTGCAGCCGACAAATCTGCGCCAACTGTGTGATGCCATCATGTCAATATGGTCCAAAATCTCTGAGGAAGGCTTCCAGCACCTTGTTGAATCTCTGCCACGAAGAATTGAGGCAGTTCTGAAGGCAAAAGGGGGTCCAACCCCTTGCTAGCATGGTGTACCTAATAAAGTGGCCAGTGAGTGTATAATACTCCGTATATACACTGACGTCTGTTATACCGTCATCGGCACATACTGTATATAGTACGTGCACACACAGCTTGTTGTATCTCCCATATATAATACTCCGTATATACACTGAAGTCTGTTATACCGTCATCGGCACATACTGTATATAGTACATGCACACACAGCTTGTTGTATCTCCCATATATAATACTCAGTATATACACTGACATCTGTTATACCCTCATCGGCACATACTGTATATAGTACGTGCACACACAGCTTGTTGTATCTCCCATATATAATACTCAGTATATACACTGACATCTGTTATACCCTCATCGGCACATACTGTATATAGTACATGCACACACAGCTTGTTGTATCTCCCATATATAATACTCCGTATATACACTGACGTCTGTTATACCCTCATCGGCACATACTGTATATAGTACATGCACACACAGCTTGTTGTATCTCCCATATATAATACTCCGTATATACACTGAAGTCTGTTATACCGTCATCGGCACATACTGTATATAGTACATGCACACACAGCTTGTTGTATCTCCCATATATAATACTCAGTATATACACTGACATCTGTTATACCCTCATCGGCACATACTGTATATAGTACATGCACACACAGCTTGTTGTATCTCCCATATATAATACTCCGTATATACACTGACATCTGTTATACCCTCATCGGCACATACTGTATATAGTACATGCACACACAGCTTGTTGTATCTCCCATATATAATACGCAGTATATACACTGACATCTGTTATACCCTCATCGGCACATACTGTATATAGTACATGCACACACAGCTTGTTGTATCTCCCATATATAAGGCCTGTTTCACACTTCCGTTTATTCAAATCCGTCAAAATCCGTTGGTTTCCGTAAAAAAACGGATCCGCCATTTTTTTGCAGGATCCGATTTTTTTGTCCCATAGACTTCCATTAGTGGTTACCGCAGATCCGTCAAAAAAACGGATCCGTTTTTTTAAAAACGGATCCGTTTGCATCAGTTTCCGTCAAAAAAACGGAAACGGATCCGTTTGGCGGACACAAAAACGGAAGTGTGAAACAGGCCTAATACTCCGTATATACATTGACGTCTGTTATACCCTCATCGGCACATACTGTATATAGTACATGCACACACAGCTTGTTGTATCTCCCATATATAATACTCCGTATATACACTGACGTCTGTTATACCCTCATCGGCACATACTGTATATAGTACATGCACACACATCTTGTTGTATCTCCCATATATAATACTCCGTATATACACTGACGTCTGTTATACCCTCATCGGCACATACTGTATATAGTACATGCACACACAGCTTGTTGTATCTCCCATATATAATACTCCGTATATACACTGACGTCTGTTATACCCTCATCGGCACATACTGTATATAGTACGTGCACACACAGCTTGTTGTATCTCCCATATATAATACTCCGTATATACACTGACGTCTGTTATACCCTCATCGGCACATACTGTATATAGTACGTGCACACACAGCTTGTTGTATCTCCCATATATAATACTCCGTATATACACTGACGTCTGTTATACCCTCATCGGCACATACTGTATATAGTACATGCACACACAGCTTGTTGTATCTCCCATATATAATACTCCGTATATACACTGACATCTGTTATACCCTCATCGGCACATACTGTATATAGTACATGCACACACAGCTTGTTGTATCTCCCATATATAATACGCAGTATATACACTGACATCTGTTATACCCTCATCGGCACATACTGTATATAGTACATGCACACACAGCTTGTTGTATCTCCCATATATAAGGCCTGTTTCACACTTCCGTTTATTCAAATCCGTCAAAATCCGTTGGTTTCCGTAAAAAAACGGATCCGCCATTTTTTTGCAGGATCCGATTTTTTTGTCCCATAGACTTCCATTAGTGGTTACCGCGGATCCGTCAAAAAAACGGATCCGTTTTTTTAAAAACGGATCCGTTTGCATCAGTTTCCGTCAAAAAAACGGAAACGGATCCGTTTGGCGGACACAAAAACGGAAGTGTGAAACAGGCCTAATACTCCGTATATACACTGACGTCTGTTATACCCTCATCGGCACATACTGTATATAGTACATGCACACACAGCTTGTTGTATCTCCCATATATAATACTCCGTATATACACTGACGTCTGTTATACCCTCATCGGCACATACTGTATATAGTACATGCACACACATCTTGTTGTATCTCCCATATATAATACTCCGTATATACACTGACGTCTGTTATACCCTCATCGGCACATACTGTATATAGTACATGCACACACAGCTTGTTGTATCTCCCATATATAATACTCCGTATATACACTGACGTCTGTTATACCCTCATCGGCACATACTGTATATAGTACGTGCACACACAGCTTGTTGTATCTCCCATATATAATACTCCGTATATACACTGACGTCTGTTATACCCTCATCGGCACATACTGTATATAGTACGTGCACACACAGCTTGTTGTATCTCCCATATATAATACTCCGTATATACACTGACGTCTGTTATACCCTCATCGGCACATACTGTATATAGTACGTGCACACACAGCTTGTTGTATCTCCCATATATAATACTCCGTATATACACTGACGTCTGTTATACCCTCATCGGCACATACTGTATATAGTACATGCACACACAGCTTGTTGTATCTCCCATATATAATACTCCGTATATACACTGACGTCTGTTATACCCTCATCGGCACATACTGTATATAGTACGTGCACACACAGCTTGTTGTATCTCCCATATATAATACTCCGTATATACACTGACGTCTGTTATACCCTCATCGGCACATACTGTATATAGTACATGCACACACAGCTTGTTGTATCTCCCATATATAATACTCCGTATATACACTGACGTCTGTTATACCCTCATCGGCACATACTGTATATAGTACATGCACACACAGCTTGTTGTATCTCCCATATATAATACTCCGTATATACACTGACGTCTGTTATACCCTCATCGGCACATACTGTATATAGTACATGCACACACATCTTGTTGTATCTCCCATATATAATACTCCATATATACACTGACGTCTGTTATACCGTCATCGGCACATACTGTATATAGTACATGCTCACACAGCTTGCTGTATCTCCCATATATAATACTCCGTATATACACTGACATCTGTTATACCCTCATCGGCACATACTGTATATAGTACATGCACACACTGCTTGTTGTATCTCCCATATATAATACGCAGTATATACACTGACATCTGTTATACCCTCATCGGCACATACTGTATATAGTACATGCACACACAGCTTGTTGTATCTCCCATATATAATACTCCGTATATACACTGACATCTGTTATACCGTCATCGGCACATACTGTATATAGTACGTGCACACACAGCTTGTTGTATCTCCCATATATAATACTCCGTATATACACTGACGTCTGTTATACCCTCATCGGCACATACTGTATATAGTACGTGCACACACAGCTTGTTGTATCTCCCATATATAATACTCCGTATATACACTGACATCTGTTATACCCTCATCGGCACATACTGTATATAGAACATGCACACACAGCTTGTTGTATCTCCCATATATAATACTCCGTATATACACTGACGTCTGTTATACCCTCATCGGCACATACTGTATATAGTACATGCACACACACCTTGTTGTATCTCCCATATATAATACTCCGTATATACACTGAAGTCTGTTATACCGTCATCGGCACATACTGTATATAGTACATGCACACACAGCTTGTTGTATCTCCCATATATAATACTCCGTATATACACTGACATCTGTTATACCCTCATCGGCACATACTGTATATAGTACATGCACACACAGCTTGTTGTATCTCCCATATATAATACGCAGTATATACACTGACATCTGTTATACCCTCATCGGCACATACTGTATATAGTACATGCACACACAGCTTGTTGTATCTCCCATATATAAGGCCTGTTTCACACTTCCGTTTATTCAAATCCGTCAAAATCCGTTGGTTTCCGTAAAAAAACGGATCCGCCATTTTTTTGCAGGATCCGATTTTTTTGTCCCATAGACTTCCATTAGTGGTTACCGCGGATCCGTCAAAAAAACGGATCCGTTTTTTTAAAAACGGATCCGTTTGCATCAGTTTCCGTCAAAAAAACGGAAACGGATCCGTTTGGCGGACACAAAAACGGAAGTGTGAAACAGGCCTAATACTCCGTATATACACTGACGTCTGTTATACCCTCATCGGCACATACTGTATATAGTACATGCACACACAGCTTGTTGTATCTCCCATATATAATACTCCGTATATACACTGACGTCTGTTATACCCTCATCGGCACATACTGTATATAGTACATGCACACACATCTTGTTGTATCTCCCATATATAATACTCCGTATATACACTGACGTCTGTTATACCCTCATCGGCACATACTGTATATAGTACATGCACACACAGCTTGTTGTATCTCCCATATATAATACTCCGTATATACACTGACGTCTGTTATACCCTCATCGGCACATACTGTATATAGTACGTGCACACACAGCTTGTTGTATCTCCCATATATAATACTCCGTATATACACTGAAGTCTGTTATACCGTCATCGGCACATACTGTATATAGTACATGCACACACAGCTTGTTGTATCTCCCATATATAATACTCAGTATATACACTGACATCTGTTATACCCTCATCGGCACATACTGTATATAGTACGTGCACACACAGCTTGTTGTATCTCCCATATATAATACTCAGTATATACACTGACATCTGTTATACCCTCATCGGCACATACTGTATATAGTACATGCACACACAGCTTGTTGTATCTCCCATATATAATACTCCGTATATACACTGACATCTGTTATACCCTCATCGGCACATACTGTATATAGTACATGCACACACAGCTTGTTGTATCTCCCATATATAATACTCCGTATATACACTGACATCTGTTATACCCTCATCGGCACATACTGTATATAGTACATGCACACACAGCTTGTTGTATCTCCCATATATAATACTCCGTATATACACTGACATCTGTTATACCCTCATCGGCACATACTGTATATAGTACATGCACACACAGCTTGTTGTATCTCCCATATATAATACTCCGTATATACACTGACATCTGTTATACCCTCATCGGCACATACTGTATATAGTACGTGCACACACAGCTTGTTGTATCTCCCATATATAATACTCCGTATATACACTGACATCTGTTATACCCTCATCGGCACATACTGTATATAGTACATGCACACACAGCTTGTTGTATCTCCCATATATAATACGCAGTATATACACTGACATCTGTTATACCCTCATCGGCACATACTGTATATAGTACATGCACACACAGCTTGTTGTATCTCCCATATATAATACTCCGTATATACACTGACATCTGTTATACCGTCATCGGCACATACTGTATATAGTACGTGCACACACAGCTTGTTGTATCTCCCATATATAATACTCAGTATATACACTGACCTCTGTTATACCGTCATCGGCACATACTGTATATAGTACATGCACACACAGCTTGTTGTATCTCCCATATATAATACTCCATATATACACTGACATCTGTTATACCCTCATCG
This sequence comes from Dendrobates tinctorius, assembly GCF_039654945.1. Classification (NCBI taxonomy): domain Eukaryota; kingdom Metazoa; phylum Chordata; class Amphibia; order Anura; family Dendrobatidae; genus Dendrobates; species Dendrobates tinctorius. Next base: position 1,110,510 of record NW_027361997.1, on the reverse strand, counting down.
GCACATACTGTATATAGTACATGCACACACAGCTTGTTGTATCTCCCATATATAATACTCAGTATATACACTGACCTCTGTTATACCGTCATCGGCACATACTGTATATAGTACATGCACACACAGCTTGTTGTATCTCCCATATATAATACTCAGTATATACACTGACGTCTGTTATACCCTCATCGGCACATACTGTATATAGTACATGCACACACAGCTTGTTGTATCTCCCATATATCATACTCAGTATATACACTGACCTCTGTTATACCGTCATCGGCACATACTGTATATAGTACGTGCACACACAGCTTGTTGTATCTTCCATATATAATACTCAGTATATACACTGACCTCTGTTATACCGTCATCGGCACATACTGTATATAGTACGTGCACACACAGCTTGTTGTATCTCCCATATATAATACTCCGTATATACACTGACGTCTGTTATACCCTCATCGGCACATACTGTATATAGTACATGCACACACAGCTTGTTGTATCTCCCATATATAATACTCAGTATATACACTGACCTCTGTTATACCGTCATCGGCACATACTGTATATAGTACGTGCACACACAGCTTGTTGTATCTCCCATATATAATACTCAGTATATATAATGCTCATTTGTTATACCCTCATCGGCATATACTGTATATAGTACATGCACACACAGCTTGTTGTATCTCCCATATATAATACGCAGTATATATACTGACGTCTGTTATACCATCATCGGCACATACTGTATATAGTACATGCACACACAGCTTGTTGTATCTCCCATATATAATACGCAGTATATATACTGACGTCTGTTATACCCTCATCGGCACATACTGTATATAGTACATGCACACACAGCTTCCTGTATCTCCCATATATAATACTCAGTATATACACTGACGTCTGTTATACCCTCATCGGCACATACTGTATATAGTACATGCACACACAGCTTGTTGTATCTCCCATATATAATACTCAGTATATACACTGACGTCTGTTATACCCTCATCGGCACATACTGTATATAGTACATGCACACACAGCTTGTTGTATCTCCCATAAATAATACGCAGTATATATACTGACGTCTGTTATACCGTCATCGGCACATACTGTATATAGTACATGCACACACAGCTTCCTGTATCTCCCATATATAATACTCAGTATATACACTGACGTCTGTTATACCGTCATCGGCACATACTGTATATAGTACATGCACACACAGCTTGTTGTATCTCCCATATATAATACGCAGTATATATACTGACGTCTGTTATACCCTCATCGGCACATACTGTATATAGTACATGCACACACAGCTTCCTGTATCTCCCATATATAATACTCCGTATATACACTGACGTCTGTTATACCCTCATCGGCACATACTGTATATAGTACATGCACACACAGCTTGTTGTATCTCCCATATATAATACGCAGTATATATACTGACGTCTGTTATACCGTCATCGGCACATACTGTATATAGTACATGCACACACAGCTTGTTGTATCTCCCATATATAATACTCCGTATATACACTGACGTCTATTATACCCTCATCGGCACATACTGTATATAGTACATGCACACACAGCTTGTTGTATCTCCCATATATAATACTCCGTATATACACTGACATCTGTTATACCCTCATCGGCACATACTGTATATAGTACATGCACACACAGCTTCCTGTATCTCCCATATATAATACTCAGTATATACACTGACGTCTGTTATACCCTCATCGGCACATACTGTATATAGTACATGCACACACAGCTTGTTGTATCTCCCATATATAATACGCAGTATATATACTGACGTCTGTTATACCGTCATCGGCACATACTGTATATAGTACATGCACACACAGCTTGTTGTATCTCCCATTTATAATACGCAGTATATACACTGACGTCTATTATACCCTCATCGGCACATACTGTATATAGTACATGCACACACAGCTTGTTGTATCTCCCATATATAATACTCCGTATATACACTGACGTCTATTATACCGTCATCGGCACATACTGTATATAGTACATGCACACACAGCTTGTTGTATCTCCCATATATAATACTCCGTATATACACTGACGTCTGTTATACCCTCATCGGCACATACTGTATATAGTACATGCACACACAGCTTGTTGTATCTCCCATTTATAATACTCCGTATATACACTGACATCTGTTATACCCTCATCGGCACATACTGTATATAGTACATGCACACACAGCTTGTTGTATCTCCCATATATAATACTCCGTATATACACTGACATCTGTTATACCCTCATCGGCACATACTGTATATAGTACATGCACACACAGCTTGTTGTATCTCCCATATATAATACTCCGTATATACACTGACGTCTGTTATACCCTCATCGGCACATACTGTATATAGTACATGCACACACAGCTTGTTGTATCTCCCATATATAATACTCCGTATATACACTGACATCTGTTATACCCTCATCGGCACATACTGTATATAGTACATGCACACACAGCTTGCTGTATCTCCCATATATAATACTCAGTATATACACTGACATCTGTTATACCCTCATCGGCACACACTGTATATAGTACATGCACACACAGCTTGTTGTATCTCCCATATATAATACGCCGTATATACACTGACATCTGTTATACCCTCATCGGCACATACTGTATATAGTACATGCACAAACAGCTTGTTTTATCTCCCATATATAATACGCAGTATATACACTGACGTCTATTATACCCTCATCGGCACATACTGTATATAGTACATGCACACACAGCTTGTTGTATCTCCCATATATAATACTCCGTATATACACTGACGTCTATTATACCCTCATCGGCACATACTGTATATAGTACATGCACACACAGCTTGTTTTTTCTCCCATATATAATACGCAGTATATACACTGACGTCTATTATACCCTCATCGGCACATACTGTATATAGTACATGCACACACAGCTTGCTGTATCTCCCATATATAATACTCAGTATATACACTGACGTCTATTATACCCTCATCGGCACATACTGTATATAGTACATGCACACACAGCTTGTTGTATCTCCCATATATAATACTCCGTATATACACTGACGTCTGTTATACCCTCATCGGCACATACTGTATATAGTACATGCACACACAGCTTGTTGTATCTCCCATATATAATACTCCGTATATACACTGACATCTGTTATACCCTCATCGGCACATACTGTATATAGTACATGCACACACAGCTTGTTTTATCTCCCATATATAATACGCAGTATATACACTGACGTCTGTTATACCCTCATCGGCACACACTGTATATAGTACATGCACACACAGCTTGTTGTATCTCCCATATATAATACTCCGTATATACACTGACATCTGTTATACCCTCATCGGCACATACTGTATATAGTACATGCACACACAGCTTGTTGTATCTCCCATATATAATACTCCGTATATACACTGACATCTGTTATACCCTCATCGGCACATACTGTATATAGTACATGCACACACAGCTTGTTGTATCTCCCATATATAATACTCCGTATATACACTGACATCTGTTATACCCTCATCGGCACATACTGTATATAGTACATGCACACACAGCTTGTTGTATCTCCCATATATAATACTCCGTATATACACTGACGTCTGTTATACCCTCATCGGCACATACTGTATATAGTACATGCACACACAGCTTGTTGTATCTCCCATATATAATACTCCGTATATACACTGACATCTGTTATACCCTCATCGGCACATACTGTATATAGTACATGCACACACAGCTTGCTGTATCTCCCATATATAATACTCAGTATATACACTGACATCTGTTATACCCTCATCGGCACACACTGTATATAGTACATGCACACACAGCTTGTTGTATCTCCCATATATAATACGCCGTATATACACTGACATCTGTTATACCCTCATCGGCACATACTGTATATAGTACATGCACAAACAGCTTGTTTTATCTCCCATATATAATACGCAGTATATACACTGACGTCTATTATACCCTCATCGGCACATACTGTATATAGTACATGCACACACAGCTTGTTGTATCTCCCATATATAATACTCCGTATATACACTGACGTCTATTATACCCTCATCGGCACATACTGTATATAGTACATGCACACACAGCTTGTTTTTTCTCCCATATATAATACGCAGTATATACACTGACGTCTATTATACCCTCATCGGCACATACTGTATATAGTACATGCACACACAGCTTGCTGTATCTCCCATATATAATACTCAGTATATACACTGACGTCTATTATACCCTCATCGGCACATACTGTATATAGTACATGCACACACAGCTTGTTGTATCTCCCATATATAATACTCCGTATATACACTGACGTCTGTTATACCCTCATCGGCACATACTGTATATAGTACATGCACACACAGCTTGTTGTATCTCCCATATATAATACTCCGTATATACACTGACATCTGTTATACCCTCATCGGCACATACTGTATATAGTACATGCACACACAGCTTGTTTTATCTCCCATATATAATACGCAGTATATACACTGACGTCTGTTATACCGTCATCGGCACATACTGTATATAGTACATGCACACACAGCTTGTTGTATCTCCCATATATAATACTCCGTATATACACTGACATCTGTTATACCCTCATCGGCACATACTGTATATAGTACATGCACACACAGCTTGTTGTATCTCCCATATATAATACTCAGTATATACACTGACGTCTATTATACCCTCATCGGCACATACTGTATATAGTACATGCACACACAGCTTGTTGTATCTCCCATATATAATACTCCGTATATACACTGACGTCTATTATACCCTCATCGGCACATACTGTATATAGTACGTGCACACACAGCTTGTTTTATCTCCCATATATAATACGCAGTATATACACTGACGTCTGTTATACCCTCATCGGCACATACTGTATATAGTACATGCACACACAGCTTGCTGTATCTCCCATATATAATACTCAGTATATACACTGACGTCTGTTATACCCTCATCGGCACATACTGTATATAGTACATGCACAACACAGCTTGTTGTATCTCCCATATATAATAATATATTGGAGCTGGTTCCTTGTTGCTCTCTTATTAACTGCTCATTCAGATGTCAGTTTTTCTCATAAAAGTGTGTTTCACGAAACTTGTACTCTTTATAGTGTATGGAGGTTTTCTCATATCCGTGCAAGACATTTTATCACCCAGTTAAGGCGTATATGTTACATGTCATTGATGACATTCCTATTTTCAACATGTTCGTCATTTCTCTTTGAAAGCTGCTTCTGAATTTGAGTTCTCCTTTCGTGAGCATGGATCCTAACAGAAGTCAGATGACTGGAGTCTTAAATCTTACACTGGAGATCATTTACATGTTAACTGGTGAGGTGAGGAAATAAGGTTTTTTTAATCAATCATTTGAAACACTGAGACTATTGCTACCAGTCGTTTTTCTACAGTTTTGGCTAGCTAGGACTGAAGGTATTACATGCTTGAGATTGCTGAGGTTTTGATGAGTTATAACCTCCACCAACTAGTTTTCTGGCAAATCCTTTTGCAGATCATAAATAACATATTGTGTGAGACCCCTATCACCATTTCATAAAGAGCCGTTGTAATATTCTTATGGTGTTGTGTTTTAGAACCCAAGGTGGTAGCTAAGGGCAGCCACCCAAAGGACCAATACCCACAGCCTGCAGGCAATGAGCTACTTCATAAAAAGCTTATGGGTAGCAGCAGAGTAAGATAGGTGCACGCTGAGACTGGAGGGGGTACAGTCGTGTCAGTCAGTAAATGGATAGGTTAAGGACATACCAAGGTGGAATGGAGAGTATGTGGGAAAAGATAGAGCCATGGTGATGGCTCTATGTGGATTTTGCCTATGGAGAAGCCCTACATTTAGGTGTCTGCGTTTCATGTATGTGTTCACAGATAGAACATGTACCCCCAAAAAATATATTTTTGGAGAGCTGTTCATATGGCCATTTCAAGCAGATCAAGTGTCAGCAAAAAGAAAGATAGAGACTTGTCCATTTTTGATCCAAGACACAGATTGGGGTCACTCACTGAATTTTATAGGACTGTAAAAGACTAAGATGGCACACAACCTAGGTGGATGAATGCTAGAAGACTGAGATCCTCCATCTGTTTGTTCAAAAATGAGGATAACCGATGACACACAAATGGGAAAAAAAACATGTCTGAATGTGGCCTTACTAGTCATATCTAGCTTGACTGGTTGTAAATTTAACAGAGGAATTTATAATATAATATGTGCAATACCTCTGTTAAAATTAAAATATATGTAGTAGTATTTTCAAAAGTCATCAGATTATGCTGAAATGCTTGAAATATTCACCACTGACTCTTTCTAGGATTATACAGTTGTAAAGAAGACCTCTAGAGAGCAAGACACAATAAGTTCATATAGTTCAGAAGGGTTAAATGATCCCCAGAGCCCCGTCATGGAGCTTTCACCTCATTCACTGACGCAAGGTCGAACCAATGACAAGAAGATCCTAGAACTCACCAACAAGATCATTCATCTGCTGACTGGACAGGTGAGCGCTACTGGGAATATTAGGGACTAGGGATGAGCGCAAGCGCTCATTACCCGAGTTTGCATCGGGTGCTTGGGTATGCACCAAATATTGCGGGTGCTTGAGTCAGATGTTTGCGTCCCCGTGGCCGCACGTTTCTCAGCTATTAGACTGCCACAAAACATGCAAAAATTACCTGTGTATGTCAGGCCATCTCATTATGTTTTGTGGCTCTCTAACAGCTACGGCTGCAGCGGTGCGAACATGTTACTTGGGCAGCCGATGCAAACTTGAGTAACAAGCACTTGCTCTCCTCACTAATCACGACAAATGCATAGGAAAGTCAAGTCCATGCACCGCCAGTGTGTATCCCTGTGAACACCCCGCACTCGTTTTCCACATTGATGTAATATATCCTCCAGAAGTCCAAGGCACCAGAGGATTTGATGAAGGAAAAAAAAAAGCTTTCTATAATTCCATCCATTAAAAACGCCTCCCAACTGTTTGGATAAAATGGCATTTGAAGCAAAAATTGGACCAGAACAAAACAGCATTTTTTTTTTTTCATTCTGGGTTTTTTTTTTTTTTTTTTTACATCAAATCCTCTAGTTTCTTGGAGTTTTGGTACAGCATACACTAACAGGTAGGCTTGTTTGTTTGGTGAGAGAATAACTATATGCATATTCTTCCAGGTGTGGCAGTATTTAGAGGAACATCTTTACAAATATGTAATGATGGAGAATCGTCAGCTCCTCACGTCAATGGGTAAGAATGATACTTATCATTCATTGCGAAATTTCTAGTGTTATAGAAAGGTTTTACTATACATTTAGTCCCATATTCCAGACTATATTATAGTACCCTGCAGTACTATCCTGAACCCCTTCCTGACATGTACAGAAGGTGCCATCTCTGATTTTCAGCCTGCGTCTGCCTCTAACACCAGGTGTTTAACCCTCAAGGGGGAGTGCTGTCTTTTGATAAGTCTGCATACCTATTTTCATTTCTGACGTGTCACTTTATGTGGAAATAACTCTGAAATACTTCTACATATTCCAGTGATACTGACCAATTTTTTTTTTCGTGATATAATGTTATTTATGTTTGTGGCAAATTTAAGTTAATGCAATTTGAGTTTATTTATGAAATTATCTGAAATTTGGTCAAAACTTTGAAAAATTAACAATTTTCAACCATTGAAGTTTTATGCTCTTAATGGCTTGTGCAGATGAACGTATTATCAGTCTGAGCTGAGTGCGGACCAACATTAATCTATGCCGCCGTGCACACAGGGCTGTGGAGTCGGTAAGCCATACCTGTGACTCCGACTCCTCAATTTCCCTTACACCGACTCCACGACTCCGACTCCCACATATATTGCTTATATTTAAGTGAAAAATTTATTGTAGTACAATGTGAACATCAGACATTTAATCATTTCTATGATCCAATAATCAAGATATTTAGATAGAACATAATATCTATTTATTGGAATACAACTTTAGAACATAAAAAACTGTAATAAATTGTAAATATGTAATACACTGTGTACATGTATACGGAACAGAACAAAGTTTGGACACACCTTCTCATTCAAAGAGTTTTCTTTATTTTCATGACTATGAAAATTGTAGATTCACTCTGAAGGCATCAAAACAATGAATTAACACATGTGGAATTATATAATTAACAAAAAGTGTGAAACAACTGAAAATATGTCTTATATTCTAGGTTCTTCAAAGTAGCCACCTTTTGCTTTGATTACTGCTTTGCACACTCTTGGCATTCTCTTGTTGAGCTTCAAGTGGTAGTCACCAGAAATGGTCTTCCAACAGTCTTGAAGGAGTTCCCAGAAATGCTTAGCACTTGTTGGCCCTTTTGCCTTCACTCTGCGGTCCAGCTCACCCTAAACCATCTCGATTGGGTTCAGGTCTGGTGACTGTGGAGGCCAGGTCATCTGGCGTAACACCCCATCACTCTCCTTCTTGGTCAAATAGCCCTTACACAGCCTGGAGGTGTGTTTGAGGCCATTGTCCTGTTGAAAAATAAATGATGGTCCAACTAATCACAAACCAGATGGAATAGCATGCCGCTGCAAGATGCTGTGGTAGCCATGCTGGTTCAGTATGCCTTCAATTTTGAATAAATCCCCAACAGTGTCACCAGCAAAGCACCCCCACACCATCACACCTCCTCCTCCATGCTTCACGGTGGGAACCAGGCATGTAGAGTCCATCCGTTCACTTTTTCTGCGTCGCACAAAGACATGGTGGTTGGAACCAAAGATCTCAAATTTGGACTCATCAGACCAAAGCACAGATTTCCACTGGTCTAATGTCCATTCCTTGTGTTCTCTAGCCCAAACAAGTCTCTTCTGCTTGTGGCCTGTCCTTAGCACTAGTTTCCTAGCAGCTATTTTACCATGAAGGCCTGCTGCACAAAGTCTCCTCTTAACAGTTGTTGTAGAGATGTGTCTGCTGCTAGAACTCTGTGTGGCATTGACCAGGTCTCTATTCTGAACTGCTGTTAACCTGCGATTTCTGAGGCTGGTGACTAGGATGAACTTATCCTCCGCAGCAGAGGTGACTCTTGGTCTTCCTTTACTGGGGCGGTCCTCATGTGAGCCAGTTTCTTTGTAGCGCTTGATGGTTTTTGCCAATGCACTTGGGGACACTTTCAAAGTTTTCCCAATTTTTCGGACTGACTAACCTTCATTTCTTAAAGTAATGATGGCCACTCGTTTTTCTTTACTCAGCTGCTTTTTTCTTGCCATAATACAAATTCTAACAGTCTATTCAGTAGGACTATCACCTGTGTATGCACCAGACTTCTGCACAACACAACTGATGGTCCCAACCCCATTTATAAGGCAAGAAATCCCACTTATTAAACCTGACAGGGCACACCTGTGAAGTGAAAACCATTTCCGGTGACTACCTCTTGAAGCTCATCAAGAGAATGCCAAGAGTGTGCAAAGCAGAAATCAAAGCAAAAAAGGTGGCTACTTTGAAGAACCTAGAATAGAAGACATACAGTATTTTCAGTTGTTTCACACTTTTTTGTTAATTATATTATTCCACATGTGTTAATTCATAGTTTTGATGCCTTCAGAGTGAATCTACAATTTTCATAGTCATGAAAATAAAGAAAACGCTTTGATTGAGGTGTGTCCAAACTTTTGGTCTGTACTGTGTGTATATATATATAATATATGTATGTGTGTGTATGTGTATATATATATATATATATATATATATATATATATATATATATATATATATATATATATATATATATATATATATATATACACACACACACTATGACTTATCTCGGCTAAGATAAAGCCTAGATCCTCAGGCTACATTCACACTTTGGGCGTAGCCAGGATCAAACCTAGGGGGGGAGGGGGCAGAACCTCATACTGTTCCGCAGAATTTCATACTGCACACCTCAGCTGCTGCAGAACCTCATACTTCACACCCCTACACTTGAAAATAAAGCCTGCACCTTAAGAAGATGTGATGAATGCAGTCTATTTATTCCAACTATCAGTTGATGTTGATGTTACTGAAGACGAGCAATGCCTGTCCTGGGCGTCCTTTTGGGCAGCTATGAGGTGTACCTGACTGGTGCTAAAAAAAAGGAGTGTTAGTCTGTGTGCTATCCGGCTTTCATTTTTTTTGGTACAGATATGATATGGATAAATGGATATATAGATAGAGCAGATTTCTAATCTGCTTTTGCTATTGAAAACATCATCTATGAGCTCAAAAACCTTTCAGGTGATGCGGTTTTTTAAAAAGCTGATCTGCTTTTGCAACTGAAAAACGTATCCTCAAAAAACGCAGGAAAAACGCTGTGTGTGAATGTAGCCTTAGATCAGGAATAGAACAGCCATTTATAGGACATTTCATAACTTTCCCAAATTCCTATGAAAAAATATTCAGCATATTCTGCATTGAACTACTGTACCCAATTTATTATATATTTTAGGAGTCGGAGTCGGTCCATTTTATACCGACTCCAACTCCGACTCCACCAAAATGAGCTCCGACTCCACGACTCCGACTCCACAGCCCTGCATGCACATGACTGATTTTTTTTCTATTTTTCTCCCCACCGACAGCGCCGGACCGGGCAAAAAAATTGCTTCATGCTTGAGTTTGATCTGATCGTACTTGGCCATGCATGTCAATGTGTCTGTGGAAGCCATCAGACTGCACTGACACAGTGGAGTACATAGAAGAAAAAAACTCTGTATCTTCACATCCAGAAAATCAGATACCTCTATGATCACACTAGAAGAGTGTGATCGTAAAATGGCAGGCGCAGCTATAGATGCTCACTGCGCAGGCGCCAGATTCCCAGCCTTGTAGTGTGAATACATCATAACACACTGCGGGGCGGGATCTGGGGCCTCCGCAACACGCAGGCGCGATAGCCTGATGTCAGTTCCTGGGCAGCGCCGTTCCTCGTGCAGTATCAGTGATTAGGCAACTTTATTCTTCAGGTCGGTGCGATTACAGCGATATCAGATTTATATCGGGTTTGGTTGCTTTCACACACTAAAAAACACTTTTTATTGTGAAAACTAGTTTTTGCATCGCCATATTTTCAGCGCTATAATTTTTTCGTGTTTTATCCCACAAAGTTATTTTAGGGCTTGTTTTTTGCAGGACGAGTTGACTTTTTTTTTTTTTTTTGCCATTACGTGAGTGGTAAAATTGATAAGGCAGCTTTATTCTTTGAGTCAGTACGATTACCACATTTATATAGGTTTTGGTGCTTTTACACAATAAAAACTATTTTTATAGAAAAATAATTATTTTTGCATCGCTTTATGCTGAGAGCGATAACTTTTTTATTTTTCTGCTGATGGAGCTGTATGGTGGCTTGTTTGCAGGACAAGATGATGTTTTCAGCGGTACCATGTTTATATTTGTTTGGTTTTTTTTATCATGTTTTATTCCACTTTTAGTTTGGCGGTATGATAAAGCATAGTTTTTTGCCTCGTTTTTTTGATTTTTAATTTCTTTGGTGTTCACTAAAGTGGTTAACTAGTGGAGCAGTTTTATAGGTCGGGTCGTTCTGGATGCGGCAATAAAGAAATATGTGTATATTTATTCGTTGGTACAATAGATTTTTTTTTTTTTACTTTGTTCCACTATGGCACTTTCAATTTTTGCAGGTTAATCGCTTGGGATGCCTCAGCATCCCTATGGTATGAAAACTGTCAGCGCTGCACCGACAAAGTTGCTGATCATGCTCTGAGCATCATCAAGCAGCTTTGCTACATGTGGCTCTTCTGACCCGGATGTCGTCATGACGACATTGAGTCACCATGGCAACGATTGAGACCCAGCAAGGAGTCGCGGGGTCTCCTATCCAGGGGCAGAGAGGCTTTCTGCCTGCTCCCGAAATGCTGCGATCGAGTTCCAGTGGTGCAGGATTGCTCCTGGCACGGAGTTCTGGGTGTCAGTTGTCTGAATCAGCTGACACCTGGCGGCGATCACATGCACACAGCCTCTGTGTGCGCAAAATTGCCGAGACGTATCCATACGTCCAAGGTCGTTAACGTCTTGGGTGGGAAAGGGGTTAGTACAAACATTTTTCAACTAAATAATGTTATGTTAAAATATCTTAAATGTGGTTTAGTTCCTTTTCTGTTTTTTTTGTTTTTTCACTAGATTTATCAAAGACCAAAACGAATAAAGAGCCGGGATCACACAAAGATGGGAACCTTATAGACATTAACATATGTACACCCACAGACCATGTGCTTATTAAGGAGGAGCCGAACTCATGCAATGGGAGAAACGCTGCAGACAATCTTACAAGCACCAAAGGTACTAAGGTGGATCCAACCTCACGTGAACAAATGAATCTTGCCGGACCTGAAATTTCCACATCCATAGATCATATACAGCATAATTCATCTCATGTTAAGAAAGAATCAATTGAAAATTCATGTTTTATTTTTTCTGAAAATAATACACCCAAGGGTTGTACTAAACCGGATTATACAATAACTCATAGTTCACAAGATCTCAATAAATCTTGTGGAATCCACAAAACAGAAGATGGATTTATTGGTTCTACTAGTTCTTCTAATGTCGATATCAGGAATCTAGAAAATAAGATGCCGTGTAGATCACTTTTGGCTGCAAATCAAGGAACCACCACAGTAAGGGACCAATATTCATGTTCTGAACATGGAAGTTTATTGTCTGATCAATCAAATTTAACAAATTATCCAAAATGTCACTCAGGAATGAAGATGTTTTCTTGTCTTGTATGCAATAAATGTTTTAGTACGAAACTGGGTCTCTTTAGGCATCAAATAATTCACATAGGCCAAGAAAAGAAGGTAAAAGAAGATATGGATTTTCTCCCTGAACAGATAATTTCTGATTCTGTTACTGAGCTAATTGGGAACAAAAAGCTGATGAAGTCTACTGAAGATTGTAAAGTGAATACTATGGGAGGAAGATTTAAGAAATATCAACATCAGAATTTTCTAGATAGACAACCAAGTGATCTGAAAGACCTTAATAGTGCAGTTTATGTGGAGGGTGGAGAAGTTTTTGGGTTGAAGTCACAGGTACAGTCAGTCCTTAGTGGAAAGTTATGTTCAGAGTTTAAGAAGTGTTCTGCCAGTAGTTCTCATATGGTTATCCATGAAAGAATCCACACTGGAGAAAAACCCTTCATGTGTAACATTTGTGGAAAGCGATTTGTTACCAAATCTACTCTCATTATCCATCAGAAAATACACACAAGAGAAAAACCGTATTGCTGTACTGAGTGTCAGAGACGGTTTCCCTGCAACTCTCAGTTAATTATACACCAGAGAACGCACACAGGGGAGAAGCCGTATTCCTGCCCTGAATGTGGTAAAGGATTTATCAGTAACTCAGATCTTCTGCGGCATACAAGAATCCACACAGGAGAAAGACCTTTTAAATGTTCTGAATGTGGAAAATGTTTCTCCCAAAAGCCACATCTTCGAGAGCATCAGAAAACGCACAGAAAGTAATTTGTGAAAATAATTATTTGCAGTATGTCCACTTAAATATGTGCCTTTTGTACACTTCTAAAATGCTTATAAAAATGTGTGGCTTTCTAAATCCCTGTAAAGTGTTAAATAGATTTTTTGGAATACAAAAACATTGCTACTTTCTGTAAAAAAAAAAAAACAAAAAAAAAACTGAACTTATTTACTGCTTGGGTGCAATATTTTAACTCTGCTGTAATATTCAGTTTGCAAACTGCTCCTGGTTTCTGATTCTGTTGCTCAGGATTGTTTTCTGTTCTTTCACCCTCAAGATTCTTTAATGTATGGTCTTTCTTTTCAAAGATGTATAAGCATATTTGGTGTAATTCAGCCTCATCAGACTGACGTGTGTTTTTTTTTTTTTTAATTAATAATAATTTTATTTAGTACATGTGTGATATGTGCTCCAAGAAACTTTAAAGCATCGCCCCACGCTACAGTGTACATCCTGCACCTCTTAGCTGCTGCTATCTCCTGATAGCCGAGATAAGGAAGATGTGACAGGAACAGCAAGAAAGCCAGCTATGTGAAAGAGATAAGCAGACTTTATAATAACTATTTTTTTTTTGCAAATAAGAAGCAAATGAGCAATTAAAAAGAAATTTAATGCAAAAGTATACATAGCTTTTAATATTGAATACACCTCTGTATAGGCTATATTAAAGGAGATATGAGACATTATGAAAACAAAAAAAATATGCCTAAGCACAGACAGGCAGTCAGTTGCTACCTACCTGCCAATTGTGCCCGGCGACCTTCTTCACCGGTGCACAGACTGCTCCTGCCGGGAATTCAGTTACCTGTGCTGACGTTACGTCGACAGAGCGGAAGCTTCTTTTCCGCTCTGCTCTGTGGAGAGAGCAGGGCTTCTGATGTCATTTTGATTGACATTCAGATTCCTGCTGCCTAACTGAGGAAGCCGGCTGTCAGTCACAGTGACATTGGAAATCATGCCCCATCGCGTCAGCAGAGGCAGCTGAATCCCCGGCAGGAGTGGTCTCTGACCGTTCTATGCCAAGGAAGAACAGAACTATGCAGAACAGGCAGGTACGTTGCAATTACCTGCCTATTGGTGCTTAGACACAATTTTTGTTTTTCATAAAGTCCTGGATATACCCTTTTAACCTGTCATCTGGAAAAACATTTACCTGCATACATAGTAGTAATCTGCAGGTAAAATTAATTTAAATAGTGTTCAACAGGGTTACTGGAACAGAGATTACAGGAACAAAGTGATCTTCTCCCTGTAGCTGCTTGCCTCCATTGTCCTGCTGGAAGACCGATGACCTCTGAGGGAGACCCAGCTTTCTCACACTGGGCCCTACATTATGCTGCAAAATTTGTTGGTAGTCTTCAGACTTCATAATGCCATGCACACGGTCAAGCAGTCCAGTGCCAGAGGCAGCAAAGCAACCCCAAAACATCAGGGAACCACCGCCATGTTTGACTGTAGGGACCGTGTTTTTTTTCTTTGAATGCCTCTTTTTTCTCCTGTAAACTCTATGTTGATGCCTTTGCCCAAAAAGCTCTACTTTTGTCTCATCTGACCAGAGAACATTCTTCCAAAACATTTTAGGCTTTTTCAGGTAAGTTTTGGCAAACTCCAGCCTGGCTTTTTCATGCCTCCGGGGTAAGAAGTGGGGTCTTCCTGGGTCTCCTACCATACAGTCCCTTTTCATTCAGACGCCGATGGATAGTACGGGTTGACACTGTTGTACCCTCGGACTGCAGGGCAGCTTGAACTTGTTTGGATGTTAGTCGAGGTTCTTTATCCAACATCCGCACAATCTTGCGTTGAAATCTCTTGTCAATTTTTCTTTTCCGCCCACATCAAGGGAGGTTAGCCACAGTGCCATGGGCTTTAAACTTCTTGATGACACTGCGCACGGTAGACACAGGAACATTCAGGTCTTTGGAGATGGACTTGTAGCCTTGAGATTGCTCATGCTTCCTCACAATTTGGTTTCTCAAGTCCTCAGACAGTTCTTTGGTCTTCTTTCTTTTCTCCATGCTCAATGTGGTACACACAAGGACACAGGACAGAGGTTGAGTCAACTTTAATCCATGTCAACTGGCTGCAAGTGTGATTTAGTTATTGCCAACACCTGTTAGGTGCCACAGGTAAGTTACAGGTGCTGTTAATTACACAAATTAGAGAAGCATCACATGATTTTTCGAACAGTGCCAATACTTTTGTCCACCCTCTTTTTTATGGTTGGTGTGGAATTATATCCAATTTGGCTTTAGGACAATTCTTTTTGTGTTTTTTTTTTTTCATTTAAGACAAATTAAATGAAGATAATAATAACAAAGAATTTGTGTTAGCTATAGTTTTCAGGAAGAAACTGAGTATTATCTGACAAAATTGCAGGGGTGTCAATACTTTTGGCCACAACTGTACATTTATCACCGTTTGATGAGAAAACCATTTTAAATAAGACATTGATTTAGGTTTACGTGTGGTTGGGACCTTTTCCATTTTTTTTTTAAATGAACCTTCTTTACTAGTATTTGTGGCAGGGTTTATAGAAGACAATTATTAAACTCCAGTGTCTAAATGGAATCCTATATTGAAATTCTAACATTTCAAAACTTATTTCCCCAAGCATGCATGAATGTAATGTACCTGATATTTTATTTTCAGAGGCCATATTGAGAGAATCAATACAAACATATCTTTGTCTTTTGATCCCAGCCTTTTTTTTAATCAAAGAAATGTGCATCTTGTACAACACAATAACAGAAAGGGTAATGAAGGCTCTCCTCACTTGTACAAATGTAGACACATGCAGGGTCCCAGCAATGGAACCTGAGACACTGCTGATAGTACCTATAGACCGTGGAATGCTGCCAGTCTTGAAGGAAACAGCAGTAAAAAAATGTGAATTTGAGTCCTTTAATACAGATACTGGTGTGGTGTGGAAGATCACCAAGATGTCCAAGAGAAGTAGGCTGTGTGCACACGTAAGCGTTTTTTTTTTTTTTTGCGTTTTTACCAGCAAAAACGCTTAAAAAATCGCTTAAAAGAAGCATCCCATTCATTTTAATGCATTCTGCACTTTTTGTGCATATTGATGCGTTTTTTTCCGCGAAAAAAACGCATCTCGGTAAAAAACACAGCATGCTCATTAATTTTGTGGAAAAATCCACGTTTCTAGCCATTTTCTATGAGACTGGGGACGTGCGGGAAAAAAACGTATAAACGCGCGTTTTCTGGGAAGGAGTCCGATTTTCATTCAGAAATTTTCTGCATACGTGGGCACATAGATTCATAGTTTAAAAGAGTCAATAAAAAATAACTTGAAAGTGGCATATTTTATTAGCATTTTTTGGGGCTTTTTTTTTGAAGAATGCTACCCTTACATATTTGATTACCTGGCAGGCATTAGGAGTTATTATACAGTAGTAAAAAATAATAGCAGTCCAATGTGACTGACCAGATTAGGCTGCTTTCACACTAGTGTTTGTGTACGTGGCTGCGTACTTCTTATGCTCTGTACTTACTGTATATTTAACATTTGGTATGCAGGGACATGCGTTGTATGTGGATGCGTCCCCATGCGTCGTTTTGACATGCCCGCCAAACGCAACATGTTGCGTCCCTGTGCGTTCGGCGGGCACGTCAAAACGACACACGGGGACACATCTGAATACAGCATATGTCCCTGCGTACTCAATGTTAAATTTAGGTACACAAGGTACATGCGGATCTTAAGGAATGAAGTACGCAGCCATACGCTGCGTACACAAACGCTAGTGTGATACCAGCCTTAATCACTGTTTTTGGTATGAATTAAATTACCACGTCAAACAATTTACCAGTTGGTGCAGTAGATTCTAAGAAAACCAACACTCAGCATTCACGATCTGCATGTTTTTGTCTGTATTAGAATAATTAATTGAAAGGGGGGGGGGGGGGGGGAGTTCAAAATAAAAGCAGTATGGAGTTCAATTAGTGAGGTCAATCATTATGTGAAGAAACAGGTGTGAATCAGGTGGCCCTTATTTAATCCATTTTAGCCCCAAGGGTGGTTTGCACATTAAGGAGCGGGTCAATTTTTAAATTCTGACCACTGTCCCTTTATGAGGTAATAACTCTGGAACGCTTCAATGGATCTCAGTGATTCTGAGACTGTTTTCTCGTGACATATTGTACTT
The DNA here is from genome assembly GCF_039654945.1 of Dendrobates tinctorius. Classification (NCBI taxonomy): domain Eukaryota; kingdom Metazoa; phylum Chordata; class Amphibia; order Anura; family Dendrobatidae; genus Dendrobates; species Dendrobates tinctorius. The sequence continues at coordinate 1,092,588 of NW_027361997.1, read as the reverse complement.
CATGATAGTGGTAAAATTTATTTGATATGATTTGCGTTTATTTGTGAAAAAAATAAAAATTTGATGAAAATTTCGCAATTTTCCAACTTTGAATTTTCATGTCCTTAAATCACAGATATGTCACACAAAATACTTAATAAATAGCATATATCATATTTTGTGTATTATAAGACGCTTCGGATTAAAAGACGCACCGCAAATTTTGAGGCAAAAAATAGGAAACAAACTGCTGAGATCTCAACTCCCGAGATCTTGGTGCCGAGATCTCCATCTGCGCATGCGCTTCCTCTGGCAGCCATTTTCCCGGAGTCGACCGCATAGGAGACAATGGAATGGCGGGGGCTCTGGCCTTTCACAAAATGTCGGCAGAGCCTCTGCAGTAGCACCGGAGACCCACAGCGGCGAGCCGCACATCAGGACACACCCTCATCCCAGCCTGCGGCTTGCAGCAACGCTCCACTCTTTCCTCCAACTGGGACCCTGGTCCATCGCAGTTGGCAAGGTATAGCCGCATTATAAGACACACCCCCATTTTCCCCCCAAATTTGGGGGGAAAAGTGTGTCTTATCCGAAAAGTACAGTACCACAATTTTGGAACCAATTTTTTTTTTTTTGTTAGGATGTTATAAGGGTTAAAAATTGACCAGCGATTTCCCATTTTTGCAAAACCAGTTTTTTGTTTTTTTTTTAGGAACCACATATTTGAAGTCACTTTTAGGGGTCTATATGATAAAAGGTACCCAAAAGTGACACCATTCTAAAAACTGCACCCCTCAAGGTGCTTAAAACCTCCAAGTGCATCACAGAAGCTTATAACGTAGAGCCATGAAAATAAAAACATTTTTCCACAAAAATAATCTTTTCACCCCCAATTTTTTTATTTTCCCAAGGGTAACAGGAGAAATTGGACCACAAAACTTGTTGTGCAATTTGTCCTGAGTACGCCGATACCCCTTATGTGGGGGCAAACCATTGTTTGGGCGAATGGCAGAGCTCGGAAGGGAAGGAGCGCCTTATGACTTTTCAACACAAAATTGGCTGGAATTGAGATCGGATATCATGTCGCGTTTGGAGAGCCACTGATGTGTCTAAACAGTGGAAACCCTCCATAAGTGACCCCATTTTGGAAACTAGGTCCCCCAAGGAACTTATATAGATGTGTGATGAGCACTTTGAACCCCCAAGTGTTTCATAGAAGTTTATAACGTTGATCCGTGAAAATAATAAAATCACATTTTATTCGGTCGTCCATGACAGCACCACCTGAGAGAGGGGATCTGCCCTCCGGGAACAGGAAATCCTACAGATACATAAGGGCGGCACCTCTCCCGCGCATCAGTTGGTTTCCTGTTCCTGGAGGACAGGATTCCCTACAGATCATGCCATCATGGACAAAGGAATCCCCAGCCGGCTGTCCAACTCAGGTAGCGGGGGGGTCTCCTACCTCAGGCAGTGCGGAGCTCCCTGGTAGCGCCACTGTGACCCGCGCAGGGTTTCACGGCAGTGTGCGGGGCAGGTGGGAGCGGGGTCCGGAGGATGCCCGTCTCCTGGGCCGGCGCCGACGGGTAAGTAGGTTCCCTTCCCACGATTCTGGTCCTTGTCCCGGCGGGTGCGGCTGCGTTCGGGGGGCGCTGGGTGCCGGGGGCGCCGGAGACCTGTGCATCCGCGCGGGTGAAAGGCCGGGCCGGTGGTCGGCGCGTCCTCGCGTGCGCCCGGGCTGGATGTGATGCGACGGGGGGGGGCCGGTGGCCTGCGCGTCCTCGTGCGCCCAGACCGGAAGTGGAGCGGCAGGGGGCGGGGCCGGTGACGTCGATGGCCTGCGCGTTGCCGCGCTCCCGCCCGGACCAGAAGTGGCGGGCGGGGCTGGTGGCGCCGGACCGGAAGTCAGGTGCCGGCCGGCTTTTCTCTCTCCCCGTGCGTCGGCGGGGGGGGCAAGGCATGCGAGGGGGTGGACGTCAGGAAAAATGGTGGGGGGGCGAAAATCAGCCCCAGGCCACGTCACCTGCGGACCCGGATTTCCGGGGGGAGAAAAAGGGCACAGATCCACTGCCGAGCGGCTTCAAGCTCAGAGGCAGGATGGACGAGCCGGAAGCTCCCGTGCCACAGCTAGACAAAGAGCAGGAACGTATCTCAGAGCGGTCCCAAACCAGCCCCCAGCAAATGAAGAAACAAACTGGACAATCCGGCCATAGAAGTTCCTCCAGGCCGAAGGATCCAGCTCGCCCCCCCCATGATCCGGTACCTACACCTTCTGCTCAGGGTAAGAGATCTTCGTGAATGTGCCCTGATGCAGTGTTCCCCTTTATGTTTTTCCTCCTATAGGGGAAGAAATGTACTGACAAGGCAAAAATCAGGGAATGCGCCCTTTGTAAATGCCCCTTGCCGGATGCCTACCCTAAGAGGCTGTGCCAGTCATGCATACGGCAGACGGTGGCAGAAGAGACCCCTGACTTTGCTACAAGTCTAAGGGAGATAATCAGAGCGGAGGTTAAAGCCCTAATATCCGTACCCCAGGGGGAGTCGTCTAGGAGAAGAAAGAGAGCGAGCTTTTCAGAGTCAGGCTCTTCAGCAGGCCCTAGAGGGAACGAAGACTCCTCAGAACCCTCCACGTCCGCATCCTCTTCGGAGGACGACGCCAGCCGTTTCTGCCTAGGTCTTGAACAAGTGGACAAGCTGGTCAAAGCAGTTAGGGCTACCATGGGGGTAACAGACGCCAGACCTGAACAGTCAGCACAGGACCTAATGTTCGGGGGTTTAGACCCCAGGAAACGTAAGTCATTCCTGTTAAACGACAAGGTCCAAAATTTGATTAATAAAGAATGGAGGAAACCGGAAAGGAAAGGCTCCCTACCACCAGCCTTTAAACTACGATATCCCTTTGAGGACCCTATGGTGAATAAATGGGACAAAGCGCCGAAATTGGATGCAGCAGTGGCTAAAGCGTCCAAAAAATCCACTATTCCCTTTGAGGACATGGTCAATTTGAAGGATCCGCTGGATAAAAAGGCGGACTCCTACTTGAAAGGCACATGGGAAATGTCAGCTGGCGCCCTGAGACCGGAGGTCGCAGCTACCCGCACGGCCAGATCTATGATGGTCTGGTTGGACCAATTAGAGACACAGCTAGTGGACAGAGCCTCGAGGGAGTCTATCCTAAAAACCCTATCTACCATCCAGGACGCGGCAGCCTTTTTAGCCGACGCTTCAGCAGACTCTGCGAGAATGGCGGCCAAGGCCGCAGGGCTTTCGAATGCAGCCCGACGGGCTATATGGCTGAAATGCTAGCCCGGGGATGTCCAGGCCAGATCCCGGCTTTGCTCCATCCCATGTGAGGGAGAATATTTATTTGGACCCATCCTAGATGAACTCCTAGAGAAGGCGGGCGATGATATAATGAAATTTCCTTCCCTACCCACCACTTCCTATAGGCGTCCCTTTGCTAGGAAGAGATTTTTTCGGAGGAGGTCGTCCAGGGACCGGGGCAGATGGGAAGATAAGAAAAGGAAAGGTACCGGTTTTATGTTTGGAGGGGGACGCCAAGAAGCACCCCGCGAGTCCAAGAAACCTCCTCAATGACTAGAGGCCCCGGTGGGAGGTAGACTATCAGCCTTCTACCCAGCCTGGTCGCGGATCTCGAACAGTAACTGGATCCTGGGGTTGGTGACCGCAGGCCTAAAGCTCGAATTTACCTGTGTCCCCCAGAACAGCTTTAGAGCCACTCCGCTTAGATCTTCCTTGGCGGAACAGACTGCCCTAGAATCTGAGGTTATTGATCTATGCCAGAAGGGCGTACTGACAAAAGTACCAGAGGCAGAGAAGGGCGAAGGCTTCTACTCTCCCGTATTTTTGGTCCGTAAACCGGATAATTCCTACAGGACCATAATTAATCTGAGGGCGCTTAACAGATACCTAATCATTCGACCTTTCAAAATGGAAACAATCAGCTCCACAATAAAGTTGCTGTTTGAAAATTGTTTTATGGTGGTGTTGGATTTAAAGGACGCTTATTACCATATACCCATCTATGCGTCTCATCAGCATTTCCTTAGAGTGGCAGTTCATTTGGAGGGGTTGTTACAGCATTTCCAGTATGTCGCCCTTCCCTTTGGTATAGCAGTTGCCCCCCGGGTGTTCACTAAAGTTATAGCGGAAGTTATGGCCCATCTACGGGAGGCGGACGTCCTAGTAATCCCCTACCTGGATGACTTCCTAATTGTAGGAAAAACAGCAGCCCACTGTCTGCATCAATTGCAGAAAGCAAAATTGGCTTTAGTTAGGGTGGCTATTAAATATCAAGAAGTCCCGTCTACAGCCCATGAAGGTCCATCAGTTCTTGGGCTTAACCCTTGATTCACAAAATCAGGAATGTTGTCTTCCTCCCAATAAATTGGTCCACCTACGCCAACAGGTCTTGAACGCCTCTAATAGCCCTTCCATGTCTCTCAGGAAGGCAATGTCCCTCCTGGGTTCTCTCTCATCCTGCATCCCCGCAGTCCGGTGGGCCCAGTTCCACACAAGGGTGCTACAGGGCGAGATTTTACGCCACCAGAAAAATCCTGGGCGGGTAGCTAGAAGGTCGGTTGACTGTCCCAACACACTTTGAGGTCACTTGAGTGGTGGCTAGACGAGAACAATCTAGCCAGGGGAGTACCCTGGGAATATAACATAACCCGGGTAGTCACCACGGACTCAAGCCCTACGGGTTGGGGGGCCCAAATGGGGGAACCTTAATTCAAGACCTGTGGGATAGTCATCAGTTGGAAATGTCCTCCAACCTGAAAGAGCTAACAGCCGTAGAGCAGGCAGTTAAATACCTTCTTGTGTATCTACAGGGGCACCATGTTCGTATATTCTCTGACAATCAGGTCACCGTGGCTTACATCAACCACCAAGGCGGCACTCGGTCCAAGTCCCTGATGGAGGTAGCAGAACGGCTGTTCCACTGGGCAGAGCAACATCTCCTGTCTTTAACAGCTCTGCACATAAAAGGAAAAGAAAACACCACGGCAGACTTCCTCAGCCGCAACCTCCTAAAGCAGGGAGAATGGTCCTTAAAAGCGTCCATCTTCAACCAGATAGTAGAAAAATGGGGACAGCCAGAAGTGGACCTCTTCGCCACCAGAGAAAACAGGAAGGTGCATCAGTTCTGCTCCCTGAATCCCAGGGAGAACCCTCTGGCAGTAGATGCTCTGTTAATCAAATGGGACTTCAGGCTAGCATACGCCTTTCCTCCCCTGACTCTACTACCCCTGGTGATGAGGAAAGTCAGGAAGGACAAAGCGAGAGTCATAGTGATCGCCCCGTTTTGGCCCAGGAGGGCATGGTTCTCATGCCTAAGGACCATGTCGGTATCCGACCCTTGGGTCCTACCAGACATCCCAGACCTGTCCCAGTGCCCAGATTACCATCCTCAGGTAGCTGGCCTACATCTGACGGCGTGGATTTTGAACGGGCACTGCTAAGAGAGAGAGGTTTTTCCCCGGCCCTAATTAACACCCTGCTTAAAAGCAAAAAGCCGGTTACAACAAAAATCTATGTCAGGATATGGAAGAAATTCCTTCAGAGTTCAGGGGTAGTAGCTGGACAGTCCACTCCCATAGCACAGATCTTAGAGTTCTTGCAAAAAGGTCTGGATATGGGACTCTCCACCAGCACCCTTAAGGTACAGGTGTCGGCTCTAGGGGCACTATTCAACTGCAACATCGCCAATAACCATTGGATCAGTAGGTTCATTAAAGCAACAGGCAGGTCCAGACCGATAGTGAGGAATAAATTCATGCCATGGGATCTAAAACTAGTTCTTATGGCCATGACAGAGGCCCCGTTTGAACCTATCTCATCAGCTTCCACGAAAAACCTGTCCCTTAAAGTGGCTCTCCTGGTAGCGTTAACATCAGCCCGTAGAGTGAGTGACATCCAGGCACTATCTAGACTGCCTCCTTACATACAATTCAGGGATGATAGGGTAATTCTCACGCCCGATCCGGCATACCTGCCTAAAGTAGCCTCCAGTTTTCATAGATCTCAGGAGATAGTTCTTCCATCCTTCTTCCCTAATCCCACGAACGATAAAGAAAGGAAATTACACACGCTAGACGTTAGGAGATGTCTCCTAGAGTACCTGACAGTTACCGACCCCAGGAAATAAATAAGGCATTATCTTTTTTCCAATCAGGGCACTAGGAAGGGCCTTAGGGCTTCAAAAAGTTCGCTAGCGAGGTGGATTAGGGAGGCCATTTCTTTAGCATACACCTCAAAAGGCAAACCGGCCCCTGGCAAGCTGAGGGCGCTTCCACCAGGGCCATGGCAACCTCGTGGGCCGAGAGATCGGAGGTCTCAATCGACCAAATATGTAAGGCAGCTACTTGGTCCTCTCCGAGCACCTTTTATAACCATTATAGACTAGACCTGGGTGCTTCCTCAGACCTCTCCTTTGGTGTCAGGGTTCTGCAGGCTGTAGTCCCTCCCTAAAGTAATTATTACTCTCTGTAATTCTCTCAGGTGGTGCTGTCATGGACGACCGAATAAAGTCGTAGTTACTCACCAGTTAACGGTATTTTTCGTAGTCCATGACAGCACCCGTACATTCCCTCCCTTTAGTTTAATTTGGGTGTGCACTTCTTCCTCTTATATGTACACGGGTAATTGATAGTCGTGTAGGGTATTGTATATAAATTATGCTATTAACCATTGCGGTCCTCTTGTGCTCTGTAAACCAACTGATGCGTGGGAGAGGTGCCGCCCTTATGTATCTGTAGGATTTCCTGTTCCAGGAGGGCGGATCCCCTCTCTCAGGTGGTGCTGTCATGGACTCCGAAAAATACAGTTAACCGGTGAGTAACTACGACTTTCCTCACAAAAATGTTATTTTAGCCCAAAATGTTGCATTTTCATAAGGGTAACAATAGAAACTGCACCAAACAATTTGTTGTGCAATTTCTGTTGAGTGCGCCGATACCCCATATGTAGGGGAATACTACTTTTGAGGCACAATGCAAAGCTCAGAAGGGAAGAGGCACCATACTGGAGTTCAGATTTTGCTGGAATGGTTTGAGGGTACCATGTGACATTGGCAGAGCCCCTGAGCTGCCAGAATAATAGAAACCCCCTATATGTGAACTCATTTTACAAACTACACTCCCCAATGAATTCATCTAGCGATGCTGTGATCATATTAACACGACGTGTGCTTCACAGAATTTTATACCACTGAGCGAAGAAGAAAGAATAGATTACATTTTTACCACCAAAATGTTGATTTAGCCCCAAGTTTCAATTTTTTTTTAAGGGCTAATAGGAAATTTTTTTTTACAAAAACTGAGATCCATTTTTCCCTGCGTGTACCAATACCCTACATGTAATCGGGAAATATTTTTCAGGCACAGTGCAAAGCTTAGAAGGCAAGGAGCGCCAAATTTTACTGTTAAGGTTTGCAGGTGCCATGACACACTGGGAGAGCCAATGAGGTGCCAGAACAGCAGAACCCCCCATAAGTGACCCCATTTTAGCAACTGCACCTCTCAATGTATTCATCTAGGGGTGCAGTGATCATATTGACACCATGAGTGTGTCACAGAAATTTATACCATTGGGCAGTGAAAACAAAATAACTATTTTTACCACCAATATTTTGTTTCAGCCAAAGATTTCACGTTTTCACACAAGAAGTGGGTAAAAATAGCACTAAAATTTGTCCCACAATTTCTACGGAATGTGGCCATACCCCATATGTGGCATTACAGGACTACTGAGCCATATGGAGAGACTCGGGAGGAACGGAACACTAGGTGCCTCCTGGAGCCCAGATTTTCCTAGAATAGTTTGCGGAATTCATATACAGAGCCAGTAATTGCCAGTAGAGCAGAATCCTCCTCAAGTGACCCCATTTGGGAAACTATACGCCTTGGGGAATTCATCTATAGTTGTAGTGATGATTTTACCTTCATGGGTATTTTCCAGAAATAAGCAGCAATGAATGTCGCCGAGTGAAAATTGCAAACTGACGTTGAAGTGACCAGTACGATGTAGTGACCAGTACGTTGCCCCCTATATTTCTGTTAACAAATGACAGACATGAGTGGGGACTTGCTTTTTTTGTGGATTGAGTTGAAGCTTTTATTGGGAACATTTTACATAATGTTTGGGATCACATTTATCCGGCGCGCTAAGCTGAACACTTACTTTGAGGTTTCCATCTGAATCTCTGAGTGACGTGATTCAGATGAAACCCCCGAGGGATTCATTTACTATAATGAGGCAGCAGAGTCAAGCCCCCATTACCTATAACGATGTCCCAGCGATCCCACCAACGATCCGACATGATGGGATCGCTGGGACATCGTTAGGCTGATCGCTGGTGAGCTGTCACATAGAGAGCCCCAGCGATCAGGATCAGTGATGCTGGATTCTAATGTAAACATTGGGTATCAAGGAGCCGCGGCTCCTGGATACCCGCTGTTAACCTTGGAAACCGGCGTACACGCTGGTTTCCAAGGTAAACATCTGGTATCTAAGAGCCGACCGACTCCTGGATACCCGTTGTTTACCTTGGAAACCAGCGTGTACGCCGGTTTCCAAGGTAAACGGGTATCCAGGAGCCGCGGCTCTTAGATACCCGATGTTTACATTAGAAACCAGCGTCGCTGGTCTCTCGCTGCCCCACGCAGCGATGCGTGCTGGCCAGCGGGAGACCAGCAATCGAAAAACGGCCCAGGCCGATGCTGCACGATCAGCGATAACCGGCAGGGGGGCGATCGATGATCCCCGTCACACACAGCGATCTTGCTGGCGCGTCACAAAATCAGTGATCTCGCTAGTGTGTGACTGGGCCCTTACTCTGGACTCCGTTTGGCCTCTGTTCAGCGGTGTCCTTCCTTTCAAAAGTGCACAAACCTGTGGTCGACAGCACTTTTATGCAATCCTAAAAAGACAGACACCGCCGGATCACAGGTCAGTTGGCGTCCACAGTGCCTCCATCTGCCTCATTATAGGGAATCTTCTGTCAGGGATTCCGACTGAATCACGTATTTCAGAGATTTACACGGAAACCCCCGTGCAAGCGCTCAGCGCAGGATAAATGTACACCCCTCTATTCTTGATAACTAACGTTGCTAAAGCTGACAGCTGAAGGTTGCAACCCCAGCTGTGAGTTTTGCCTGGCTGGTTATAGAAAATACAGGTTAACCCACGCCGTTTTTTTTCATTTATAGCGCAGGCGGCGGCTGATGAATACCCCCATCAGCAGCTCCTGCTGTCACTGTTATTAGTGGCAGCAAGGGTAGGCTGATGGGAGTAATAGTCCCATCAGCCACTGCCTGCTGTCTCATCACTTAAATATATCTCTCATCATTCTCCCCTCCTTGCACCAATTGCCGGCAGAGCAGGGGAGAATGATGAGAGCCGTGTTCAGCACCTGGCGCCGAGGAACAGCGCTTACTATAATGCTTCTTTCCTGGCACCCGTCTGTGTGGTACTGATGGGGTACACGGATGCCAAACGGACACTGACATCTCCAGTACCTTTTTTTTTTTTTTTACAGTACCAGAAATACCAGGACGTGTTTGAAAGAGGCCTTATAGCGGGTTTTTATGTTTGGCTGCTGTCACACACTAAAAGACTCTTTTTATTGCAAAAATGTTTTTGCATCACCACTTTTTGAGAGATAATTTGTCCATATTTTGTCCCACAGAATTATGTGAGGTCTTCTGTTTTGCAGGACGAGTTGACATTTCTACTGGTACAGTGATACCTCAGTTATTTTTTTTTGTTTTACGCTTTTATACAATAAAAACTTTTATAGAAAAAATTATTATTTTTGCATCACTTTATTCTGAGAGGTATAACTGTTTTATTTTTCTGCTTGTTTGTTGCGGACAAGATGATGTTTTCAGTAGTACCATGTTTATTTATATCCGCCTTTTTGATTGTGTTTTTTTCCACTTTTTGTTTGGCGATATGATGATAAATCATTGCTTTTGCCTTGTTTTTTTTCATAGTGTTCACTAAAAGGGTTAACTAGTAGATAGTTTTATAGGTCGGGTCATTGCGGACGCACTGGACTATGGGATGGTGGATATGTATGATGGGTATATGGGCATGGGACTATGGGATGGAGGATATGTATGATGGGTATATGGGCACGGGACTATGGGATGGTGGATATGTATGATGGGTATATGGGCACGGGACTATGGGATGGAGGATGTGTGATGGATATATGGGCACGGGACTATGGGATGGAGGATATGTATGATGGGTATATGGGCACTGGACTATGGAATGGAGGATATGTATGATGGGTATATGGGCACTGGACTATGGGATGGAGGATATGTATGATGGGTATATGGGCATGGGACTATGGGATGGAGGATGTGTGATGGGTATATGGGCACTCGACTATGGGAAGGAGGGTATGTATGATGGGTATATGGGCACGGGCCTATGGGATCGTGGATATGTATGATGGGTATATGGGCACGGGACTATGGGATGGAGGATAATTATAATTTTCTATAACTAACCACAGTTAGTTACTATGCCCGGGCAGCGCCGGGCTCTTCAGCTAGTTCTTTATATTTTTGTTTTTAATTCAAATATTTATTTATTTAGAGAGAGAATATATATTGATTTTTTTAATTATTATTTTAGATATTTTTAAATATTTTTACAATTATTTAAGAAAATGTTTTTACTTTTTTCTATCATTTTTACTTTGTCCCACTATGAAACTATCATTTTTTGCAGACTGATCGCTTCTATAGCATGGAGATGAAGCAGCTATAGAAACTGTCGCTCAGCACTGACAGAGAGACTTACTGATCATGCACTGTGCATGATCAGCAAGTTTCCTAGCTCTAGTGACCCGGATGTCATCATGATGACATTGGGTCACCATGGCAACGATCGGGACCCCGCGGAACACCGTGGGGTCTCCGAACCAAAGGCAGAGGGGCTGTCAGCCCTCTATCGGCTTCCGTAATGCTGCAATCATGCTAGATCACAACATTTCAGGGGTTAAAGTGCCAGGAGTGGTCTGTGACTGTTCCTGGCACCTAGTGCTGTGTGTCAGCTGTCTGAATCAGCTGACACCCGGCGGCGATCGACCGTGCAACCCCCCGTGTGCGCGGGTGATCGCGATAACGTAATATTCCGCCCCTGGTTAAATAGGCTCAGGGCACATGGACGGAATATTATGTCCGATGTCAGAAAGGGGTTAAAGGTGAAGCCACGACATGTTGTACATAAATTTCTCCTTGAAAGCCTGAGAAATATGGGTCATTCGAGACATTATTCAGAAGAACAGTGTACTTTGATTAAAAAGTTGATTGGAGAGGGTAAAACTTATAAAGAAGTGCAGACAATGAAAGGCTGTTCAGCTAAAATGATCTCTAATGCTTTAGAATGGAAATCCAAACCAGAGAGGCATGGAAGAAATGGAAGACTACTATTCGAATGGATGGAAGAATAGCCAGAATGGCAAAGGCTCAGTCATTGATCAGCTCCAGGATGATCACACACAGTCTCAAGTTACCTGTGAGGACTGTGACAGTAAAGCCCCCATCACACACAGCGATCTCGCTAGCGAGATCGCTGCTGAGTCACAAGTTTTGTGATGCAACAGCGATCTCACCAGCGAGATCGCTGTGTGTGACACCAGCGACCGGCCCCCCTGCCGGGTATTGCTGATCGTCCTGGAATGGCCAGGACATTTTTTTGATCGCTGGTCTCCCGCTGGCCAGCACGCATCCCTGCGTGTGGCAGGCGGGAGACCAGCGAGCTGGCACTGGTAACTAAGGTACACATCGGGTTTCTAAGCAGCGCGCAGCGCTTAGAAACCCGATGTGTACCTTAGTTACCAGCGCGCTGGGGCAGGGAGCTGGTAACCAAGGTACACATCGGGTTTCTAAATGCCGCGCGCGGCTTAGAAACCCGATGTGTACCTTGGTTACCAGCTCCCTGCACCAGCGCGCTGGTAACTAAGGTACACTGCGGGTATCTAAGCGACGTGCGTCGCTTGTTTACCTGCGTGTCACTGGTGCTGATCGCTGGTGAAGCTGCCTGTTTGACAGCTCGCAGGCGATCATGTAGCGACACACCAGCGATCCTGACAAGGTCATATCGTTGTTGGGATCGCTGGTGCATCGCTATGTGTGACGGGGCTCTTAGAAGATGCCTGTGTGAAGCTAATCTCTTAGCAAGAAGTCCCCGCAAAGTCCCACTGTTAAAAAAAAAAAAAAAAAAAAGACATGTACTGGAGCGGATACAATTTACCAAAGAACACATCAACTGGCCTAAAGAAAAATGGAGAAACATTTTGTGGACTGATGAAAGTAAAATTGTTCTTTTTGGGTCCTAGGGCCGCAGCCAGTTCGTCAGACACCACCCAAACTCTGCGTTCAAGCCTCAGTACACTCTGAAGACCGTGAAGCATGATATGGGCATGTTTCTCTTACTATGGTGACAGACCTATTTACAGCATACCAGGGATCATGGAGCAGTTTGCATATATTAAAATACTTGAAGCGGTCATGTTGCCTTACGCTGAAGAGGACAAGCTCTTAAAATGGGTGTTTAAACAATACAACGACCAGAAACCCACCAGTAAATGAGCAAAATCTTGGTTCCAGTCCAACAAAATTGAGGTTATGGAGTGGCCACCCCAATCCCCAGACCCTAATCCGATAGAACACTTGTGGGGTGACATCAAAAATGCAAAGCCAATAAATGCCAAAAAATTGTTGGATATAGTTCATGCATCCTGGGAATAACAGTTGACAGGTGCCAGAAGTTGGTTGACTATGCAACATAGATGTGAAGCAGTTCTAAAAAACTGTGGGTATATATCTAAATATTAGGTTAGTGATTCACAGGAATGCTAAATCATCATACAAACTAGTACATATTGTGAGTTTGTAAAGATAAATGCAGATACTGCGGTTTATTAGAACAGCCCAATATTCATTTTTTGTTATTTTCTGTAAAATAATTAAATTATATACATTTCTCTTCATGATTTGAATGAGAAAACAGTGTGCAATGTTCCCAATACATGGAAATAAAAAGTAGTATTAACATTTTGTAATTAACTCATGTTTTTGAACACACTGCTATTATTATGAACACTACTATATAGATAGTTTAATGCATATCGGTTGTTTCAGGTAACATTTCAGAATGAGCTGTTGAGCATGTACAAAAGAAATGAAATTATTTATGTCCATTAAGAGACTTGTATTTTGCCTCTTTCACCAGATTTCTCCTCTAAATGCTCTATTTGTAGTTTTAGGTGGTCCCTGATCTAGTAGTTGGAGGCTCCCTGACAATGTCTCCCATTCACATTACACAGAAACATGAGAGATTTCTGATCTTCTGTCTCATAGCACATGTTCATAAGCAGCATCATCATCATAGAAAGCATTATACAGCAGTACTGAGCAGTGCAACTGTGAATCCAGTAATGAGTGAGATAAAATACTTACTAGAATGAGCAGCAACTCTGTGTTTGTGTCTGTTCCATAGTACTCCATAGGCAAGCTCTAGGGAGTGAAATAGCTCTACATTTTAAGCATGACGGATTATTGCTGTTTTTCAAACTGAATAATGAATTCAAGAGGAGAGGAAGTGACATCAGTAGAATAACAAGCACATGTCTCATATGATATATTACAAAATGTCTTACATTTGCTGGTACTGTTGGTTTATACAAAGTTTATTAAAACAGTGGCCGTTTAAAGGACATAGGAGTCTAAAGGAGTCTGGAGGAGGCAAAGTAAACTGGTGAGTACTAAGAGATATGGAGGGAGCTGAGTGGTTTTGAAGAGAAAAATTGCATGACACAAAATTGCTTACAAGAAACCTGTCATTTTGAACCTGCCCAGCCGGGGGGAAATTAACTTTATTCCCTGGTAGCATTCAGGTTTCAATCATGGGAGTTGTGCCGACACTGGTTCAGTCACTATTCTGTATAAAGTGCGGTGGTGGCTGTAACCGCGGCACCAACACTGACAGCAACTCAGCCTTAATGCCAGCAGTCAGAGCTGGGGTCACAGTTACAGACACTGCTCTCTATACACAGAGCTGAGATTGAACCACTGCTGCCGGTGGCGAAAATCCGTGTGCAAACTTGGTCAAGAACTACAGGAAACATCTGACCTGTGTAATTGCAAACAAAGGTTTCTGTACCAAATATTAAGTTCTGTTTCTCTATTGTATCAAATAATTATTTCATGCAATAACATGCAAATTAATTATGTAAAAGTCATACAATGTGATCTTCTGGATTTTTTTAAGCTTCTGTCTCTCACAGTTGAAGTGTACCTACGATAAATATTACAGACCTCTCCATTCTTTGTAGGTGGGAAAACTGGCAAAATCGGCAGTGTATCAAATACTTATTTTCCCCACAGTATCTGGTAGAAAGGTGACATCTCGATGATCATGGTGGGCCAACTACTGGGACCCCCACCAATTCCAAGAAGGAGGCTGTGAAATGCCGCAGCTGAATGTATTTTCTATGGGACTATCAGGTAAACCGAGTGCATGTCTAGCCACTACTCCACACAAGGTATTTCACAGTCCCGTAATTAGGATTGGTAGAAGCCAGCAGTCGTCAGAGCTCCCAACAATCAGCAAGTTATCTATTCTATCGAAACGCAATAGATTTTAATAAGACTTTAAGGATGAGTTCATATGTAGTTGCCAAAAAGTAGCTACAATTTACCCCCACAAAACATCAAACTGCTAAGCGCTTTTACCACAAAATAGCACAATTTTCAAATTGATTGTTAACCTCTTACCTACACTGGACGTACTATTCCGTCCATGTGACCTGGGACCTAAGTCTCAAGGACAGAATAGTATGTCCAACATGATCAGCGGCGCTCACGGGGTGAGCGCCACTGATCGCGGCCGGTTGTCAGCTGATTATCACAGCTGACACCCAGCGCAATGTGCCAGGGGCGGTCACGGACTGCGCCCGGCACATTAACCCCTGGCACACTGCAATCAAACATGATCGCAGTGTACCGGGGGCAAAGGGAAGAATTGCGCAGGGAGGGGGCTCCCTGTGTGCTTCCCTAAGACCCTCGGAGCAGCGCGATGTGCTCGCACTGCACAGAGGGTCTCCT
Organism: Dendrobates tinctorius; assembly: GCF_039654945.1. Taxonomy (NCBI): domain Eukaryota; kingdom Metazoa; phylum Chordata; class Amphibia; order Anura; family Dendrobatidae; genus Dendrobates; species Dendrobates tinctorius. The sequence goes on along the minus strand of NW_027361997.1, from coordinate 1,077,460 downwards.
CCCTGCAAGCCCCCAGATCCAATATGGCCACGGGGGCCTTCAGGGTCCTGCAGGGAGGCAGCTTTCTCAGTGCCTGCTGACAGCAGGCGCTGAGAAAGCCTGCAGCAGTGCCTGTCAGATCACTGATATGACACTGCACTACAAAGTGTCAGATCAGCGAACTGACACCTTATTATATTGTCCCACACTGGGACAATATAATAAAGTTAAAAAAAAGTGTAAGAATAATTTTACAAAATTCATAAATAAAAAACTAAAAATATTCCCCTAATAAATTTTTTTTTTTTTGTAAAAAAAAATAAATAAAAGTATACATATTTAGCATCGCCACATCTGTAACCACCCGGCGTATAAAACTGTCCCACTAGTTAACCCCTTTTAAAAAAAAAAAAAAAAAAAAAACAAGGCAAAAAACAGATGCTTTATCATACCACCGAACAAAAAGTGCAATAACGCGCAAACCACAAGACAAATATAAATAACCATGGTACCGCTGAAAACGTCATCTTGTCCCGCAAAAAAACAAGCTGCCTTACAGCATCATCAGCAAAAAAATTAAAAAGTTATAGCTCGCAGAATAAAGCGATGCAAAATTATTTTTGATATAAAATTGTTTTTATTGTATAAAAGCGCCAAAACATAAAAAATTATATAAATGAGTTATCGCTGTAATCATACTGACCCAAAGAATAAAACCACTTTATCAATTTTACCAGACACGGAATGGTGTAAACTCCCCCCCCCCCCCCCCCCCCCAATAAAAATTCATGAAACGCTGGTTTTTGTTCATTCTGCGTCCCAAAAATAGGAATAAAAAGCAATCAAAAAATGTCATGTGCCCGAAAATGGTACCAATAAAAACGTCAAATCGTCCCGCAAAAAAACATCAAATGACTCTGTGGGCCAAAATATGGAAAAATTATAGCTCTCAATATGTGGTGATGTAAAAACTATTTTTACAATAAAAAGGATCTTTTAGCGTGCGACAGCTGCCAAACATAAAAACCCGCCATAAATAGTAAATCAAACCCCCCTTTATCATCCCCTTAGTTAGGGAAAAATAAAATTAGGAAATTTCCATTTTCCCATTAGGGTTAGGGCTGAGATTATGGTTAGGGGTGTGTTGGGGTTCGGGTTGGAGTTAGAATTGGGGGTTTCCACTGTTTGGGCACATCAGGTGCTCTCCAAATGCAACATGGCGTCGGATCTCAATTCCAGCCAATTCTGCGTTGAAAAAGTCAAACGGTGCTCCTTCCTTTCCAAGCTCTGCCATGTGCCCAAACAGTGGTTTACCCCCACATACACTACCGTTCAAAAGTTTAGGGTCACTTAGAAATGTCCTTATTTTTGAAAGAAAAGCACAGTTTTTCCAATGAAGCTAACATTAAATGATTCAGAAATGCACTCTATACATTGTTAATATGGTAAATGACTATTCTAGCTGCAAACTGTCCCGACTGCGGGGGGCGTGGCCTGAGCTGTGATGGTGTGAGGAAGTGTCTGCTCAGGGCTCCTGCTCAACTACCTATATGAAGCGACTTTGAAGCGACAGGAATCCTCCAATCAAGAATTCATACTCACAACAAGAGTCTAGAAGTCGCCTGGAGCATTTTGATACCAAGAATGTGAAGATTGGACCAAAAATAACAGAACTACAGCTACTGAGGAGGAGCAGTGTTGTTTTCCTGTGCTGAGCAGAGGAGAGGGGCCTGTAGCTGACTCCTGCAGAAGAAGAAAGGAGGTGGAGGAGTTTCTCATCTACCGAACAGCTATCCTGTTGTATCGGTGATCAGGAGGAGTGGAGGTGACCGGGCTGTTTGTGTGCAGAGACTGGAGGACTGGCGCTTGTCCGTGGGTCCTGTTCAGGCCCGCGTTCTACACTACCCGCTGTCGCCTGCCTGTTGGAGAAGGAAAAGGGCTTCAGGAGAGAAGCATACTGCTGAAAAGTGCAAGCGGCCGGTGTTTGGTAATATTCCTGGACTCTGAGGTGGCTACGGAAGACCAAGGAAGGAGAAGAGCAGGACTTGGAGTGTGACGTTAGCAGCCGCGGCATCCACAGACCCGCCGCGATTTTCGGGGTGTTGTACCACGCCGGTGGACATGATCCCGGGGGATCCTGCTTAGTAGGATCCGGAGAGATATTCTGAGCAGATCAAGACCGGGCACGAAGAAATCTACTGAAAATTGGAGGAGTTATTGGGTAAAATCCTTGGCAGGGCAGGAGAAGCAGGAGCAGGCAGATGATTGACAGCTGCTGCCAGTGCGCAGATTCAACGCGGTCTAAGGTTTGTTGTGAGCCCTTGCTGATGCGGATCTCAGAGTCCTTTCTTGAGTGGGCCCCTGGGGAGGAGAGGAGAGGGTACTGGCACTGGATTTGAGTGACTGCCATACTCCCAGATTTGCCGCGATCGCTGTGGTGTTGCATTCTTCTTGCTGGCTTGTTCCGTGGGAAATCCCTTTCTTTGGCGCCAAGGAGACTTTAAGGAAGAAGACGGAGTCCTGATATATTGGAATACAAGGAGAACTTTGTAATCCCTGTAAGCAAGGAGTTTGTATGTTCTCCCCGTGTTTGCGTGGGTTTCCTCCGGGTATTCCGGTTTCCTCCCACACTCCAAAGACATACTAATAGGGAATTTAGATTGTGAGCCCCATCAGGGACAGTGATGAAAATATGTGCAAACTGTAAAGCGCTGCGGAATATGTTAGCGCTATATAAAAATAAAGATTATTATTATTATTATTATTAAGCAGATATTGGTGGGTCAGGAGAGTGTGGAAGTTGAGCTTTACTGAAAGCGGCTGTTTGATATTTGAGTGGAAGCTGAGCTTTACTGAAAGCGGCTGTTTGATACTTGAATGGAAGCTGAGCTTTACTGAAAGCGGCTGTTTGATATCTGAGTGGGGGCTGAGCTTTACTGAAAGCGGCTGTTTGATACTTAAGTGGAAGCTGAGCTTTAAATGATCACGGCTGTTTGATAGAGCTTTAAGTGTTCGCGGCTGTCTGATACTTAAAACCATTGAGGAAAAAGAGTGGAAGCTGAGCTTTAAAAATCCGCGGCTGTTTGATACCTAAAGTCAATGAGGATAGAGAGTGGAAGCTGAGTTTTAAACGATAGCGGCTGTTTGATACTTAAAACCACTGAGGATAGAGAGTAAAAGCTGAGCTCTAAACGATCGCGGCTGCTTGATATTTAAGGCCACTGAGGATAGAGAGTGGAAGCTGAATTTTAAATGATAGCGGCTGTTTGATACTTAAAACTGCTGTGGATAGAGAGTGAAGCTGAGCTTTAAAAGATCGCGGCTGTTCGATACTTAAGGCCACTGAGAATAGAGAGTGGAAGCTGAGCTTTAGATGATCGCGGCTGTTTGATACTTAAAGCCACTGAGGATAGAGAGTGGAAGCTGAGCTTTAGATGATCGCGGCTGTTTGATACTTAAAGCCACTGAGGATAGAGAGTGGAAGCTGAGCTTTAAATGATCGCGGCTGTTTGATACTTAAGGCTACTGAGGATAGAGAGTGGAAGCTGAGCTTTAGGTGATTGCGGCTGTTTGATATTTAAAGCTACGGAGCTCCTGAACATAACTTATATTTTATTACTTATAATTTGGTACCTGGATAGCAGTACAAATTATATACATTTTTACTATTATTCACCAGGCTCTAATAACCCAATCAACATTAGATATATATTATATGCTATTGTTAGATGCTTACTTGCTTACTGTGGTTGTATATACTATATATTATTTCTATCCTCATAACTAATATTTCAAATCATATACAATAATCTTTGGTTTAGCTGCTTATTAGCAGTATATCCTACACAACTCTATATATAGGCTTTTGTTCTCTTTTCTCTTTTTAGGAAAGATATAGGATATAGAGATCTATAGGAAATCTTTAGTACTATTGTTGATAGGCAACGATACATAAGTCAGGTATTATTCTAACTTAGGCCTTTTTGAGGTTATAGAGTTTGTTTTTGTGATATCTCTAACTCCTAACTAATTTAATAGGATAATAATCCCTGTTGCCAATTTGGGTAGACCCTTGAGTGAATTCAGGATTCTAACTATCTGATTCATAGATACTATTAAGGTGATTATTCAATTACAAATAATCAGGAATTAATATTCTGTATATTAAACTGTCTTAATTCATAAGATGACCTCTTCAAACAGAAATCAAAAAGGAAAGCAACCTCCACATAGGTCTTATAATAAACCCAGGGAAGACTCCCCCAACATATTAAGTCCTATGAAATCAAGGTCTCCATTAAAAAGGGATCCACAGGCTAGTCAGGTACCTACAACAGCTAAGAGTAAACCACCAAAAAAGGATATAGAAGGTAAAGGACTAGAGCCTAATCATCCTATTCAGGTGCCCACAATTAAAGAGGTTAACTCTGACGCAATGGATACTTCCAAATCCACAAAAAGAAAAGAACTTGAAAGTTTAACACCAGCCGAATCTGGAAACAACTCAGAATACTCTTCACCTGACGGTAGTCCAACTAGACAACGTACTAAAAAAGATCGACCTTCATCTCCTCAACCTTTAAAACAAGGGCTAGTTCCCACTGATCTAGATATACTTTTAGCCTCTGAAAAGGTAGTGACAGAAGGCTCTATGGCTAGATTTTGTAAATGCTGATCTTCCAGATTTTGAATTCAGGATTGACAGAATCCACCGTATTCCGCGTCCTAGAGGCTTGTCTGTTGATAAGCCGAGGGATACTATCCTCCATATGCATTATTTTGAAACAAAGGAAAAATTTTTACACTATATCAGAGACAAGGGAAACTTTCCAGATCCTTATACCAACATAAGAGTTTTTGGAGATTTCTCCAAGGCAACCATGGAGTTCAGAAAATCTTTTAGAGAAGTAAATACAAAAATAAAAGATCTTGGCATTTCATATAGATGGGGTTATCCTGCTAAACTTTTGGTGTGGTATAGGGGGAAGACAATCCCTTTTTTTACACCAGAAGAAGCAATGCTTTTCGTCCAATCATTCCAGGATGACATTGGCTGAACTTATTGTCAAGAAGTACCGGGTTTCACTTTCATTATTTGGAATGTTTATAATGCTTAAAAATTAGAAGGATTAATAGAAATATTAGGTGTAAGGGTAGGAGTTGAACCACTTTTTTTTTCATATAACCCCAAACTAGGTGAGAATCCTTCTAGGTTGGATTCCTCCAGGGGAACTCATTCGAGTTTACTTTTTGATTTTTTTATTTTTCTTTTGTTTCTCTCTTTTTTTTTTTATTGTTGTTTGTTACACAGACTTACTGAAGTCTTATTTCTATCACTTGGTATTTACAGTGCTGTAGTTAGGAGTCTTATTTGGATTTGTTCCACTTCCTACTTTATTTCACAGCGACATAAACATGAAGCTTAAAATTTTGTCTTTCAACGTTAGGGGCCTAAATATCCCTTATAAAAGGCATACACTTTGGAGGGAGATACAATATCCGCTTTGCTATATTCTATGTCTACAAGAAGTCAAGTTTACTAGGGAAAATCATCCGTTCTTTCAAAATAAGAAATTTTCCTGAAAGGGAAAAAGAAGGCCGGGGTCATTACACTTCTAAAAAATAATATTCCATTTGAATTAATAGAAGAAATCACAGATCCACAAGGGCGATATCATATCCTCATATGTCAACTCAATCATAAACTTTGCACAATAATTAATGTATACGCTCCAAATAAAAAGACCATTTCATATCTAAATAGATTAATGGATAAGATCAATAAAGTTAAGAAAGGGATGCTTATGTTCGCAGGAGACTTTAATATAGTCCCTGATAGTACAATGGATTCTTCATCACCAGTACGCCATAAAGCACCTTCTCTTAGTAAATGGTTAATTTCTAATGAACTCTTTGACATTTATCGCTGTCTGAATACTTCTTCGTGTGAATACACGCACTATTCGGACACGCACAAAACATCATCGAGAATAGACCTAATATTGACAGATGTTTTTGCTATTTCTAAATTCAAAAAAATTAGTATCTTGGGCAAATCTATATCAGATCATGTCCCTGTGCTGGCGGAGTTTGAATTGGGATTCTATTCAGAAAACATGTTTCTCTGGAAAGCTAACTCCACTTTATTTAAAAATCCTGAATATAAGGAAATAATTTCAAATACAATCTCTAACTATTTTAAAGAAAATGACGTTGGTCATATAAATCCGTTCGTTCTTTGGAACGCTCACAAGGCGGTCCTGAGAGGCCATTTGATTCAACTTTCGTCCAAATCAAAAAGGATAAAAAAACAGACAATCACAAATTTACAGTCACAGATAAAACTGAAAGAAGAGTTTCAAAACAGTTTGCCGGTTCCATCCTCGAGTGTTCACTCGGAAATACTGAAATTAAGGCAGGAATTAAGAACTGCAATCATTTCGGATTATGATGCAGTTATCAAAAATTCAAAATTTAAATTTTACTCATCTATTAACAAACCAACTGCATATATGATGAACAGATTCAAACAAGAGAGAATTAATAAGAGAATAGTTAAAATCAAAGACAACAACGGAAATGTTAAGACTCATCCTCCCCCTCAAGAAAAGAATATATTAATAGGTTAAACCAAATATTATATAGGGAAAAGTCTGTGTACCTTAGGAGGGGTGTGCCGCATATTTTTGGGAAAATATGGGAGGGATGGTTGAAGATTCCCAGCCTGGCTGCCTCGAATCTTCTGGATTAGTGGGTGGGACCTGGAGGTGGTCTCCTGTCGGTTGTTGCTCGCCTTTTCTCATATGATATGGTTGGGTGATACAATTGGGTTTATTCGCTATGTACCAGTCCATGCCATAGGACAAAGGGAGGGGGGTGTTATTGGGGAAGGGAGTGTTTGACAACATGTTGTAAGTTGTACATGCCTGTCATTTGCAAAACTTTTAATAAAAACTATCTGATTTAAAAAAAAAAAAAAGACTCATCCTCGGGATATTGCAAACGCCTTTGCAGAGTTTTTTCAAGGCTTATACAATTTAGCTTCGGACGCTGAAACAGCACAACCAGATGTTAAATTGATAGATACATTCTTAGACAAATTAGATCTCCCCCGAATTGATCCTTTAGAGTTGGAACATATAAACAGACCCATATCAACAGAAGAAATATTTGATGCGATTAATAAACTTAAAGCCCAGAAATCACCGGGGCCTGACGGGATTACCAATGAATATTATAAGACCTTTCAAACTATCCTAGCTCCTTATCTGGAAAACATATTTAACTTGGCTACCTGTCAGGGCTCCTTTCCAAAGGAAATGTTAGAAGCTACGATTGTTATGATACCTAAGGAGAAGGGAGACCCTGACAAGGTTCAGAGCTACAGACCAATTTCACTCATTAATGGGGATGCAAAGCTGTACTCAAAAATATGGGCTGAAAGACTTAAAAAGGTTCTACCTTTTTTAATAAAAGACGATCAAATTGGCTTTGTAGAAGGTCGTCAAGCTGCTGACGGGACTAGAAGGATCATGAATATAATTACCGCTACTAAATTTTCTACAGATCCTTCAGTTCTAGTTACGCTAGACGCTGAAAAAGCCTTTGATAGACTAGATTGGGCGTATCTAAAGAAAGCATTATTGAAATTTGGATTTAATGATCACTTCATTTCTTCAGTTATGGCCTTGTATTCAGAGCCTTGTGCAAAAGTATACACGAATAATCATTTATCAAAGTCATTTCCGATTTCAAATGGTACAAGGCAGGGGTTTCCCTTTCTCCACTTTTATTTGTTTTGGCAATAGAACCCCTGGCAGAAAAAATCAGATCTAATCCTAACATCTTTGGCCTTGAAACTCCTCAACGCACATTTAAAATCAGTCTGTTTGCGGACGATATAGTGCTGACACTCTTAAACCCAGAGATTTCTATCACAGCATTGTCATCAGATTTAAAGCTATTCTCAAATATATCTTATTTTAAAATAAATCATTCAAAATCAAAGATTTTACCCTTTAACTTAAATCCTCAAGAAGTGGAACGTTTAGGAACTCTCTCAAAATTTTCGTGCAAGGAGGAGGAAGTTGGATATTTGGGGATGAAGCTGACAAACAAATTACATTCAACTATCTCAATTAATCTTAACTTAATTCACAATGTCACCACAGATTTTGTAAATTTTAAACGTATTGGTTTATCCTTGTTCGGGAAAATATTGGCTGTCAAGTCATTTGTTTTACCTAAGATATTGTATTTGTTTAGGATCCTTCCAGTATACATTCCTTCAGTGCAATTGTCAAAAATTCAAAAATTAATAAACTCCTTTGTTTGGGATGGCAAAAAATCAAGAATTGCATTGAACATCCTTTATAAAAGTAAAAAAAATGGAGGTCTGGGGCTACCGAATGTAACAGCTTATTACCAAGCCTTACTGATTAAAGCTAGCGTTTATTGGTTTAGTCGTAATACAACACCTGCGTGGATCGCCTTGGAAGAAAGAAAGTAATAATGACATATTCCACAATATTTTCTTTGCTAATATATTGGATTCCCGATCAAGTTTGCCTTCTCATCCCATATTCCAAGCTATACTCTTGGCTTGGAAAAATTTTATTAGACCAGGGAGAAATTGGAACAAAGTGAGACAAATGTGTAATTTTCCACTAAACTTAATATCTATCTTTTACAAGTGTACTATTCCAGAAATTTGGACTACATGTAATATTAAAAAAAATAGGAGATATATACAATGGTACCTTTCTTTCCTTTAGTGAGATTAAAACAAAATTTAATCTTCCCTCCTCAGAATTTCGCTTTTTCACCATTCTAAAAAGCTACATTAAAAAATTCTCCCAAATTAAGCCACTAAATTTGGACATTATATCTTTATACTTGGGAAACATAGAGAAAAAGAACGTTTGGAGCTTAAAGAACATATATAACATTTTCAATAAAGACACGTTTATACTAAAGAGCGCATATATGAAACGATGGGAGTCAGAATTAAACATTACACCCACACTGGAACAATGGCAAGATGCCTTGAAGTTTTCTTACATAGCAACAATCTCAATGACACTACAAGAGTCTTACTACAAAATGTTTGTGAGATGGTATTATACCCCTTCGAGGCTGAATTTTATAAATCCAGGTAACTCCAACTTATGTTGGAGAGAGTGTGGAATGGTGGGAAACATATATCACATATTTTGGGAATGCCCTAATGTTAAGAGTCTATGGAAGGAAGTATCTGTTCATATAAACACCTTTTTGGGAAGGAAATTGGTTATTTCCCCTAGTATGTCTCTTCTTTTATTAGATCTAGAAAATTTAGACTTTTCAGATACATTAATGATAGTACATATTTTACTAGTAGTTAAAAGCTCAATAGCAGCACACTGCAAATAAAACCGATATACCAAAACTCGAAGATATTTTTCACAATCTTCTGATACATAGCGCATTAGAAAGACGCTTTGCTCTACATAATAACTTCTTGGACAAATATAATAAAAAGTGGGAAGTATGGAATAAAACTTTTCTTACAAAAAACTAGTTTTGTTGTCACTGATGAATCCAGATAGGATCTTATTTTTCTTTTCTTCTGTTTATTTTAGATTTTAGACTTCAGATGTTAAGTTTTAGTTATATTCTTAGCTTTTAGCTTTAAGATGCTTATGGAGTAATGGCTATAAATGATCACTCATTGAGTTTCCTATTGTATTTTCTTTTCCCTTCCCTTTCCTTCTGTATCCCATTTCCCATACCCTTTTTTCCTATGTTTGTTAAATTTGAAATACCTTAATAAAAATTATTGGAAAACAAACTGTCCCGACTGCGACCGTGGACGCGGCTGAGCCGGCACCTCCACGTCGACCGACCACGCCAACGTGGGGTGAGCATCCCAGGTGGGGACGGAATGTGGACCCACTGGACCACAGGGGGGACCCAGGCCTACCCGGACTAGGGAAGGGTAGCGACCGGGGTCTGTGGCAGCTGAGCATGTGAACAAGGAGGCAGAACGACAAGACACCGCACAGCTTCAGGTATAAAATTAAAGTTTACTCAAAGGCAAAACAAAGTATATAAACAGAACATAATACCAAGCTCCCGGTTCCGCACATCAGGGAAGGGTACACGTCTCAGGATAACAGACGAAGGAAGGAGGACATCACGGGTTGATGCAGTCCAGGGTTGTCTGGCACGGGCATACTAGGACGGCCTCTCAGGCATAGCACGGGCTCAGCAGGAGAGCATCAGACACGGACCTCAGACAGACTTCAGACGATGTCAGGGGTCATCACGGGTTGATGCAGTCCAGGGTCATCTGGCACGGGCATATCAGGACGGCCTCTCTCTCAGGCATAGCACTGGCTCAGCAGTAGAACATCAGACACATACCCAGGACAGACATCAGACGATGGCAGGAGTCATCACGGGTTGGTGCATTCCAGGATCCTCTGGCACGGGCATACTAGGGCGGCCTCTCTCTCAGGCCTCAGGTGTAGCACTGGCTCAGCAGGAGAACATCAGACACCGATCCCAGAACAACATCATCACTGGGTGGACCTCAGGGAATTGGCGGAACATCGGGACACAGGCAGGACATCAGGAACATGGAAAGGGCATCGCGAACACGGACAGGGCATCGGGAACACCAGGCAGGACATCGGGACACCAGGTAGGACATCGGGAATCGGATCTCAGATAGAGCATCAGCACACTGGCATCGGACTCCGGACATCTGGCAGCGATCGACAGGATCCAGACATCAGGCTGTGGACATCAGCTCCGGGCATCAGGCTGCAGTCATTAGGCTCCGGACCACTGGCAGCGATCGGCAGGCTCCGGACATCGGGCAGGGAAGCATAGGATCCGGACATCTGGCAGAGGACAACAGGCACAGCACATCTGGAAGGGGGTCATTAGACACCGGACATCAGGCCGTGGTCATCAGGCTCCGAACGAGTGGCCACTGTCATCAGGCTCCAGACATCTGGCAGCGACCTAGAAAGGAACCCCAGCGGTCTAGTACAAACCCTACCGGGTTGGAAAGGAACCGGCAGGGAATTGCACCGAATCACAAGCTGAGCACAGAGTAGCAGAAACTCAGCGGACACACCGGACTCCTACTTCCAAGATGAACCCAGGTTAAATCACAGCAAGTCAGGTAGCAAAGAGTCACAGACACTGGGCACAGGGTTCAAGACACAGAGGGACCTCAGGAACATCCCACAGAGGACACAGTTCAGACAGGGTCAGGTAAAGGAGCAGGTCCAGAATTCGGGGAACAAGACCCAACATAGACGGGCCTGGATATGCAGCCTCCAGGAAGGGCAATCTGGGTATTACTGCCCCCAGAGCAGGCGAAGAAACAAGACACAATTCAGACAGGGTCGGGTGCAGGAACAAATCCAGGATTCATGAAACAAGACACAGGTGCAAGGCAAGACTCCACACACAAACTGTCATGTCGGACACTATTCACACCACAGCGTCCGGCAGGCAGCGGTAGTTCCATCTCCGTCCACTATAGCCTCAGTGGCGCCGGCTTGATTTTACTCAGGTTATCTGGTGTTAATCTAGCTGGAAATCAGGTGGGATGTTTGGTCACGCCCACGGTCTTTAAATAGTCGTGCTGGCCTGTGGGCGTCGCCGATTATAGCTTGTGTTTTGTGCCAAGTGGTTCCGGTCTGGAGAGGAGGTGTTGGAGAGAGAAATTCATATCTGGTGTCGTATGATCCGTTGTTACCTTTTCTCCTTCCTATATTTGTGCTTTGTTTTGCCCTGTTCACATTATAGTATTGTCCTGTGTGTATGCGGCGCGGTGCGGTTTAAGTCCTCCCTGTCTGTCATTACTGTGTGGGCTTTGGTGGTTTGACGACTCACTGGGTGGAGGGTGGAGGGTTCAGCTTAGGGCTGAACAGGAGATAAGGAGAGGCTGGAGGCTCAGGCATTTGCACCTTTAGCAAAAACCCTGGGTTGAGGGTCAGACAGGGTTTTCCCTAGTTTGAGGGACTCCGCAGGGGCCCGGGTTTGTCAGCCTCCTTTGACGTAAGCCTCGCATAACATTATAATCGGCCTAACATTTTTTCCATGGATTCCATGACTTCCATTAACCGCCAGTTGGCGGCGCTGTCCGTACAGGTCACCGAGTTGAAGGGGGCAGTTCAGCAGCAGGGCCTGGTTGTAGCTAATGTGCAAGCGGCTTGTGCAGGTGCAGAGCCTAAGATTCCGCTGCCTGAACGATTTTCTGGGGAACGCAGCAAATTTGTCATATTTCGGGAGGCCTGCAAGTTATACTTTCGCATGCGCCCGGTCTCCTCAGGTAATGAGGCTCAGCGAGTGGGTCTGGTGTTATCTTTACTGAGTGGGGACCCCCAAGCATGGGCGTTTTCCTTACCAGCCGACTCTGCTACGTTTCATTCGGTTGAGAATGTTTTTTCAGCACTCGGGCTCATTTATGATGACCCCGACAGATTGGCTTTGGCGGAATCTAAAATCCGCGCCCTCCGTCAGGGGGAACGTATGGCGGAAGACTATTGTTCAGAATTTCGCCGTTGGGCAGTAGACACACAGTGGAACGACCCAGCACTGTGGAGTCAGTTTATTCATGGGGTCTCAGAAAGAGTTAAACAGGCCCTCCTGATGTATGAGACTCCTGCATCGTTAGATTCTGCCATGAGTTTGGTTATTCGTATTGATCGCCGTTTGCGTCAAGGGGCGCAGGAGACGCTGCCTCTGGGGGAAAGCAGGGGTGCCAGTGTGGTTGCTGCAGGTGAGCCCACGGAACCTATGCAAATCGCGGGGGTATCGCATGTGCAGCGTCGCGTTCCTGGGTTCAGGAAGCATGGAGCATGTTTTTACTGTGGTAAAAGAGATCATTATGTAAATGCTTGTCCTGTGCTACCAAAGAAAGTCGCACCGGCGGAAAACTGGTAAGCTCAGAGGGTATGGAGGAGGCCCAACTGAGCGTATGCATATCCTCCATGATGGTATCTCAATGTATGCTCCCTGCCAGGGTTATTATTGCGGGCAGAGAGCTACCAATATCAGTGTTTGTGGATAGCGGTTCAGCCACCAATCTCATGGATGAGGAGTTTGCACGCATGGCAGGTTTCAAGATCGAAAAACTCCCTCATCCTATTCGCGTGGTTACCATTAATGCCGCTCCCCTCCCACAGGGGGAGATTACTGAGTTTGTAGCTGAGGTTAAACTCCACATTGGGGTCCTACATTCTGAGTGGGTTACATGTAAGGTACTCAATAATCTCCCAGCACAAATAGTCCTGGGTTTCCCATGGTTGTGTAAGCACAACCCGGTGATTGACTGGAGAACCCAGGACATAGTCCAGTGGAGCAGTTTCTGCCAGGAAAATTGCTTGGCCACATGTGTGTCCGCCGTGAAGTCCAGCCTTCCGGAGGCATTGCTGGATTTTGCGGACGTATTCTCTGAGAGGGGTTGCTCAGAACTACCTCCACATCGAGCCTATGACTGTCAGATTAGGTTAAAACCCGGAGCTAAATTGCCAAAGGCGAGGATGTTTAGTATTTCTGGTCCGGAGAGACAAGCTCTTAAGGATTACATTGCGGAGAGTTTAAGTAAAGGGCACATCCGGCCTTCATCCTCACCTGTAGCAGCGGGGTTTTTCTTCATTAAGAAAAAAGATGGGGGGTTACGCCCGTGTCTGGATTTCCGGGAGTTAAACCAGATTACGGTCCGTGATCCCTACCCGATGCCTCTGATCCCTGATTTGTTCAACCAGGTGGCGGGTGCGAAGTGGTTTTCCAAACTTGACCTCAGGGGGGCATATAACCTCATAAGGGTCCGCCACGGGGATGAGTGGAAGACGGCATTTAATACCCCTGAGGGTCATTTTGAAAGCCTAGTTATGCCATTTGGGTTGACAACCGCGCCAGCTGTGTTCCAACATTTCATAAATGATGTATTTGCTCATGTGCTGGGGAAATTTGTGATTGTGTACCTGGATGATATCCTCATTTATTCGAGCGACCAGGACACTCATTTAGAGCATGTCAGGCAGGTGTTACAGCTGCTCCGTGAGAATAAGCTCTATGCTAAGCTTGAAAAATGCATGTTTTTTGTTCAAGAGTTGCCTTTTTTGGGATATATTGTGTCCGCCGCAGGGTTTAAAATGGATGCCGCGAAGGTGCAAGCGGTGCTGCGATGGGAACGGCCTGGTAATCTAAAAGCGCTCCAGCGATTCCTTGGGTTTGCTAACTATTATAGGAAGTTTATTAAGAATTTCTCTACTATAGCCAAACCGCTCACGGACATGACGAAAAGAGGTACCAATCTCGCTATCTGGTCTGAGGATGCGGTGCGTGCATTTGAGCTTCTGAAGAACCGTTTTGCTTCAGCCCCCATTCTGGTGCAACCGGACGTATCTAAACCTTTTACGGTGGAGGTCGATGCGTCTGAGGTGGGAGTGGGGGCAGTAGTGTCACAGGGCTCGTCCTTGAGCAATTTGCGTCCATGCGCCTACTTCTCCAAGAAGCTGTCGCCGGCCGAACGGAATTACGACATCGGAAACAGGGAGTTGTTGGCCATCAAATTGGCTTTTGAGGAATGGCGACACTTCTTGGAGGGGGCGGCCCACCAGGTCACAGTCATCACCGACCATAAAAACCTGCTCTATCTGGAGTCGGCCAAGCGTCTGTCTCCCAGGCAGGCTCGCTGGGCATTGTTTTTTACACGTTTTAACTTTCTGGTGACTTACCGTCCTGGGGCGAAAAACACCAAAGCGGATGCCTTGTCCAGGTGTTTTCCGGGGGGAGAACCTCGGGAAGATCCGGTACCCATCCTCCAGGAAGGTGTAGTGGTTTCGGCTCTCACGACTGAGGTAGAGGTGGAGATTGCCGAGGCCCAGGAGGAGGTACCACCAGGACTTCCCGCTAATAAGTCATTCGTACCCCTTCATCTTCGTCTTAAAGTGTTGGGGGAACACCACGACTCGGTCCTGGCCGGTCATCCAGGGGTTAGGGGCACCTTGGAACTGGTATCGCGCCGCTTCTGGTGGCCAAAAATCCGGCAGGACGTGGTTTCGTACGTGACAGCTTGCATCACGTGCACCAGGGCCAAGTCGCCCAGAACCCGTCCTGCTGGCACTCTACAGCCGCTGGGGATACCTAGTAGGCCATGGACAGAAATCTCCATGGACTTTATCACAGACTTGCCTGCCTCGGCGGGGAACACGGTCATCCTGGTGGTGGTTGATCGATTTTCGAAGATGGTGCATTTTGTGTCGTTGCCTTCCTTGCCCAACGCGAAGACGTTGGCTCAGGTCTTTGTGCAGGAGGTGGTCAGACTGCACGGAGTTCCGTCGGACATAGTGTCTGACAGGGGTACCCAGTTTGTGGCGAAGTTTTGGAAAGCTTTTTGCTCACGATTGGGGATCAAGTTGTCTCATTCATCGGCGTTTCATCCGCAGTCAAATGGTCAAACTGAGCGCATGAACCAAAATCTGGAGCAGTATTTGCGATGTTTTGTGTCTGACAACCAAGAGGTGTGGTCGACGTTCCTTCCCTTGGCCGAGTTCGCATTAAATAATCACCGCCAAGAATCATCGGGAGAGTCTCCGTTCTTTTGTGTTTATGGGCACCATCCTCAATTTTGTACCTTGCGTCAGGGGGGCTCTGGGGGCGTCCCAGAGGAGGACCGGTTAGGAGTTCAACTATCATCGGTCTGGAGGAGTGTGAAACAGCGATTGCTGAGCATGAGTGCAAGATACAAACGCGTGGCTGACTCTAGACGCGTGCCAGGTCCGGACCTGTGTGTGGGTGATTGGGTGTGGTTAGCTACTAAAAACATAAAACTCAAAATTCCATCATTGAAATTGGGTCCAAGATTTATTGGCCCTTTTAAGATTGCTGCCATCATTAACCCGGTTGCTTATCGGTTGGAGCTTCCTGCGGTATACAAGATACACAACGTGTTTCACAGGTCTTTATTGAAAGAGGTGGTAGGCTCTGTGGACACGACGCCGATGCCACCTCCAGTCATGGTGGATGGCGATTTAGAGTTTGAAGTCTCCAAGGTGGTGGACTCTCGAGTACTGCGCCGTACTCTTCAGTATTTGGTGCACTGGCGGGGGTATGGTCCGGAGGAGAGGTCTTGGGTACCAGCCTTGGACATACATGCGGATCGGCTGGTCAGTTCCTTTCACCGCCGCCATCCGGACAAGCCGGGTCCTATGAGTCTTGAGGGCCCTGGGGTCCCTCGTAGAAGACGGGGTACTGTCATGTCGGACGCTGTTCACACCACAGCGTCCGGCAGGCAGCGGTAGTTCCATCTCCGTCCACTATAGCCTCAGTGGCGCCGGCTTGATTTTACTCAGGTTATCTGGGGTTAATCTAGCTGGAAATCAGGTGGGATGTTTGGTCACGCCCACGGTCTTTAAATAGTCGTGCTGGCCTGTGGGCGTCGCCGATTATAGCTTGTGTTTTGTGCCAAGTGGTTCCGGTCTGGAGAGGAGGTGTTGGAGAGAGAAATTCATATCTGGTGTCGTATGATCCGTTGTTACCTTTTCTCCTTCCTATATTTGTGCTTTGTTTTGCCCTGTTCACATTATAGTATTGTCCTGTGTGTATGCGGCACGGTGCGGTTTAAGTCCTCCCTGTCTGTTATTACTGTGTGGGCTTTGGTGGTTTGACGACTCACTGGGTGGAGGGTGGAGGGTTCAGCTTAGGGCTGAGCAGGAGATAAGGAGAGGCTGGAGGCTCAGGCATTTGCACCTTTAGCAAAAACCCTGGGTTGAGGGTCAGACAGGGTTTTCCCTAGTTTGAGGGACTCCGCAGGGGCCCGGGTTTGTCAGCCTCCTTTGACCTAAGCCTCGCATAACACAAACACAGGGTGTTGTGAACTCATTTTCTGGTTTACCTCTGGCTTCTGGTGAGGGTGGTGGAGCTGGCTGTGTTGACAGAGGAGTCGTGAGTTCTCCATCTGGGCTCCCTCTGGTGGTGACAGCAGGTAATGAAGCTGATCTAAATGGCAGAGACCTGCCACCTGAGGAGGAGGACTGTGATTGGACATCAGGAGTCTCTGACTGGATTTAAGACAGCCGACTCCCTAATTTTGTGCTGGTGATTTTTCTCCTGCCCTGAGGTTCTGGTTTCCAGTTCTGCTCCTGCCTTCTCAAGCTAAGTGTGCTCTGCTATTTTCACATGAGATTTGCCTGGTTTACTCAGTTTTTGTGGTCAGCCAGCCCATGCTGGGGCTGTGCTGAATTTCCATTCTTATGTCTCTGTTTATGCCAGTTTGCTTTTTGTCCCTGATCAGATTGGTCTTTCTGCTCTGTGTTCAGAATATACCAGAGTGCTGATATAGGGAATTGAAGTCTAGCGACTTTAGGGTTTTTGTTATCAGAAAGTGTTGGACATTTTTTGGCAGAGTTTTGTGCGTGATTGCAGACAGCATCTTTCCTTTCCTGTCCTTTCTAGTTAGTGTGGGCCCCATCGTTTGCTCAGCCTATTTTACTATCTGTGTTTGTGTTTTCATCTTGTCTCACCGTCAATACATGTTTGGGGGCTGTCTATTGCTTTGGGGTCTGCTCTGGGGCAGTTTAGATTTCCCCTTTTCTTGCTTTAGGCTTATTTAGTTCTCCAGCTGTGACGAGGCATCTAGGATCATCGTAGGTACGCTCCACGGCTACTGCTAGTTATGTGGATAGGATCAGGGGTCTGCAATCCGCTTAGTTACCAACCTCTCTGGTTTTCTGGGGCTTAGCTTGTTTTTCCTCCTCGGTGACTCATTCATAACACAGGGACCAGGATATTCTGCCTCCTGGAAGGGCGGACAAGGGCCAGGATATTCTGCCTCCTGGGAAGGTGGACAGGGACAAGGGCCAGGATATTCTGCCTCCTGGGAGGGTGGACAGGAACGAGGGCCAGGATATTCTGCCTCCTGGCAGGCGACAAAACACAGTTCACATGGAGACAAAGAGCAACAGCTCCCCCAGAACTGATCACAATCAGAGCAGGAGCTGAACACATTGTTAGCGCGGGTGGTCAGGAGCGGGAACTCCGAGAGTGGACCCTCTGGGCCGTGGCACCGAGGGGCCCCGGGCGAGCTGCCAGGTGGAACCGACCCCTATACAGGGACCGTTAGGAGCAGGCCCAGGGGTTCGAGTACCACGGTTGCCAGTACCGAGAGGGGCGGCTCAGGATGGACCAGAGTAAGACTGAGACTGGAGTAGGACGGCAGGAGCACTGAAGACAGGACTGGAGTAGGACGACAGGAACACTGAAGGCATGACTGGAGTGGGACGGCAGGAACACTGAAGGCAGGACTGGAGTAGGACGGCAGGAACACAAGGCAGGACTGGAGTAGGACGGCAGGAACACTGAAGGCAGGACTGGAGTAGGACGGCAGGAACACAAGGCAGGACTGGAGTAGGACGACAGGAACACTGAAGGCAGGACTGGAGTAGGACGGCAGGAACACAGGTAGCAGGACTGAGAAGCTGCTGTGAGGAGCAGCCGAGACAGGAACTGCAGGAGCAGAGTGTGCACGATGGAGCGAGGCCAGAGTGTCAGGAAACACAACGATCAGGCGCCTCCCTCAGGGGGAAGCGGCCTGATATGGCCCCATCTGGTCAGCCATTGGTCCAAAGGTGCTTCCGGGTCAGGGCACAGCCGGAGCATAAGAAGCAGGAAGGAGGCGCGGCCGCGGCCTATGGCGCATGCGCATAGCATGCAGGGAAGGCATCGGTCGCGGGCCTGTCTCAGGTGACCGCCGCGGCCGTCGGGAGGAGAGGCTGCGGCGTGGGAGCGGAGGGCGACTGCGGCGTGGGAGCAGAGGCCGGGTGAGTATGGCGGAGCGGTGTAACAGTACCCCCTCCCCTAAGCCGCCCCACCCGGAGGTTAACAAGAAACCTCTTGAGGATACGGGGAGCATAAATATTCTCCCGAGGCTCCCAGGATCTCTCCTCAGGACCAAAGCCCTTCCAATCAACGAGAAAGAAAGTCCTACCTCTAACCCTTTTCACAGCGAGGATGTCCTGCACTTCAAAAATGTCGGCACCCACCGGCTGAGGACCAAGATCAAGCGAGGAATGGAAACGATTCAGCACCACAGGCTTCAGGAGAGAGACGTGAAAGGTGTTCGGGATCCGGAGCGAAGCAGGCAACCTCAATTTGTAAGCAACTTCGTTAATACGTCCCAGAATTTCAAACGGACCAATGTAGCGTGGACCCAACTTGTAGGAGGGCAGTTTTAGTCGGACGAATTTGGAGGAGAGCCAGACCTTGTCGCCACACGATACGGAGGAGAATCCAACCTCTTTTTGTCTGCATAGTTCTTCATCTGATCAGCGGATCTCTTGAGTGATGTGTTGGTCTCAGCCCAAATCTTAGAAAATTCCGAGGACAAGGCATTGGCCGCGGGTACCTCAGAGGCAGGGGTTATCGGAAGAGGAACACCAGGATGTCTGCCAAAAACAATGAAAAACGGAGACTTGGCCGAAGACTCACCAGCATGGTTGTTATAAGCGAACTCTGCCCAGGGGAGTAGGTTGACCCAATCGTTCTGGTGGGCGTTAGAGAAGTGGCGTAAGTATCCCGTAAGCGTCTGGTTGGTACGCTCTACTTGTCCGTTGGACTGTGGGTGGTAGGCCGAGGAGAAGTCGAGGGAAACGTTCATGAGCTTACAAAGCGAACGCCAGAACTTGGAGGTAAACTGAACCCCTCGGTCAGACACAATGCGTCGAGGTAGTCCATGAAGCCTGAAGACTTGATGAATGAAGATTTCGGCCAGCTTTGGCGCTGAGGGAAGACCGGGCAGAGGGATGAAGTGAGCCATCTTGGAAAAACGATCCACCACCACCAGGATGACTGTGCAGCCCGCAGAGCAGGGTAGGTCGGTGATGAAATCCATGGCGATGTTCTCCCAAGGAACCTTAGGAACAGGCAACGGAAGCAACAAGCCGGACGGAGATCTCCGTGGCACCTTGTTTTTTGCACAGGATGGACAAGAAGCCACAAAGTCGAGTACATCTTGGCGAAGTGAGGGCCACCAGTAGTGACGTTTGATAAGGTCAAGGGTCTTTTTAGTTCCGGCATGGCCGGCCAGTTTGGAGGAGTGCCCCCATAGAAGAACCTTTTGCTTGAGATCCTCTGGCACAAGCGTCTTGCCAGGCGGAGGAGTAAGCCAGTTCACTGGAGCCACGGTGATGATCCTAGTGGGATCAATGATATGAGACGGTTCCTCCGTGGATTCGTGTGGTTGGAAGACCCTGGACAGGGCGTCGGCTTTGGAATTCTTGTTGCCGGGACGGAATCGGAGCTCGAAATCAAATCGGGCAAAAAATAAAGACTATCTGGCCTGGCGAGGGTTTAGTCTCTGGGCAGACTGGAGATAGGCCAGATTCTTGTGGTCCGAGAAGATGACAAAAGGATGGACAGCTCCTTCCAGGAGGTGGCGCCATTCCTCCAAGGCCAACTTGATGGCCAAAAGTTCCCGGTCACCGATCGAGTAGTTAGACTCGTATGGAGAAAAGGCCTTCGAGAAGAAGCCACAAGGGTGCAGGCGACCGGAGGCGGTTCTCTGGGACAGCACCGCCCCGGCACCAGTCGAGGAAGCGTCCACCTCGAGTACAAAAGGTCGATCGCTCTCAGGGCGATGCAGGACCGGAGCCGTGGAGAAAGCCCGTTTTAGGGTCAGAAAGGCCTCCTCTGCCTCAGGAGACCAATCCTTGGAAGTAGACCCTTTACGGATGAGCACAGAAATGGGTCTTGTGATCGCGGAGAAGTGGGAGACAAATTGCCGGTAATAGTTGGCGAACCCGAGGAATCATTGTATCGCCTTTAATCCGATGGGGCGAGGCCATTTGAGGATGGCAGACAACTTCTCGGGATCCATCCTTAGACCAGCGTCAGAGATAATGTATCCCAGGAATGGCAGAGAGGTCTGTTCGAAGAGACATTTCTCGATCTTTGCATACAGACGGTTCTCCCGAAGACGCTGAAGCACCAGGCGGACACTCTTTCTGTGGGACGAGAGGTCCAGCGAGAAGACGAGGATGTCGTCTAAGTACACGACCACACAGGAGTACAAGAGATCCCGGAAGATCTCATTGACGAACTCTTGAAAGACTGCAGGAGCATTGCAAAGACCGAAGTGCATGACCAGGTACTCGTAATGGCCATCTCGGGTGTTGAAAGCGGTCTTCCACTCGTCACCTGCACGGATACGGACCAGATTGTAGGCTCC
Source organism: Dendrobates tinctorius (assembly GCF_039654945.1). NCBI lineage: Eukaryota > Metazoa > Chordata > Amphibia > Anura > Dendrobatidae > Dendrobates > Dendrobates tinctorius. The sequence goes on along the minus strand of NW_027361997.1, from coordinate 1,056,249 downwards.
TCTGAGGTCCAGCTTGTTAAAGACCCGAGCCCCTCTGAGACGATCAAACAGTTCTGGAATGAGTGGAAGAGGGTACCTGTTCTTGATGGTAATCTCATTCAAGCCCCTATAGTCAATGCATGGCCGTAGAGTCCCGTCCTTCTTTTTGACGAAGAAAAACCCGGCTCCCGCGGGCGAAGAGGATTTCCGTATAAAGCCTTTGGCGAGGTTCTCTCGGACGTACTCAGACATGGCGGTGGTCTCCGCGGGAGACAGAGGATAGATTCTGCCCCTTGGGGGGGTTGAGCCAGAAACAAGTTCAATTGGGCAGTCAAACAGCCGGTGTGGAGGAAGGACCTCCGCTTCCTCCTTATCAAAAACATCGGCGTAGGAGCTGTAAGCTGGAGGCAGACCCGGGAGGTCTGGAGGTGACCGTGGAGCGGCCACCAGGCGGACAGGAGTCAGACAGCGAGCTTGGCACGGGTGCCCCCAGCGGAGTATCTCCCCAGAAGACCAGTTGAGAACCGGCTGATGAGTCCTTAACCATGGAAGACCGAGTAGAATGGCGTGAGAGAGCTTAGGTAAAACGTAAAAGGCTATCTTCTCTCGATGTAAGGCTCCGATTTGCAATTCCACCTCTTCAGTGACCAAGGTGACGGTCACCTGTAGCGGTTTGCCATCCACGGTGGCGATCTGAATTGGGTTAGATAGAGTGACTACAGGAATTTAGTATTTGTCTACCTCTTCCGGCCGAATGAAGTTACCCGCTGAGCCCGAATCCACGTAGGCCACCTCGGAACCACGCCTCCCTCCTGAAACCAAAAGCACAGAAATCGTAAGGGGTTGAGAGGAATCATCATCATCACCTAGGAAGGCCTCTCTTACCTGACCTAGGTGGAGTCGTTTCCCTGTCTCTTAGGACAGGTGCCGATATAGTGTGACGAATGACCGCAATAGAGGCACAGACCTTGTGCCCGTCTCTCTCTCTGACGTAACTCGGCCAACCTGAGATGATCTATCTGCATGGGCTCACCCGAAGAGAGGGAAGAAGATCTGACTGAATGTGAGCTGGCCGACTGAGTGAAAGGAGAAACTGACCTGGAGGAGCGCCTGTCTCTCACTGACTCCCGAGCGCGCTCCAGGAAGCGCAGGTCAATGCGGGTAGCCAGCGAGATAAGGTCCTCTAAGGTGGACGGGGTATCTCGACCTGCGAGTTCATCCTTTATTTTACTAGATAGACCGCGCCAGAATGCCCCCACCAAAGCTGCGTTATTCCAGCCGAGCTCGGAGGAAATAGTGCGAAAGCGAATAGCGTACTGTCCGACTGTGAGAGAGCCCTGGTGTAAGTTAAAGAGTGACTCAGTGAGAGAGGCTAACCGGCCCGGCTCATCGAAAACCTTACGAAACGTATCCAGGAAAACCGGGAGACTCGAAACGACCGGGTCGTCACGTTCCCAGAGCGGGTTTACCCAAGAAAGGGCCTCTCCCTCCAGATGGGACATGATGAAGGCCACTTTGGCCCGGTCCGAGGGATATTGCTGCGGCAGCCATTCAAAGTGGAGACTACACTGATTTAAGAACCCCCTACAGAGCTTGGGATCCCCGGTGAAACGAGGCGGCTTGGCGAGTCGGGGCGTCGGAGGAGCAGTAGACGCAGGGGGAGGAGTCGGCACTGCAGCGGCAGCCTGGAGGGCCGACAAACGACTATCAAAGGAGGCCATGTAGGACAAAATGTGGGTTTGAGTATCTTGCTGCTGACCCAGCTCCTGTTGGAGACTGGCCAGCTGAGTGGCATTTCCAGGATCGGCCACCTGTAAGGCCGACAAACGGGTGTCCATCGACTTCATGATTGACATAATGCACCCCTGATTCTCCCGTAGGAATAGCAACTCTTTCTGGGTAGCAGCCGTAGTACCGGCGGAGTCCATGGCCTGATCGTACTGTTAGCGCGGGTGGTCAGGAGCGGGAACTCCGAGAGTGGACCCTCTGGGCCGTGGCACCGAGGGGCCCCGGGCGAGCTGCCAGGTGGAACCGACCCCTATACAGGGACCGTTAGGAGCAGGCCCAGGGGTTCGAGTACCACGGTTGCCAGTACCGAGAGGGGCGGCTCAGGATGGACCGGAGTAAGACTGAGATTGGAGTAGGACGGCAGGAGCACTGAAGACAGGACTGGAGTAGGATGACAGGAACACTGAAGGCAGGACTGGAGTGGGACGGCAGGAACACTGAAGGCAGGACTGGAGTAGGACGGCAGAAACAAAAGGCAGGACTGGAGTAGGACGGCAGGAACACTGAAGGCAGGACTGGAGTAGGACGGCAGGAACACAAGGCAGGACTGGAGTAGGACGACAGGAACACTGAAGGCAGGACTGGAGTAGGACGGCAGGAACACTGAAGGCAGGACTGGAGTAGGACGGCAGGAACACAGGTAGCAGGACTGAGAAGCTGCTGTGAGGAGCAGCCGAGACAGGAACTGCAGGAGCAGAGTGTGCACGATGGAGCGAGGCCAGTGTGTCAGGAAACACAACGATCAGGCGCCTCCCTCAGGGGGAAGCGGCCTGATATGGCCCCATCTGGTCAGCCATTGGTCCAAAGGTGCTTCCGGGTCAGGGCACAGCCGGAGCATAAGAAGCAGGAAGGAGGCGCGGCCGCGGCCTATGGCGCATGCGCATAGCATGCAGGGAAGGCATCGGTCGCGGGCCTGTCTCAGGTGACCGCCGCGGCCGTCGGGAGGAGAGAGGCTGCGGCGTGGGAGCGGAGGGCGACTGCGGCGTGGGAGCGGAGGCCGGGTGAGTATGGCGGAGCGGTGTAACACACATACTCACAAGGCTAGAATCAGGAACTCAATGCGAAGCACTCGCAATGCCCGACAGGGCAGGGAACTTTTATGTATCAGCTGCCTCACAGCGATAGGCTGGAGCAGCAATTGTAGCACACACCCATTCCTCATAAAAGCAGGGGAGGTGTGGCCGCACGCACCCTAAGCAAGGCCAAACAGATCACCATTGCAGAGGACACCTGACGAGAGCTGCAAGCCTGAACACACGTGGTAAGCCATACATAGTGCAGAGGACCTATACCCATGGATAGCTTTCCACAACAGCAGCCAGGGACCGCACCAGCGGGTGGTCTTGCAAAGCAGCGGAGCCACGCACGCATGTACGGCTACGCAGCGGGGCAGGGAACTGAGCAGCATCCATAACGGTAACAGACAACAGTATCCCTGCTAATTAGGAGGAGAGGAGCAAAGAGTTAATGCAGACATGCAGAGTAATGCCGGAAAAAGCAAAGTACAAACACGCCGGCGTTACACAAGCGTCTAGTTTGTAATGCAATATCCTCATAGGTGTATAGAGGCCCATTTACAACAACCATCACTCCAGTGTTCTTATAGTACTTTGTGTTTGCTGTGTAAGGAGGCTAATGGATGGTTAGAATACCCTTGAACACCCTTGTGCAAGTATGTTAGCACAGCTGAAAACAGTTTGGCTGATTAGAGAAGCTATAAACCTAACCTTCCTTTGAGCTAGTTGAGAATCTGGAGCATTACATTTGTTGGTTCCATTAAGCTCTCAAGGGGCGTGGCCTGTGAGTGACGCGTGCTGAAGGAGCTCCCGCTCGTTATAGGACAGTTTGATAGATTGCAGCCACTATTTAGCTGTCAAAATCACATTCCTTGGAGAGGGTGCTGACCCTGACCGCAGGCTCTGTAAATCAGGAGTGCACGAACAAATGGCAGGGAGGAAAGGAGGCAGAAGGCCAGCTGGGGAGTCGGAGAAGAAAGCACAAGTTGGCGCCGGCGGGGAGGACGTAATGATGGCGGGCCCGGAGGAGGATGGGGGAATCCCCAAGAAGTCAGATGCCGCATCTAAGCTGCGGAGGTTCGCCAGGCTGGAGGAAGACACGCAGAGCCCGGCACATGCAGGTGGAGGTCAGCCTGCGGAGGAGCCAGAGGAATCTGGTGTGGAGGAGGGTGAGGCGAGTGACTGCGGGAGACGGGAAGAAGAACAAGGAACCATGAGGTGGGAGAGTGGAGGTGAGCTGGAGAAATGTAAGCGGCAAATGGGGGGGATGGTGATCCCAGAGGAGCCCACATTAAAAGACTTGTTCAGGCTGGCACTGCACTCTCACACTACTATTACTGATGTGGCAGCACAGCTGGGGGTCCTGCTGGCCAGTATGTCTAAGTTACAACACTCTATGCATGTCACTAAGGAGATGATCGGGGAAGCTGAGAAACGTATTAGCAATGTGGAAGATACTATCGCAAAATCTGACAAGCAGCATCAGCGTATGGCCACTGCAATATCAGCTGTGCAGGCAAAGACTGATGACCTAGAGAACAGGTCAAGACGCAACAATGTGCGGATCATTGGGGTGTCGGAAAAAAACGAAGGCTCTGCGCCCACCGAGTTCTTTGAACAGTTCCTGTTAAACACTATTGGCCAGAATAACCTGTCCCGTTTATACGCCGTGGAAAGAGCTCACCGCGTTCCCGCTTTTCCCCTCCCCCTGGTCGTCCCCCAAGACAGGTGCTCGTCAAGGTTCCACATTATCGGGACAGGGATGCTATTCTTTGCTTTTCCAAGAATCATCCAGACCTGAAAATCAACGGCTCCAGGATTTCCATTTACCCGGACTTCTCTATGGAGGTTCAAATGCAAAGGACCAAATTCGTTGACATTAAGAAGAGGTTGAGAGTTCTGGGTGTGCCGTACGCAATGCTATATCCGGCTAAACTAAGAGTGGTAGATGAGGACATTGTCCATTTCTTCCCGGATGCAAAGGAGGCCCTCAACTGGCTGGACAGCAACGAGACGCGTCTCCGCAAGGCGAATTCTAAGGACTCCGCTGGCTGACTGAGCTGACTTGTCCTTTAATCGGGACGGGATCCTACATATATCCGCTCTTCCTTCCTGTATACCTTTTTCTCAGGAGGAGGACCCTCCCTCTCATTTTGGGAAACAATCTTGCTGTGCTTTGGAGGGGGAGGGAGAAATTTTCCTACCTCTTTGTATTTTTCTAGTTCACATGTTCTAGACATATTGAAGGTATTTAACAGAAAGTTAATGTGAATGTTTTATGGTTAACTGTTGAGAATTGTTTGGCTGCAATCACTAGTCATATGCTACTCCCAGAGGTTGGGGAGCAAAGCGGGCTTGCTTCGGTGAAGTGGATACTCTGAATCGGATAAAGTACGCCCTCTCCTCCGTGACACCTGGAGGAGATGGAAAGCTTGAGTTGGGTGAAGTTTGGGTATTGTGGGGGAGGGGAGGGAGGGGGGAATGTTAAATTATTGTCTATGTCACACAGGTTTAAGTGGAGACAGCCTTACTAATTCACAATTGTGGAAATGGATGGCACGGTATTTGGGGCTGCAGGGTAATGGCGGATAAAATAAAGATAATAAGTTGGAACGTTAGGGGGTTGGCGTCCGGAGTAAAAAGACAGGCAATGTTTACGTTCTTGCTCGATACCAAACCTGCAGTCATATGCAGAGAGTAGAACGCATCTTCTCAAAAAAGGGTGGCTGCAGGCGTGGTATCATGCAACATATTCCTCATACTCACGGGGGTTAGTGTTCTTGTTCGCACAGGTATGCCTTTTGAACAGTGTAAAGTGATTATAGACCCGCTAGGACGATTCGTATGCTTGCTATGTAAATTGTCTGGTATACTGATGTTACTGATCTCGATATATATCCCTCCGCCGTATTGTGGGAAATTGCTGTACAAGGTCATGGAGGTAGTGGGCGATTTCCCGGGGATTCCCTTTCTGATAATTGGCGACTTCAACAATGTTCCTGATGCCCATTGGGACAGGGGTGGTCGGGAGGCGTAGAGACTGGGTGGTAATTGCACCCCCTTTGGGGCGGTTCTGAAGGAGACTGCACTAATAGACATATGGAGAATCCATCACCCTGGAACCTATAAGTACTCCTGCTTTTCGTCTGCCTCGCTGTCCAGGATTGATCTGGCTCTGGGGAATGGTCCGATGTTAAGTCTAGTGGGTGAGGTAACTTATTTGGCTAGAACTCTGTCGGATCACTCGCCTATGTGTGTTGTGCTTCAGAGGCAGGGCTCCGAATTTTCCAGGAGACCCCCGTGGAGGCTAAATCCGTTCTGGCTCCAGCTGATTGATCTGGACGGCCATGTGGGGGCTGACCTGACGGAGTTCTTTAAAATTAATATGGGCTCGGCCTCGGTATTAATGGTATGGGAAACCATGAAGGCCTACTTTAGAGGGTTGTGCATTAAAGACATATCGCTAGTTAAGACCGAGACGGGCAGGAGAGACCAGGAATTGATTAGGTCATTAGAGGGAGCAGAGGCGGCACTAATTGAGGAGCAAACCCCTGAGGCCCGGGACCGTTTGAGATCAGCGCAGAGAGAGGTTTGTAATATGACTATGAAAACTGCCAAGAGGAAAAGGCTGTTCTGCACAATGAAGTTTTTCGAGGAGGGAGAGAGAGCGGGTCACCTTCTGTCCAGGGTGGTGGCAGCCCAAAGGGAATCGGCGTATATTGCTAAATTAAAGGGGAAAGACAGATGTGAGCATACAGGCAGTAGGGCCATACTGGAGGTGATGATGGGATTTTACTTCAATCTGTACCAGTCACACGTGCAGCCGTCGGAGGAGGAAATTGATAACTTTTTAGTGGGGGTGCAGCTTTCACGACTCTCACTAGCGGAGCAGAGGCTTCTTGAGGAGCCCGTTGATATGGAGGAACTTGAGGCAGCTCTGGCCTCTGTATCTAGTGACAGGGGCCCGGGGGGGACGGTATCCCAGGGGAAGTCTACAAAAAATACAAGGAGGTGTTGCTTCCCAAGTTGATGGAGGTTTACTCTGCGGGTTTGGCGGGGGGGAAGCTGCCCCGTTCCATGCAAGAGGCGATAATTGTTGTCCTACCAAAGCAGGGAAAAGATTTGACAGACCCAGCTTCATATCGTCCGATCTCTTTGTTGACCACTGACATTAAGTTATTGGCCAAAATACTGGCGAATCGACTTAACAAGGTCATCGAATCCCTAATTCATCAAGACCAGTCAGGGTTTATGCCCAATAAATTCACAGCTATAAATCTCCGGCGATTATACTTAAACATGCAGGCGAGGGCGGATAATGTGGGACAGAGGGTAATAGTTTCCCTAGATGCCGCTAAGGCGTTCAACAGTGTGGAGTGGAGGTATTTGTGAGCGGTAATGAGAACCATGGGATTTGGTGATCAGTTTGTGAGTTGGGTGCATTTGCTATATACATCCCCTAGTGATAAAATACGGGTTAATGGTTTGCTGTCTGAGAGTTTCTCCCTATATAGGGGAACGAGGCAGGGGTGTCCCCTGTCCCCCCTGCTGTTTGCGATTGCGGTAGAGCCGTTAGCGGCAAAGATTCGGGGTACTACGGATATCCGGGGATTCCAATATGGCAGCCACGTAGAGAAAGTGGCTTTATACGCGGATGATGTGCTGCTGTTTCTGGCTGACCCGAGCGACTCCCTGAGTTCGGCTATGGCAGTTATTGGTAAATTCGGCTCTATTTCTGGACTGACTATCAACTGGGATAATCCGTGTTGCTTCCCGTGGACTCGGCTGCTCCCCTGGCACTAGACCCTGGAACCCCTTTGAGGGTGGTTAGGGAGTTTAAATATTTGGGCATTGTGGTCTCGGCGAAATTGGAGGAATATTAACGGCTTAATCTTACCCCCCTTATCAATAAGTTTCAACAAAAAATTGGAGCATGGAAGAAACTATTCCTGTCTGTGGCAGGTAGAGCAAATTTATTAAAAATGATCCTCATGCCCCAGCTCCTATATATACTTCATAATACGCCTGTCTGGTTGGCGCAAAGTAAATTCTACCAGATTGATTCTCTTTTCCGGGACTTGATCTGGAAGGGTAGTAGGGCACGCATTAAACTTGAACATCTTCAGAGGTCAAAAGAGGAGGGGGGCCTGGGAATCCCAAACCCGTGGGTTTATTATGTGTCATCCCAATGTCAGCATATGGTGGGGTGGGGGGAGCCAACTCAATCTACATCGGCCGGGAAGGTCCTTGAGTTTATAGTGGGCAGAGGTCCGCTGCTGGCTAGTCTAGAGGCTGGTAGGTTCCGGGTGAACCCTAACAGGCTCCCGACGATCGCTATGGTGGACAAGATTTGGCAAAGAGTTAGACAATGGAGGGGCATTACGGAGTTCACGCGCTTTTCGTCGGTTTGGTTTGATCCGAGACTGGGGGAGTTTATACGTCTGAGGGGATTTGCTCAATGGAGAAGAGTTGGGATATGGTTTGTGTCACAGCTATTGGTTGACGGCATGCTTAAGACTTGACGAGATCAGGAGGGAGTTCCCTCTTAGTCAATCACTCTTCTTTCAATATCTGCAGCTGCGGCATGCAGTCGATCGACAGCTTAAAACATCAAGAATAGTGGTGCAATCAGATCTGATGGTGAATCTTATAGGGTCACTGAGGGGCACTAGGGGTTTCATCTCCTTCGTATATAGGGGTTTTTTGGATTCATTCCTAGTAAGGCACCCGGCTAAGTCCAGAGAAAAATGGGAGGAGGATGTGGGACTAATCTCGGATTCTCAGTGGGAGAGCGTATTACAATTCATCCCCAAGGTCTCTATAAGCGCAGCCAGGAGAGTCTCACAACTCTACCTAATACATAGGGTATACAGGACCCCGGTCTGGATGAAGAGGGCAGGCCTGAGAGGAGATTCTTGCTGCCCGCGTTGCTCTGAGGATGGGGCAGATCTCCTACATATGATGTGGTCCTGCCCTGCCCTACAGAACTTTTGGGTACAAACACTTAATTTGACTCAGGAGGTAATGGGAGTGGATCTTATAAGGAACCCGCCGACGTGTGTATTGGGATGCATGGAGGATATTGCAGTTGATGAGTGGGGGAAGCTGACCATAGCCAGAATCCTATATGCTGCCAGAAAGCTCATTGCGGCCCACTGGTTAGATGACAAACCGCCAGTTAGACAGGAACTGATTAATAAAGTTAACTTTATTATTTTGATGGAACAGAACATATATGCGAAAAGAGGTCAACACATGCAGTTTGAGAATGTGTGTGGTGGCTGGATGGAGCGCCCAGGCCTGGCTTCGGAGGCTCTTATGAGAGAAAGAATGCGCCTACCTACGCTCCCTTGACCCTCTGTGTTGGTACTTTAAACAGGGATCTTAAGTGGCTGTCTCAAAAAAAGATTCAAAATGTGACATGGTGTGTGATAAGTTCAATGATTTAAAGCAGGGGTCCCCAACCGCCGGTCCACGGCCCAGCACCGGGCCGCTGCAGTGCCCTTGCCGGTCCGCGGACACAAGGGGAGCCAGGGGCGATCAGTGGCGTAGCGGGGGCTGGGGCGGCGCGCAGCAGTTCTTAGCGGCGGCCAGGGAGCGATCAAGCAGCTCCGCTGCCTGCAAGAGGGAATAGCAGGAGCGGAGCTGCAAGGACCCGTCCACTGCGTCCAGCTTCCTGCCCGCCGCCCGCGCTTCCTGTCTCTGACTGACACAGAGAGGAGCGCGGCCACTGCTGTGTCAGAGTGAGGAAGCGCGGGCGATGCTGCGACAGGTGAGAGGAGAGAGGTGGTGTGTGTATGTCTGTCTGTGTGTGTACATGTATGTGTGTGTGTGTGTGTGTGTGTGTGTGTAGCCTGGCCCTGGAGGAGATGGGTGTGTGTGTGTGTGTGTGTGTGTGTTGGTCTGTGTTTGTGTAGCCTGGCCCTGGAGGAGATGGGTGTGTGTGTGTGTGTGTGTGTGTGTGTGTGTGTGTGTTGGTCTGTGTTTGTGTAGCCTGGCCCTGGAGGAGATGGGTGTGTGTATGTGTGTGTGTGTGTTGGTCTGTGTTTGTGTAGCCTGGCCCTGGAGGAGATGGGGACATGAGGAGAAGGCCATGAGGGGAGTGATGGGGTGAAGGCAATGATGGAGAGACAGCAGTGATGGGGTGAAGGCAATGATGGAGAGACAGCAGTGATGGGGTGAAGGCAATGATGGGGAGAGAGGAGTGATGGGGTGAAGGCAATGATGGGGAGACGGCAGTGATGGGGAGAGGGGAATGATGGGGTGAAGGCAATGATGGGGAGACGGCAGTGATGGGGAGAGAGGAGTGATGGGGTGAAGGCAATGATGGGGAGAAGGGAGTGATGGGGTGAAGGCAATGATGGGGAGAAGGGGGTGATGGAGCACTCATTCAAAACCTATGGTGAGTTGAGTCACATTATAAATGTTATTTAATTATAAGTATGCACTGCTAAACTACAACAGTGTCCATAGCCCCGCCCCCTTATGACCAAAGCCCCGCCCCTGCCACACCTCCATCCCCGCCCTGCTGGGCCATGGAAGAATGGTCTTGCTTGAAACCGGTCCCTGGTGCAAAAAAGGTTGGGGACCACTGATTTAAAGGGTTGGGGTTAGGGTGGATGGGGGGAGGGTAGGGGATTTAGGATGTAAGTACAGTTATATCGCCTGTTAGGTTGAACATGGTTTATATTATATGCTAAAGTTAAATGTATTGTCAAAGTTTCATGCTGACAACTTTTAAATAAAAATCATCTGATTTAAAAAAAAAAAAAAAAACTCAAAATGGCCAGAAAAACAGAACTTTCATGTGAAACAGGACAGTCTATTCTTGATCTTAGAAATGAAGGCTATTCCATTCGAAAAATTGCCAAGAAACTGAAGATTTCCAACAACGGTGTGTACTACTCCTTTCAAAGGAGAGCACAAACAGGCTCTAACCAGAGTAGAAAGAGAAGTGGGAGGCCCCGATGCACAACTGAGCAACAACACAAGTACATTAGAGTCTAGTTTGAGAAATCGACGCCTCACAGGTCGTCAACTGGCATCTTCATTAAATAGTACATGCAAAATGCCAGTGTCAACGTCTACAGTGAAGAAGCCACTCCGGGATGCTGGCCATCAGGGCAGAATGGCAAAGAAAAAGCCATATCTGAGACTGGCTTATAAAAGGAAAAGATTAATATGGGCAAAAGAACACAGACATTGGACAGAGGAAGATTGCAAAAAAGTGTTATGGACAGATGAATCCAAGTTTGAGGTGTTTGGATCACAAAGAAGAACATTTGTGAGACGCAGAACTGAAAAGATGCTGGAACAGTGCCTGACGCCATCTGTCAAGCATGGTGGAGGTAATGTGATGGTCTGGGGTTGCTTTGGTGCTGGTAAAGTGGGAGATTTGTACAAGGTAAAAGGGATTTTGAATAAGGAAGGCTGTCACTCCATTTTGCGACGCCATGCCCTGTGGACAGCGCTTGATTGGAGTCAATTTCATCCTACAACAGGACAATGACCCAAAGCACACCTCCAAATTATGCAAGAACTATTTAGGGAAGAAGCAGGCAGCTGGTATTCTATCTGTAATGGAGTGACCAGCGCAGTCACCAGATCTCAACCCCATTTAGCTGTTGTGGGAGCAGCTTGACCGTATGGTATGCAAAAAGTGCCCATCAAGCCAAACCAACTTGTGGGAGGGGCTTCTGGAAGCATGGGGTGAAATTTCTCCAGATTACCTCAGCAAATTAGCTGCTAGAATGCCAAAGGTCTGCAATGCTATAATTGCTGCAAAGGGAGCATTCTTTGACGAAAGCAAAGTTTGAAGGAGAAAATTATTATCGCTATATATAAAATTGAATGTGTGTGTGTGTGTCACCAACCAATCAAGAAGCATCTTTCATTTCACCAGAGCTGTTTAAAAGAAGCTGAGCTGTGATTGGTTGCTATGAACATCAGTTTCCTCACTCTACGGCAACACCTCAGCAGACAGTGACTGGGTGGGAGAAGTCTAGCATCCCCGGAAACATAAGCTACCAGCCATTGTCTCCCCCCCCCTCCCAGAAAAGAACAGAGAGAACATAACAAATGAATCACCCCTCCCGTTCCCATATACCCATCACACATGCTCCATCCCATAGGCACATCTTCCCTTTTAAAGGGATCTCCGGTATGGAAGTTGGGCAAATCCATCCAGCGCTTTAGTTTGACCCCAGGCCTCTCTTAAAGGGATCATTGGATGGAAGTTAGGGCAATTCAACTAAGTACTCTGTTTCTGACCCCAGGCCCCTCTTAAAGGGATCCCCGGTACGGAAGTGAGGGCAAATCCACTCTGCGCTTTGGTACTGACCCCAGGCCCCTCTTAAAGGGATCTCCGGTATGGAAGTGAGGGAAAATCCACTCTGCACTCGGATTCTCACCCCAGGCTTCTATTAAAGGGATGATTGGTATGAAGTCAGGGCCATTCCACTCAGCACTCTGGTTCTGACCCCAGGCTGACGGGATGATGTGGGATATTAAGGGTAGTAGTCCGGTGGCTCTGGCTGACGGGGTGATGTGGGATATTAGGGTTAGTAGTCTGGCGGCTGTGACGGGATGATGTGGGATATTAGTGGTAGTTGTCCGGTAGCTATGGCTGACGGGATGATGTGGGATATTAGGGGTAGTAGTCCGGTGGCTTTGACGGGATGATGTGGGATATTAGTAGTCCGGTGGCTCTGGCTGACAGGACGATGTGGGATATTAGGGGTAGTAGTCCGGTAGCTCTGGCTTACAGGATTGTGTGGGATATTATAGTGAATGTGGCTATGCGGAATGGGCGGGGCTCTATACTCAGCTTTATATATATATATATAGATATAATCATTATAATTTGTTATAACTAACCGCAGTTAGTTACAATGCCCGGGCAGTGCCGGGCTCTTCAGCTAGTATCAAATAAAAATCTTTTTTTCGAACCTTATCGTCAATGTCTGGACTAGATTTTAAATTTATTTGGCAACTCATTTGATTAATAAAAGTATGCGCCTTCGTGGAAATAACAAAATTGTCTGGGTGACCCCAAACTTTTGAACGGTAGTGTGTGGGGTATCAGCATACTCAGGACAAATTGCAGAACAACTTTTGGGGTCCAATTTCTCCTGTTACCCTTGGGAAAATAAAAATTAGGGGTAAAAATATCATTTTTTTATTTTTATGGCTCTACGTTATAAACTTCTGTGAAACACTTGGGGGTTCAAAGTGCTCACCGCACATCTAGATAAGTTCCTTGGGGGGGTCTAGTTTCCAAAATGGGGTCACTTGTGGGGGGTTTCAATAGTTTAGACACATCAAGGGCTCTCCAAAGGCAACATGACACCCGCAGACCAGTCCATCAAAGTCTGCATTCCCAAACGTCACTACTTCCCTTCCAAGCCCCGACGTCTGCCCATACAGTAGTTTTCTCGCACATATGGGATATTAGCGTACTCAGGACAAATTGGACAGCAACTTTTAGGGTCCAATTTCTCCTGATTCCCTTGGGAAAATAAAAAAAATTGTTAACTAAAAGATCATGTTTGTGGAAAAAATGATTTTCACGCCCGGGCGTTATAAACTTCTGCGAAGCACTTGGAGGTTCAAAGTGCTCACCACACATCTAGATAAGTTCCTTGGTGGGGGTCTAATTTCCAAAATGGGGTCACTTGTGGGGGGTTTCCACTGTTTAGGCACATCAGGATCTCTCCAAACGCGACATGGCGTCCAATCTCAATTTCGGCCAAAAAAGTGAAATGGCGCTGCTTCCCTTCCGAGCTCTGCCATGTGCCCAAATAGTGGTTTACCCCCACATATGAGATATCAGCATACTCAGGACAAATTGCACAATAACTTTTTGGGTGCTGTTACCCTTGGGAAAATAAAAATTGGGGGTGAAAAGATCATTTTTGTGGAAAAACACAGGTATTACATACCTGGTGATGTGTTTTTTCATGAGACATGACAGCACCATGAGAGAGAGGGGATCCGCCCAATGAGGACAGGAAACCTTCAAGATAAAAGGGCAGCTCCTCTCCGCATCACTTGTTTTACAGAGCACGAGAGGAACTCCGCAGGTTAGTGTACATATAAATAATACATCTTTTACACTACTAAATTTCCAACACCCAAGGGAGTGTATAATGCTAATAATGCACCCAACTAATGATGTGATCAATAGGGAGGGAATATAAGGGTGCCGTCATGTCTCATGAAAAAACACATTACCAGGTATTTAATACCCGTGTTTTTCCATTCTACATGATGGCACCACGAGAGAGTTACAGAGATTTGTATTCTCTTAGGGAGGGATCACTGCTTGTAACACTCTTCTCCCTAATATGAGATCAGAGGTAGCAAATAGGTCTAACCTATAATGTCTGACAAAGGTAGACGGAGCGGACCAAGTGGCCGCTTTACTGAATTGGTAAATGGGAGCGTCTGCTCTCTCTGTCCAGGAAATCGTCACGGCCCTCGTGGAGTGGGCTTTTAGGCCTTCTGGAATAGCCCTGCCTGCACTGTTATCTGCTGGCATAATGACCTTTCTCACTCATCCAGCTATAGTTTGTCTAGAGGCTGTTAAGGCCCCTCCTTGCCCCTTGGAATGAGACAAATAATGCTCCCTGTTTTCTCCAAGGTCTCGTTACCTCCAAATACTGCCGGAGACATCTCATATCTAGGCCATGAAGCCTCTCCTCCTTCTGGTCGTTAGGGTCAGGACAAAAGAGACGGTAAGGTTATCTCCCGAGCCCTATGGAATTTTGATATCACCTTGATAAGGTATGCTGGATCTAATTTTTAACACAACTCTATCTATGGCCTGAGTGTAGGGAGGGTCTTGTTGATAATGTGAGTAACTCCTCAACCTACTGGCTGACGCGAGCACCTTTAATAAGGCTGTTTGTTTAGGCTGTCCCTATCTAATGTTGTGTTTTTAAATGGTTCCAATGGACTCTGTCAAAGATGACAGGACTAAATTTAGATCCCGAGGAGGAGTAGAGGACGGACAGAGTCAGCTCTAGTACAGGCCTGAATAAACCTGGCCACCCACCTATTGTTTGTCAGGTCGCAGCTGAATAAGGCTGCCAGGGCTGAGACGTGTACTTTGAGGGTACTGACAGCTAACCCCAATCCTAAACCTTTCTGCAGAAAATTCCAGTATTGCCACTATCGGGACTTTCCCTTCCCATATTGGGTCTGAGGTAGATAAGAATTTTCACATATCCTACAAAAAATTTTTGTAGTCACTGGTTTTCAGCTATTGAGTAAGGTGGATATTAACGCTACTGAGAATCCCTTTTCCTCTAGTAGTGACCTTTTAAATTTCAGGCTGTCAACTGCAGCCCAGATCTCTGAGGGACGCTGTGTTAGAGGGTCCGAGACCTCTGTCACTGACATTACTCTCAGCCAATAGAACCATGGCCTTATCGGCCAAAAAAAGGGCTATCAAAATCTCTCTAGCTCTGTCCTCCCTGATCTTCCTCAGAACTGCTGGTATGAGGCATATTGGAGGGAAGGCATACACAGGAGATCTGATGTCCACTCTATCCTGAAGGCGTCTACTGCCAATGGTCTGTCCGCTGGACTTAGGGAGCAGAATTACTGAACCTTCGTGTTGGCTTTTTTGAGGCAGAGAGATCTATACTGGGATTTTCCCACATGTGTCCTATCCATTGAAAAACAGATTCTTTTTGGTACTATTTTCCTTGCCTCAAGTGGTTCCTGCTCAGATAGTCTCCCTTCAAGTTGTCTATACCTCGGATATGCAGGGCCGATAATGAGAGGGACTGGTGTTCTGCCAGAGTCAAGATCCAGCCTCAAGCTGTTTAGCGGAGGCCCTTTGACAAGAGCAGTAACCTTCAGCCTGACAGGGCCGGTGATTATCTGCCTCAAGGACAGAACGGGTGTCTCCCTGGTGGTTTACCTATGCAACCACTGCTTAGTTGTCCTGATAGGACTCTCACGTGGTGTCCACTTTAAGTGTGGTATCAATTCCGCTGGCATTTTTTTTTTAATTGTTAGAAGTTCTCAATCGCTCGAGGATAGGTTCGTTTCCTCCTGGGCCCAGGGATCCTGGAGCCATAATCTGTCTAGGTGGGCTCCCCACCGCCAAGTACTAGTGTCCGTTGTGACCACCTTGGAGGCAGTGTGTGTGTGTGTGTGCCGGGCACTCCCCTCAGAGAGGACTATCTGTAACCACCACCTGAGTGACTGGAGTACAGAGTCCGGAAGGGTGAGCTTTTGCTCTAACCTTCCCTGCAGTTCCCTGTTGTTCTGCAGCACACACCTTTACAGTTCCTTTTTGTGGAACTGGGCCCATTTCACTGTTGGTATGCAGGAGGTGAGGGACCCCAACACCAACATGGTCCCCCACAGAGCTATCTCTGGCTTTTTTATCTCCCTTGTCTTCCTCTGGGAGGTGATGCTCCTGCTCCACTGAATTCATTGTTAACCTCAAAAATTTCTAGATCATTGCTGGTTCCAGTTTGGATTTTTTTTTTTTTTTTTTTGAGGTCCAGCTGCCATCCTAACATCTATAGTGTTTTCATCACTATTCTGACTTGATCTTGATAGTAAGGGAGATTTTTTCCCTATTATCAAGAAGTTGTCCCAATAGGGTATCATCAGAGCATCTTTCCCTCTGAGGTGTGCTGTAGAAAACTTGAGGGCTATCACTACTGCACAGGGCAGGGCCCTGTATTGGAAGTGATCTTACTGAGACCCATCCAGACTGTCACTCTGAGACGTATATGCCCTTATTGCCGGATCTGGTGATAAGTGTTCATGAGATCTCGGAACTGTTATATAATATTCGAGGAAGGAGGAATTCTACTGCTGGCCTTATCGTCTCCACCGGGATTATCAGATACCTATTGAGGTCTTTTCAGAATTATAATTGACCTCCAGAAACTTATCTGGGGCTTCTATCGAAATCTTTTCCAGAACATGTTTGTCTAGGAGTGAGGTTGTTTCCCCTTCCAGACCGTCTTTCTTTGAGAGGATTGCATATGTCCTCTTGGAAGCCAGTGGTGGAACCTTAACTCCAGACCTGATCCCAAAATCAGGGATCTCCAGCTCTCAGCAGAGCGGGTGTCTCTTCCGCTACTGTTCTAACAGTACAGGTCTGACACAACCCCTTATTCCTAAGGTACTTTTCTTTTTTTTTTTCCACATAAGGAATATTCCTTATTCCTAGCTTTTAATTTACCCATTTTTTAGGGACCTCCAATGCTCTACCCCATCAATGTATGTAAGAAGAGTAGAGAGAGGAGACAAGAGAGAAAGAGAACAGACAATATCGTACTGGACTTTCTCGAAGCTCACTCACCACTCGGACGATTCACAAGACAGACACCGGATCTGGAGGCTGACTGGTCTGTACACATGACTCCCATTGAGACTGTGGACCCCTCCTTGTTAACACCATGACGATCCTCCCGTACGCTGTCCGAGCAGCTTCCACTGTAGTTATGGCGCGTCTGGCTCCTCTCATCTGAGCGAGACCGCTACTCCTGCACCTCCTGGCGCGGCTGTAAGTGCTCTGGCAAAAAAGGCTCTCAATCTTAACAAGTTAGCTGCTGCCACTTTCAGATGAGAACAGTCTGATTCAACCTAGAATGGTTGGTGACCCCTGACAGCACTTCTGACAGCATTACCCCATTTTTTTTAATTAACTGATCACCAGGTTGATCCTGCACCTGCCGGTCACCTGCGCTTCCTGGGTGTTATCCACATGCGCACTACATCCGACTTGTTTGCACCCCCAGTAACCACTACTGGTGTGCGCTGATCTTCTCCCTGTGCATGCCCCGGAGCGCACCAGCCTTTCACCCGGGTGCTCGATCCCTTTCTACGCTCGGGGAGTCTTTCTGGCCAGTTCCTGGTGCGCGTCTCTGTCCTGCCACTATCGGGCGCGTCACTTCCGCTGCGCGCCAGGCTTCCGGTCTCTCCCGGCGCTCTTCCAACGCCCGGCCGCCATGACACCCGGCACCGCCGCTCCCTCCCTACCTGGACATGCCCGGAGGGGGCGATAACGCTGCACCACCCCTGGCTACCAAGACGCCCGGTCAACTCCTCCATACCTGTGCTGCATTTTACCTGGAGGGAGCGATCACACCGCTGGCCACCACTGTTCTGCAGGTACTGCTTCTTCTTTATGGCCCAAACGGTGACCGGCGTCCTGGGCTCAACAGGGAGGAATTCTGAGAGGGTCCTCCGAGGAGTCTTACCTCTGCCTGGACACTGATGTGCTTCACGGGCTGCATGGCCACCACACATCAACAGGGAGGGAGCATAAAAGTAGCCTCCGTGGACTTCTATGGGGTATGTTGGCATCTGGGAGGGTACACCCAATGTGGTCTCCGAGGCATCAAACTTCACCCGGGTAATTTCCTCGCGGGCTGTGGACATGCACTCACTCAGGAGGGGCATAGGAATATATGGCCCCCGAGGCGACTACTGGTACCTGGTGACTGGTGTAGCAGATCGGTGCCTGCCAGTAATCACCCGACCCAGGCCCAGGCATCCTCTTCTTTCTTCCAGAATCTTTAAGAGGTTTTCATCTTGAGGGTACCCCATCAAGGACAGGAAACCAACTGATGCGGAGAGAGGAGCCGCCCCTTTTATCTTGAAGGTTTCCAGTCCTCATTGGGCGGATCCCCTCTCTCGTGGTGCCGTCATGTAGAATGGAAAAATTATTTTTTAATTGTACAGCTGTACGTTATAAACTTCTGTGAAGCCCTTGGGGGTTCAAAGTTCTCACCACATATCTAGATAAGTTCCTTGGGAGGGTCTAGTTTCCAAAATGGGGTCACTTGTGGTGTTTCCACTGTTTAGGCACGTCAGGGGCTCTCCAAACGTGACATGGCGTCCGATCTCAATTCCAGCCAATTTTGCGTTGAAAAAGTCAAACAGCGCTCCTTCCCTTCTGAGCTCTGCCATGCGCCAAAACAGTGGTTTACCCTCACATATGGGGTATCAGCGTACTCAGGACAAATTGAACAATAACTTTTGCAGTCCAATTTCTCCTGTTACCCTTGGTAAAATAAAAAAAATTGGACCTGAAGTAATTTTTTTGTGAAAAAAAAGCTAAATGTTCATTTTTTTTTTAAAATTCAAAAAAATTCCTGTGAAGCACCTGAAGGGTTAATAAACTTCTTTAATGTGGTTTTGAACACCTTGAGGGGTGCAGTTTTTAGAATGGTGTCACTTTTGGGTATTTTCTATCATATAGACCCCTTCAAAGTGACTTCAAATGTGATATGGTCCCTAAAAAAAATGGTGTTGCAAAAATGAGAAATCGCTGGTCAACTTTTAACCCTTATAACGTCCTAAAAAAAAACAAATTTTTGTTCCAAACTTGTGCTGATGTAAATTAAACATATGGAAAATGTTACTTATTAAGTTTTTTGTGTACCATATCTCTGTGATTTAAGGGCATAAAAATTCAAAGTTGGAAAATTGCGAAATTTTCAAAATTTTCGCCAAATTTCTGTTTTTTTTTTTACAAATAAACACAAGTTATAGGAATGAAATTTTACCACTAACATGAAGTACAAAATGTAACAAGAACACAATGTCAGAATCACCGGGATCCATGGAAGCGTTCCAGAGTTATTACCTCATAAAGGGACAGTGGTCAGAATTGTAAAAATTGGCCTGGGCATTAATGTGCAAACCACCCTTGGGAGTAAAGGGGTTAAAGACACACTCCCATCAACATGTTTATTCTCTTAATATATTAATATCATCATATTATACAATTGCTCACTTTGTCCTTCTACCCAGCTAATTCTTCTCTTTTCCATTAGGTCTATGATATCACGATTATAAACTGACTCGCTAAATCCTTCCAAGCTCTATGTAGAAACAGGAGATTGATTTTCCTTTTATGACTCATCAGTCACTGCAAAAGTCCCTGGCAGGGGGAGGAGGGAGCAGCTGGGTCAGGAGTTGAAGAGTGGGATTATAAATGAAGGGACAAGAGACTTCCTGTTTCTACATAAAGCAGAGAAAAATTTACTGGGTAGAAGAGCAAAATGAGCAATTGTAAGTAATGTCAGTGCCATATAATATGAGGCCTGCAATATATTAAGAGGATAAAAACTGATGGGAATACTTTTTCAATCCGTTCACGACATTTGCAGTATACAGCTGTGGCAAAAATTGAGACCTCTTGCAAATGATCAGTTTGTCTGATTTTTCTCTTTATAGGTATATTTTTGAGTAAAATGTAAATTGTTCTTTACAAACTTCTGACATGTCTCCGAATTTCCAAGCAATAAATTTTGTTTTTTTTTCTGAAAAGGAAAAATGGTCAAAATTAAAAAGAAACCTCAGTGTTTTCAGACCTCAAATAATACAAAGAAAACAAGTTCATAATCATTTAGAAACAACAATACTAATGTTTTAACTCAGGAAGAGTTCAGAAATCAATATTTTGTGGAATAACCATGATTTTTAAAAACAGCTTTCATGCGTCTTGGCATGCTTGCCACCAGTTTTTCACACTGAGTCTGGTACAAAAATTTAAGCAGTTCTTCTTTGTTTGATGGCTTGTGACTATGCATCACCATCTTGATTACATTCCAGAGGTTTTCAAAGGGGTTCAGGTCTGGAGAATGGGCTGCCCATGACAGGGTTTTAATGTGGTGGTCTCTTAATTTTTGCCAGCGCTGTATATACACACGTCATGGCAATCTTCAATGCACAGGAAGCTGTGTGTGGAAGATTGCCACCAGGTTTTTTAGCCGATTCTGAAAGGTGACACCCGTCACTCAGAGCCAGGAGCGGTGCCCGCACCGCTCCCAGCACTTTAACCTGCTAAATGCTGCAATCGATATGGGTTTCCCTGTAAATCTCTGAAATATGTGATTCGGACAGAATTCCAAATCCAAATGCCCCCCTCTCTTCTGAACACCAGTGTGCCCAAACCGCAGTAATCATCTATGTGTCTGGCATTTCTGTAGCGACAACAGCCTGCCTAATTTACGGGTGCATAAGCTGGGCACAATGAAAGGGCAATACAACAAACTAGGCGTGGGGGTCTGTTTTCCCCTTTATGGTTTTATCATGAAATTATGTGAATAAAACTCATCGTGGATTTTATCAAGTCTCCAGTGCCGGATCTTCCTTCTCTTTTCATGAATCAACAAACTGGTCACTACAATGTACTGGTCACTACTATGGCAGTTTTCAATTTTCACTCAGCAACATCCACTGCTGCTTGCTTCTGGAAAACACCCATGGAGTTAAAATTGTCAATTTTTATATTATATTATGTTTTGCTTATATAGCACTATCATATTCCACAGTGCTTTACATACATTATCATTGCTGTCCCCATTAGGACTCAGAGTGTAAATTCCCTAGTGTGTCTTTGGAATGTGGGAGGAAACCCACGCAAACACGGGGAAAACATACAAACTCCTTGTAGATGTTGTCCTTGGTGGGATTTGAACCCAGGTCCCCAGCGCTGCAAAGCTGCAGTACTAACCACTGAGCCAGCATGCTGCCCTTGCCCTCCAGGAGGCTAATAGCACTCCATCTCTCTCGTGTCTCGCAGTGTGGCTAAGCAGTACTGTACTGCTACATATGGTGTATTTCTATATTCAGCAGAAATTGTGTGACAAATATGGTGCCATTTTTACTCATTTCCCAGTGGGAAAATGTAAAATCTGGGGCTATAACAAAATTTTAGTTTTAAAATGTAATTAATTTTTTTCTGACACCTCTGGTGTTAATATGATCATTGCACCCCTAGATGAATTCACTGAGAGGTGTAGTTTGTAAAAAAGGGTCTTATATGGGGGAATTCTGCTGTTCTGGCAACTCAGGCTTCTTCCCTTCTGAGCATTGCACTATGCCTTAAACGTAGTTTTTGAGCACATATGAGGTATCGGCGTACTCAGGAGAAATTGCACAATAAATTTTAGGGTTCATTTTCTCCTATATGTTTTCACTTTCACAGGTCAATGTTATAAATTTCTGTGAAGCATCTGTGGTTTCAAGGTGTTCACCACACATAAATTCCTTGAGGGGTCTAGTTTTCAAAATGGGGTCACTTGTGGGGTTTTTTCATTCTTTAACCCCTTTCTGACATCAGACGTACAATCCCGTCCATGGGACCCGGGCCCCTATGCCCATGGATGGGATAGTACGTCTACCGCGATCAGTTGTGCCCACGTGGTGAGCCCCGCTGATCGCGGCCGGGTGTCAGCTGATTATCACAGCTGACACCCGGCACAATGTGTCAGGGGCGGTCACGGACCGCCCCCGACACGTTAACCCCTTGCACACCGCGATCAAACACGATCGCGGTGTACCGGGGGTTAAAGGGAAGCATCGGCAGGGAGGGGGCTCCCTCCGTGCTTCCCTGAGCCCCCCACGGCAGCGCAATGTGCAGCGCTGCTGCGGGGGGCCCCCGTCGCCATCTTGGATTCGGGGGGCCTGCAGGAAGCTGGCTTCCTCAGTGCCTGCAAAGCGCAGGCAAGAGGAAGTCTTCTTCAATGCCTGTGACAGATTGCTGATCTGTCACAGTGATCTGTGATGTGACAGATCAGCGATCTGTCACAGGACAGTGATGTCCCACCTGGGACTATTTAATAAAGTTAAAAAAAAGTATTAAAATAATTAAAAAAAAAATCGCCAAATAAATTAGAAAAAAAAAAAAATATTCCCCCAAATAAATCCATTTTTTGGAAATAAAAAAAAAACAAAACAATAAAAGTACACATATTAGGTATCGCCGCGTCCGTAACGACCCGCCCTATAAAACTGTCCCATTAGTTAACCCCTTTAGCGAACCCCTTAAAAAATAAAAATAAAAAACGAAGCAAAAAATGATTTATTATCATACCGCCAAACAAAAAGTGTAATAACGCGCGATCAAAAAGACGCATATAAATATCCTTGGTACCGCTGAAAACGTCATCTTGTTCCACAAAAAACGAGCCGCCACACAGCATCATCAGCGAAAAAATAAAAAAGTTATAGCTCGCAGAATAAAGCGATGCAAAAATAATTATTTTTTATATAAAATAGTTTTCATTGCATAAAACCGACAAAACATAAAAAAATGACCTAAATGAGGTATCGCTGTAACCGTACTGACCCGAAGAATAAAACCGCTTTATCAATTTTATCGCACGCGGAACGGTGTAAACGCACCCCCCAAAAGAAATTCATGAAACGCTGGTTTTTGTTCATTCTGCGTCCCAAAAATCGGAATAAAAAGCGATCAAAAAATGTCACATGCCCGAAAATGGTACCAATAAAAATGTCAACTTGTCCCGCAAAAAATAAGACCTCACATGACTCGGTGGGTCAAAATACGGAAAAATTATAGCTCTCAATATGTGGTGATGCAAAAACTATTTTTACAATAAAAAGCGTCTTTTAGCGTGCGACAGCTGCCAAACATAAAAACCGCCATAAATAGTAAATCAAACCCCCCGTTATCACCCCCTTAGTTAGGGAAAAATAATAAAATTAAAAAAATGTATTTATTTCCATTTTTCCATTTGGGTTAGGGCTAGGGTTAGGGCTAGGGTTAGGGTTAGGGTTAGGGCTAGGGTTAGGGTTAGGGCTGAGATTAGGGTTAGGGGTGTGTTGGGGTTCGGGTTGGAGTTAGAATTGGGGGTTTCCACTGTTTGGGCACATCAGGGGCTCTCCAAATGCAACATTGCGTCTGATCTCAATTCCAACCAATTCTGAGTTGAAAAAGTCAAATGGTGCTCCTTCCCTTCCAAGCTCTGCCATGCACCCAAACAGTGTTTTACCCCCACATGTAGGGTATCAGCCTACTCAGGACAAATTTCAAAACAATTTTTGGGGTCCAATTTCTCCTGTTACCCTTAGGAAAATAAAAAATTGGGGGCAAAAATATCATTTTTGTGGAAAAAAATGATTTTTTTATTTTCACGTCCGAGCGTTATAAACTTCTGTGAAGCACTTGGGGGTTCAAAGTGCTCACCACACATCTAGATAAGTTCCGTGGGGGTCTAGTGTCCAAAATGGGGTCACTTGTGGGGAGTTTCAATAGTTTAGGTACATCAGGGGCTCTCCAAACGCACATGACACCCGCAGACCAATCCATCAGAGTCTGCATTCCAAAACGTCTCTGCTTCCCTTCCGAGCCCCGACGTGTGTCCATACAGTAGTTTTCTCCCACATATGGGGTGTCAGCGTACTCACGACAAATTGGACAACAACTTTTGGGGTCCAATTTCTCCTGTTACCCTTGGGAAAATGAAAAAATTGGGGACTAATTGATCATGTTTGTGGAAAAAATACGATTTTTTTATTTTCATGCCCGGGCATTATAAACTTCTGTGAAGCCCTTGGGGGTTCAAAGTGATCACCACACATCTAGATAAGTTCCTTAGGGGGTCTCGTTTCCAAAATGGGGTCATTTGTGGGGGGTTTCCACTGTTTAGGTACATTAGGGGCGCTCCAAAGGCAACATGACACCCGCAGAACATTCCCTCAAAGTCTGCATTCCAAAACGTCACTGCTTCCCTTCCGAGCCCCGACGTGTGTCCATACAGTAGTTTTCTCCCACATGTGGGGCGTCAGCGTACTCAGGACAAATTGGACAACAACTTTTGGGGTTCAATTTCTCCTGTTACCCTTGGGAAAATAAAAAAATTGGAGACTAATTGATCATGTTTGTGGAAAAAATACGATTTTTTTATTTTCATGCCCTGGCATTATAAACTTCTGTGAAGCCCTTGGGGGTTCAAAGTGCTCACCTCACATCTAGATAAGTTCCTTGGGGGGTCTAGTTTACAAAATGGTGTCATTTGTGGGGGTTTCCACTGTTTAGGTACATCAGGGGTTTTCCAATCGCGACATGGTGTCCGATCTCAATTCCAGCCAAAAACGTCAAATGGCGCTGCTTCCGTTCCGAGCTCTGCCATGCGCCCAAATAGTGGTTTACCCCCACATGTGGGGTATCAGCGTACTCAGGAAAAATTGCACAATAACTTTTAGGGTGCTGTTACCCTTGGAAAAATAAGAATTGAGGGTGAAAAGATCATTTTTGTGGAAAAAATATGATTTTTTAATTGTACGGCTTTATGTTATAAACTTCTGTGAAGCCCTTGGAGGTTCAAAGTTCTCACCACACATCTAGATAAGTTCCTTAGGGGGTCTAGTTTCCAAAATGGTGTCATTTGTGGGGGGTTTCCACTGTTTTGGTACATCAGGGGTTTTCCAATCGCGACATGGTGTCCGATCTCAATTCCAGCCAAAAACGTCAAATGGCGCTGCTTCCCTTCCAAGCTCTGCCATGCGCCCAAATAGTGGTTTACCCCCACATGTGGAGTATTAACGTACTCAGGACAAATTGCACAATAACTTTTAGGGTCCTGTTACCCTTGGGAAAATAAAAATTGGGGTGAAAAGAACATTTTTGTGGAAAAAATATGATTTTTTAATTGTACCGCTGTACGTTATAAACTTCTGTAAAGCCCTTGTGGGTTCAAAGTTCTCACCACATATCTAGATAAGTTCCTTGGGGGGTCTAGTTTCCAAAATGGGATCACTTGTAGGGGGTTTCCACTGTTTAGGTACATCAGGGACTCTCCAAACGTGACATGGCGTCTGATCTGAATTCCAGCCAATTTTGCATTGAAAAAGTCAAACGGCGCTCCTTCCATTCTGAGCTCTGCCATGCGCCGAAACAGTCGTTCCCCCCACAAATCAGGTATCAGCGTACTCAGGACAAATTGCACAATAACTTTTGCAGTCCAATTTCTCCTGTTACCCTTGGTAAAATAAAAAAAATTGAACCTGAAGTATTTTTTTGTGAAAAAAAGTTAGATGTTCATTTTTTTTTAAATATTCAAAAAAATTCCTGTGACGCACCTAAAGGGTTAATAAACTTCTTGAATGTGGTTTTGAGCACCTTAAGGGGTGCAGTTTTTAGAATGGTGTCACTTTTGGGTATTTTCTATCATATAGACCCCTCAAAGTGGCTTCAAATGTGATGTGGTCCTAAAAATAAAATGGTGCTGTAAAAATGAGAAATCGCTGGTCAACTTTTAACCCTTATAACTTCCTAACAAAAAAAAATTTTGGTTCCAAAATTGTGCTGATGTAAAGTAAACATGTGGGAAATGTTAGTTATTGAGTTTTTTGTGTGCCGTATCTCTGTGATTTAAGGGCATAAAAATTCAAAGTTGGAAAATTGCGAAATTTTCAAAATTTTTGCCAAATTTCCTTTTTTTTCACAAATAAACGCAAGTTATTTGAATGAAATTTTACCACTTAGGCTGGTTTCACATTAGCGCTTTTTAAGCGCACGCACGGCCGGGGGTAGCTCCGCCCCCGAGCCGGCTCTCTGCCCGGCGTGCCCGCCCCTTGCTTGTAGCGCCGCCTCCTAGCGCACAGTGGCGCCTGCGATCGGCGCACCCTATCTTTAGCATAGGGTGCGCAGATCGTGCGCAGGCCGTGCGCTAGTTGCGCTTTGACCTGCGCTGCGCACTTTTGACGGTGCGCCGTGCGCGCCAAAATCAAACTTTTCGGATTTTGACGCGCACGGCGCACTGTCAAAAGTGCGCAGCGCAGGTCAAAGCGCAACTAGCGCACGGCCTGCGCACGATCTGCGCACCCTATGCTAAAGATAGGGTGCGCCGATCGCAGGCGCCGCTGTGCGCTAGGAGGCGGCGCTACAAGCAAGGGGCGGGCACGCCGGGCAGAGAGCCGGCTCGGGGGCGGAGCTACCCCCGGCCGTGCGTGCGCTTAAAAAGCGCTAATGTGAAACCAGCCTAACATGGAGTACAATATGTCACGAGAAAACAATGTCAGAATCACCGGGATCCATGGAAGCGTTCCAGAGTTATGACCTCATAAAGGTACAGTGGTCAGAATTGTAAAAATTGGCCCGGTCATGAACGTGCAAACCACCCTTGGGGGTGAAGGGGTTAAGCACATCAGGGCAATCCAAATGTGACATGACACATGCAGACCATTCCATCAAAGTCTGCTTTCCAAAACATCATTCCTTCCTTTCTGAGCCCCGTAATGCACCTAAACAGTGACAGTGGTCATGATGGTGAAAACAGGTTCGGGGGTGGAAGGGTTAATTGGTATGCAGTACGGCAGGTAAAACTGATGATTATCTGGAAAAACCTGCAACTAATAGTCAATTTGAAGACTGCAACAATTTGTAGTAAAACTTCACGCACTTTCCCTTTAGGCCGGGATCACGCTAACCGACGCAAAATACGGTCCGTAGTTTAAATGCGTAATACGGATGAATGACCCCTAAATAGTGCTCCGTATGTCATCCGTAAGCAAGGTGTGGTTGCGTATTTTGCGCGTGTCAGCATCCGTATGTAATCCGTATATAAGGCTACTTTCACACTAGCGTCGGTACGGGCCCGTCGCTATGCGTCAGGCCGACGTACCGACGCACATTGTGAAAGATTTGCACAACGGGGGCGGCGGATGCAGTTTTTAAACGCATTCGCTGCCCCATTGTAATGTCCGGGGAGGAGGGGGCGGAGTTTCGGCCACGCATGCGCTGTCAAAAATGGTGGACACGACGCACCAAAAAACGTTACATGTAACTTTTTTTGTGCGTCGTGGCCGCCAAAACACGACGCATCCGTCGCACGATGGATGCGATGTGTGGCCATACGTCGCACTGCGTCGCTAATGCAAGTCTATGGAGAAAAAACGCATCCTGCAGGCAACTTTGCAGGATGCGTCTTTTCTCCAAAACGACGCATTGCAATGTACGTCACACGACGTTAGTGTGAAAGTAGCCTAATCCGTGTGGAATCCGTACTGCAAGATTTTCTCGCAGGCTTGCAAAATGGACATTTAACGGTTTTGAGGCCTGCAAACTATTTAAGTCATTAGCCTGCACCCTATTTATTGCCTCAGGAACAAGTGGCAGCCTCCATTCTGTCCATTTGTGACCTTGCCTTCACTAGGCGTGTTGGTGTTGTATGTGCAACATGGCAGACAGTCTGAGTTTCAACACAACTGAGCAGGTTCTCTTCAACTGGCTTTTGTCACGCCGCTTTGGTCAACCATACCCAGTGATAGTGGATCCGCGGAGGAGGAGACGCATGTGGGTACATCCACTTTTGAGGCAACGACTCACAAGAGGACATTTTCACCGCCTCTATTCTTCTCTGCGGGAGCATCCTGCAAAATTCTACCAATACTGTCGCATGAGCCTTGCAACAGTTGATCGACTCTTGGAGACAGTGCGCCCTGGGATAACCTTTCAGGACACAAGGATGCGCAAAGCTATATCTGCAGAGGAGCGACTTCTACTCACATTAAGGCATGTACTACACAACCACATTCTCTGTGTTCATGATGTGTTGCCCAAAGTATGTATTTATTGCTTCGTGGACTAATTTTAATGCCCTCATCTTATTCCAGATATCTTGAAACTTACAGACCAGAATGTTATGTGTAATATGTACTGAATATCACTTAGTCATTGTGCGACCCAATATGTGTGTGTTAGTAGATCTGAAATCCTAACAAGTTTGGTATGTATGTACCTGTTTTTTGGTTAATTTGTGCATTCTAAAATGTTCCTTTTCTGTTGTTCTTCAGCTTCCTGTCCACTGGCCTGTCTTATGCCGCCCTCCACCATGAGTTTCTGATTGGAAGATCTACCATTTCTGGCATAGTCAGGTCGACATGTAGTGAAATATGGTCAAGACTACATCAACTCATCATGCCCGAGCCCAGGATGGAAGACTGGTTGAGGATATCAAGGGACTTTGAGGAGGAATGCCAGTTTCCTAATTGTATTGGGGCCCTTGATGGCAAACATATCTGGGTGCGTAAGCCGCCGAACTCTGGCTCCCAATTCTTCAATTATAAACAATACTTTTCTGTTGTATTGTTGGCTCTGGTCGACCCTCAATACAAGTTTATAATTGTTGACACTGGGGCCTATGGAAGGACGGGAGACTCTCGAGTCTTCAATACTTCCATTATGGCTCGGCGGCTACGCACCAACCAGTTGGATCTACCACCACGCCAGCTACCAGGCTCCACTCCAGAATCTGTCCCTTATGTCCTTGTGGCAGATGAGGCGTTTCAGTTAACGTGCAATGTCATGAGGCCATATCCCCGGCGCAACCTTGACCACCGACGCAGAATTTTTAACTTGCGCCTATCACGTGCTCGGCAACTGGTGGAGTGTTCTTTTGGCATTCTTTGTGCCAAATGGCGGGTACTCCAGTCTGCCATTCAGCTGAGTGAACAAAATGTTAATGAAGTAGTTAAAGCCTGTGTGGTTCTTCATAACTTCACCAGGATACATGATTGTTCCTCCACTGCTGGTGTTGTGCGTGGGTTGGACAATGTGCGTAGGGCGAGACCACCTATCAACCCTCAACGTAGACCGCTCTCTGGCCTCAAAGTGCGTGATATTTTCACAAATTACTTTGTCACCTGAGGGTGAAACTTCTTGGCAAGAGCATGCTGTGTCTATGTTATCATTTTTTGGTTTATGTGTGTCTAAATATATATATTTCTACCCCTTCTGATTCTATGACGTTTAATTGCATTGGTAAGCGTATGTTAGTATGCTGACACTGTTTTTTAGAATTGAGACAGACGTAAAATGTAGTAGACAAATGTTTACTTTTGCCTTTTTTTGTGTGTTTTTTTAAAGCAAAACATATTATTGCCATATGAGAACTGTGGCAATGGGCCAAATTGGCCTTTTTGCAGTTGTGAACATTTTTTCCAAATAAAATTTTCACACATAGAAAAAAAAGCAAAACAACATTATGCAATACCAAAATGGCTACATTATAAATTTTGGTAAGTTGGGGGAGGAGAAGGCGAAAGACCAGCCTGTGGTTGCTGCTGGCTACTTTGTCCAACATCGCCCTGTGTGGGGGCATACTGTTGCCCATGATGTGGGTAGTGTACTGCCTTCTGGGATTGTTGTGGGTACTGGCCAGAGTGATAATGAAGAGGGGCATCTTGTTGGGTCTGGTAGGCCCGTGTCTCATACCCACCAATATATCAATGTCGTCCCCAACCAGGTTGGAACCAGCCTCCAACACTGGGTGGGAACAAGTGGCCATATTGGTGAGGTTGGCTAGAGCTAGACATATGTGGTTGCTGTTGGGAAGGTTGGGTAGGGGGAGGAAGGGGGTGAGGTGTAGGCCCACGTATTTGAGGATCCTCAGAGCCTGCTTGAGCAAGCATGTGTGTGGGGTGGCATCAGATTTCTGGGTGAAAGCTGCCACCTCTCCAGATATTCAAATAATTCATATGGGGTATTGGGGTGTGTGCAAGCATCAAGCAGGATCTGAAAACATCCTCGAATACGGAGCCTCACCTCACGGGAAAGGGCACGAAGATGGGGTGGCATCAGATTTCTGGGTGAAAGCTGCCACCTCTCCAGATATTCAAATAATTCATATGGGGTATTGAAGTGTGTGCAAGCATCAAGCAGGATCTGAAAACATCCTCGAATACGGAGCCTCACCTCACGGGAAAGGGCACGAAGATAAAGGGCCAGGCTGCATGAGTATGCCTCCTCGCCATCATCATTATTGACTCTAGCCAAATAGTTGAGGACCCCAGTGTCCACATTGGTACGTGTATCTTGGGCAGAGATCTGGCGCCTTCTTCTTCCTCGCCGGGATGGTCCAGCAGGCTGTGGGGAGCCCCGGATCTGGGCAGTTGGGCTGCTGCTCATGTTGCCCTGCTCCTCCTGTATGGCTGATGGTGCAGCAGCAGACGGTCCTGGTTGTGGATGTGGTCCTGGTGGTGGGGTTTGTGGCGCAGGCACTCGGTTTTCCTGAAAGGATTCTTCACCCATGCTTCTTGTAGGGGGAGAAGATGGGCCAGCCACCTCATCCCCTACAGGATCAATGATGGGCTCTGTATCTGAGCCAGTTCCTCTCTCCGTAAGGTTGGACTGAGTTCTGTTATGAAATAGAGCAGAGCCAAAAATAAATCAATATTTTTGGCCCTGTAAAGTATCTGTGTAATGTGGTGTGAGGTATCTACTTACGGTCTCAGATCCAGAATAGGGGCGAGGAAGGAGAGGCGGTCATAATATACGTATTTCCTCTTTATGTGGCCCGCATCACCACTCCTGGACCGCTGCTGACGTCCCTGCCTGTATTGGTCGCGGATGCTGCGCCAGCATCTCATCACATCTTCCACTGCAATGTGACAGGAAATATTCTCAGTTTCACATATTTGATATGTCAAATTTGCTACCAGTAGCCTAGGCATGTGGCCTTCTGGGGTGTGCTTTCTACCCAGGGTGGCATATATAATTGGGGCATCCAGACCAGATACACAGGGTCACAGTAGTTCATGTATCAAGTAACTACACTTACTAACTTGGTAGGCAGAAGGATGAGGAGCTTGTGGCCTGGGCCAAATGATGGCAGTGTAAAACCATGGGTCACATCAAAATCTACCCGCCTCATGATGAAAAAAGTACAAGCACAGGAAGGGGGGGGGGCTGATTCTATATGCATTTTTTGATGTGAGGTAATTGTAAACAGTTTTTGGGTTGTACTTACTCAGTTGCTGCTGCTCCTCACGTGGCCGATCACCAAAATCGTGGAACATCTGGTGACATATGCGCCTCCATGACGCCTCCTTTCTTGCCCGGTTGGCATAATGGGCATCACGTTGGTCCCAGATTTCTGGCTGCTCCTGCACTAAGACAATAAGCATCTCCACATTGAGAAAATATGGCGCCATGACGCTGCTGTACTCCGTGGAGGCGTACTTCCTGGATGTCTGGAGCGCTTTTTGAGCTCTTTTGCGTGTCTAAGCTTCCTGATGATGGATTGGCCCAATTCCTGTCACCTGCCAAAAGAACTACGTATTTCTCGCAAGTCACACGTGTGGTCCGTGTGTAATCCGTATTTTTTGCGCACCCATAGACTTGCATTGGCGTACTACGGGCGTAGTATGCTGACAATCGCAGCATGCTGCGATTGGCATGGACCGTAGAATACAGGCGAGAATTATACGGCTGTTGGGAGCTGCCCCATAGAGAATCATTTGTCCGTGTGTAATGCGTGCTTTTTACGCCTCTCACTCGTCCGTATTCCTCTCTAGTGTGACCCCGGCCTTACAAGAAAATCCATCAATTACTCCCACTGCATGCTCAATATACGTTATTGAGGATGCAGCTGCACACAAGCTCAGTCAGCTTTACAATGAAATGTCCGGAGAATTTGCAATATAAGGTCAGGTAAGATTTGCATGCTGCTGTTGAGTGGGCCCCCATAATGAATTTTACTGCTGAGTACTTGGCACCCCAGTCCGACTCTGCATTCTAGATTCCTACAATATTAAGATGAGGCACTGCAGAGCTCTCTTCTTGGGACTGGTGGGACCCCTGGCGATGAGTAGTGATATCTGGCTAAGTCGTAGAAATCCCTTTTAGTACACTTGTTTTTACGGATTCTGGCACGAGTACATTTGACCGTTTTCCCAGTATGCTAGTTTTCTTCTTTAACCTGGGGGCTGGAATGTGGTAGATATTGAAAGCTTCTTCTATCCCTGTCTGGGGTAGATAATGGTGCACATTTTGTGTATTTCCCATGCGTGTGCAGCAGCTAATAAAGTCTGTTTGCTATAATATTCGATACTACTGTGAATTCCAGGTATTTTTTTTCCTTTTTAGATCAAACAGCATTGCCTAGAGGGCCCCGATTCACCAAGACTGGCAAAGAGAATGCGAGTCTTGATAAATTGTGCACTGGAGTAAGATGCACAAAACTCATTAAGTGGCAGATGCCCATTAAAGGAAATTTCTCATCCCCTTGGATGCAGCTAACCTATTGATATTGATATGGGTATACAGGTTCTAGAATACTTACAATACCTGTGTGGCTCGTATCTGCTGTCTAGTGCAGAAATCAAACCTATAATTGTAATTTCCTCATTACATTTCCACCCTTCTATGGGCACTGGCTTCTTGTTTCTTCTGCGCAGGTGCTGGCAGAAATAAGGGCACTTATTCTCTGCTTCTTTCTCGTCAACCATGATGCAGTTCAGGTTCCTTTGTATTCACTAGAGTAAGGCTGGTTTCACACTAGCGTTTTGAAGTGCTGCTCCTTGTGCGCTGTTATGCGCTTGCGCATGTCTCCCCTATCTTTAACATGTGCGTGCATTGTTTAGGGCATGTCAGTGTTCATCAGCGATTCTCGTGCGCAGCTTTTTTTAAGGTATGCGCCCGGTCTCGCCAGACGCTACATGTTGCATTTTTTGTTCCGTCCGACGCCCCAAAAATTGCGCATGCGCGCGCGGAATACACAAAAACCTAATATTAAAACCTATGGGAGCGCTGACAATCGCATTGCTCAGCGCACGTCTGCGCTTCTCTGCGCTTATCACAAGATGCCTTTTTGGAGTAAACAGTGTCTAGACACTTGCAAAATCCACACCCCCAAAGAGAAACATTGTTTGGGATGAGTTTAGATAAAGGGAGGGGTATGCCTGCACTGTCACAACTCTACAGATAGCCTTGAGAGAAGACAGACATCAGCACAACAGTGAATTTTGCAGCTTCATCAGCCATGTGAGTATTCTTCTTCTAAAAGTATGCCTGTCTTTTCAAGTTTATTTTGTTCTAATGTTTTTAATTTTTTTTTTATTCAAGATTGTCATCTTCTGGATCGCATTATTCCCCATCACGGGAGGAAATTGCCCAAGCAGAACGTGAGGTGATTATATATGTGCCTTTTGGTAAGTATAGCTTGTTCCAATACAAAGGTTATATTTTACATTTTTTTTTTCAGTCCTCATCATCGGAACAGTCGAGTGAGGTTGAAGAGCGGGAGCAGCAAACCCAAGTCCCGGCGGTGACCCGTAATGTAAGTGAAATCATTAATGTATATCTATTTTTTTTATTTGATTCCTTCTTGCCTTTTTTTTAAGCCTTTTTTTTTTAAACAAACAATTCAAAGACTCTAATGTTTTTCTATTTTTATAGGTTCAACAGAGGGATGAAGACGTTTACCTGGACAATGAACAACTGATCCAACTAGTCCAGGAGCGTGTACTTTTGTGGGACAGCCGTGTCCAGCTGCACAAGGACAATGTGGTGACTCAGAGGCTCTGGAATGAGGTGGCCGCAGCATTGATGGATGACTGGGACAGTGCCCCTGCAACCTCCAAAAAGGCGTTTCGTAAGTAATTTGCTCTGTGATGGTGCCGTAACTATTGACCCTGATTCTGTTGTGTTTCTTGATGGATAAATTCTATCTGTAAACACAACATACCAGTAACAATAGTGAGCGCTTTTTGGTAATGTTGTGATGCATTCTGCTGCCTTGACTGTTTTGACTGATGGTACCGTTGTGTTTACTCATAGATATATTCTATGTGTAAACCTAACAGTATATCAGAATCAACAGTTAACGCTTTTTGGTAATGTTGTGATGCATTTTGCTGCCTTGACTGTTTTGACTGATGGTACCGTTGTGTTTACTCATAGATATATTCTATGTGTAAACCTAACAGTATATCAGAATCAACAGTTAATGCTTTTTGGTAATGTTGTGATGCATTTTGCTGCCTTGACTGTTTTGACTGATGGTAACGTTAGAATATATCTATGAGTAAACCTATGTGTAAACCTAACAGTGTATCAGGATCGACAGTTAACGATTTTTGGTAATGTTGTGATGCATTCTGCTGCCTTGACTGTTTTGACTGTATAGATGTATTGTATAGATGCAGATATATTGCATGATAATATTTTTTTTTTTCTTTTTATTTTATAACAGTGGACAAAGTCCGAACCCGATGGCGCTCGATGAAGGACCGCTTCAACACTGATGTTCGTGCAGAGGGGCAGGTTCGCTGTGGTTCCTCAGCAAGGACCAGAACCAAATACAGATACCATCGGAATTTGGAGTTCCTGAGACCGGTCCTTGCCACTAGAGCGTAAGTATTTTGAATAATTTTTTTTTTGGATGTTGCTTTTATAAATCAATGCTTTTCTATTCCACAGCTGATACTTCTGGTCAATGCATGTCAGTAATTTTTTTTTTTTGGTTCTTTCAACAGCACCTGGAGCAGCACCCTGCCCCCGGAGCGGTCCTTCATCAATCGACCTCGGACCCGTCACAGCCATCCGACAGCCAGGAAGCACCTTGCAGGTCAGCCACACACACAGCTGGTGACCAGGAAGCTGGTCAATCAGGTGTTCCCCTGTCCCAGGTCTCTGCCACTGGTTATGTGGGTACTACCCGCCAGCGGCAGAGGGCCTTGGACAGGCCCGTCTTGCCCGAGTTCATGCACTTGAGCGAGTGCTTTCGTGATAGCCTTAAGGCGCTGTCAGACAGAGTTGAAAGCGGTTATCCCTCGTGGAAAAAGGTTTTAACCAAATGGAACTCCGCTTCAACTCTGTCGAACAGCGCCTTGACTGTCTCGAGGCCGACCACAATAGACCAGCGCACCATTTTTTTAGTAAAATCGAACGGGGCATGGCGGAACACCTTAGTCCTGAGCAACAGCTGAGGGTCTTGCAGGCCTGCAACACTGCTTACTTGCAGGCTATGCAGCAGAATCGGTACGTGCAGCAGTCAGTGGTGTCATTCCCCCCCTGTGCCACCGCTGACTCGCTTTACCACTGTACCGACTTCTGCTGCATACCACTGCACGGCCACCTCTATGCCAAGGCTTGATAGCCAACATTACAGCACCACAAGTGCAGCAGGTCACCTCACCGCCACCACCACCGCAACTGCCGCTCCTGTTTGGAGCACCTCCACCGGCCACACGCCTGCTTGGAATACAGAGACTGTGGACACCAGTACAACATGGAACAGCCCTGCCGCCAACACTCAGACAGGTTGGAGCCCGACCTCCACCACCACACAAACATGGACCAGCACTGCAGTCTCCGGTACTCCTGCAATGACAAGCACTGCCAGCGTCACCACAGAGCAGCAGCCGCTTCAGCACCAGCAGCAATCATAGGCTCGTCTACAGATGAAAAAACAGCCGCAGCAACCTCAACCTGAAATGCAGCAAACTAGGGACCCACATTCCCTATTTTCCACAACTGTGTTGTCTTCACAGGACTCAAGGCGGGCATTGGGCACCAGGAGGCAGTCAAAGCGCCCAAAGAAAGGTCCTAAAAGTTTGACTGTTCAGCAACCCTCTCCTACTAGTTTGTCCACCTCCCTTTCCATGACTGACCTCCCTTCCCCAACCACTTTTGTAGCCCCTTCACCCACCACACCTGCGTCCACTGTAAGTTTGTGTTCCACACTGCACACGCCAAAGATTATACCAAGTTCCCCCAAACGAGGGAGAAAATAATTTTTTTTTTTTTTTAAATAAAACTAAAAATATGTTTTCACACAATGATTCATTAATGTCTGTATCGCCGACTACACACTGCGCCTACACACACAGCGCCATACACTTTGTTTCCTTGGCCACTCATATCTTTACTACAAATGTTTCTTGTGTGGTTCAAGGAGATATGTGTTGTCAACCAAACCAATATGACTTGTATATTCACCACCATTCTCTGCAGTTTACTTGCAAAAACTTAATGGAGGATGTTGTTGAGTGCAAGGCATATCTATTGTTACGTTTGCAGGTATGATAAAAAGTTACTTTAGGATGGTATGTTATTACAATCCTCCTTTTTTTCATACCATCATAGGAATTTGTAATAAACTGATGGGTAAAATACACGTCATATTTACACTACACAGTCCTAGTATAATCAATATAGCACAAAAAAATGTTACTGAATAAATATTATTTGCCGCATCGCCTCAGTGTGAATATATTTCATGCACACTGCTGCGATGAAGCAAATACACTGATGTTTGTTTAGCTTGCCAGATGTTTTAAAGTTAAGGGTTTTTTTTGGGAATCTTCACATCACCATAACACTATTCATGGGTACTGTAGAAGAGGTATCAGTTTGTACTCAAGCAACATATATTATACCACAAATAATATTTATGATTACATGCTAATCCATCACATCAAACATTTTGTATGCTATTTAGTGTTGAGCGATACCGTTCGATACCCAAAAATATCGTATCGGATGGTATCGCCCGATACGAAAAAAATATCGGGTATCGCCGATTCCGATACCGGAAGTCCCATTCAAGTCAATGGGACTTCCGGTATCGGAATTTAAAAAAGCCCTTTATTTCCTTGTTGGCTAATTCTACGTAATTGAAAACAAATAAGAGTCATGTAAAATGTATTGTGGGAGGTGGAGGAGACATTAAAGGCATAGTGGTTTATTCAAATCACATGGCATAGCATTAATTCCAATTTTTTTTTCAAGACGTTCGGAGTTAAAAAGATATTGACTATGTTAACTTTTTTATATTTTGTCAGATATGTATGTTTCACAACTTCCATGCTCTTCACCTTCTTTTGTACTTCTCCCACACTTTCTCTTTCATGATCCGCAGCAGTAGCATTTTTTTCATCAACTTTTTCTTCACCTTATTCATCTTCTTCACCTTCTTCCCATTAATTTTTTTTTCCATTCTTCATATTCTTCTTATTTAGCTATTATTAATTTTCATATGCTATTTCTTCATCTTCTTCCTATTCTTCTTTTTCTTCATTTTCTTATGGTGACAGGCATTCCTGTAGTACTCATCTATAAAAGTTATAAGATTACACCTTACGTTCTGCCTGTCACAAAAGATTTACAACAGGAT
This sequence comes from Dendrobates tinctorius, assembly GCF_039654945.1. Taxonomy (NCBI): domain Eukaryota; kingdom Metazoa; phylum Chordata; class Amphibia; order Anura; family Dendrobatidae; genus Dendrobates; species Dendrobates tinctorius. The sequence continues at coordinate 1,018,775 of NW_027361997.1, read as the reverse complement.
TTGTCTGCATTCAGTTTGGCCTGCAGCAGCAGGCATTTTCCAGGGGCACCACGAGGAGGAACGGACTCACCCCCATTTACTGCTTAGTCTTCTTCTGCTAATAATTTTGATTTCTTCTATGCTGATTTTTAGTCTTATGCTTAATGTTCTTCTGCTTTCTGTTCTTCTGCTTTTGCTTCTTCTGCTTCTTGTTCTTCTGTCTTTTGTTCTGTATCTTGGTGGTTGTCTTCATGTTCTTTGTCCTCTTGGTCTTATTATTTAGGGTCATATTTCTGGTCTTCTTTGGTGTGGTCTTCAGGGTCGTCGTCATCAGGGTCGTCGTCATGGAGATCAATAAGGATTACCAAAGACAATTTCAAAAAGCTTGATCTTGGAAATGTAGCAGAAGGTACAAGAAGGCTGAGAAACTGGCGAGAACCAGCTGACAGTACTGGAACCCGTAGTGGCAGCAGAAGGAACAATAGCCAATGGCACTACTGAGGAACAGCTGACAGTGCTGGACCCCGGTTACTATGCAGGAGGTACCTGTGCTAGAAACCACTACCAAGGACCAGCTGACGTTGCTGGACCTCGGATACCGAGATGGAGGCACCTAGGCCAAAGGCTCTGGCGAGAACCAGCAGACAGTGCTGGAACCCGGATGGGTAGCAGAAGGAACAAGAGCCAATGGCACTACCGAGGACCAACTGACGGTGATGGACCACGGTTACTAAGCAGAAGGTACCTGTGCTAAAAAGCACTACCAAGGACCAGCTGACGGTGCTGGACCTCGGATACCGAGATGGAGGCACCTAGGCCAAAGGCGAGAAACTGGCGAGAACCAGCTGACAGTGCTGGAACCCGGGTGGGTAGCAGAAGGTACCTATCCAAAGCAAAGTAGCCAGGCCGCAAGCCGGCCGCAGTTACCGAAACCCACAGTCCTACAGGGGGTCCATGTCCCATTGGCACTACGGATCCAGCCTTCAGTGCCAGTTCCCGCAGCCCACATAGAAGTCACCTAAACTGCAGGCACCGTAGAGTCGGCTAACCCGGCCGCAAGGCGACTGGACAACGGATTGGTGGCATAGTGACCTTGACACTACCCGGAAACAGCTGGCGTGCTGGAACCAGGCTGGGCAACAGGGAGTACCCGTGCCAAAGACACTGCCGAGAACCAGCTGACGGTGCTGGAACCCAGATGGGTAGCAAAAGCTACAAGAGCCAATGGCACTACCGAGGAACAGCTGACGTTGCTGGACCACGGTTACTAGGCAGGAGGTACCTGTGCTAGAAAGCACTACCAAGGACCAGCTGACAGTGCTGGACCTTCGGATACCGAGATGGAGGCAACTAGGCCAAAGGCTCTGGCGAGAACCAGCTGACATTGCTGGAACCCGGGTGGGTAGCAGAAGGTACCCATCCAAAACAAAGTAGCCAGGCCGCAAGCCGGCCGCAGTTACCGAAACCCACAGTCCTACAGGGGGGTCCATGTCCCATTGGCACTACGGATCCAGCCTTCAGTGCCAGTTCCCGCAGCCCACATAGGAGTCACCTAAACTGCAGGCACCGTAGAGTCGGCTAACCCGGCCGCAAGACGACTGGACAACGGATTGGTGGCATAGTGACCTTGACACTACCCGGAAACAGCGGGGGTGCTGGAACCAGGCTGGGCAACAGGGAGTACCCGTGCCAAAGACACTGCCGAGCACCAACTGGCGTTGTTGGAACCCAGGGACAATCATGGTGAAGGCCGAGGCCTACTTGGTAGTTTTAGATTGTTTGTAGGCTACAACAGACTGTCAACGTGCTCCAATTAGGCATCTGTCTCCACTCTGTTTCCAGGATTTCACGTGACCACCAACACCGCCAGTTTATGCGTACAGTAGCCGTCTGCCCAATCCACACATGTTCCTGTGTTACTGGGGTTCTGTAATGTCAGCAGATCCCCTGATGTGTGTCTGCAACTGTCTCCTGCTATGTCCACATTCCCACCGCTTGCAGTGGGAAGGTGGACAGCGCAGGAGACAGTGCCGGACACACATTGGGGGATCTGCTCACGTAACAGAACACCAGGAACACAGGAACAAGTGTGGAATGCGTGGACGGCAACTGTGAGCAGGAACTGGTGGTGTTGGAGGTCAGGGGAAATACTAGAGACAGAGTGGAGACAGAGGCCAAATCAGAGAATGTTTAAATCTGAAGTAGTTACAATTTGGAGGCAGCAGCAGTTTGCCCTTCCACACAGCAGGGGATCAGCTGACGTTACCGAACCCCACTTTCACATGAACGAGTGTTTTTTTCTGTGTGGACAGCACTTCCGAACAACAACTGACGATGTTGGAGCCCAGGGATAGTCATTTTGTAGGCTGAGGCCTACTTGGAGGCAGTTTAACATAAGACGTTGTTTGAATTTGGAGGCAGCAGGAGAGTTTGCCATACACAGCTGACGTTACCGAACCCCACTGTCACGGGGTCCTTCTCTGGTATCACACAATCAACAGAGCAAGCGAAGAGTGAACAATTCCAAGACCTTTATTCAGGCAAAAATACGAAAAGGTCCATATTCAGTCCACCACACAAAGGATAAGATAGTCCAGAATAAGAATGCAGTCCAGTATCAGGATAAAATGTCCAGGGAAACGAGATTCCACAAGTCTAGCATTCAGAGGATAAAAATGGATCCTTCTCTCTGAAATGCAGCCTTTTCACCATCATGTCTATACCGGAACTGACCTGTCCAGCTGCCGTTCTTCCCCCCACCCCCTTCCTTGTCCAGGGGTAGTCCAACAAGTTGCCTCCCAGAGGAGAACAAAAGGCCTTAGGGATTAATGCAATACAGGGGATCATCAAGAGACAGATACAGTGAGGCTGTAGACTTACAATGTAATAAGAAAAACGAAAAACACTATGAAAATAACTGGAATTGTTAAAAATAGGAATATACAAAAAATGACATCCACATAACATATCACACCATCACAACCTCTCCCCCCCCCCATAATAAGTGAGCACGCCATGAGGTCTACACAGACCTCTGGCCTGCTCACTTTAGTCCATATTGCTCAGTTATTTATAGTTCCTTGTACAGTGGCAGGGGTAGGTCGGCCTGGGGAGCCTATGGTTCTTCTTGTCGAGACAGTCCATCGGCGTTCTGGTGTTGGCTTCCCCGCTTGTATTGGATGGAGAAGCTGTAGGGTTGTAAGGACAAGCTCCACAGCAGCAATCTTCCATTGTCCCCTGATACGCGGTTCAGCCATGTGAGGGGGTTGTGGTCTGTAACAATTGTGAAGTCTCTGCCATACAAGTAGGGCTGCAATTTTTTTAGCGCCCATACGATGGCAAGGCACTCCTTTTCAATAGTGGCATAGGCAGCTTCCCGATCCAGTAGTTTCCGACTGGCAAAAGCAACAGGATGTTCTCCGGCGGCGTTCACTTGGCTAAGTACTGCCCCAATCCCAAAGGTGGATGCATCTGTCTGCACGAGGAACCTGCGTTTATAATCCGGGGCAGCCAAGACAGGAGCAGTGACGAGGGCAGTCTTTAACGCTGAAAAGGCATCCTCGCATGCCGTCGTCCACGTCACATTCCTAGGCATGTTCTTGCGGGTCAAGTCGGTTAGGGGCTTGGCCAAGGTGCTGAAGTTAGAAACAAATTTGCGATAGTAACCAGCAGTTCCTAAAAACGCAAGTACCTGCTTTTTAGTCTGGGGTCTACACCAGTTGCTAATGGCTTCCACCTTGGCAGGCTCAGGCCTTAGTGTTCCACCCCCTACTCTATGCCCGAGGTACTGCACCTCAGCCATCCCTATTTGGCACTTATCAGGGCGAATGGTCAGTCCTGCAGTAAGGATACAGTCCAGCACTATGCCCAAGTGTTTAAGATGTTCCTCCCAGGTTGTGCTAAAAATGGCGATGTCGTCTAAGTAAGCACAGGCAAAGTCCTGACATTGTTGTAACAGTCGATCCACCAGTCTCTGGAAAGTAGCGGGGGCAGTTTTCATCCCATAGGGCATTCCCAGGAACTCATAAAGCCCAAATGGAGTAATGAAGGCTGAGCGCTCCCGAGCGTCCTCCGTTAGGGGTATCTGCCCGTACCCCTTGCTCAAGTCTAACGTGGTCACAAATTGGGCACTGGCCAGACGATCCAATAGATCATCAATCCTGGGCATGGGATAAGCATCACTCTTGGTGGCATCATTTAGTCGTCTGTAATCAACACAGAATCGTGTTGTACCATCCTTCTTGGGGACCAGGACGACAGGAGAGGCCCAAGAACTGTGAGATGGCTAAATAACTCCCAGTTGTTTCATCTCCTCTAGTTCGTTCTTTATCATGCCTTGAACAGCCTCTGGAACCCGGTAGGCAGCCTGCTGGATGGGACGTTGTCCGGGGGTTTCCACATGGTGACTGGTGAGAGTAGTCTTCCCCGGCTTTGAGGAGAAAGCAGCAGCCCTCGGCCTTAGTACGGCGACAATATCGTCCTTTTGTATATCCGATAAATGGGAGCCCAGGGGCACTTGTTCCAGTGATCCTCCCGCTTGGGCAACCTGGAGGAGATCTGGGAGATACTCGTCGGCGGCGGTATCACTAGGGGGGTGGCAGACAGCTAGAACAGGCAGAGATCGGTCGTGGTAGTCTTTCAGCATGTTAATGTGGACGGTTTTCTGTCGTCGACCACTAGAGTCCAGGGCAATAACATAGTTAGTGTCATTAATTTTCTTAACAACCTGATAAGGGCCTTCCCACACTGCTTGAAGCTTGTTGGCAGGGGAAGCAGTAATCATGAGCACTTGCTGTCCTTCCATAAATTCCCGGTTCCTGGCATTACGGTCATACCAGGTTTTTTGTCTGGACTGGGCCATTCGCTGATGTTCTTTAGCGAAGGTAGCTAGCTGGGCGAGACAGTCTCTGAGCTCTAGAACATAGGGAACGATGGGCATTCCGGTATCTGAGATGTCTCCCTCCAAATGTTCTTTCAGAAGAGTGAGAGGCCCACGGACCTTCCGGCTAAACCGTAGTTCGAAGGGAGAGAACCCTGTGGACTCTTGGGGAACCTCCCGATAGGCAAAGAGGAGATGTGGAAGGTACTTTTCCCAGTCTTTTTCAACGTCAACAAAAGCCCTCAGCATATTTTTTAGGGTTCCATTAAAGCGTTCACATAGTCCATTGGTCTGCGGGTGGTATGGGGTGGTGCGAATGGCTCGAACACCACAGGTATGCCATAGGGACTGGACCAGATCTGACATGAACTGAGTGCCTTGATCTGACAATATTTCACTAGGAAACCCTACCCGGGTAAAGATGGTAACAAGGGCCTTGGCTACCTTTACTGCTGTAATACTGGACAGGGCCACAGCTTCAGGATACCTAGTGGCATAGTCCACCACGGTCAGGATATATTTTTTCCCCGAACTGCTGGGGTGGGCCAGAGGACCTATGATGTCGACGTCTACACGTTGAAATGGTTCCTCAATTATGGGCAGGGATTGCAGGGGTACCTTATGTCGAGCTCCTGGATGCCGCATTCGCTGGCACACATCACAGGTGCGGCAATAATGGGCTACAGACTGCGAGACGCCCGGCCAGTAAAATCTTTGGGAGAGTCTCTTTTCAGTCCTTTTTCTCCCTTGATGCCCAGCCAAGGGGATGTCATGGGCCAGTTGAAGTAGCTGTGCCCTGTACTTCTGAGGGACAATGAGTTGCCTGGTCGTTGCGTCAGGGTTGCCCTGGTCACTGCCCTTTGTTACACGATAATACAGTCCGTTTTCTCGAGTGAAGCCATCCCCATTATCTCCCATGTGCCCAGTTTCTGCCTTTCGCCTAAGGGCTGCTAAGGTAGTGTCACCCTCTATTTCTCTCCTAAACTCCTCTCTGTCCCAAGACTCTCCCAATGTAGTAGCAGCGAAAGTATTGCTTACCGACTCTGATGCGGTTCGTGGTGGTTGCTCCCCGGTGGGGTCCGGATGATCCGTACAGGCTCCCGGATTGTTGGGGTTACACTCCACATTGCGTTACTCCCTTTTTCAAGCTCCATTGCTTCCTGTCTCCGCTCTTCCTGGCGGGCAGCCTCCTCCTTGTACTCCTGAGAGACGCCGGGGCCCAGAACCGCCATCTCTTCTTCATACCACACCAACCACTGGCTTTTCTGGATGGGGATCCCGGTCTCCAGTGCTTGTCCTTCAGACATCTGGGAGGAGGTGGCCGGGCTAGCGCCCACCAGTAGATCGATTAAGGCCTCTTTAGTCAGTCCCTGGTAGTTCAGGCCCAGGTCTCTGGCTCTCTCCTGTAAACTGCATACAGTCCAATTTCTGTACTCACTCTGTGGGTGGTTCTCCATTGGGTTACGCTCTGTTGATCCCACTGCTGCCACCAGTTGTCACGGGGTCCTTCTCTGGTATCACACAATCAACAGAGCAAGCGAAGAGTGAACAATTCCAAGACCTTTATTCAGGCAAAAATACGAAAAGGTCCATATTCAGTCCACCACACAAAGGATAAGATAGTCCAGAATAAGAATGCAGTCCAGTATCAGGATAAAATGTCCAGGGAAACGAGATTCCACAAGTCTAGCATTCAGAGGATAAAAATGGATCCTTCTCTCTGAAATGCAGCCTTTTCACCATCATGTCTATACCGGAACTGACCTGTCCAGCTGCCATTCTTCCCCCCACCCCCTTCCTTGTCCAGGGGTAGTCCAACAAGTTGCCTCCCAGAGGAGAACAAAAGGCCTTAGGGATTAATGCACTACAGGGGGTCATCAAGAGACAGATACAGTGAGGCTGTAGACCCTACAATGTAATAAGAAAAACACTATGAAAATAACTGGAATTGTTAAAAATAGGAATATACAAAAAATGATATCCACATAACATATCACACCATCACACCCACTCACACATGAACAAGTGTGTTTTTCTGTGTGGACAGCACTTCCGAGCACCAACTGGCGTTGTTGGAGCCCAGGGACAATCATGGTGCAGGCCAAGGCCTACTTGGTGGCAGTTTTAGATTGTTTGTAGGCTACAACAGACTGTCAATGTGCTCCAATTAGGCATCTGTCTCCACTCTGTTTCCAGGATTTCATGTGACCACCAACACCGCCAGTTTATGCGTACAGCAGCCGTCTGCCCAATCCACACGTGTTCCTGTGTTACTGGGGTTCTGTAATGTCAGCAGATCCCCTGATGTGTGTCTGCCACTGTCTCCTGCTCTGTCCACATTCCCACCGCTTGCAGTGGGAAGGTGGACAGCGCAGGAGACAGTGCCGGACACACATTGGGGGATCTGCTCACGTAACAGAACACCAGGAACACAGGAACAAGTGTGGAATGCGCGGACGGCAACTGTGAACAGGAACTGGCAGTGCTGGAGGTCAGGGGAAATACTAGAGACAGAGTGGAGACAGAGGCCAAATCAGAGAATGTTTAAATCTGAAGTAGTTACAATTTGGAGGCAGCAGCAGTTTGCCCTCCACACAGCAGGGGATCAGCTGAGGTTACCGACCCCCACTATCACATGAACGAGTGTTTTTTTCTGTGTGGACAGCACACAGCACTTCTGAGCACCAACTGGCGGTGTCGGAGCCCAGGGAAAATCAGGTAGTAGGCCGAGGCCTACTTGGTGGCAGTTTTCGATTGTTTCTAGACTACTAATAACTGTCAACATACTCCAATTAGGCCTCTGTCTTCACTCTGTTTCGAGTATTTCCTCTGGCTTCCAACCACGCCAGTTGCTGCTCTGAAATGCCGTCTGCACAACCCACACTTGTTCCTGTGTTACTGGGGTTCTGTAACAGCAGCTTCTCCCTAGAGGTGAGTTAGGCAATGTCTCCTGCTCTGTCCACTTTTCCACTACAAGTAGTGGGAATGTAGATAAAGCAGGAGACATTGCCGGACTCACCTCTGGAGATGCAGTGGAGACAGAGGGCAAATCAGAGAACATATTAAATCAGAGGTAGTCAGAAGTTGTAGGCAGCAGGAGAGTTTGCCGTACACACAGCAGGGGATCAGCTGACGTTACCGAACCCCACTTACACATGAGCGAGTGTTTTGTCTGTGCGGACAGCACTTCTGAGCACCAACTGGTGGTGTTGGAGCCCATGGAAAATCAGGTAGTAGGCCGAGGCCTACTTGGAGCCAGGTGTAAATCTGAGGTTGTTTGACTGTGGAGGGAGCAGGACACTTTACCATACACACAGCAGGGGATCAGCTGGCGTTACCGAACCCTACTTACACATGAGCGAGTTTTTTGTCTGTGCGGACAGCACTTCTGAGCACCAACTGGCGGTGTTGGAGCCCAGGGAAAATCAGGTAGTAAGCCGAGGCCTACTTGGAGCCAGGTGTAAATCTGAGGTTGTTTGACTGTGGAGGCAGCAGGACACTTTGCCATACACACAGCAGGGGATCAGCTGACGTTACCGAACCCCACTTACACATGAGCGAGTGTTTTGTCTGTGCGGACAGCACTTCTGAGCAACAACGGGCATTGCTGTAGCCCAGGAAATAAAGTTCAGGTCATAGAAACATGAACACAACAGGAGACCTGCATCCTGTTGCCAGCCAATTATTTATTCTGGAAGAGGACTGGCAAATTCAGGTGAGATCCAGGCCTTGTTCATTTTCAGAAAAGCCGGTCAACATTATCGGCGGATAGTCGCATGCAACGGTCTGTTACCACACCACCTGCAGCACTAAAGACACGTTCCGATAATACACTGGCAGCAGGGCAAGCCAGCACCTCCAATGCATACTGGCTAAGCTCTGGCTATGTATCCAGCTTAGAGACCCAATACTTGAACGGGGAAGAGCCGTCTGGGAGTACACTAACAGGGCAAAACAAGTAGTCTGTCACCATCTGACGGAAACGTTGCCTCCTGCTGACTGGAGCCGTCTGTGATGGTGTAGCCGTTTGTGGCGGTCCCACAAAACTTTTCCACATTTGGGCCATACTGGCCTTGCCTTGTCCTGCGGCACTGCCTCTGCTACCTCTTTGTGCAGAGCTTCCTCCACTGCCTCTACCCACATGGCTGCTTTGAAAAGCACTACCAGCAACACTTGCGGGGGAATGGAGAACATGATGGCCTGCACAAGTGTTTCTTGGTACTCCTGCATTTTTCGCTCCCGGTTCAACTGTGGTATGAGGCTTTGTAAGTTGACCCGGTAGCGAGGATCTAGGAGGGTGTACACCCAATAATCAGCCGTGTGGAGAATGTTGGCGATGCGGCGGTCATTTAACAAGCACTGCAGCATGAAATCAACCATGTGCTGCAGACTGCCAACTGGACCGGAAACGCTGTCCCCAGCTTGAGGCAGCATCTCAGCCTGCTCAGCATCACCCCACCCTCGCTGTACTCACTGACTACTAGAGTCTTGTGTACCTCCCTCCTCTGGAGAGATGTGTTCCTCCTCCTCCATTGACTCCTCGTCATCCTCCTCACTAAGTGTCCCCTGCCTGGGCCTTTGTGTGGAAGCACGTTGCGCAGACTTGCCAGAAGCAGAAGGGATTTCTGACTCCTCATCCTCGACCTCTTCAAAAACCTCCTCAGTTAGTGCTTGTAAGGTTTTTTGAAGCAGACAGATAAGGGGGACAGTCATGCTGACTAGTGCATCATCTGCACTGGCCATCCGCGTGGAGTCATCGAAGGCACGCAAAACTTGGCAGATGTCTCTCATAGTGGCCCACTCAGTTGTGGTGAAGTGTGTGTCCGGCGCACAGTGCGACTTGTTTGCGCCTGATGCAGCTGGTACTCCATTACTGCTGCCTGCTGCTCACACAACCGCTCCAACATATGTAACGTTGAATTCCACCTGGTGGGGAGGTCACATATGATGCGATGTTCTGGCAGGTGGAATCGGCGTTGCAGAGATGCAATGCGCGATCTTGCCATGCTGGAACGCCGCAAGTGAGCACACTAGGCGAACCTTGTGCAGCAGTGCATCAAGATCTGGATAGTCCCTCAGAAAGTTCTGCATGACCAAATTGAGCACGTGTGCCAGACATGGTATGTGAGTGAGGTTGCCTAGGCCCAGAGCTGCCACTAGATTTCGGCCATTGTCACTCACTACCAAATCTGGCTGGAGATTCGCTGGCACAAACCACACATCGCTCTCCTGCTTGATGGCATTCCAGAGCTCCTGTGCTGTGTGGCTCCTATTCCCCAAAGAAATTAATTTAAGGATGGCCTGTTGACGTTTGGCCACACCTGTGCTCATATCTGGCCTAACAGGCTCATGCAGTGCTGATTCCGAGGAACTAGAGTAGGAGGAGGACTCAATATGTACAGACTGCATTCCTGCAATCCTTGGAGTTGGCAGAATACGTACAGAGCCACTCTCCAGATCTGTACCCGGCTCCACAACATTGACCCAATGGGCAGTGAGGGAAAGGTATCGTCCCTGTCCATGGCTACTGGTCCACGCATCGGTGGTCAGGTGGACCTTGCTACTGACGGCGTTTAGTAGCGCATTTTTAATTTTTACCTCCAAATGCTTTTGCAGGGCAGGGACGGCTTGCCTGCTGAAATAAAAGCGGCTGGGCACATTGTATTGTGGAACTGCCAATGACATCAAGTTCCGGAAGGTGTCAGTCTCCACCAGCCTGAATGACAGCATCTCAAGGGCCAGTAGTTTGGCAATGCCGGCATTCAGAGCCAGTGCTCAGGGATGGTTTGCCAAGTATGGCTGCTTTTTCTCCCATGCCTGTGCTACTGATTGCTGGTGAGTGGCCTGGGAGTGTGCTGATGACTGAGAACGTGGTTCAGTGGGTGGAATTTCACTGGGTCTCTGGACAACAGTGGCAGTGGTTCTTCCATGGCGTTCCAGTGAGGAAGCCGAACCAGCTGTGTGTGAGCTGGAGGAAGAGGCCCCAACACGAGCTGAAGAGGTGGTAGGTGCTGCTGAAGGTTGGCCTACATCTTCAGTGTGTCTGTGTAACTCCACCTCGTGCTTGGTACGCACATGTTTCCACATATTTGTGGTATTGAGGTTGCTCACATTTTTCCCTCGTTTCACTTTCTGATGACACAGCTTGCATTTGACAAAGCAAATGTCATCTGCAACTGTGTCAAAAAAAGACCACGCACTGCAAGTCCTGGGAGCGCCCGTTTTGTGTTTTGGAAGAGGATTGCTCCTCACGGGTGCCAAAGTGGAGGCTACAGGCAACCAAGTCTGCCCCCGCCCTCTCCCTCCTCTTTTGGCCGTTCGGGGAATCTCTTCCTCAGAGCTGCTCCCACCACCTTCCTGTGGCTGACGCCATGATGGGTCAAGGATCTCATCATCTCCACTCCCCTCTTCAAGCACCGGCTGGTCCTGGGTTGTCTCGCCAGCGCCGTACGCACCAGAAATTGGCAACTGAGTCTCATCATCATCAGATGAGCACTGAGGTGTGCTGACAATAGGCACTGGCCCACCCGCCTCTTCAGATTCTGAGGGACAAAGCAGTTGCGCATCAATGGATACTCCCTCTTCTTCACGCTCTAGAATGCTGCTTGGCTGGCCACCTCTTTCCAAGCCAACAGATTCTGAGAACAGAAGTAAAGATTGAGATGGGTCCTGTCCAGGGCTCTCAGACTGCCTGGGCAATTTGGCAGGTGGTGAAGAGACAGATGGTTGCTCTTCAGTGCTCTGGCCCTGGGAGGATGCGGAAGTCATTGAAGTGGATGCGTTAGCTGCCATCCATCCGACAACGGCTTCAATTTGTTCGTCACGCAGCAGTGGGGTACGGTGAGGTCCTACAAAGCTGCGCATGAAGGACTGTTGCCTGGTAAAAGTGGGGGATGCCGGGTCACTGGTGGCCGCAGCAGACACCGAATCCCCATGTCCTCTCCCTGCTGAATCCCCCCGTCCTCTCCCTGCTGAAACTCCACAGCCACGACCACGTGCCTTACTCCCTGCCTTCTTCATCTTGGTAGACTGATAAAGATAGGCAGAAAAGTAAAAAAGGGGTGGCTTAGTGTTCTTATTCCTGAACACCTGCTAACCAGTATAAGAAACACTAATTTGGCTAAGAGTGTGTGTACTACACTTTAATATGATCTAATGTGGCCTACACAACTGTAAACTGGAGTGTTTGGTGAACTTTATTTCCTTTTTTTTTTTTGGGGGGGGGGGGAGAAAAGGATGTGACCAAAGTTTGAAAGCTATAGTATCACAAACTTTTTGGAGCGATTACAATGCAGAAAGCTAGCCTACAATGCAATTGATGACGCTCCAAAAAATAGGGTGATACTAGTCTGGCTGGCCCTGAAGGGCACAAGCCAGCAAAAAGGCTCCTCTATCTAATCCTATATAGTGTTTGCAACCAACCAATGACAATGGATGCGGATGGAAGCACACTAATATAGGAGCAAAAATCTGGATAAATTAGCTGCAAAAAAAGGACTATGTATGAGGCAGTGACGCACGCTGAGCGGACTACAACCAGCGGTGGCTGTAGAACACACTGCAACGTGAGCTGCGCTCACACACAGAGAGACCTATCAGACAGCCAAAAACAGTGCAGAGAAATGGGCTATAGCACTGAAAGGCTGCTGAAAGGCTCCGCTGTCCACTCCTTTAGTGTTTGCAACCAACGTATATGGATACGTATGGAAGCACACTATACAGGAGAAAAAAAAAGCAGCAATAAAAGAAAAATGTGTATGAGGCAGAGACACACGCTGGGCGGCCTACAAGCAGATGTGCCTGCAGGACACACTACACAGCGTGGGTCTGCACTCACACAGACCATGCAGACAGCTATTAAAACAGCGCTGCTGGGCAAAAAAAAATGCTACAGTGGTGGATTATGTAGCCTAGGTAGAGCAATAGATATGTTTGATGATCGCTATTTCTAACTGTCCCTCACAGCCTGTCCCTAACTGAATTCTCAGCAGAGTGAACCCGAAATGGCGGCTGCTGCGGTTTTTATAGTACATCATTTCAGCAGCCAATCACAGCCATGCCAGTAGTTAACATGCCTACATGCCTAACAGGATGTGCCCGCACTTCTGAGGATCCCCATTGGCTGAATCAAATCGAGCGGGCTCCTAGCATTATGGGAACTTCCGATTCCGGTATTCGATATGAAAAAAGTATCGGAACTAAGTATCAGAATTCTGATACAGCGAATATCGGCCGATACCCGATACTTGCGGTATCGGAATGCTCAACACTAATGCTATTGAGTAAACAAATCTCAATTTTTACCTGGAGTTCATGTGATCAAAATATTATTGGTGGTCGCTACAAATGAGCACACTTTGGAACTGATTTTCATTAAAAAAAAAGTGTGTTTATTCACCTACTCTGGAGTGATAGTAAATTGTTGATGCACAAGACACAGCATCATGAATTCACAAGAATACATGGGAACACATGGATATTGTATTGCAGTGTAGAAAAATATTGCACTGGGTATAGGTATAAAGACATGTTTATTTAAACCAAAAACAGTAAAAAAAATTTTATTACACCATCTGATCATGCCATTCCACACTACCAACATCTGAGATGAAGTAAGCCGCAAAGTGGTCCCTCATTTGCCCAACTTTGACGGATGACCTGAGAGGGTGCTGATTGAAATCAGGCAAGGGGTTTGAAGATGGTTCATCAAGTTCAAAGTTAGGGTTCTCTTTACACATCACAAAATTATGGAGAACCACACAAGCTTTCACCACCTCATCCACAGTTTCCAATTTAAGATTAACTGCTGTGGCAAGAATGCGCCATCTGGACACCAGAATACCAAAGGCACACTCTACAGTTCTTCTTGCGCTGGTCAGCCTATAATTAAATTTTTTTTATGGTTGTCCAAGTTTCAGGAGGTTCTGACACATCTGGAATGCTTCATCGCCAACCGTTACAAAGGGCTGTGGTGGAGCTTCGGTGTGGGGATGAGGACGTGGCATGGGGAAATTAAATTGGTTGCCATACAACCTGCGGCCCATGTCCGAGTTCTTAAAGGCTTGTGAGTCATTCCCATGGCCAAATGCACCAATGTCCACTGCTACAAACTTACAGTCAGCATCAGAAATGGCCATGAATACTGTAGAGAAGTACTTTTTGTAATTATAGTACTCTGAGCCAGTTCTTTTGGGTTTGATTATCCGGATGTGTTTGCCATCAACAGCTCCCAAACAGTTTGGAAAATTGCAGATTGTCCAAAATTTGTCAGCAATTTCTATCCACTTTTCTACGGTGGGCAGGGGCATATATTCAGGACAAAGAACACTCCACAAAGCCCGGCAGGTGTCAGCAACAATACCCGACAAGGTGGAGATTCCGATCCGGAACTGAAAGTGTAGTGAAGATAGGGTGTCTCCAGTTGCCAGGAATCTGATAAGCAGACAAAAAACAAAGGTGTCAATTTACAGTCATGGCCAAAAGTTTTGAGAATGACACAAATATTAATTTTTACATAGTCTACTGCTTCATTTTTTCTAATGGCAATTTGCATATACTCCAGAATGTTATAAAGAGTGATCAGCTTAACAGCAATTACTTGCAAAGTCAATATTTGCCTAGAAAATGAACTTTATCCCCCAAAACACATTTCAACATCATTGCAGCCCTGCCTTAAAAGGACCAGCTAACATCGTTTCAGTGATTGCTCCATTAACACAGGTGTGGGTGTTGATGAGGACAGGGCTGGAGATCAATCTGTCATGATTAAGTAAGAATGACACCACTGGACACTTTAAAAGGAGGCTGGTGCTTGGCATCATTGTTTCTCTTCTGTTAACCATGGTTATCTCTAAAGAAACACGTGCAGTCATCATTGCACTGCACAAAAATGGCCTAACAGGGAAGAGTATCGCAGCTAGAAAGATTGCACCTCAGTCAACAATCTATCGCATCATCAAGAACTTCAAGGAGAGAGGTTCCCTTGTTGCGAAAAAGGCTCCAGGGCGCCCAAGAAAGACCAGCAAGCGCCAGGACCCTCTCTTAAAAGTGTTTCAGCTGCGGGATCAGCCACCAGCAGTGCAGAGCTTGCTCAGGAATGGCAGCAGGCAAGTGTGAGTGCATCTGCACGCACTGTGAGGCGGAGACTCTTGGAGCAAGGCCTGGTCTCAAGGAGGGCAGCAAAGAAGCCACTTCTCTCCAGGAAAAATATCATGGACAGACTGATATTCTGCAAGAGGTACAAGGAGTGGACTGCTGAGGACTGGGGTAAAGTCATTTTCTCTGATGAATCCCCTTTTCGATTGTTTGGGACATCTGGAAAACGGCTTATTCGGAGAAGACCAGGTGAGCGCTACCACCAGTCTTGTCTCATGCCAACTGTCAAGCATCCTGAAACCATTCATGTGTGGGGTTGCTTCACAGCCATGAATAAAGAATGGTACCAGAATGTCCTCCAGAGCAACTTCTCCCAACCGTCCAAGAGCAGTTTGGCGATCAACAATGCCTTTTTCAACATGATGGAGCACCTTGCCATAAAGCAAAGGTGATAACTAAGTGGCTCAGGGAACAAAACATAGAGATTTTGGGACCATGGCCTGGAAACTCCCCAGATCTTAATCCCATTGAGAACTTGTGGTCAATCATCAAGAGACGGGTGGACAAACAAAAACCTTCAAATTCAGACAAAATAAAAGCATTGATTTTGCAAGAATGGACTGCTATCAGTCAGGATTTGATCCAGAAGTTGATTGAGAGCATGCCAGGGAGAATTGCTGAGGTCCTGAAGAAGAAGGGTCAACACTGCAAATATTGACTTGCTGCATTAACTCATTCTAACTGTCAATATAACCTTTTGCTACTCATAATATGATTGCAATTATATTTCTGTATGTGATAAAAACATTTGACAAACACACATAAAAACCAGAGGCCAGCAGATCATGTGAAAATATAATATTTGTGTCATTCTCAAAACTTTTGGCCGTGACTGTATATACATAAAAGAAAAAAATTATTTTTACATTTCCGACCAAGAAATATGCATGCTATGGAAGATTTCATTGCAGAACCATAAGAAGGCAGGCATTGTTTTGTTAATATCATTACATACCGTAGAGTCACCAGTAGCCGTTCCTCAGGAGAAATAGCATTACGGAGATGTGTGTCCTGTCTCCGGATGGCATCTTGGACACGTCCAAGCAAATGCATGAAGGTTTGTTGGGACATTCGTGTATAGTCCATAAATTTCTCCGGGTTTGCCTGGAGCTCACTGTAGAGGGTGTGGTACGCTCCACGGCTCTCACGGAGTTCAACAATTGGATGTATCCATAAACGCCGATGCTGACGTCTTCTCTGTCTCTCTCTCTCCCTTTGTTTGTGGCAAGCTACTGCATAAGCCTGAGCCATCCTGATGTCCAAATCCAAGTTGAATTGAAAAGTCTTCCATCGCAGATCCATGTTGTCAAGCTAAAAAAGCAAGCTATGTGAACACTGTAGCTGAAAAAAGGGTCTATTTAAAGAATTCCCATATACACACCCACTGCTGTCCAATTGGTGTAGTCTGATGCAATAATTTTTCATGGAGTTCCATCTGGTGATTAGTGCCTTCATGCGCAAAATAAACTCAAACGATTGGAAAACGCATAACAACGCATACACACTGCGTTTTTTTCACTTTATGCGCACAATTATGCGAAAATAAGCAGCATTTGTAAGCGTTAGTATGCGATTTTGTCACGCGTTTCATTTGCGCAACAAACGCTGCACAGAAAAACGCTAGTGTGAACCAAGCCTAAGTGTTGTATTATTGCTTTCATCTTGTGCGACTGCTTTGAAGAGCCAAGCAATCTTCAGACAGTAAACAGATGCCAACTATGGAAAATGTGGATTTCTGAAAACCAAAGAGAATCCTATGGATTTATTTGGCTCAGTGGATGAACACTATCCATTTTTGAAGGGCAAAAACTATCACTGCTACCATTATATATATTAGAAACTTGTATGGTGGTGTATCCAAGAAGATGTGACCCAAAGTGTGAACTGTACTGAAGAAATTTCTAATGGGAGAAATGATTAACAGAAGGATTCCAAGTATTATGCCAGCTGATCCACACTGTCAGTGGACTTGTGAAAAAATAGGCAGATGCCAACATTTAAATATGATGAATCAGACTGGGGATGGGGAGAGGGCTATTATATGTGGCTCCAGTTCAGATAAAAAGTGTAAAAGTATGAGGGCGGGCAAAAATGTGACTTGTAACAGTATAGTGATCTCTCCATCATTTACAGAACATGGAAGATTGCCTAGAGGTTGGATGTTTTCCTTTGGAAATATCACTTATCGTTATATTCCAAGTAATATAACTAGTGGGTCAGGTGTTAGCTCTAGGTTTACTTTAAGGAGTAATTTGTATTATGCATGCATTGGTTTGTTGTTGGATAAATAATGTGTGGCTATAAGATGTCCAAGGGTGGATTGTGGTGCTATAAAAATTATGGATATCTCATAGCCTACATATTGTAATATATTGTTTATATGCTTTGATATAGTGTGATGGTCACTAGACCAAGGGTGGAATGTATTGCAAATATGAAATATGGTTGTTTGAACCAAACACTATATATTGCAATATACTATGGTGTAATATCTTTAATGAATATTTATGCTGCTTGAACAAGGAAGTCTTGTGTTCAATAATAGTATGATGCTCGAAGACAAGGGAGACCAAAATGTTTTAATGGTTTCATGTAGCAATGGTCATGCATGACATCAATAATCAAGGACCGATTGTGATACAAATGAGACAAGTATGAGTGTGTGCCTGGGTTACGATAGGTATCCAGTTTTCAGAATAGGTGATTATGGAAGTCATGCTGCCCATATTCTACCATCTTAGAGCGTTATGCTATGATCATGAAGAGTTAACTTTGTAACAAGCAACATGTGTTGAACTTTGAACAGTGACAGACAATCTTGATTGTTAGAAGACATGCCAGTGGTAAACAGATCTTGGGTTGGTGCAAACAAACTTTAAGATTGTAGTAGTCTATAACAAAAAGACCTTGAACTCATGTGCTGTTATCAAGACAACAAACAACTGTGCAATGGCAAGATACTGATGATTCAGCAGATGTAATAGGGGAGGATGTGGGAGTCGTGTATAAAAAGGTGGACCCTGTGTCAGTGAGGTAGGGACATTTCCAGAAGGTATCGTGGATGCACGGTTTCTGTGATGACAAGACCAGAGTATTTCCTTCTCGCTGACACTGTGGTCCCTCCAGTGGAGAAGTGATGTTACAATACTTGGTAATGTATAGTATTGATGCTTATTTCTCTATGTACTATAATTCATATTAATTGTATGATTCACATGAAATTAACACAAAACAGAGTAATATTATATTTGCCATTCCATAATTTATCATTATCCTGATGTAATCTTAATAAATTGTTACATTGTTTTGCCATAAAACTGTATTCAGTGTGCCTAATTTGTATATTAGTGAGCGTTACGTAAGTAAGGGCATACCCGCCCTGTTACTTTGACGTGGTAAAACAGTTTGGGGGGGTCAATATAACAGAAAATACCCAAAAGTGACACCATTCTAAAAACTGCACCCCTCAAGGTGTTCAAAACCACATTCAAGAAGTTTATTAACTCTTTAGGTACTTCAAAAGAATTGAAGCAATATGGAAGGAAAAAATTAACATTTAACTTTTTTTCCCAAAAATGTTTCTTCGGACACAATTTTTTTTTTATTTTGTCAAGGGCATCAGGAGAAAATGAACCACAATATTTGTTGTGCAATTTCTCCTGAGTACAACGATACCCCATGTGTGGAGGAAGATCAATCTTTAGGCGCACAACAGTGCTCAGAAGGGAAGGAGCATCATTTGAGATTTTGAATGTCAAATTGGCTGGAATCGAGAGCGAACGCCATGTCGCGTTTGGAGAGTCCCTGGTGTACCTAAACAGTGGAAACCCCCCATATGTGACCCCATTTTGGAAACTTATTTTATTTAAGGGTAACAGGACCTCAAAAGTTATTGTGCAATTTGTCCTGAGTACACTGATACCCCATATGTGGGGGTAAACCACTGTTTGGTCGCATGGAAGAGCTCAGAAGGGAAGGAGCGCCATTTGACTTTTTTGGCTGGAATTGAGATCGGATGCCATGTAGCATTGAGAGCCCCTGATGTGCCTAAACAGTGGAAACCCCCCAAAAGTGACCCCATTTTGGAAAGTAGACCCCCCAAGCAACTTATTTAGATGTGTGGTGAGAGCTCTGAACCCTCAAGGGCTTCACAGAAGTTTATAACATAGAGCCGTAAAATTTAAAAATCACATTTTTTCCACAAAAATGATATATTTTTCCCCCAAAATTTTTATTTTCACAAGGATAACAGGAGAAATAGGACCCCAAAAGTTGTTGTGCAATTTGTCCTGAGTATGCTAATACCCCATATGCGGGGTGGAACCACTGTCTGGGCGCATGGCAGAGCTTGGAAGGGAAGGAGCGCCGTTTTGGAATGCAGACTTTGATGGAATGGTCTGTGGGTGTCATGTTGCGTTTGCAGAGCCCCTGATTTGCCTAAACAGTAGAAACCCCCCACAAGTGACCCCATTTTGGAAACTAGACCCCCAAGGAGCTTATCTAGATTTGTGGTGAGCACTTTGAACCCCCAAGTGCTTTACAGAAGTTTATGTGGAGCCGTGAAAATAGAAATCATTTTTTTTCCACAAAAATGATTTTTGCCCCCAAATTTTTATTTTCACAAGGCTAACAGGAGAAAGTTGCTGTTGTGCAATTTGTCCTGAGTACGCTGATACCCCATATGTGGGGGAGAACCACTGTGATCGCCTTACTGCGATCTTTGGGAGGCAGAATGAACAAATCCATAAAAGGTGAAGAATTGTTTTTATTTTTTACGCCGTTCCTCATGCAGTATTAGTGATATGGTGACTTTATTCTTCGGGTCGGTGTGATTACAACGATATCAGATTTATATCCTTTTTTATGTTTAGCTTCTGTTACACACTAAAAGACGCTTTTTTTTGTAAGAAATGTTTGCATCGCCGTATTTTGAGAGCTATAGTTTTTCCATATTTTGGCCGACAGAGTCAAGTGCAGGCTTGTTTTTTCCGGGATGAGCTGACGTTTTTATTGGTACCATTTTCGGGCACATGACTTTCTTGATCGTTATCTATTCTGATTTTTGTGGAGACAGAATGAACAAAAAACAGCAATTCAAGAATTGTTTTTTGTTTTTTCTTCCCTCCATTCTGCGTGTGGTAAAATTGGTAAGGCAGCTTTATTCTTAAGGGTCACAATGATTACAGCGATACCTTATTTATATCTTTTTTTATGTTTGGCGTTTTTTTACATGACAAAAACTTTTATAGAAAAAATAAGCCGGATTACTTACCGGTAATGCTCTTTTAATGAGTCCACGACAGCACCCACTGGAGGTATCGGATCCGCCCATTTGGAACAGGAAACCCTACAGGAAAGATAAAAGGGGCGGTCCGCCTTTCCTCCTCAGTTTTACGTTTCAGAGTACCAGAAGGACCGCCAAGGATTAGGCAATGTTCTCTTATTTTAACATCTTTCTTATCCATTATTTGGTTAATATACTTTAACTATTGATATCTTTAGGGGGGGAAGTGAGCGGGTGCTGTCGTGGACTCATTAAAAGAGCATTACCGGTAAGTAATCCGGCTTTTTACTCTTCGCCACGACAGCACCCACTGGAGAGATTCCAGAGACCATCACCTGGGTGGGACCACCGTGCCAAGGATAGTCCTGCCAAAGCTTAAGTCAGAGGTGGATGAAAGATCAAGTCTGTAGTGCTTATAGAAGGTAGAAGGGGATGACCAAACTGCCGCCTTACATATAGTTTCAATCGGAACATCTCCCTTTTCCGCCCAAGAGGTTGCCATTGCCCTGGTGGAATGCGCCCTGATGTTCCCTGGAGGATCTTCGTTTTTTGCGGAGTAGGCTAAACGAATGGCCTCTCTGATCCACCGGGAAATGGTGCTCTTCGTGACTCCATACCCCTTCTTACAGCCCTGAAATGAAACAAATAGGGCCCTGCTCTGCCTCCAACTATTGGACCTCTCAATACATTTTAGGACAGTTCTTTTGACGTCCAGAGTATGGAACTTCTGCTCTTCCGGAGTAGAGGGATTTTTATAGAAGGTTGGGAGGAGTATCTCCTGAGATCTATGGTATTTTGTTGCCACTTTTGGCAGGTAGGCAGGGTCTGGTTTTAATACTAATCTGTCTTGGTATTCTTGGAAAAAAGGTGGATCTATTGACAAGGCCTGAATATCACCCACTCTTCTAGCTGAGGTCAGTGATACTAAGAGGGCCATTTTAAGTGCTAAGTATTTGAAGGGTATTGTGTCGATCGGCTCAAAGGGGTCTACCGTTAGGGCGTCTAAGACCAGATTTAGATCCCATGTAGGGACGGAGGGTATGTGGATTGGAGCTATTCGTTCACATGCTGTAATAAAACGAGTTATCCACTTGTTGCCTGCTATATTATGGCCATATAGTGCTCCTAATGCCGATATTTGTACTCTCAGTGTATTTACTGCTAAGCCTAAGTCTTTCCCCTTCTGCAGAAATTCCAAGATTGGGATTATCGGAACTTCTGTTGTATGAGGTACTGTATGGAATTGAAGAAATTTTTTCCATATCCTAGTGTAAATTTGGGTTGTGGACTGTTTTCTACTTTGTAGTAGTGTAGTAATTAAGGACTCCGAGAAACCTCTTGTCCTCAATAACTGCCTCTCAAATTCCACGCCGTCAAGTGCAACCTGAGCACTTGAGGGTGGAAAAAGGGGCCTTGGGAGAGTAGATTGGCAGTCGGAAGGACCCAAGGATCTGTTATCGACATAATCTGCAGCCA
The DNA here is from genome assembly GCF_039654945.1 of Dendrobates tinctorius. Lineage (NCBI taxonomy): Eukaryota > Metazoa > Chordata > Amphibia > Anura > Dendrobatidae > Dendrobates > Dendrobates tinctorius. The sequence continues at coordinate 997,002 of NW_027361997.1, read as the reverse complement.
CGAAAACCACGGTCTTTTTGGCCAGAACGGTGCTATTAAGATTATTCTTGCTCTGTCGTCTCTGATCTTCCGAATTACTTGAGGTAGGAGGATCAATGGAGGGAACGCATATGCTAGGTTGAAATCCCATGGAACTAGAAAGGCGTCCAGTATGTTTGGGTGATCTGACAGAGATAGGGAGGCAAAAGTTTTTATCTGCCTGTTCTCTCTTGTGGCGAAAAGATCCACCTCGGGTTGTCCCCATGCGGCTACTATGTCCCTGAAGACCTTCCGATTGAGGCACCACTCTCCTTGTCGTAGAGTGTGACGGCTTAGGAAGTCTGCCTTTTGATTGCTCTCGCCTCTTATATGAAGGGCCGAGAGGGACAAAAAATAGTTTTCTGCTAAGTTTAAAATTCTTGCCGCTGAAGACATCAGAGTCTCTGATCGAGTTCCTCCTTGTCTGTTTATATATGCCACTGTGGTGGTATTGTCCGACAGGATCCTTACATGCTTCTGTTGGAGCTGCGGAAGGAAGTTGTATAGAGCATAGAACACTGCAGTCAGTTCTTTTAAATTAGATGAATAATCACATTCCTCTTTACTCCACCTTCCCTGATAAAACCCATTCTCCATGTGGGCTCCCCAGCCCTGGGGACTGGCATCGGTGGTTACGATACAGGATGGAACTATAACCCATGGAACTCCTGAACATAAATGATCATCGTCTAACCACCACTCTAGGGAAGTCAAGACTTCTTGTGACAGGGTTATTTTGCTCTGTAAATGACCACTATGTCGCTTATCCTCCTGGAGGATCTGGTATTGTAGCGTACGGACATGGTACTGGGCCCACCGGACTGCCGGGGTGCAAGAATTTAGTGATCCTAATAGTGACATTGCTCCTCTTAAGGATACACGTGGTTTATCTATAGCTGCTTGTATTTTTTGTTTTGTGAGGATGATTTTTACCTGGGGTAGTAGACATCTCTGGGTCAAGGAATCTAGTTGAAATCCTAGAAATGTCTGGAGAGATTGCGGATCGAGTCTGGACTTTTGGATATTGATGATCCAGCCAAGGCTCTGAAAAGAGGAGATTGCGTCAGTCACGCGTTCAGTACATTGTTTGACTGAATTCCCAATTATTAGGAAGTCGTCTAGATATGGCACAATTAGTGTGTCCTTTTGGCGAAGGTAGGCCATCACTTCTGCCATCACCTTGGTAAATATTCTTGGTGCCGTGGAAAGCCCGAAGGGCATGGCCGCGTATTGGAAATGATGAATCCTTCCCTCGACTTCCACTGCGACTCTTAGGTATTTCTGGAATCTGTTGTGTATAGGGAGATGATAATAAGCATCTTTTAAATCAATCCCTGCCATTACGCAATTTGGGAAAAGAAGCTTTATAGTGGATCTGATTGATTCCATTTTGAACTTATAATTTTTTATAAATGAATTTAGCTTCTTTAAATTAATAATGGTTCTAAATGTACCGTCTGGTTTAGACACCAAAAACAGGGGAGAGTAAAAGGCTCTACCCTGTTGTTCCTCAGGGACGTCAACTAAAACTTTTTAGCTAGCAGGACTCGAATCTCGTCTTCGAGAGCCTTTTGCTGAAGTGAGGAATTAAGGCGAGTTATAACAAAGAACTCATAGGGGATCCGAAGGAATTCAATCTTTATTCCTTCCTTGATTATATTCAAAATCCATGGGTTTAACGTAATCTGTTCCCACTTGGTAAAAAAAAATTTTAATCTACCCCCAACTGGTGGGTCTAAACTTTTAATTTTTTTCTCTCCTATATGTTGGCCCTCTGAAGATGGTACCCTTCTGCTTTTCGTCTTTCGTGGCCCATCTGCTCGTTCTGTCCGATTGCCTTCTTCTCCCGAATGGCCGTCTTTTAAAGGTTTTCCTATAAAACGGAATGGGAGAATCACTGAAGGCCTTTTTCCTTTCTTTTGCCTTGGCGAGAATTTCGTCTAAGGCTTTTCCGAAGAGGAACTCACCCTCGCATGGGGTTGCACTAATTTTGGATTTTGACTGTGCATCCCCTTTCCAGCTCTTTATCCACAGCGCGCGTCTGGCGTTATTCACCAGGGCTGCCGACCTTGCTGCCAGTCTTAGGGTGTCCGCTGAAGCGTCTGCCATAAAGGCAGCTGCCCCTCTTATCAACGGGATGGCTGCACGCAGTTTCTCCCTTGACACTCTTTGCTCAATCTGCTGGTCTAATTGATCTAGCCATACCAGCATTGACCTAGCAGTACATGTGCTGGCTATTGCGGGTTTGAATACCCCGGTGGTGGATTCCCAGGACCTTTTGAGCGAAGATTCAGCCTTTCGGTCCAATGGGTCTGCTAACAATCCTGCGTCCTCGACCGGGATCGAGGTTTGTTTGGAAGTGGAGGATATGACAGCGTCCACCTTTGGTATTTTAGTCCATTTTAATAGATCTTCATCAGTGAACGGATACTTCCGTTTTGAAGCGGATGGGAGAAAACCCCTCTGGTCGTGTTTTTCCCACTCTCTTTTGATGAGATCTTTAATTGCCGGTATCACTGGAAATGATCTCCTCTTTTTCTCTGCCAATCCCGCAAACATAATGTCCTGCGCGGTCTGGGCTCCCCTTTCCTCTTCACACCCCATAGTATTTCTAACCGCTTTTACCAGGTTATCTACGCTGTCCAGTGGAAAACATGCGCGTCCTTCCACCTCCGAGGATGATGATGAGGACGTGGATGCGGAGCCTGAGATTAACTCCTGTTCTTCCTCTGACTCTGAACTAACAATGACCTGTTTTCTATGACTGGACTCTGCGGGAGTGCTGGCGCGGTTGATGGCTTGTATTTCCTCCCTAATTATGGCTCGGATATCCTTAGAAGATATCGTCGACCCCTGCCTGGTCTCTTTAATGCATTGTTTGCAGAGTTTTTTGGGGTAGGAGTCAGGGAGAGGCTCTGAACATAATGCGCATTCTTTATGTTTTGTTTTTCCTTTTTTCTTTGACTGAAGTGGGAGGTCAAAGGTAAAGAGAGGGGGGAGGGGGGGGGGAGGAGAGGAGGTTAGCTTAATAGGTAGAGCATATGCTTTGCACACTCACCCAGTGAAGCTCAATACCGGTTCGGATGGCTGAGACGGTTTGGATCGGGTTTCTGCTGCCTCGCTCCTGCGGGCAGTCTCTGTCCTGGCGCTGCGGTCCCTGGTGGAGTTGCCCCCAGCTGAATCCCCTGCTGGGGTCTGCGACTCTGCGGGGGACGACATGTTCCAACGTTGCAGCGCTGCAGCGCTGTTTTATCTGTATACTTATCGTACCCCCGGAAGTCGCACAGGGCGCATGCGCCGCGTCATCGCCATCTTACCCCGGAAGTTCAACCATTACTTCCGGGGTATAGGAGCGTCGGGCGCCGGCCTGCTCCCGCGCCACCGCTATTGACACGCGCGGCTCGCGCGCTCATGGCCTCACCATCCACGTTATACCCCCACCGATGGGGATGGGGGGGGGGGGAATCTCCCGGATGCCAGACCGGCCCCGCTCCCTGGTAAGACCGGGCGGCCCTCCCCGGACCCGGCCATTACCACTATGCCACCAGACGAGGGGGGAGCCGTCAAACGGAGTCTCCCCCGACGCTGCTTCCGGACCGCAGCCCCTGCCGTTCCCGAAGAGACCGCACAGGCGGATGCATGGCCCAGGTAAGATCCTGCAGGATCCTGCTCCATTTGGAACAGGAAACCAAAACTGAGGAGGAAAGGCGGACCGCCCCTTTTATCTTTCCTGTAGGGTTTCCTGTTCCAAATGGGCGGATCCGATACCTCCAGTGGGTGCTGTCGTGGCGAAGAGTAAAAATTATTTTTGCATCACTTTATTCTGAGAGCTATAACTTTATTTTTCCACTGATGGCATTGTATGGCGGCTTTTTTTTTTGGGGGGGGGGGGATGGCGCTTTCAGTGATACTATTTTTATTACCATTTATTTTTTTGATTGCGTTTTATTCCACTTTTTCCAAGCGGTATGATGCTACTACTTGGAAAAAGTATAATTTGCTACTTTTTTGTGTTGTTTTTTTTTTTTTACGGCGTTCACTGAAGGGGTTAACTAGGGTGACACTTATAGATAGTATTTTTACAGATGTGGCAATATCAAACGTATTTTTTTTCTTTATGTAAAAAAATAAAAAAAATGTATTTTTTAGGGGAATTTTTTTTATTATTTTTGTTATATTTTTATTATTTAAAAAAAAAAAATGTTTGTTTTTTCTTACCTTGTCACTTTATGGGACTTTCATGTTTCACTTTCATTGCAGGTATAATACATTGCAATGCTCCAGCATTGCAATGCATTATGCATATGGAGAAAGTTTCTGAGCATGGTCTCAGAGGCTTTCCGCAGCTGGATGACCCGGGGGTTGTCATGAGAACCCCGGATCATCGTGGCTGAGATCGGGGCCCGCGATTATATCGCGGGGATGCCGATCTGAGGCAGAGGGAGCCCCCGACCCTCTGCCTCCCCCCTGAACGCTGCGATCGTGCCCGAGCGCAGCAGTCGGGGGATTAACAGCCACTGGCAGCACTGAACTCCTGCACTGATCGGGCAGGAGATGCTGAAATTTCAGCATCTCCTGCCCGCTCATGCTGTGATCGATCAGTCAGATTGACTGATCGATCGCAGCGTTCTGGGTGCGGGGACCGACTGCAAGGGTCCCCGCAACTCTTTCCGTGCCTGTTAGCTATGACAGCTGTCGGCATTGAACTGTCACTGCGTGTTTACACAGTGACAGTTTAAATGCATGACGGGCATAGGCCGTCATGATGCGGGAACTTACATCCTGCCATGACGGGCTATGCCTGTCATTGGACGTTAAGGGGTTAAATAAAAAAAGAACCTATACATATTTGGAATCTGTATAGTCGTACTTACCTGGGGAATCATATTTGCAGGTCACTTTTACCATATAGAGAACAAGGTAAATAACAAAACCCAAAAAACAATTGTGGAATTGCACTTTTTTTTCATTTTCCAGTACACTATAAGGTAAAATGAATGGGAATTCAAATCTACAACTCTTCCTGCCAAAAACAGCACTCATACGGCTATATTGATGGAAAAATAAAGTTATGGCTTTGTGAAGGAGGAGCAAAAAAATAAAAAAAGCCAAAAATCACAAAAAGTGTGTAAAAATTTCCAATCACCCCACTTTTCCCCCCCTCATGAAAAAATAAAAACAAACTTGTTGTTGCAGTGTCTGTAAAAGCACAACCAAACTAAAAACTGTAATTAAAAGAGGTTGTCCACTACCAACCCCTTCTTGTCAAAAATGTTTGGCCCCGATAAAATAATAAAGCCTACACTCACCTCCTGTACTGGCGCAGTTCCTGCAGTATCAGCACTCATGGTCCCGGGGCTCGCATGCAGTTGTTGTGACACTGGCACCCAATCAGCGAGGGCATCACTGTCCCCGCCTTCGGACAAATCGAACATGAAGAAGTCCGGGCTGCATCTGATCTCGGACTTCTTCCTGCTCTATTCGATAGGAGGCGGGGACAGTGACGCCAGCACAGGAGATGGAGTGCTGACACGGCGGGAACGGCGACAGCATGGGAGGCGAGTATAAGCTTTATTATTTCACTAGATGGAGGCCTGATGCTATCGCATCGAGAGGGCGGTAATGTCACGATGGGGGCAGGCTTTGCAGCGTTAAGAATCTCTCCCCCCATGTGCTCACCCACCTGTCCACTCTCTCTTTCCCCATGTGCTGACTTCTCCTGTGTGTGCGCTCTTCTTTGATCTGTCTACCCCATGTGCTATCCCCCTTGTCTGCTGTCTTTCTCCTTCCTGTGCTGTGTTCTCCCCTCATTTGCTGTCCCGTTTGAGCTGTCTCCCCCTGTGCTCTGTTTCTCTCACCCCTGTGCCTGACCGTGTAAAGAACATACCACAGCTCCTGGGCAGGGGAGGAAGCAAAAGACAATACTGACATTGCAACAGATCGCAGAGGATACATTTTGTGAGGTAAAATATTGTTTAAAAACAGTGAGTGAAATATTTTACCTCACAAAATGAATCCTCTGTGATTCCCTGCTGTAATGTCAGCATTGTCTTTTGCTTCCTCCCCTGCCAAGGAGATGTGGTATGCTCCGTACACGGTCACACACAGACAATTTTTAAAATGAACTTTCGTTCGTGGGAAAACCCCTTTAAAGTGACTGGCTTTCTCTGCCTTTAGATATGTCGTGCATCTGCTGCCGGGATCAGACGAATGATTAACTGCGCCTGCGCGAAATTCGCGCAGGCGCAGTTTGACGGTGTTCCGGTGGTGGTACCGCGCAAGAGGCTGCGTAAGTGTGAGTGTGTGACAGTGTATGAGTGAGTGTGTGTGAGTGAGTGGTGTGGATGGCGTATAGAGAGTGTGTGTGTGTGTGTGTGGTGCGACTGTGTTCTGCTGGTGGTACGTGCAATAGATTGGTACCAGCAGCAGTTTCCATATTGAGACGCCCATCACTTGGGTGTCCCCATATGGCGGTCGGTGAACTTCTTCCGCTTGGAATTCTGGGATACGGTGACATCTGTACAGAACAGAAAATTAAAATATTAAAAGGCAATTATATAAATAGATAGGGGATAAGTGAGGTCAATTGACAAAAAAAACAAAAACATCCCGAGTAGTGGACTGTGACTTTTTTTTTTTTAACAAAAAATAAAAATGTTATTATATGGTTGTCCAATACTCAGATAACACCTCCTCAATTCTCATGGTTGCCCCTTGTAAAATAATAACACCTATACTCATCTTCGGTGCTGGCGCCATTACAGTGGTGTCACACTGCCTCTCCCAGGGATTGTGTGGCATTGTTAGGTTACGAGATGCAGCCAAATCGCGCTGGCTTCACTCTCCCGCCTTCAAACAAACCACCTCCATCCAGAGGAAGTGAGAAAGCAGCAGCTCTATTGTTTTACATGTAGGTTGTTTAAGGAAAAAAACGACACTGCAGTGTTTTGAGCCAAAGCCAGGATTAGAATTAGGAGGAAAAAAAAACCTGCGAAATCTGAAGAAAGCGCTTTTACTTCTTTCTGCTGGATCAATTTCTAGCATTTGCTTAAGAAAAAAAAAACTATAGTGGCATTTTTTCCAAAAATCCTCAATATTATATAATTTCTACAGATACAAAAAAATATTTTAAATATATGTTTCATCATTTTATTTTACAAATACAAACAGAAAAAACTAAGGCTCCTGTTATCATAAATGATTGCGACTTCTCTGATGGATTACTAAATTTGATTTCTTTGTAAAACATTTTCCACATAGTGAACATGAAAATGGTTTTTCACCTGTATGGATTCTAAGATGTTCAAGAAGTCTGGACTTGTTTGTGAAACCTTTCCCACACTCCGAACAAGGATACGGCTTCTCCCCAGTGTGAATTCTCCGATGCTCCACCAAATGAGATTTATTTTTAAAACATTTTCCACATTCAGAACATGGAAATGGCTTCTCCCCTGTGTGAACCCGAAGATGTCCTAGGAGATTGGACTTCTGGGCAAAACTCTTACCACAATGAGGACATACAAATGGCTTTTCCCCTGTGTGAACCCGTTGATGTTCTAGAAGATTTGACTTCTTGGCAAATCCTTTTCCACACTGAGAACATAGAAATGGCTTCTCCCCTGTGTGTGTCTTGAGATGATTGACAAGGTTAGATCTTTGTCCAAAACATCGACCACATTCAAGGCATATATGCTCATGTTTTCCCAGCAAAAAGTCATTAGGAGATTCTAAACCTGTATATATTGTATTGTCAATGTGAGCAGAACTCTGTGCAGCCACATGATCCGAATTAGTGGAAAAACGTCTATGTGTAGTGGGGTCATATGAACAATGTAGGCCATGAAGCGCTGGGTGTATATTCAGAGTAATGGGGTTTTGCTTTGAGTTGTTCACCTCTTCAACTTCTGGATATTGTCCAAGTCGACTCTCCCAGGTATTGATCATGAGTTCATCTACAGGAAATAAAATGAAAGGCACTTTAGAATGAACTGTATTCTCTTTCTGCTTATATAAATGTAGCATTACATGGCAGCCATACAGATGTAGCAAATCTCCATTTTGGCTCAGACAAAAGGTCACAAATGGAAAATGAGTCAACTCCTTTAAAAGGGGTTTTCTCAAGAAGTTCATTTTAACCAATAGATCTTTGAATGATAATTTCCACAATTTTGATGTGTTAAAAAAAAATGTGGTATGATCAGACCATGTTCCTGCACGGTCAGACACAGCCATTACACAGTACACAGCAGGGGCATATTTACAGTATATGATTATCTCGACACAGGAACACATCCAATTGTAGAGCTTATTATTATTCCAAGATCTATTCACTAAATTTAGCTTTTGTTCATAGGAAAACTCCTTTCACCTCGAAGTATGTTTTTCACCTTCCTAACCAAATGACATTTTACAAGTCTGACCAGTGTCACTATGTGGCAGTAACTCTGGAACGTTTCCATAGATCCCACTGATCCGGGGACAGTTTTTTCCTGACATATTGTACTTCAAGATAGCAAAGAAATTATACCACTATGTTTATTTGTGAACAAGTCAGAAATTTGGCGAAAATTTAGCAATTTTTAAACTTTACATTTTTATGCCATTAAACCAGAAAGTTGTCACTAGGGATGAGCGAGTAGTGAAATACTCGGACTCGCTGTACTCGTTACGAGTAGCTCCTAATACTCGGGTATTCGTAACGAGTCCAATGTAAGTCTATGGCAAATGAGAGTAATGGGCAGTAAAGGGGTCTGTGTGCGCAAGGCCTGTGCCGGGCTCTGCCGGTGCTGTGCGGTCCTGTGCCGGCGTCTGCTGGCTGTCTGGGCATCGTCCGATGGGACTTGTCCCATCCGGCTATGCCTGTTACAGTAACAGCATTAGCGGATGAAGGGAAAGTAGTATTCCCATCATCTGGCTAAGGTGGTAAATGTAAAAAAAAAAAAAAGACATACAGAACATATAACATACAGTACGTTCACATAACATACAACACATAAGTGTACATACTCACCGCACACACCTACTTCACCAAAGCCCTTGTCTTCTGCAAATAATATTAAAATTATAAACCAACCTATACTCACCTTTCCGCCGTAATCCATTGAGTGTCTCACGTTGATCTCCCGTGGAGAGCTGCCACATCAGTTGATGCGACCACTCTCCAGCTATAATCTTCCATGTTGCATAATTCCGCCGGGAGGTCACAGGAGTTCACCTGTGACTTACGGCAGCACTACAGCGTGAGAATTTTCTCACGCAGCGGTGTCGCCGTAAAGTGAACACTGACCAGAGATAACCCTCCCACAGTGTGTCATTGGAGTCCCTTGAGAAGGGTCGCATCAGCTGATGTGGCAGCTCTCCACGGGAGATCGTCGTGGGACACTCGTTTTTATAGAGGGACTGCGTCGGCAAAGGCGAGTATAATATAGGCCCGGCATAGCCCTGCACAGGCCGGCACAGGCCCGCATAGCCCCACACACACACAACCCTGCAGACACGTACACATTCTCCGCACTCACACACAGAGCCTCACAGACGCTCACACACATTCTCCGCACACACAGTCATAACCTATGACTATGACGCTGCGCAGCCAGCCAATCACAATAATGCCACAACAAAGAAGGCAGCGGCTTTACTCTCACCCCATTCCATGAATATTAATTTCTCTCAAGTGTCGACACACATGACCGCCGGCAGCAGCTGGAAGGCTCCGGCTGACACTGTGCTCGCTACAGAGCAATGAATTCTCAGTGCTTTGCGCCCACACGGTCCTGGCGTGCAAAGCAAGGAGTATTCCGACAGCTGCCCTTCAGCTTTCAAGCAGCATCCCTGCCATACGCTGCTTACAAGCATAACGCAGTTGCTGGCATCGGAGCAGGTCGCTGCGAGGGAGCGCCGGGAAAGCAAGTGTAATTTGTTTTTTTTTAATGTTTTCTGATTGAGTGATGCATACCAGGATAAGAATAGGACAATGCGTACCAGGACCGGGATGAGTGGCCAATAATACCAGGATAGGGATAAGATGGGGACCCTGCATACCAGGATAGAGATGAGATGGGGACATGATGGGTACCCCACCCACCAGGATAGGGATGAGATGGGGATCCTGCCCACCAGGGTAGGGATATGATGTTGGCCCTGCCCACCAGGGTAGGGATGAGTGGGCTATGTGTATCAGGATGGGGATGAGGGGACCATACATACCAGGATAAGATATATTAAGTACAGAATTGACCACATTTTTTGCTTCAGTTTTTTTCCCTAAATTTCCTCCTCTAATACCTAGGTGCGTCTTATGGTCCAGTGCATCTTATAGTCCGAAAATACAGTAGTTTATACAAGGTGAGTTTCTGGATTTTATTTTTTATATTCTATCTCTCAATGTTAGAATTAACCTACCCTTAAAATTATAGACTGTTCATGTCTTTGTTAGTAGGCAAACTTACAAAATCAGCAAGGGATCAAATAATTATTTCCCCCACTGTACATACACACGCATTTTAAAAAAAACAAACAAATCGCTCACAGCCTTATACTGATGGACAGAGCATTAAATGACCTCAGACTTCAGTCCCCTAATTAAACAAAAAAAAATAAATCTAAAACTGCATATCTTCTTGTTAACCTGACAGAGTAAAAAAAATAAAAAATCCACACAATGCCCAAATCTGCCTTTTGATCCACTATGTGAGTGGAAGGTGGAGATGATCCCACCCATATCTCTCAAATGTCAGCAGCCGTGCAATGTTCCCATGTGAAGGCTTCCCCAGTATCGGCATAGTTATTGGCTATAAAGGTGCATCTGTTCTGCCTTATATTGACTTTACTGGGCAATATTTACCTGTATTGATATCTGTACAAACTGCATCATTATACTGATGATCATCCATGTTCTCCTCTTCATCTAGATTTTCAACCTTAATCTTGATCAAGTCTTCATCCTAAAAAGACATGTAATCAATTAACCTCACTACCATTTACATATATGGGTCAATAGAGGGGGACCTGACACCTAATTGTTTATACTGTAGAGGGCGCTGTACCTGCCACACCAGCCAGGTAAAGGGGTGGGGTGGTGAATTCACCACCCACATTGAAGCGTGTTCCATAGTAATGTTCCTAAATATGTAGTCATTGTCATGGGACAAGAACTCAATTCCAGTCACAATCCAAGGACAAACATAAATGTCTAATAGAGGTGGGTTCCAATCAGAGACTACCACAATTCCATTCACAGATGGCACATCACTGGACCAGATAGGACATAGATTGAAGGACCTTCATTCTGGAGAATGTTTAGAGATGTGACCTGCACCTATCAAACATTCATAGCATATAATGTCTATAATGTCAACACTGCCTACATTGGGAAAACACCCGATGTAATGTGTAATAATGCTTGGTATCTGGAAGTGCCAATTACCTGAGGTTCCTCTTGGATATTGTGATTTTCTTCTGGACAATCCTGGGAATGAATAGGACTTGAACATTTTTTTAGTAGATTTTTCTTACTGGTTCTATCTGAAGGAAACATATACAGTTTATTCAGTCACCATGTGTAAATGATGATCAGATGATGGATGTATCTGTAACCTCGGAAAGTGCGCTCTTCTTTTACCCTCTGACGAAAGAGACCAGTCTTTCTCCATCATGATGTCCTTGTACAGATCCTTGTGTCCTTCTATGTAGTCCCACTCCTCCATGGAGAAATAGATGACGACATCCTGACACCTTATAGGAACCTGATGCAGAATGATAGTCATTATCCACATACATTATCCCTTACGTTACGGTATAATGACCCAGCGGCGCTCACCTCTCCCGTCAGCAGCTCAATGATCTTACTGGTGAGTTCTAAGATCTTCTGCTCATTCTCTCTTTCATTTATCAGTAAGCAGGATGAAGGCACCATAAGGGGGCTTTGTGGCGTGCTCCATCTGCTGGACACGTGTGGCTGCCACTGCTTACCCAATTTCTTTACAGGTTCATAATTCTAAATTAGAAAAGAAACAATTGCACACAAAATGTCCTCCATGCTTTGCAGCGGTCATCCCTTTATGTGAAGAATCTCTCACCTCTCCAGTCAGCAGGTACATTATTTCCAGAGTGAGGTCTAGTATCATATCAGTAGTGTTCTTTTCTTCACCCATCCTCAGTGAATCAGTCTGATGACCCATAGAGCATTTCATCTTGACCCCAAAGGCTGCAAGACCAGCAAAAGAAAAAGTTGAACCACAAGTTTGACCGCCAGATGTTTCTATCCACATCTCAACAGAAGATTATGTTACCACTGAAACCGGGGCATAGGGTGGTGGGAACCTGGATTTCTTCTTTAAGAACTCGGTATCACCATCTAAAATTGGGACATTAGTAACTTTCACAGTGAGACAGGTGGATTTTTGTTTAACCCTTTAAGAACCTTACAATTTTTCATTTTTGCACTTATTTTTTTGCAAGAACTATACATTACCCCTTCTCCCCATATCAATATAGCTGTATGAGAGCTTGTTATGCACGTGGCATGTTGTAAGTTTTCAATGGCACCATTCATTTAGCCATAAAATAAATTGAAAGAATGAGGGGGAAAAAAGTTCAAATAGTATATAAAATAATGAAACAAAAATGCATATATAGTAAGTTCAGTTTTGTTTTTTTCTGTATGATAAAAATTACCCAACAACATGATCCTCCAGGTCATTCCAACTGGAGCAATAACAGGTTTACATGTTTTTGGTTTTTTAAATTTAAGTGGTGAGAACAAATTCAAAAGTTTGTATACATTTAAAATAACAAAAGTGGTTTGTGTTGCCATTTTCACCATACCCATCACGTTTTTATATTTTATTGATGGAGCTGTGCGAGTGCTTGTTTTTTGTTTACGTTTTAATCACTTTTTATAGTATTCTTTTATAGAGGTGTGGTGACTAAAAGAAACACCATATTTCTAGTATTTTGATCATTGTGGAGGAATTAACAATTGAAAAAAAAAATCCAGATGCTTGTTATGTGAGGATTTATTCTATAAACTACTGACAACATGTCTTCGAATTTCTAAGCACTAAATTTTGTATTTATTTTCAGAAAATGAGAAATGGTCAAAAGTACAAAAACTGCAGTGCTTGCAGACCTCAAATAATGCTAAGAAAACAAGTTTATAATCATGTGGAAACAACAATACTAATGTTTTAACTCAGGAAGAGTTCAGAAATCAATATTTTGTGGAATAAGCATGATTTTTATTCACAGCTTTCATGCGTCTTGGCATGCTTTCCACCTGTCTTTCACACAGCCGCCGGCCCCCCCCCCCGCATTACAGCGACAAAAAGAAGCAGAGCCTGCAGCCCCCGCACTAGTGACACAAGCAGCAGAACCTGCAGCCCCCCCGCACTAGTCTAGTGACACAAGCAGCAGAACCTGCAGCCCCCCACACTAGTCTAGTGACACAAGCAGCAGAACCTGCAGCCCCCCACACTAGTGACACAAGCAGCGTCTGCAGCCCCCCGCACTAGTGACACAAGCAGCAGAGTCTGCAGCCCCCCACATTACAGCGACACGAGCAGCAGAGTCTGCAGCCCCCCGCACTAGTCTAGTGACACAAGCAGCAGAACCTGCAGCCCCCCACACTAGTGACACAAGCAGAGTCTGCAGCCCCCCACATTAGTGACACAAGCAGCAGAACTTGCAGCCCCCGCACTAGTGACACAAGCAGCAGTGCCTGCAGCCCCCGCACTAGTGACACAAGCAGCAGAACCTGCAGCCCCCCGCACTAGTGACACAAGCAGCAGAACTTGCAGCCCCCCCGCGCAGTAGTTACACAAGCAGCAGAACCTGCAGCCCCCCCGCACTAGTCTAGTGACACAAGCAGCAGAACCTGCAGCCCCCCACACTAGTGACACAAGCAGAGTCTGCAGCCCCCCGCACTAGTGACACAAGCAGCAGAGTCTGCAGCCCCCCACATTACAGCGACACGAGCAGCAGAGTCTGCAGCCCCCCGCACTAGTCTAGTGACACAAGCAGCAGAGTCTGCAGCCCCCCACATTACAGCGACACGAGCAGCAGAGCCTGCAGCCCCCCCGCACTAGTCTAGTGACACAAGCAGCAGAACCTGCAGCCCCCCACACTAGTGACACAAGCAGAGTCTGCAGCCCCCCGCACTAGTGACACAAGCAGCAGAGTCTGCAGCCCCCCACATTACAGCGACACGAGCAGCAGAGTCTGCAGCCCCCCGCACTAGTCTAGTGACACAAGCAGCAGAGTCTGCAGCCCCCCACATTACAGCGACACGAGCAGCAGAGTCTGCAGCCCCCCACATTACTGTGACACGAGCAGCAGAGTCTGCAGTCCCCCCCCCCCACACTAGTGACACAAGCAGCAGAACTTGCAGCCCCCGCACTAGTGACAAAAGCAACATTCGGCAGCCCCCCGCACTACTGACACAAGCAGCAGAACCTGCAGCCCCCCGCACTAGTGACACAAGCAGCAGAGTCTGCAGCCCCCCACATTAGTGACACAAGCAGCAGAACTTGCAGCCCCCGCACTAGTGACACAAGCAGCAGTGCCTGCAGCCCCCGCACTAGTGACACAAGCAGCAGAACCTGCAGCCCCCCGCACTAGTGACACAAGCAGCAGAACTTGCAGCCCCCCCGCGCAGTAGTTACACAAGCAGCAGAACCTGCAGCCCCCCCGCACTAGTCTAGTGACACAAGGAGCAGAACCTGCAGCCCCCCACACTAGTGACACAGGCAGAGTCTGCAGCCCCCCGCACTAGTGACACAAGCAGCAGAGTCTGCAGCCCCCCACATTACAGCGACACGAGCAGCAGAGTCTGCAGCCCCCCGCACTAGTCTAGTGACACAAGCAGCAGAGTCTGCAGCCCCCCACATTACAGCGACACGAGCAGCAGAGTCTGCAGCCCCCCACATTACTGTGACACGAGCAGCAGAGTCTGCAGTCCCCCCCCCCCACACTAGTGACACAAGCAGCAGAACTTGCAGCCCCCGCACTAGTGACAAAAGCAACATTCGGCAGCCCCCCGCACTACTGACACAAGCAGCAGAACCTGCAGCCCCCCGCACTAGTGACACAAGCAGCAGAGTCTGCAGCCCCCCACATTAGTGACACAAGCAGCAGAACTTGCAGCCCCCGCACTAGTGACACAAGCAGCAGTGCCTGCAGCCCCCGCACTAGTGACACAAGCAGCAGAACCTGCAGCCCCCCGCACTAGTGACACAAGCAGCAGAACTTGCAGCCCCCCCGCGCAGTAGTTACACAAGCAGCAGAACCTGCAGCCCCCCCGCACTAGTCTAGTGACACAAGCAGCAGAACCTGCAGCCCCCCACACTAGTGACACAAGCAGAGTCTGCAGCCCCCCGCACTAGTGACACAAGCAGCAGAGTCTGCAGCCCCCCACATTACAGCGACACGAGCAGCAGAGTCTGCAGCCCCCGGCACTAGTCTAGTGACACAAGCAGCAGAGTCTGCAGCCCCCCACATTACAGCGACACGAGCAGCAGAGTCTGCAGCCCCCCACATTACTGTGACACGAGCAGCAGAGTCTGCAGTCCCCCCCCCCCACACTAGTGACACAAGCAGCAGAACTTGCAGCCCCCGCACTAGTGACAAAAGCAACATTCGGCAGCCCCCCGCACTACTGACACAAGCAGCAGAACCTGCAGCCCCCCGCACTAGTGACACAAGCAGCAGAACTTGCAGCCCCCCCGCGCAGTAGTTACACAAGCAGCAGAACCTGCAGCCCCCGCACTAGTGACACAAGCAGCAGAACCTGCAGCCCCCCCACACTAGTGACACAAGCAGCAGAGCCTGCAGCCCCCCCACACTAGTGACACAAGCAGCAGAGCCTGCAGCCCCCCCACACTAGTGACACAAGCAGCAGAGTCTGCAGCCCCCCGCACTAGTGACACAAGCAGCAGAACCTGCAGCCCCCCGCACTAGTGACACAAGCAGCAGAACCTGCAGCCCCCCGCACTAGTGACACAAGCAGCAGAGCCTGCAGCCCCCCGCACTAGTGACAAGCAGCAGAGCCTGCAGCCCCCCGCACTAGTGACACAAGCAGCAGAGCCTGCAGCCCCCCGCACACTAGTGACACAAGCAGCAGAGTCTGCAGCCCCCCGCACTAGTGACACAAGCAGCAGAGTCTGCAGCCCCCCACATTACAGCGACACAAGCAGCAGAGCCTGCAGCCCCCCCGCACAAGTGACACAAGCAGCAGAGCCTGCAGCCCCCGCATTAGTGACACAAGCAGCAGAACCTGCAGTCCCCCACACTAGTGACACAAGCAGCAGAGTCTGCTGCCCCCCACACTAGTGACACAAGCAGCAGAACCTGCAGCCCCCCGCACTAGTGACACAAGCAACAGTCTGCAGCCCCCCGCACTAGTGACACAAGCAGCAGAACCTGCAGCCCCCCGCACTAGTGACAAGCAGCAGAGTCTGCTGCCCCCCACATTACAGCGACACAAGCAGCAGAACCTGCAGTCCCCCACATTAGTGACACAAGCAGCAGAACTTGCAGCCCCCCGCACTAGTGACACAAGCAGCAGCACTTGCAGCCCCCCCGTGCACTAGTTACACAAGCAGCAGAACCTGCAGCCCCCCCCGCACTAGTGACACAAGCAACAGAGTCTGTAGCCCCCCGCACTAGTGACACAAGCAGCAGAGTGTGCAGCCCCCCACATTACTGCGACACAAGCAGCAGAGTCTGCAGTCCCCCGCACTAGTGACACAAGTAGCAGAGCCTGCAGCCCCCCGCACTAGTGACACAAGCAGCAGAGCCTGCAGCCCCCCGCACACTAGTGACACAAGCAGCAGAGTCTGCAGCCCCCCGCACTAGTGACACAAGCAGCAGAGTCTGCAGCCCCCCACATTACAGCGACACAAGCAGCAGAGCCTGCAGCCCCCCCGCACAAGTGACACAAGCAGCAGAGCCTGCAGCCCCCGCATTAGTGACACAAGCAGCAGAACCTGCAGTCCCCCACACTAGTGACACAAGCAGCAGAGTCTGCTGCCCCCCACACTAGTGACACAAGCAGCAGAACCTGCAGCCCCCCGCACTAGTGACACAAGCAACAGTCTGCAGCCCCCCGCACTAGTGACACAAGCAGCAGAACCTGCAGCCCCCCGCACTAGTGACAAGCAGCAGAGTCTGCTGCCCCCCACATTACAGCGACACAAGCAGCAGAACCTGCAGTCCCCCACATTAGTGACACAAGCAGCAGAACTTGCAGCCCCCCGCACTAGTGACACAAGCAGCAGCACTTGCAGCCCCCCCGTGCACTAGTTACACAAGCAGCAGAACCTGCAGCCCCCCCCCGCACTAGTGACACAAGCAACAGAGTCTGTAGCCCCCCGCACTAGTGACACAAGCAGCAGAGTGTGCAGCCCCCCACATTACTGCGACACGAGCAGCAGAGTCTGCAGTCCCCCGCACTAGTGACACAAGTAGCAGAGCCTGCAGTCCCCCCACACTAGTGACAAGCAGCAGAGCCTGCAGCCTCCATATTAGTGACACAAGCAGCAGAACTTGCAACCCCCCCGCACTAGTGACACAAGCAGCAAAACTTGCAGCCCCCCCGCGCACTAGTTACACAAGCAGCAGAACCTGCAGCCCCCCGCACTAGTGACACAAGCAACAGTCGGCAGCCCCCAGCACTAGTGACACAAGCAGCAGAACCTGCAGCCCCCCGCACAAGTGACACAAGCAGCAGAGTCTGCAGCCCCCCACATTAGTGACTCAAGCAGCAGAACCTGCAGCCCCCCGCACTAGTGACACAAGCAGCAGAGCCTGCAGCCCCCCGCTATAGTGACACAAGCAGCAGAGCCTGCAGCCCCCCGCACTAGTGACACAAGCAGCAGAGCCTGCAGCCCCCCGCACTAGTGACACAAGCAGCAGAGCCTGCAGCCCCCCGCACTAGTGACACAAGCAGCAGAGTCTGCAGCCCCCCACATTAGTGACACAAGCAGCAGAGCCTGCAGCCCCCCGCACTAGTGACACAAGCAGCAGAGTCTGCAGCCCCCCACATTAGTGACACAAGCAGCAGAGTCTGCAGCCCCCCACATTAGTGACACAAGCAGCAGAGTCTGCAGCCCCCCACATTAGTGACACAAGCAGCAGAACCTGCAGCCCCCGCACTAGTGACACAAGCAGCAGAGTCTGCAGCCCCCCACATTAGTGACACAAGCAGCAGAGCCTGCAGCCCCCCGCACTAGTGACACAAGCAGCAGAACCTGCAGCCCCCCGCACTAGTGACACAATCAGCAGAGCCTGCAGCCCCCCGCACTAGTGACACAAGCAGCAGAACCTGCAGCCCCCCGCACTAGTGACACAATCAGCAGAGCCTGCAGCCCCCCGCACTAGTGACACAATCAGCAGAGCCTGCAGCCCCCCGCACTAGTGACACAAGCAGCAGAACCTGCAGCCCCCAGCACTAGTGACACAAGCAGCAGAGTCTGCAGCCCCCCGCACTAGTGACACAAGCAGCAGAACCTGCAGCCCCCCCCCCGCACTAGTGACACAAGCAGCAGAGTCTGCAGCCCCCCCCACATTAGTGACACAAGCAGCAGAACCTGCAGCCCCCCGCACTAGTGACACAATCAGCAGATCCTGCAGCCCCCCGCACTAGTGACACAAGCAGCAGAGCCTGCAGCCCCCTCACACTACACTGGCCCCATCAGCAGCGCCTGCAGCCCCCTCACACTACACTGGCCCCATCAGCAGCGCCTGCAGCCCCCTCACACTACACTGGCCCCATCAGCAGAGCCTGCAGCCCCCTCACACTACACTGGCCCCATCAGCAGAGCCTGCAGCCCCCTCACACTACACTGGCCCCATCAGCAGAGCCTGCAGCCCCCTCACACTACACTGGCCCCATCAGCAGAGCCTGCAGCCCCCTCACACTACACTGGCCCCATCAGCAGAGCCTGCTCCTTCAGCATTACAAGAAACAAAGACTACAAGGAGCTGCTCTTACCGTGTTACAGTGACGCCTGCTTCCTCCGCATATGACAGGTCAGACTCATACATTCTCACAGCCAATCCCATCTGAGCTCTCTGTAGAGGGTAGATGCTAGACTGTATGGGCTCCTTCCAGGTGTGATGTCATTTCTGGGGGCGTGTCATACGGAGGGGGCGTGTTCTGACAGCAAAGGCAGGAAGAGAAGACAAGACGCCGTTGTCTCTGCCGTCTGGTGCAGGGAGAGAAGCCTCCGTTACATATGTGTCTCAGCTGCCTGCGTCAGTGAGCAGTGTGGAGTGAGGTCAGTGACAGGCAGGAGGGTTTAGTAAGTAAGTTTAGTTAGATGTTTGGTTGATGAGGGCTAACTAGTGGGATTTGGGTGCATAGCTGGGAGCTGTTGGGAATTAATGCACGCTGGTGGGGTCTCGGGGGGGTTAATGCATGCTTATGGGGTCTATTTGGGGTCTGGGGGGTTAATGTATGCTTGTGGGGTCTTTGGGTAGGGGTTAATGCACGCTTATGGGGTCTTTAGGGTCCGGAGGGGTTAATGCTTTCTTGTGGGGTCTGCTTGGGCTCCCAGGGTGGCTAATGCATGCTTGTAGGGTCTATTTGGGGTCGGGGGGGGTTAATGCATGCTTTTGGGGTCTGTTTGGGGCAGGGGGCTTGGGGTATAATGCACACTTGAGGGGTCTGGTTGTACTTCGGGGGGTGCTAATGCATGCTTGTGGGGTCTGTTTGGGGCAGAGGGGTGGGGGGTTAATGCACGCTTGTGGGGTCTGGTTATACTTTGGGGGGTACTAATGCATGCTTGTGGGGTCTGTTTGGGGCAGGGGGGTGGGGGGTTAATGCACGCTTGTGGGGTCTGGTTGTACTTCGGGGGTACTAATGCATGCTTGTGGGGTCTGTTTGGACCAGGAGGTGGGGGTTAATGCACGGTTACGTGTCTGGTTGGGGTGGGGGGTTAATGCACGCTTGTGGGGTCTGGTTGTACTTCTGAGGGGGGTAATAATGCATGCTTCTGGGGTCTGTTTGTGGCAGGGGGTGGGGGTTAATGCATGTTTCTGGGGTTTGTTTGGGGCAGGGGGGTAGGGGGTTAATGCACGCTTGTGGGGGTCTGGTTGTACTTGGGGGTACTAATGCATGCTTGCGGGGTCTGGTTGGGGCAGGGGGGTGGGGGTTAATGCACGCTTGTGGGGTCTGGTTGTACTTTGGGGGGTACTAATGCATGCATGTGAGGTCTGCTTTGGGCTCCCAGGGGGGTTAATCCACGCTTGCGTGGTCTGTTGGGTCGGGGGGGTGGGGGTTAATGCACACTTGTGGGGTCTGCTTGGGCTCCCAGGGGGGTTAATCCACGCTTGCGTGGTCTGTTGGGTCTGGGGGGTGGGGGTTAATGCACACTTGTGGGGTCTGCTTGGGCTGCCAGGGGGGTTAAGGCTGGCTTGTGGGGTCTGTTTGGGTCGAGGGGGGTTAATGCACGCTTGTGGGGTCTGGTTGGGTCCTGAGGGGGGGGGTTAATGCACGTCTGGGGTGTCTGGAAGTCCCGGGAGAGGGGGGTTAATGATGCACGCTTGGGGTGTCTGGCAGTCCCGGGAGAGGGGGGTTAATGATGCACGCTTGGGGTGTCTGGCAGTCCCGGGAGAGGGGGGTTAATGATGCACGCTTGGGGTGTCTGGCAGTCCCGGGAGAGGGGGGTTAATGATGCACGCTTGGGGTGTCTGGCAGTCCCGGGAGAGGGGGGTTAATGATGCACGCTTGGGGTGTCTGGCAGTCCCGGGAGAGGGGGGTTAATGATGCACGCTTGGGGTGTCTGGCAGTCCCGGGAGAGGGGGGTTAATGATGCACGCTTGGGGTGTCTGGCAGTCCCGGGAGAGGGGGGTTAATGCACGCTTGGGGTGTCTGGCAGTCCCGGGAGAGGGGGGTTAATGATGCACGCTTGGGGTGTCCGGCAGTCCCGGGAGAGGGGGGTTAATGATGCACGCTTGGGGTGTCTGGCAGTCCCGGGAGAGGGGGGTTAATGATGCACGCTTGGGGTGTCTGGCAGTCCCGGGAGAGGGGGGTTAATGATGCACGCTTGGGGTGTCTGGCAGTCCCGGGAGAGGGGGGTTAATGATGCACGCTTGGGGTGTCTGGCAGTCCCGGGAGAGGGGGGTTAATGATGCACGCTTGGGGTGTCTGGCAGTCCCGGGAGAGGGGGGTTAATGATGCACGCTTGGGGTGTCTGGCAGTCCCGGGAGAGGGGGGTTAATGATGCACGCTTGGGGTGTCTGGCAGTCCCGGGAGAGGGGGGTTAATGATGCACGCTTGGGGTGTCTGGCAGTCCCGGGAGAGGGGGGTTAATGATGCACGCTTGGGGTGTCTGGCAGTCCCGGGAGAGGGGGGTTAATGATGCACGCTTGGGGTGTCTGGCAGTCCCGGGAGAGGGGGGTTAATGATGCACGCTTGGGGTGTCTGGCAGTCCCGGGAGAGGGGGGTTAATGATGCACGCTTGGGGTGTCTGGCAGTCCCGGGAGAGGGGGGTTAATGATGCACGCTTGGGGTGTCTGGCAGTCCCGGGAGAGGGGGGTTAATGATGCACGCTTGGGGTGTCTGGCAGTCCCGGGAGAGGGGGGTTAATGATGCACGCTTGGGGTGTCTGGCAGTCCCGGGAGAGGGGGGTTAATGATGCACGCTTGGGGTGTCTGGCAGTCCCGGGAGAGGGGGGTTAATGATGCACGCTTGGGGTGTCTGGCAGTCCCGGGAGAGGGGGGTTAATGATGCACGCTTGTGGGGTCTGGTTGGGTCCTGAGGGGGGGGGGTTAATGCACGTCTGGGGTGTCTGGAAGTCCCGGGAGAGGGGGGTTAATGATGCACGCTTGGGGTGTCTGGCAGTCCCGGGAGAGGGGGGTTAATGATGCACGCTTGTGGGGTCTGGTTGGGTCCTGAGGGGGGGGGTTAATGCACGTCTGGGGTGTCTGGCAGTCCCGGGAGAGGGGGGTTAATGATGCACGCTTGGGGTGTCTGGCAGTCCCGGGAGAGGGGGGTTAATGATGCACGCTTGGGGTGTCTGGCAGTCCCGGGAGAGGGGGGTTAATGATGCACGCTTGGGGTGTCTGGCAGTCCCGGGAGAGGGGGGTTAATGATGCACGCTTGGGGTGTCTGGCAGTCCCGGGAGAGGGGGGTTAATGATGCACGCTTGGGGTGTCTGGCAGTCCCGGGAGAGGGGGGTTAATGATGCACGCTTGGGGTGTCTGGCAGTCCCGGGAGAGGGGGGTTAATGATGCACGCTTGGGGTGTCTGGCAGTCCCGGGAGAGGGGGGTTAATGATGCACGCTTGGGGTGTCTGGCAGTCCCGGGAGAGGGGGGTTAATGATGCACGCTTGGGGTGTCTGGCAGTCCCGGGAGAGGGGGGTTAATGATGCACGCTTGGGGTGTCTGGCAGTCCCGGGAGAGGGGGGTTAATGATGCACGCTTGGGGTGTCTGGCAGTCCCGGGAGAGGGGGGTTAATGATGCACGCTTGGGGTGTCTGGCAGTCCCGGGAGAGGGGGGTTAATGATGCACGCTTGGGGTGTCTGGCAGTCCCGGGAGAGGGGGGTTAATGATGCACGCTTGGGGTGTCTGGCAGTCCCGGGAGAGGGGGGTTAATGATGCACGCTTGGGGTGTCTGGCAGTCCCGGGAGAGGGGGGTTAATGATGCACGCTTGGGGTGTCTGGCAGTCCCGGGAGAGGGGGGTTAATGATGCACGCTTGGGGTGTCTGGCAGTCCCGGGAGAGGGGGGTTAATGATGCACGCTTGGGGTGTCTGGCAGTCCCGGGAGAGGGGGGTTAATGATGCACGCTTGTGGGGTCTGGTTGGGTCCTGAGGGGGGGGGTTAATGCACGTCTGGGGTGTCTGGAAGTCCCAGGAGAGGGGGGTTAATGATGCACGCTTGGGGTGTCTGGCAGTCCCGGGAGAGGGGGGTTAATGATGCACGCTTGGGGTGTCTGGCAGTCCCGGGAGAGGGGGGTTAATGATGCACGCTTGGGGTGTCTGGCAGTCCCGGGAGAGGGGGGTTAATGATGCACGCTTGGGGTGTCTGGCAGTCCCGGGAGAGGGGGGTTAATGATGCACGCTTGGGGTGTCTGGCAGTCCCGGGAGAGGGGGGTTAATGATGCACGCTTGGGGTGTCTGGCAGTCCCGGGAGAGGGGGGTTAATGATGCACGCTTGGGGTGTCTGGCAGTCCCGGGAGAGGGGGGTTAATGATGCACGCTTGGGGTGTCTGGCAGTCCCGGGAGAGGGGGGTTAATGATGCACGCTTGGGGTGTCTGGCAGTCCCGGGAGAGGGGGGTTAATGATGCACGCTTGGGGTGTCTGGCAGTCCCGGGAGAGGGGGGTTAATGATGCACGCTTGGGGTGTCTGGCAGTCCCGGGAGAGGGGGGTTAATGATGCACGCTTGTGGGGTCTGGTTGGGGGTTAATGCACGCCTGTGGGCTCAGGTTGTATTTCGGGGGGTACTAATACATGCTTGTGGGGTCTGCTTGGGCTCCCAGGAGGGTTAATGCACGCTTGCCGTGTGTGGTTGGGTCCCGGGGGGGGGGGGTTAAATGCACGCTTGCCGTGTTTGGTTGGGTCCCGGGGGGGGGTTAATGCACGCTTGCCGTGTTTGGTTGGGTCCCGGGGGGGGGGGGGGGTTAATGCACGCTTGCCGTGTTTGGTTGGGTCCCAGGGGGGGTTAATGCACGCTTGCCGTGTTTGGTTGGGTCCCAGGGGGGGTTAATGCACACGCTTGAAGGGTTAATGCACGCTCGTGGGTTCTGTTTGGGTTCCGGGGGGGGGGGGGGGGTTAATGCACGTTTGTGAGGCCTGCTTGGGCTCCCGGGGGATTAATGCACTCTTATGGGTTCTGGTTGTATCCCAGGGGTGGTTAATGTACGCTTGTGGGTTCTGTTTGTGGTTTGGTTGGGCTCCAGGGGGGGTTAATGCATGCTTTTTGGGGTCTAGTTGGGCCCGGGGGGGGGGGGGGGGTAATGTACGTTTGCGGGGTCTGGGTGGACCCTGCATTATCCCACAAGCGCGGAGGGTTTAATGCACGCTTGTATGTCTAGTTGGGCTCACGGGGAGGGGGTTAATGCATGCTTTTGTGGTCTGGTGGGCTCCTTGGGGATCTAATGCAGGGCCCAACCAGACATCTCAAGCGTGCATTAATCCTCCCCCGGGGCCCTACCAGACACCACAAACATGCGTTATCGACCCTCAGAAGCCCAACCAGACCCCACGAGCGGGCACTATCCCCAGTTGGGACCCCCCGAGGACAAACAGACCCCACAAGCGTGCATTAACTCCTGGTCTGGTTGGGATCTTGGGACCGGGGGGATTTAATGCACAATTGTGGTGTCTGAGTGTCTTGGGGGACTTGATGCTTGGGCAACGGTGCCTCTCTGCATCTGTTGTGACCTATAGGGGGGGATTGATTTTGAGGTAGGCATTCGACTGGTAGGGCTTTTTGTTTGGGGAAGAGGTGCCATCTGGTGGGGGTTAATACTTGGGGGGTCCGGCGGGGGGTGGAAATCCAACGGGTGTTTATGATGGGGAAGCTGGACATCCGATGGGACTTATGCTGGGAGGGGGTGGACGTCCGATGGGGGATTGTGCTTAATGGGGGGGTGGACGTCCGGTGAGGTTTATGCTGGGGAGCGGTTAGGGGTGGAAGTCCGATGAGGTTTTATGCGGGGGGTGGATGTCCAATGACGGTTTTATGCTGGGCATGGCATCCAATAGGGGCTTATGCTTAAAGGGGGGTGGACGTCCGATAGGGGCTTAGGCTTACGCTGGGGGGGGACGTCCGATGGGGGTTTATTCTGGGGGGTGGATGTCCGATGGGGGTTTATTCTGGGGGGGTGGATGTCCGATGGGGGTTTATTCTGGGGGGTGGATGTCCGATGGGGGTTTATTCTGTGGGGTGGATGTCCGATGGGGGTTTATTCTGGGGGGTGGATGTCCGATGGGGGTTTATTCTGGGGGGGTGGACGTCCGATGGGGGTTTATTCTGGGGGGTGGATGTCCGATGGGGGTTTATTCTGGGGGGGTGGACGTCCGATGGGGGTTTATTCTGGGGGGGTGGATGTCCGATGGGGGCTTATGCTTGGGGGCGTGTGGACGTCCGATGGGGGCTTATGGCTTGGGGGCGTGTGGACGTCCGATGGGGGCTTATGGCTTGGGGGCGTGTGGACGTCCGATGGGGGCTTATGGCTTGGGGGCGTGTGGACGTCCGATGGGGGCTTATGGCTTGGGGGCGTGTGGACGTCCGATGGGGGCTTATGGCTTGGGGGCGTGTGGACGTCCGATGGGGGCTTATGGCTTGGGGGCGTGTGGACGTCCGATGGGGGCTTATGGCTTGGGGGCGTGTGGACGTCCGATGGGGGCTTATGGCTTGGGGGCGTGTGGACGTCCGATGGGGGCTTATGGCTTGGGGGCGTGTGGACGTCCGATGGGGGCTTATGGCTTGGGGGCGTGTGGACGTCCGATGGGGGCTTATGGCTTGGGGGCGTGTGGACGTCCGATGGGGGCTTATGGCTTGGGGGCGTGTGGACGTCCGATGGGGGCTTATGGCTTGGGGGCGTGTGGACGTCCGATGGGGGCTTATGGCTTGGGGGCGTGTGGACGTCCGATGGGGGCTTATGGCTTGGGGGCGTGTGGACGTCCGATGGGGGCTTATGGCTTGGGGGCGTGTGGACGTCCGATGGGGGCTTATGGCTTGGGGGCGTGTGGACGTCCGATGGGGGCTTATGGCTTGGGGGCGTGTGGACGTCCGATGGGGGCTTATGGCTTGGGGGCGTGTGGACGTCCGATGGGGGCTTATGGCTTGGGGGCGTGTGGACGTCCGATGGGGGCTTATGGCTTGGGGGCGTGTGGACGTCCGATGGGGGCTTATGGCTTGGGGGCGTGTGGACGTCCGATGGGGGCTTATGGCTTGGGGGCGTGTGGACGTCCGATGGGGGCTTATGGCTTGGGGGCGTGTGGACGTCCGATGGGGGCTTATGGCTTGGGGGCGTGTGGACGTCCGATGGGGGCTTATGGCTTGGGGGCGTGTGGACGTCCGATGGGGGCTTATGGCTTGGGGGCGTGTGGACGTCCGATGGGGGCTTATGGCTTGGGGGCGTGTGGACGTCCGATGGGGGCTTATGGCTTGGGGGCGTGTGGACGTCCGATGGGGGCTTATGGCTTGGGGGCGTGTGGACGTCCGATGGGGGCTTATGGCTTGGGGGCGTGTGGACGTCCGATGGGGGCTTATGCTTTGGGGGCGTGTGGACGTCCGATGGGGGCTTATGCTTGGGGGTGGAGGGTGCATGATGGGGATTTATGCTTGAGCGGGCGTCTGATGGGGATTTACGCTGGGGGGGCATTTGGGCTTTGATGGGTTTATCCTGTGAGGTCCACTGATTAGTGTGGGGTGTAGGTTTATGATTGGACAGGGGGGGTTACCCTGTGTGGCCCTCTGGTTGGTGTGCGGGTTGGTTAATGCTTCATTGGGGCACACAAAAAAACTATGGTTGTATGCTGCTTATGCTAGGAGGGTAAACAAACTGGCATGAAGCTAATCCGTTTTAGCTTAGTGTCAGTAGGAGGCAGACATGGGTCCGGACCACCCAGGCTGGTTTCTGCCTTAGGTCTTGATTTTTTTATTAATGATTTCCCTTTTTCTTTCAGATATGGCTTTTAAGGGTGACAGAGTGGAGTTATCACTCTGATTTCCCACCTAGAATTGTCACTACCATATTATCTGTGGTCTACGAGGCAGGGCCCTAACACATCAAGAGTGTTTGCGGTTTTCCGGCGGACAGTCCTTGCCACTAATCCCCTACCCTCTCGCCCCCCCTCCCCCCAGAGCCAGATAGAGTAGGGAGGGAAGACAAATCCGTTACCTGCCAGCCGCCGGAAAGTCTGTGTAAAGGTTAGGATTTGAAATCTTCAGGACAGGTATATCCTACCAGGCAGTGAGGGGGCTCCATTAAAAAAATGAAGGGACAAGACAAATATGTCCTAGTTTTCCCCTGAGCAATATGGACATTTCCTGGGGAAACCTTCCTATTCATGCGGCCTCCATGTTTGACAGAGGCTCCTGCGACCCTACTCTTAAAAATCCAGGCTCTCGTCTAGCCTCTGGTGGCCGGGCCACACCACCTGCGCCCTGAACAATCATGCTCGCCAACTTTCTAGTGCTTCCTGCCCTCTACCTATCAGGGTAAGAGTACTTTTCTTCTGCAACAGAAGACCAAACTCCTGCTTCCCAAGAGGCGCACAGTCCAATTGTGGTTGTTTTGGAACTGTTCAGTCCAAAAAAGCAACCAACAGGACAACTCTCCTACCCGCCAGGAAAAGAAACCTTCCTTCAGGCCCAACCCCTTCCTGGCATCCACAAACCCATCAGTGCTGGTCTACTACGCCTGGATCTAGCAGACTCCCTTTGGCATGACGGGGCGTTCCCACCTTGGATGTCTCTCAGGGTTGGCTGCCGTCTCCTTCACTATTCAAGGCTGGTATTATGATATCTGGTCCTAGACACCGGAAGCAGGCCATGGGGGGGGGGGGGGCCGAGCCACAGACCCTCCCATCAGTCCTGCCCGCATGCACCAACAGCATTTTACAGTTGTACAATACATAAATGCATTGCATGAAACAAGCAAAAGTTTTCAATGCAAAAAAATGCACTTTTATAAAATTAGAAAGGTTTCTATATATGTAAGAATGTTATTTAGCCAATATTTCTGTAAGTAAAAGTCTGAGATTTCTGTGGGAAATCTTAATTTGTTCCTCTTAAACTGGTTCTGAATGTAAATAAAACATTGCTCTGATTTAAGTCTCCATGTTGTAATTTAGCCTTTTATTTCATGCATGGACAAGCCCATGATGCATCTGTGTAACACATGGAAGGTACTGTAATAACTGGGTTAGGCTAGTTTCACACTAGCGTATCTACACGCAGCGCACGGCGCCCCCTCCGGTCATCTCCTACTATCGCACATCTCTGCATGCGATCTGCGCACCCTATCTTTAGCATAGGGTGCGCAGACCGTGTGTTAGTAGGATTTTGCGTGCGCTGCGCTCTTTTGACGGTGCGCCGAGCGCACTAAAATGTAACATGGCGCGTTCGGTGCACCGTCAAAAGGGCGCAGTGCGCGCAAAATCCTACTAGCACACTGTCTGCACACCCTATGCTAAAGATAGGGTGCGCAGATCGCATGCAGCGATGTGTGATAGGAGGAGGAGATGACCGGAGGGGGCGGGGCTTAGCGGCGCTGCATGTAGATACGCTAGTGTGAAACTAGCCTTAGACAGGTAAACCACTTTTGAGACAGTGAAGTTGACTTGTACAAGCTGCATAGATGCAAGCCTGCCTAAAGGGAACGTCACCAGGATTCCCCATAAAAAACGATACAAACTGGTGTGCATGGAGCGTGTAAGCCCACGTTCACACTGGCCACTGAACAGAAAAAACACAAACCTGATGGAATACCCTGCAGTAAATGGCATAGTGCATGAAAATAATATAGGGGATTTAGTTAACATGTTCTTTATTAAAAAAGCCAAAGCCATCCCACGACTTCAAGGTGATGTAATTGGGACAGTCCTAACTAATATTAAAAACCTTACCGCTTTGTCCTGTGACTTTCATGTGGATAAGGACTGAGAAGGATTAGGCCCAAATAGTGGACACAGGAATGGGAAACCACATCAATATATAAAGGTTTTTAATATTAATCACTGTCCCAATTAGGGTCACTGTGAAGTGGTAGGATGGCTTATGGCTTTTGCATTTTTTTTTTTTTTTTTTAAATCGAGCGTGTTAACTAAGTACCTTATATTTTCATGCATTATTGTGGTTTATTTACTACAGGGTATTCAATCATTGTTTATGCCCCCCCCATATAAAGTACTACCACTACCTGTATGTCTCCATATACAGCATTCTAGAATGCTGTATATATAGTACGACCACTACCTGTATACTCTCTATATACAGCATTTTATAAAGCACGTCCACTATCTGAATGCCCTTATATACACACAACATTCTAGAATGCCAATCTGCATAATTTTGTTGTTTTTTTTTTTTTTATTAGATTTGCCTGCGGGTCAGTCCCATCCAATGGACTTCGCTAGTCTTAATCCGGTGCCTCCTCTTCTATCACTGTCCTTCTTTCTTTGAGTCGACGACGCGTCCTAAGTCCATCCACACAGTGTCTTCCATCGCGCTCCGGTGCAGACTCGCTTCTCTGTGCTTTGCAATACTTTGCTTTGTGATTGGCAGGGCAGAGACGTGTTCCTGCACAGAAGCGTCATGGGGGAGGTTGTGTGGATGATGTAGGATGCATCATCCACGGGAAGGAGGACTGTACTGGAAGAAGAACAGTGACAAGCATAATACCAGACCGCCCTGAGTATAAGATGTTCACATTTGCCTCGGACCACACGTGAGGACGTTTCGAGACCGTGCCTCGGACCACACGTGAGGACGTTTCGAGACCGTGCCTCGGACCACACGTGAGGACGTTTCGAGACCGTGCCTCGGACCACACGTGAGGACGTTTCGAGACCGTGCCTCGGACCACACGTGAGGACGTTTCGAGACCGTGCCTCGGACCACACGTGAGGACCACACGGGAGAACATTCCTACGTTGTGCCTGCCATGCCTCAAAGTGGCACAGAAAGCAGAGTAGAAAGTTGGTCATTGTATTTTAACCTCTTCATGACCAAGCCTATTTTGACCTTAATGACCAGGGCATTTTTTGCAATTGTGACCAGTGTCCCTTTATGAGGTAATAACTCTGGAACGCTTCAACAGATCCTAGCGATTCTGAGAATGTTTTTTCGTGACATATTGGGTTTCATGTTAGTGGCAAATGTAGGTCGATAATTTTTGCGTTTATTTGTGATAAAATCAGAAATTTGGCGAAAATTTAACAATTTTAAAATTTTGAATTTTTATTCTATTAAATCAGAGTTTTGTGATGCAAAATAGTTACTAAATAACATTTCCCACATGTCTACTTTACATCAGCACAATTTTGGAACCAAAATTTTTTTTTGTTAGGAAGTTATAAGGGTTAAAAGTTGACCAGCGATTTCTCATTTTTACAACACCATTTAATTTTTAGGGACCACCTCACATTTGAAGTCACTTTGAGGGCTCTATATGATAGAAAATACCCAAAAGTGACACCATTCTAAAAACTGCACCCCTCAAGCTACTCAAAACTACATTCAGGAAGATTATTAACCCTTCAGGTGCTTCACAGGAACTAAAGCAACGTGGAAGGAAAAAATGGACATTTTAATTTTTCCAACAAAATTTTCTTGTAGCATCAATTTTTTTTATTTTTTTTTATTTTCACATGGCCAACAGGATAAAATGGATCCTAAAATTTGTTGGGCAATTTCTCCTGAGTACATGGATACCTGTTTGGGTGCTCAGAAGGGAAGGAGCGCCATTTGCCTTTTTGAATGGAAAATATGCTAGAATATTTAGCGGTTGCCATGTCGCGTTTGGAGAGCCCCCACAAGTGAAAGGGTTAAGTCACTACTTGTAGGGGGTCATTATTGTATATACAGGAGATGTGGTGGGTACATACTTCATATAAAGATCTGTGTGGCCCGGTAGTGTACAGTGATGTGAAATACTTTTTGCCCACCCCTCGTGATTTTTTACTCTTGCATGTTTATCATACTTACAGTTGTGGCCAAAAGTATTGACACCCCTGCAATTCTGTCAGATAATCAGTTTCTTCCTGACAATGATTGCAACCACAAATTCTTTGGTATTATTATCTTCATTTAGTTTGTCTTAAATGAAAAAAACACAAGAGAATGAAGCAAAAAGCAAAACATTGATCGTTTCACACACAACTCCAAAAATGGGCCAGACAAAAGTATTGGCACCCTCAGCCTAATACTTGGTTGCACAACCTTTAGCCAAAATAACTGCGACCAAAAACTTCCGGTAACCATCAATTAGTTTCTTACAATGCTCTGCTGGAATTTTAGACCATTCTTCTTTGGCAAACTGCTCCAGGTCTCTGATATTTGAAGGGTGCCTTCTCCAAACTGCCATTTTTAGATCTCTCCACAGGTGTTCTATGGGATTCAGGTCTGGACTCATTGCTGGCCACCTTAGACGTCTCCAGTGCTTTCTCTCAAACCATTTTCTAGTGCTTTTTGAAGTGTGTTTTGGGTCATTGTCCTGCTGAAAGACCCATGACCTCTGAGGGAGACCCAGCTTTCTCACACTGGGCCCTACATTATACTGCAAATTTTGTTGGTAGTCTTCAGACTTCATATGCCATGCACACGGTCAAGCAGTCCAGTGCCAGACGCAGCAAAGCAACCCCAAAACATCAGGGAACCTCTGCCATGTTTGACTGTAGGGACCGTGTTCTTTTCTTTGAATGCCTCTTTTTTTTCTCCTGTAAACTCTATGTTGATGACTTTGCCCAAAAAGCTCTACTTTTGTCTCATCTGACCAGAGAACATTCTTCCAAAACGTTTTAGGCTTTTTCAGGTAAGTTTTGGCAAACTCCAGCCTGGCTTTTTTTTTATGTCTCGGGGTAAGAAGTGGGGTCTTCCTGGGTCTCCTACCATACCTTTTCATTCAGACGCCGACGGATAGTACGGGTTGACACTGTTGTACCCTCGGACTGCAGGGCAGCTTGAACTTGTTTGGATGTTAGTCGAGGTTCTTTATCCAACATCCGCACAATCTTGCGTTGAAATCTCTTGTCAATTTTTCTTTTCCGTCCACATCTAGGGTGGTTAGCCACAGTGCCATGGGCTTTAAACTTCTTGATGACACTGCGCACGGTAGACACAGGAACATTCAGGTCTTTGGAGATGGACTTGTAGTCTTGAGATTGCTCATGCTTCCTCACAATTTGGTTCTTTGGTCTTCTTTCTTTTCTCCATGCTCAATGTGGTACACACAAGGACACAGGATAGAGGTTGAGTCAACTTTAATCCATGTCAACTGGCTGCAAGTGTGATTTAGTTATTGCCAACACCTGTTAGGTGCCACAGGTAAGTTACAGGTGCTGTTAATTACACAAATTAGAGAAGCATCACATGATTTTTCGAACAGTGCCAATACTTTTGTCCACCCTCTTTTTTTATGCTTGGTGTGGAATTATATCCAATTTGGCTTTAGGACAATTCTTTTTGTGTTTTTTCATTTCAGACAAATTAAATGAAGATGATAATAATAACAAAAAATTTGTGTTAGTACTCAGTTTCTTCCTGAAAATGATTGCAATCTGACAGAATTGCAGGGGTGTCAATACTTTTGGCCACAACTGTAAATGTTTGAGTAACAAGCAAATTAAAATATTTGACAAAGATGGCACAAGTAAACACAAAATTCAATTTGTAAATGAAGGTCTTCATTATTAATGGGGAAGAAAATTCAGGGCCCTGTGTGAAAGTTATTGCCCCCTACTTTTTTTTTTTAACGGTGGTTTGTCACATCTTTGAAAAGCAAATTTCAGTTTTCCTAGTCCTACCCAGGCCTAATTACTGCCACACCTATCCTCAATCAAAAAATCACTTAAATAGGACCTGCCTGACAAAGTGAAGTAGACAAAAAGATCCTCAAAAGGTAGACATCATGCTGCGATCCCAAAAAAATGCATGAACAAATGAGATGGAAAGTAATTCAGATCTATCAGTCTGGAAAAGGTTATAAAGCCATTTCTAAAGTTTTGATATTCCAGCGAACTATGGTGAGACCCATTATCCACAAATGGAGAAAACATGGTACAGTGGTGAAACTTCTTAAGAGTGGTCTGGTCAAAGAAAGTACTGGGGGGATGTAAAGGTTATTGAAATTGGCATTTTTTTAAGTTTATTTTATATGAAAAAAATATTTTCTTCAACTGTACAATATAGGAACATAGAGATACATTGCTATTTACAATGTAACTGTACTTATATTCTCTGCTTCTGAACTCACAACCTGCAGTACAGCTCACTATTAACAAATGTTGCAATATTTTTTCAGTGTGGGCGGGAGATCACTGATGGAGCTGTTACCTGTGGGTGTTATTTTTCATGATTTTAATGTTTTGAATAAAGTTTTTAGTTTATTTCTATTTTTTAATGGTAATGCAGAGTTATTTTTCTCTCTTTGTATATACTCCATTCACTGATACAATTGTGCTCAAAAGTTTACATACCGCCGTAGAACTTTTGCTTTCTTGGCCTTTTTTCAGAGAATATGAATGATAACATCAAAACTTTTTGGTGGTCAGCTTTACCATCTGAGAAAATAAAGAACCTTATCCATAACAACCACAAACGACTTCAAGCAGTCAATTGATATTAGAGGGGGAAATACATGGTATTAA
This sequence comes from Dendrobates tinctorius, assembly GCF_039654945.1. Lineage (NCBI taxonomy): Eukaryota > Metazoa > Chordata > Amphibia > Anura > Dendrobatidae > Dendrobates > Dendrobates tinctorius. The sequence continues at coordinate 963,661 of NW_027361997.1, read as the reverse complement.
AAAAATGTGGAATGTAAACTATGATCAGGGTGATTTGGATGTTTTGGGTTGTCATAATTAAAGAGAAAACACAGTAGTATGACAATAAATGGCTACACCCAAACACTAACCATGAGTGGAGAAAAAGTTTTGATGTTATTCATATTCTATGAAAAAAGGGCAAGAAAGCAATAATTCTTCTGGTGTATGTAAACTTTTGAGCACAACTATACCTGACAGGCCCATACATTCTGATATCATCACTAATATATACCTGACAGGGGCTCATACATTCTGTATCTACAATAATATATACCTGACAGGAGCCATACAGTCCACATCTACAATAATATATACCTGACAGGAGCCCGTACAGTCTGTATATACAATAATATATACCTGACAGGAGCCCGTACAGTCTGTATATACAATAATATATACCTGACAGGAGCCCGTACAGTCTGTATCTACAGTAATATATACCTGACAGGAGCCCGTACAGTCCAAATCTATAATATATACCTGACAGGAGCCCGTACAGTCCACATCTACAATAATATATACCTGACAGAAGCCCGTACAGTCTGTATCTACAATAATATATACCTGACAGGAGCCATACAGTCTATATCTACAATAATATATACCTGACAGGAGCCCGTACAGTCTATATCTACAATAATATATACCTGACAGGAGCCATACAGTCCACATCTACAATAATATATACCTGACAGGAGCCCGCACAGTCTATATCTACAATAATATATTCCTGACAGGAGCCCGTACAGTCTATATCTACAATAATATATACCTGACAGGAGCCCGTACAGTCTATATCTACAATAATATATACCTGACAGGAGCCCATACAGTCTATATCTACAATAATATATACCTGACAGGAGCCCGTACAGTCTATATCTACAATAATATATACCTGACAGGAGCACATACTGTCTATATCTACAATAATATATACCTGACAGGAGCCCGTACAGTCTATATCTACAATAATATATACCTGACAGGAGCACGTACTGTCTATATCTACAATAATATATACCTGACAGGAGTCATACAGTCTATATCTACAATAATATATACCTGACAGGAGCCTGTACAGTCTGTATCTACAATAATATATACCTGACAGGAGTCATACAGTCTGTATCTACAATAATATATACCTGACAGGAGCCTGTACAGTCTGTATCTACAATAAAATATACCTGACAGGAGCCCGTACAGTCTGTATCTACAATAATATATACCTGACAGGAGCCCGTACAGTCTATATCTACAATAATATATACCTGACAGGAGCCCATACAGTCTGTATCTACAATAATATATACCTGACAGGAGACATACAGTCTATACAATAATATATACCTGACAGGAGCCCATACAGTCTGTATCTACAATAATATATACCTGACAGGAGCCCGTACAGTCTATATCTACAATAATATATACCTGACAGGAGCCCATACAATCTGTATCTACAATAATATATACCTGACAGGAGCCTGTACAGTCTGTATCTACAATAATATATACCTGACAGGAGCCCATACAGTCTGTATCTACAATAATATATACCTGACAGGAGTCATACAGTCTATATCTACAATATATACCTGACAGGAGCCCATACAGTCTGTATCTACAATAATATATACCTGACAGGAGCCCGTACAGTCTATATCTACAATAATATATACCTGACAGGAGCCCGTATAGTCTATATCTACAATAATATATACCTGACAGGAGCCCGTACAGTCTGTATCTACAATAATATATACCTGACAGGAGCCCGTACAGTCTATATCTACAATAATATATACCTGACAGGAGCCATACAGTCTATATCTACAATAATATATACCTGACAGGAGCCCGTACAGTCTATATCTACAATAATATATACCTGACAGGAGCCCATACAGTCTATATCTACAATAATATATACCTGACAGGAGCCCGTACAGTCTATATCTACAATAATATATACCTGACAGGAGCACATACTGTCTATATCTACAATAGTATATACCTGACAGGAGCCATACAGTCCACATCTACAATAATATATACCTGACAGGAGCCCGCACAGTCTATATCTACAATAATATATTCCTGACAGGAGCCCGTACAGTCTATATCTACAATAATATATACCTGACAGGAGCCCGTACAGTCTATATCTACAATAATATATACCTGACAGGAGCCCATACAGTCTATATCTACAATAATATATACCTGACAGGAGCCCGTACAGTCTATATCTACAATAATATATACCTGACAGGAGCCCGTACAGTCTATATCTACAATAATATATACCTGACAGGAGCACGTACTGTCTATATCTACAATAATATATACCTGACAGGAGTCATACAGTCAATATCTACAATAATATATACCTGACAGGAGCCCATACAGTGTGTATCTACAATAATATATACCTGACAGGAGCCCGTACAGTCTATACAATAATATATACCTGACAGGAGCCCATACAGTCTGTATCTACAATAATATATACCTGACAGGAGCCTGTACAGTCTGTATCTACAATAATATATACCTGACAGGAGCCCGTACAGTCTGTATCTACAATAATATATACCTGACAGGAGTCATACAGTCTATATCTACAATAATATATACCTGACAGGAGCCCATGCAGTCTGTATCTACAATAATATATACCTGACAGGAGCCCGTACAGTCTATATCTACAATAATATATACCTGACAGGAGCCCGTACAGTCTATATCTACAATAATATATACCTGACAGGAGCCCGTACAGTCTGTATCTACAATAATATATGCCTGACAGGAGCTTGTACAGTCTACATCTACAATAATATATACCTGACAGGAGCCCATACAGTCTGTATCTACAATAATATATACCTGACAGGAGCCATACAGTCTATATCTACAATAATATATACCTGACAGGAGCCATACAGTCTATATCTACAATAATATATACCTGACAGGAGCCATACAGTCTATATCTACAATAATATATACCTGACAGGAGCCCGTACAGTCTATATCTACAATAATATATACCTGACAGGAGCCCGTACAGTCTGTATCTACAATAATATATACCTGACAGGAGCCCGTACAGTCTGTATCTACAATAATATATACCTGACAGGAGTCATACAGTCTATATCTACAATAATATATACCTGACAGGAGCCCGTTCAGTCTATATCTACAATAATATATACCTGACAGGAGCCCGTACAGTCTATATCTACAATAATATATACCTGACAGGAGGCCGTACAGTCTATATCTACAATAATATATACCTGACAGGAGCCCGTACAGTCTGTATCTACAATAATATATGCCTGACAGGAGCTTGTACAGTCTATATCTACAATAATATATACCTGACAGGAGCCTGTACAGTCTATGTCTACAATAATATATACCTGACAGGAGTCCATACAGTCTGTATCTACAATAATATATACCTGACAGGAGCTTGTACAGTCTATATCTACAATAATATATACCTGACAGGAGCCTGTACAGTCTATATCTACAATAATATATACCTGACAGGAGCCCGTACAGTCTGTATCTACAATAATATATACCTGACAGGAGCTCATACAGTCTATATCTACAATAATATATACCTGACAGGAGCCCGTACAGTCTGTATCTACAATAATATATGCCTGACAGGAGCTTATACAGTCTATATCTACAATAATATATACCTGACAGGAGCCTGTACAGTCTATATCTACAATAATATATACCTGACAGGAGCCCATACAGTCTGTATCTACAATAATATATACCTGACAGGAGCTTGTACAGTCTATATCTACAATAATATATACTTGACAGGAGCCTGTACAGTCTATATCTACAATAATATATACCTGACAGGAGCCAATACAGTCTGTATCTACAATAATATATACCTGACAGGAGCCCATACAGTCTGTATCTACAATAATATATACCTGACAGGAGCACGTACATTCTATATCTACAATAATATACAGTCATATGTAAAAGTTTGGGCACCCCTATTAATGTTAACCTTTTTTCTTTATAACAATTTTGTTTTTTGCAACAGCTATTTCAGTTTCATATATCTAATAACTGATGGACTCAGTTATATTTCTGGATTCAAATGAGGTTTATTGTACTAACAGAAAATGTGCAATCTGCATTTAAACAAAATTTGACCTGTGCAAAAGTATGGGCACCCTTATCATTTTCTTGATTTGAACACTCCTAACTACTTTTTACTGACTTCCTGAAGCACTAAATTGGTTTTGTAACCTCATTGAGCTTTGAACTTCATAGCCAGGTGTATCAAATCATGAGAAAAGGTATTTAAAGTGGCCACTTGCAAGTAGTTCTCCTATTTGATTCTCCTATGAAGAGTGGCATCATGGGCTCCTCAAAACAGCTCTCAAATAATCTGAAAACAAAGATTATTCAACATAGCTTTTCAGGGGAAGGATACAAAAAGTTGTCTCAGAGATTTAACCTGTCAGTTTCCACTGTGAGGAACATAGTAAGGAAATGGAAGAACACAGGTACAGTTCTTGTTAAGCCCAGAAGTGGCAGGCCAAGAAAAATATCAGAAAGGCAGAGAAGAAGAATGGTGAGAACAGTCAAGGACAATCCACAGACCACCTCCAAAGACCTGCAGCATCATCTTGCTGCAGATGGTGTCACTGTGCATCGGTCAACAACACAGCGCACTTTGCACAAGGAGAAGCTGTATGGGAGAGTGATGCGAAAGAAGCCGTTTCTGCAAGCACGCCACAAACAGAGTCGCCTGAGGTATGCAAAAGCACATTTGGACAAGCCGGTTACATTTTGGAAGAAGGTCCTGTGGACTGTTGAAACAAAGTGTTTGGTCATACAAAAAGGCGTTATGCATGCGCTGTATTGTTGACCGATGCACAGTGACACCATCTGCAGCAAGATGATGCTGCAGGTCTTTGGAGGTGGTCTGTGGATTGTCCTTGACTGTTCTCACCATTCTTCTTCTCTGCCTTTCTGATATTTTTCTTGGCCTGCCACTTCTGGGCTTAACAAGAACTGTACCTGTGTTCTTCCATTTCCTTACTATGTTCCTCACAGTGGAAACTGACAGGTTAAATCTCTGAGACAACTTTTTGTATCCTTCCCCTGAAAAGCTATGTTGAATAATCTTTGTTTTCAGATCATTTGAGAGTTGTTTTGAGGAGCCCATGATGCCACTCTTTATAGGAGAATCAAATAGGAGAACTACTTGCAAGTGGCCATTTTAAATACCTTTTCTCATGATTTGATACACCTGGCTATGAAGTTCAAAGCTCAATGAGGTTACAAAACCAATTTAGTGCTTCAGGAAGTCAGTAAAAAGTAGTTAGGAGTGTTCAAATCAAGAAAATGATAAGGGTGCCCATACTTTTGCACCGGTTAAATTTTGTTTAAATGCAGATTGCACATTTTCTGTTAGTACAATAAACCTCATTTGAATCCAGAAATATAACTGAGTCCATCAGTTATTAGATATATGAAACTGAAATAGCTGTTGCAAAAACCAAAATTGTTATAAAGAAAAAAGGTTAACATTAATAGGGGTGCCCAAACTTTTACATATGACTGTATTCCTGACAGGAGCCCATACAGTCTGTATCTACAATAATATATACCTGACAGGAGCCCGTACAGTCTGTATCTACAATAATATATACCTGACAGGAGCCCGTACAGTCTATCTACAATAATATATACCTGACAGGAGCCAGTACAGTCTATATCTACAATAATATATACCTGACAGGAGGCCGTACAGTCTATATCTACAATAATATATACCTGACAGGAGCCCGTTCAGTCTGTATCTACAATAATATATACCTGACAGGAGCCCATACACTCTGTATCTACAATAATATATACCTGACAGGAGCCCATACAGTCTATATCTACAATAATATATACCTGACAGGAGCCTGTAAAGTCTACATCTACAATAATATATACCTGACAGGAGCCTGTACAGTCTATATCTACAATAATATATACCTGACAGGACCCTGTAAAGTCTATATCTACAATAATATATACCTGACAGGAGCCCGTACAGTCTATATCTACAATAATATATACCTGACAGGAACCTGTACAGTCTATATCTACAATAATATATACCTGACAGGAGCCTGTACAGTCTATATCTACAATAATATATACCTGACAGGAGCACGTACATTCTATATCTACAATAATATATACCTGACAGGAGCCCGTACAGTCTATATCTACAATAATATATACCTGACAGGAGCCCATACATGCTATATCTACAATAATATATAACTGACAGGAGCCTGTACAGTCTATATCTACAATAATATATACCTGACAGGAGCCCGTACAGTCTGTATCTACAATAATATATACCTGACAGGAGCCCATACAGTCTGTATCTACAATAATATATACCTGACAGGAGCACGTACATTCTATATCTACAATAATATATTCCTGACAGGAGCCCATACAGTCTGTATCTACAATAATATATACCTGACAGGAGCCCATACAGTCTGTATCTACAATAATATATACCTGACAGGAGCCCATACAGTCTGTATCTACAATAATATATACCTGACAGGAGCCCGTACAGTCTGTATCTACAATAATATATACCTGACAGGAGTCATACAGTCTATATCTACAATAATACATACCTGACAGGAGCCCGTACAGTCTATATCTACAATAATATATACCTGACAGGAGCCCGTACAGTCTATATCTACAATAATATATACCTGACAGGAGGCCGTACAGTCTGTATCTACAATAATATATACCTGACAGGAGCCCGTACAGTCTATATCTACAATAATATATACCTGACAGGAGCCATACAGTCCACATCTACAATAATATATACCTGACAGGAGCCCGCACAGTCTATATCTACAATAATATATTCCTGACAGGAGCCCGTACAGTCTATATCTACAATAATATATACCTGACAGGAGCCCGTACAATCTATATCTACAATAATATATACCTGACAGGAGCCCGTACAGTCTATATCTACAATAATATATACCTGACAGGAGCCCGTACAGTCTATATCTACAATAATATATACCTGACAGGAGCACGTACTGTCTATATCTACAATAATATATACCTGACAGGAGTCATACAGTCTATATCTACAATATACCTGACAGGAGCCCGTACAGTCTGTATCTACAATAATATATACCTGACAGGAGGCCGTACAGTCTGTATCTACAATAATATATACCTGACAGGAGCCCATACAGTCTATATCTACAATAATATATGCCTGACAGGAGCCCATACAGTCTGTATCTACAATAATATATACCTGACAGGAGCACGTACATTCTATATCTACAATAATATATACCTGACAGGAGCCCGGACAGTCTGTATCTACAATAATATATACCTGACAGGAGCCCGTACAGTCTATATCTACAATAATATATACCTGACAGGAGCCTGTACAGTCTATATCTACAATAATATATACCTGACAGGAGCCCATACAGTCTGTATCTACAATAATATATACCTGACAGGAGCCCGTACAGTCTATATCTACAATAATATATACCTGACAGGAGCACGTACTGTCTATATCTACAATAATATATACCTGACAGGAGTCATACAGTCTATATCTACAATAATATATACCTGACAGGAGCCCATACAGTCTGTATCTACAATAATATATACCTGACAGGAGCCCGTACAGTCTATATCTACAATAATATATACCTGACAGGAGCCCATACAGTCTGTATCTACAATAATATATACCTGACAGGAGCCTGTACAGTCTGTATCTACAATAATATATACCTGACAGGAGCCCGTACAGTCTGTATCTACAATAATTTATACCTGACAGGAGTCATACAGTCTATATCTACAATAATATATACCTGACAGGAGCCCATACAGTCTATATCTACAATAATATATACCTGACAGGAGCCTGTACAGTCTGTATCTACAATAATATATACCTGACAGGAGCCCATACAGTCTGTATCTACAATAATATTTACCTGACAGGAGCCTGTACAGTCTGTATCTACAATAATATATACCTGACAGGAGCCCGTACAGTCTGTATCTACAATAATATATACCTGACAGGAGCCATACAGTCTATATCTACAATAATATATACCTGACAGGAGCCATACAGTCTATATCTACAATAATATATACCTGACAGGAGCCATACAGTCTATATCTACAATAATATATACCTGACAGGAGCCCGTACAGTCTATATCTACAATAATATATACCTGACAGGAGGCCGTACAGTCTATATCTACAATAATATATACCTGACAGGAGCCCGTACAGTCTGTATCTACAATAATATATGCCTGACAGGAGCTTGTACAGTCTATATCTACAATAATATATACCTGACAGGAGCCTGTACAGTCTATATCTACAATAATATATACCTGACAGGAGCCCATGCAGTCTGTATCTAAAATAATATATACCTGACCGGAGCTTGTACAGTCTATATCTACAATAATATATACCTGACAGGAGCCTGTACAGTCTATATCTACAATAATATATACCTGACAGGAGCCCGTACAGTCTGTATTTACAATAATATATACCTGACAGGAGCTCATACAGTCTATATCTACAATAATATATACCTGACAGGAGCCCGTACAGTCTGTATCTACAATAATATATGCCTGACAGGAGCTTGTACCTTGTACAGTATATATCTACAATAATATATACCTGACAGGAGCCTGTACAGTCTATATCTACAATAATATATACCTGACAGGAGCCCATACAGTCTGTATCTACAATAATATATACCTGACAGGAGCTTGTACAGTCTATATCTACAATAATATATACCTGACAGGAGCCTGTACAGTCTATATCTACAATAATATATACCTGACAGGAGCCCGTACAGTCTGTATCTACAATAATATATACCTGACAGGAGCCCATACAGTCTGTATCTACAATAATATATACCTGACAGGAGCACGTACATTCTATATCTACAATAATATACAGTCATATGTAAAAGTTTGGGCACCCCTATTAATGTTAACCTTTTTTCTTTATAACAATTTTGGTTTTTGCAACAGCTATTTCAGTTTCATATATCTAATAACTGATGGACTCAGTTATATTTCTGGATTCAAATGAGGTTTATTGTACTAACAGAAAATGTGCAATCTGCATTTAAACAAAATTTGACCGGTGCAAAAGTATGGGCACCCTTATCATTTTCTTGATTTGAACACTCCTAACTACTTTTTACTGACTTCCTGAAGCACTAAATTGGTTTTGTAACCTCATTGAGCTTTGAACTTCATAGCCAGGTGTATCAAATCATGAGAAAAGGTATTTAAAGTGGCCACTTGCAAGTAGTTCTCCTATTTGATTCTCCTATGAAGAGTGGCATCATGGGCTCCTCAAAACAACTCTCAAATAATCTGAAAGCAAAGATTATTCAACATAGATTTTCAGGGGAAGGATACAAAAAGTTGTCTCAGAGATTTAACCTGTCAGTTTCCACTGTGAGGAACATAGTAAGGAAATGGAAGAACACAGGTACAGTTCTTGTTAAGCCCAGAAGTGGCAGGCCAAGAAAAATATCAGAAAGGCAGAGAAGAAGAATGGTGAGAACAGTCAAGGACAATCCACAGACCACCTCCAAAGACCTGCAGCATCATCTTGCTGCAGATGGTGTCACTGTGCATCGGTCAACAATACAGCGCACTTTGCACAAGGAGAAGCTGTATGGGAGAGTGATGCGAAAGAAGCCGTTTCTGCAAGCACGCCACAAACAGAGTCGCCTGAGGTATGCAAAAGCACATTTGGACAAGCCAGTTACATTTTGGAAGAAGGTCCTGTGAACTGATGAAACAAAGATTGAGTTGTTTGGTCATACAAAAAGGCGTTATGCATGCGCTGTATTGTTGACCGATGCACAGTGACACCATCTGCAGCAAGATGATGCTGCAGGTCTTTGGAGGTGGTCTGTGGATTGTCCTTGACTGTTCTCACCATTCTTCTTCTCTGCCTTTCTGATATTTTTCTTGGCCTGCCACTTCTGGGCTTAACAAGAACTGTACCTGTGTTCTTCCATTTCCTTACTATGTTCCTCACAGTGGAAACTGACAGGTTAAATCTCTGAGACAACTTTTTGTATCCTTCCCCTGAAAAGCTATGTTGAATAATCTTTGTTTTCAGATCATTTGAGAGTTGTTTTGAGGAGCCCATGATGCCACTCTTTATAGGAGAATCAAATAGGAGAACTACTTGCAAGTGGCCATTTTAAATACCTTTTCTCATGATTTGATACACCTGGCTATGAAGTTCAAAGCTCAATGAGGTTACAAAACCAATTTAGTGCTTCAGGAAGACAGTAAAAAGTAGTTAGGAGTGTTCAAATCAAGAAAATGATAAGGGTGCCCATACTTTTGCACCGGTCAAATTTTGTTTAAATGCAGATTGCACATTTTCTGTTAGTACAATAAACCTCATTTGAATCCAGAAATATAACTGAGTCCATCAGTTATTAGATATATGAAACTGAAATAGCTGTTGCAAAAACCAAAATTGTTATAAAGAAAAAAGGTTAACATTAATAGGGGTGCCCAAACTTTTACATATGACTGTATTCCTGACAGGAGCCCATACAGTCTGTATCTACAATAATATATACCTGACAGGAGCCCGTACAGTCTGTATCTACAATAATATATACCTGACAGGAGTCATACAGTCTATATCTACAATAATACATACCTGACAGGAGCCCGTACAGTCTATATCTACAATAATATATACCTGACAGGAGCCCATACAGTCTATCTACAATAATATATACCTGACAGGAGCCAGTACAGTCTATATCTACAATAATATATACCTGACAGGAGGCCGTACAGTCTATATCTACAATAATATATACCTGACAGGAGCCCGTACAGTCTGTATCTACAATAATATATACCTGACAGGAGCCCATACAGTCTGTATCTACAATAATATATACCTGACAGGAGTCCATACAGTCTGTATCTACAATAATATATACCTGACAGGATCCCGTACAGTCCGTATCTACAATAATATATACCTGACAGGAGCCCGTACAGTCTATATCTACAATAATATATACCTGACAGGAGCCCATACAGTCTATATCTACAATAATATATACCTGACAGGAGCCCGTACAGTCTATATCTACAATAATATATACCTGACAGGAGCCTGTACAGTCTATATCTACAATAATATATACCTGACAGGAGCCCATACAGTCTGTATCTACAATAATATATGCCTGACAGGAGCTTGTACAGTCTATATCTACAATAATATATACCTGACAGGAGCCTGTACAGTCTATATCTACAATAATATATACCTGACAGGAGCCTGTAAAGTCTATATCTACAATAATATATACCTGACAGGAGCCCGTACAGTCTATATCTACAATAATATATACCTGACAGGAGCCCATACAGTCTGTATCTACAATAATATATACCTGACAGGAACCTGTACAGTCTATATCTACAATAATATATACCTGACAGGAGCCTGTACAGTCTATATCTACAATAATATATACCTGACAGGAGTCCATACAGTCTGTATCTACAATAATATATACCTGACAGGAGCTTGTACAGTCTATATCTACAATAATATATACCTGACAGGAGCCTGTACAGTCTATATCTACAATAATATATACCTGACAGGAGCCCGTACAGTCTGTATCTACAATAATATATACCTGACAGGAGCCTGTACAGTCTATATCTACAATAATATATACCTGACAGGAGCCCATACAGTCTGTATCTACAATAATATATACCTGACAGGAGCACGTACATTCTATATCTACAATAATATATTCCTGACAGGAGCCCATACAGTCTGTATCTACAATAATATATACCTGACAGGAGCCCGTACAGTCTGTATCTACAATAATATATACCTGACAGGAGTCATACAGTCTATATCTACAATAATACATACCTGACAGGAGCCCGTACAGTCTATATCTACAATAATATATACCTGACAGGAGCCCGTACAGTCTATATCTACAATAATATATACCTGACAGGAGGCCGTACAGTCTATATCTACAATAATATATACCTGACAGGAGCCCATACAGTCTATATCTACAATAATATATACCTGACAGGAGCCCGTACAGTCTGTATCTACAATAATATATGCCTGACAGGAGCTTGTACAGTCTATATCTACAATAATATATACCTGACAGGAGCCCATACAGTCTGTATCTACAATAATATATACCTGACAGGAGCCCATACAGTCAATATCTACAATAATATATACCTGACAGGAGCCCATACAGTCTATATCTACAATATATACCTGATAGGAGCCCATACAGTCTGTATCTACAGTAATATATACCTGACAGGAGCCATACAGTCTATAGCTACAATAATATTTGCCTGACAGGAGCCCGTACAGTCTGTATCTACAATAATATATACCTGACAGGAGCCCGTACAGTCTATATCTACAATAATATATACCTGACAGGAGCCATACAGTCTATATCTACAATAATATATACCTGACAGGAGCCTGTACAGTCTGTATCTACAATAATATATACCTGACAGGAGCCCGTACAGTCTATATCTATTGTTGTGAGATCATTTTCCCCTTCGTCACTGAGGTCTGGTGAACTCCCTATTCTGGTAAAGGAAGGTAATGAGCCTGATTATCAGGCACCTGAGCCTAATGAGGATGACTGGCTGAGTGGAGTCACGGACTGGATATAGGGCTGCCGACGCCCTTCTGCCCTGCGGGTGATTTCTCTGTGGACTTCTAGGACACCAGTCTGATTCCTGCTCCTCTAAAGCTAAGTTTTCTGTTTTGCCTGTTGGCATTTTTGTTTTGTTTTTTTTTGTTTTCCTTGCTTTTCTGTATTCTGCCAATCCCTGCTGGGGTGAGCTGAATCTCCTTTTGCCTTTAGCTCTGTCTTCAGAATATTCCTGAGTACTGACATAGCTTTTTTGAAGCCTAGAGTCTTCAGGGCCTTTTTCACTGTCAGTCTGTTGGCTCTTATTTTCTTAGGGTTTTTCACGGATTGCAGACAGCAGCCTTCCTGTCCTTTTCTATCTAGTTAGCTTGGGCCCCGTCTTTGCTCAGTCTATCTTTCTGTCTGTGTTAGTATTTTCATCTTGCTTCACCGTCATTATATGTTGGGGGCTGCCTATTGCTTTGGGGTCTGCATTGGGGCAGTTTAGATTTCCCTTTCTGTCTTTAGGCTATTTAGTTCTCCGGCTGTAATCGAGGGGTCTAGGGCACCATAGGAACCCCCCACAGCTACTGCTAGTTGTTGTTGATAGGTTCAGGGGTCTGCAATCCGATAGCTGCCAACTTCTCTGGTATTCTGGACTTAGCTAGCATTTCTGTTTTTGCCTCCTACTGTGACTCAATCATAACAGAATCACCCGCCATACCGCAGATCCTAGGGTACTCAATAGCAGGAAAGAATTGTGTTTAAAAAAAAAAAAAGAGTGTGTGTATATTCTTTCCTCTATATCTCTGAGGCCGTAGGGGGAATTTTTTTTTTTCTCTCTCAATGGAGATAAAGCAATTGTCTGATCATGTGGAGCAGCTCGCTGCGGAAGTGCGGGGAATTTCCGCCTACCTTGCTCGTTCGCATGCTGTTGAACCAAAGATCCCTACACCTGATGTATTTTTGGGGGATCGATCTAAATTTTTGAGTTTCAAAAATAATTGTAAATTATTTTTTGCCTTGAAGCCTAACTCGTCAGGGAGCTCCGCGCAGCAGGTTAATATTGTCATCTCTTTGCTGCGTGGCGATCCCCAGGATTGGGCGTTTTCTTTGAAACCAGATGATCCTATTCTGACTAATGTGAACGCATTCTTTCAAGCTTTGGGGTTGTTGTATGACGAACCTAATGCTATTGATCAGGCTGAAAAGACCCTGTTGGCATTGAACCAGGGTCGAGATTCTGCAGAGTTGTACTGTCAAAAGTTCCGAAAGTGGGCGGTCCTTACTACCTGGAATGATAATGCCTTGGCTGCTCTCTTTCGGAAGGGTTTGTCAGAAGTCGTAAAAGATACTATGGTGGGATTTCCTGTTCCCACTGGTCTGGACTATTCTATGTCATTAGCCATTCAGGTTGATCGGCGTTTACGTGAACGCAGGATTGCACGAGAGGTGTTGCCACCGGTTGAACAGACGTCTGAACCTATGCAGTGTGATCGAGTTTTGTCTAAGGCGCAACGTCAGGAGTTCAGAAGGCGTAATAAGCTGTGTTTTTTCTGTGGAGATGCCTCGCATATTATTTCTGTTTGTCCTAAACGAGAGAAACGCTTTGCACACACGTTTTCTGTTGGTGGTGTTCAACCTAAGTTTCTTCTGGCAATTACTCTGATCTGCTCCCTGTCCACATTTTCCGCCAAGGCTTTTGTGGATCCGGGAGAAGCGCTAAACCTAATGGACTTGGATTTTGCTAAACGTTGTGGATTTCCGATGACACCTCTGCAGACGCCTATCCCTTTGAGGGGGATTGATGCTACTCCTTTGGCTAAAAATAAACCTCAGTTTTGGACCCAGGTGGTCATGCGGGTCGCCCCAGACCATCAAGAAAATTGCAGATTTTTGGTATTGCATGGTCTGCATGATGCCGTTGTTCTGGGGTTTCCCTGGTTGCAAATTCATAATCCAGTTTTGGATTGGAAATCTGTGTCTGTGGTGAGTTGGGGTTGTCGGTGTGCCTTTAGAGAGGCTCCGGTTTTTTCCACATCTCCTCAGTCGCATGATGTTCCTGACTATTTGGCGGACTTTTATGATGTATTTAGTGAAAATGAGTCTGCGTCCTTGCCTCCTCATAGGAGTTATGACTGTGCAATTGAACTAAGCCCTGGGTGTAAATTTCCCAAGGGTTGGCTCTTCAATTTATCTGTACCCGAGCATGAGGTTATGCGGTCCTATATTAAGGAGGCGTTGGAGAAGGGTCATATTAGACCATCCTCTTCACCCTTAGGTGCTGGTTTTTTTTGTGGCCAAAAAGGATGGTTCTTTAAGGCCTTGTATTGATTATCGTGCCCTCAATAAAATTACTATTAAATATCAGTATCCGTTACCCCTGATTTCGGATCTATTCCCTAGAGTTAGAGGTGCTTGCTGGTTTACCAAGCTTGACCTCAGGGGGGCGTATAATCTTATCCGCATTAAGCAGGGGGATGAATGGAAGACGGCGTTTAATACTCCGGAGGGACATTTTGAGTACCTGGTGATGCCTTTTGGGCTCACTAATGCCCCTTCTGTCTTCCAGTGCTTCATGAACGATAATTTCCGAGACTTTGTCGATAAATTTTTGATTATCTATCTGGATAATATTTTGATCTTCTCCAAGGATTGGGATTCTCATGTGGAACATATTCGGACTGTGTTCCGGATCTTGAGGGAGAATTCCCTGTATGTCAAAGGATCGAAATGCCTTTTTGGAGTACAGAGGATTTCATTTTTGGGATTTATTTTGTCTCCGTCAACTATTGAAATGGACCCGGCCAAGGTACAGGCCATTTATGATTGGGTTCAGCCCACTTCTTTGAAGGCCCTCCAGAAGTTTTTGGGTTTTGCTAATTTTTATCGGAAATTTATAGCAAAATTTTCTATTATTGCCAAGCCATTGACTGATCTGACTAAGAAGGGTGCAGATGTGTGGAATTGGTCTCCTGAGGCTGTTGCTTCCTTTCAGGAGCTGAAGCGAAGATTTACCTCCGCCCCGGTTTTGCGGCAACCTGATGTCTCACTCCTGTTCCAGGTAGAGGTGGATGCTTCTGAGATTGGTGCAGGAGCTGTTTTGTCCCAAAAGGATCCTGTAACATCTAAAATGAATCCCTGTGCTTTCTTTTCCCGAAAGTTCTCTCCATCTGAACGTAACTATGATGTGGGGAATCGGGAACTGTTGGCCATGAAATGGGCATTTGAGGAGTGGAGACATTGGTTGGAGGGATCTAAACATCAAGTTGTGGTCCTCACTGACCACAAGAATTTGATTTACCTAGAGTCGGCTAAACGCTTGAACCCTAGACAGGCTAGGTGGGCCTTGTTTTTTACACGTTTTGATTTTGTGGTCTCTTTTCTTCCTGGAACTAAGAATGTCAAGGCAGACGCCCTCTCTAGGAGTTTCTTTGCTGATTCTCCTGTGGTGACCAAGCCTGCTACCATCTTAGGCGAAGGGGTAGTTCTTTCTGCCATCTCGCCCGATTTGAGACTTGCTCTGCAAGAGTTCCAGGAGGACAAACCTGAGCGTTGTCCCAGTGGAAAGTTGTATGTTCCTGACCAGTGGAAGAAGAGAGTGATGTCTGAAGTTCATTGCTCTGCATTGGCTGGTCATCCAGGTATTTTTGGTACTAGAGATCTGGTGAGTCCTTTTTGGTGGCCCACCTTGTCTCATGATGTCAGGAATTTTGTGCAGTCCTGTGGGACTTGCTCCCGATCTAAATCTTGTTCTCGCTCTAGTGGGTTGTTGATGCCTTTGCCGGTCCCCAGGAGGCCATGGACCCATATTTTAATGGATTTCATCTCTGATATGCCGGTCTCTCAAAGAATGACTGTTATTTGGGTGATTTGTGATAGGTTCTCTAAGATGGTTCATCTTGTACCACTCCCTAAGTTGCCATCTTCCTCTGAGTTGGTGCCCCTGTTTTTGCAACAGGTGGTTCGCTTACACGGGATTCCTGAGAACATTGTATCTGACAGAGGAGTTCAGTTTGTGTCTAGATTTTGGAGGACTTTCTGTTCCAAGCTGGGAATTCAGTTGTCCTTCTCCTCTGCTTTTCACCCTCAGACCAATGGGCAGACAGAGAGAACAAACCAGACCTTGGAGTCGTATTTGAGATGTTTTATTTCCGCTGATCAGGATGATTGGGTTTCATTTTTGCCCTTGGCTTTAAATAATAGAGCTAGTTCTGCCACTTTGATGTCACCTTTTTTTTGTAACTTTGGGTTTCATCCTCGATTTTCTTCAGGGCAGGTGGAGCCTTCTGTCTGCCCAGGTGTTGACACTGTGGTGGAGAGAATGCACCAGATCTGGGACATAGTGGTGGATAAGTTATCTCTCTCCCAGGAAAAGGCCCAGCGGTTTTCCAATCGTCATAGGACCATTGGTCCCCAGTTTAAGATTGGTGATATGGTGTGGTTATCATTAAAAAAATATTGCTATGAAGGTGGCTTCTCCTAAGTTTAAGCCTAGATTTATTGGACCTTACAAGATTTTGGAGATTCCGGTCTCTTTTCGTTTGGCTCTTCCTGTCACATTTAAAATCCATAATGTGTTCCATAAGTCCTTGTTGAAGAGGTTTGTTGAACCAGTTGTTCCTGGGGTGGCACCTCCAGACCCTGTATTGGTTGAAGGTAACATGGAATATGAGGTAGAGAAAATACTGGATTCCCGTCTGGCTAGTCGGAGGACTCCAGTATTTGGTTAAGTGGAAGGGTTATGGTCAGGAGGATAATTCCTGGGTCTCTGCCTCTGATATTCATGCCAAAAGATTGGTGCGTGCATTTCATCGGGCTCACCCTGATCGCCCTGGTGGCGTGGTGGAGGGTTCGGTGACCCCTCCTCAAGGGGGAGGTACTGTTGTGAGTTCATTTTCCCCTTTGTCACTGATGTCTGGTGAACTCCCTATTCTGGTAAAGGAAGGTAATGAGCCTGATTATCAGGCACCTGAGCCTAATGAGGATGACTGGCTGAGTGGAGTCACGGACTGGATATAAGGCTGCCGACACCCTTCTGCCCTGCAGGTGATTTCTCTGTGGACTTCTAGGACACCAGTCTGATTCCTGCTCCTCTAAAGCTAAGTTTTCTGTTTTGTCTGTTGGCATTTTTGTTTTGTTTTTTGTTTTCCTTGCTTTTCTGTATTCTGCCATTCCCTGCTGGGGTGAGCTGAATCTCCTTTTGCCTTTAGCTCTGTCTTCAGAATATTCCTGAGTACTGACATAGCTTTTTTGAAGCCTAGCGTCTTCAGGGCCTTTTTCACTGTCAGTCTGTTGGCTCTTATTTTCTTAGGGTTTTTCACGGATTGCAGACAGCAGCCTTCCTGTCCTTTTCTATCTAGTTAGCTTGGGCCCCGTCTTTGCTCAGTCTATCTTTCTGTCTGTGTTAGTATTTTCATCTTGCTTCACCGTCATTATATGTTGGGGGCTGCCTATTGCTTTGGGGTCTGCTCTGGGGCAGTTTAGATTTCCCCTTTCTTTCTTTAGGCCTATTTAATTCTCCGGCTGTGATCGAGGGGTCTAGGGCATCGTAGGAACCCCCCACAGCTACTGCTAGTTGTGTTGATAGGTTCAGGGGTCTGCAATCCGATAGCTGCCAACTTCTCTGGTTTTCTGGACTTAGCTAGCATTTCTGTTTTTGCCTCCTACGGTGACTCAATCATAACAATCTATAATAATATATACTTGACAGGAGCCCATACAGCCTATATCTACAATAATATATACCTGACAGGATCCCATACAGTCTGTATCTACAATAATATATAACTGACAGGAGCCCGTACAGTCTATATCTACAATAATATATACCTGACAGGAGCCCATACAGTCTATATCTACAATAATATATACCTGACAGGAGCCCATACAGTCTATATCTACAATAATATATACCTGACAGGAGCACGTACAGTCTATATCTACAATAATATATTCCTGACAGGAGCCCATACAGTCTGTATCTACAATAATACATACCTGACAGGAGCCCATACAGTCTGTATCTACAATAATATATGCCTGACAGGAGCATGTACGGACTATATCTACAATAATATATACCTGACAGGAGCCCATACAGTCTAGCATCTGCAGTAGTGAGCCGGCTAGACTGTATGGGCTGCAGTTAGGACCTGGAAGGAGCCCATACAGTATATTCGGCTGGCTTTAATGATTTATACCTCGAAGGAGCACATACATTCTAGTGTCATGTATGGGCTGCAGTCAGGGCCAGGCAGCAGCCCATAATGTCTGCTATCCTCAAGAAAATGTACCTGGAAGGAGCCCATACAGTCTAGCATCTTCACCAGTGAGCCGGCTAGACTGTATGGGCTGCAGTCAGGCACCTGGAAGGAGCCCATACACTCTAACATCTTTAGTTGTGAGCCGGCTAGACTGTATGGGCTGCAGTTAGGACCTGGAAGGAGCCCATACAGTCTAACATCTTCAGTTGTGAGCCGGCTAGACTGTATGGGCTGCAGTTAGGACCTGGAAGGAGCCCATATATTCGGTAGGCATTAATAATTTATACCTTGAAGGAGCACATACATTCTACTGTCATGTATGGGCTGCAGTCAGGGCCAGGCAGCAGCCCATAATGTCTGCTATCTTCAAGAAAATATACCTGGAAGGACCCCATGTGACGCTTCAGAGGTATGGACTGCGTCCGAGAGTGGACCCTTTGGGTCGCGGAACTGAGGCCCCCCGGGACGAGCGCACCAGGTGAAGCCGACCCCTATACAGGGACCGTTAGGGGCAGGTCCACGAGGGTCAGACACCGCGACAGCTGGAACCTAGAGGGGCGGCTCGAGGGACTGGAATGACTATAGGCTTCAGAGATTTACAAAGGGACGGGACTCCGTGCAGGAGGAGAGAGGAGAAAGCACGGACGACAGACAGACAGTGGCAGGAGTACAGGACAGGGAACTGAGCAGACACTGGAGGACGGAACAGAGACAGGGTACCGGGGAACGTAGGCAGTGGCACCCGGAGAGACAGGACAGAGGATGGGCAGGGAGACAGGACAACAACAGTGGCAGGACGGCAAAGACTGAGACTAGGAAGTGCACGAGACAAGGAAGACCTATAGACAAGCTATAGGCGGCCAAATTAGAGCAGATAGGCACACAATAATCAGGCGTCCTCACATTATGGGAGACGCCTGATATATCCCTTGCTGACGGGCGATTGGCTGACCGCTAATCGGTCGCCGCCCACCGCAGGGTTAAACAACCCGACGGCCGCGCGCCCGCGACCTAGTGCGCATGTGCGGGCCAGCAGCCGTCGGGAGACCAGGGAGGCGAGACGCGCGTGAGCAGGAGGAGAGGGGAGACGCGCGTGAGCTGAAGAGAGGAGGAGGAGGAGGTGGCGGCACACGACGGGCCGGGTAAGTAGCAGCCGCGGGGGGGGACCCGGTGCTGGGGGAACGGCGGCGGGCACGACCGCCGCCGTTACAGTACCCCCCTCCTTACATCTCCCCCTTCTGAGATTGGCTAAAAACTTTTTCAGAATTTGTGGGGCATTTGCATTCTCCCGAGGTTCCCAGGACCTCTCCTCGGGACCAAATCCCGTCCAATCGATAAGGAAGAAGGTTCTTCGCCTGACTTTTTTCATGGCCAGAATGTCCTTAATTTCGAAGACGTTATCATCCCCCATTGGCTGAGGGGAAGAGATAGGAGCAGGACGGAACCGATTGAGAATGACAGGTTTAAGGAGCGAGACATGGAAGGCGTTAGGAACCCGGAGTGAAGCTGGCAATCTCAATTTGTATGCAGCATCGTTAATGCGTCCAAGTACTTCAAATGGCCCGATATACCGAGGGCTCAACTTGTACGAGGGGACTTTCAGACGGATGTGTTTGGTTGAAAGCCAGACTTTGTCACCTGGATGGTAAGGTGGAAGGTCTCTCCGTCTTTTGTCTGCATGCTTCTTCATCCGGGGACTGGAGTTCACGAGAGCCTCCCTGGTCTCTTTCCAGACTTGCGAAAAGTCAGCGGCGAGAGCGACGTGGAAATGGGCAGCGGGAAGCCAGGGTTCTGACCTGTAGCCACAAAAAACGGTGACTTGGAGGTGGACTCATTAGGATGATTATTGTGAGCAAATTCTGCCCAAGGAAGAAGTGAGACCCAGTTGTCCTGGTGGGCGTTGGAAAAGTGACGCAGGAAGGACGTCAGAACTTGATTGACTCGTTACACTTGCCCGTTGGTCTGAGGGTTGTAGGCGGAGGAGAAATCCAAAGATGTACCCATGAGCCGACAGAGGGCCCTCCAGAAACGAGAGGTAAACTGCACACCTCGATCGGATACGATCCGTTGAGGGAGTTCATGCAGCTTGAAGATCTGATGGACGAAGATCTTGGCCAACTTAGGAGCCGAAGGCAAGCCGGGTAATGGGATGAAATTGGCCATCTTGGAGAAGCGATCTACTACCACAAGGATAGTAGTACACCCAGCAAAGGAAGGCAGATCTGTCACGAAATCCATGGCAATTTGCCGCCAAGGCGCCTCTGGAACAGGTAGCGGGTGAAGAAGACCAGCGGGCAGATTCCTAGGCACCTTGTTCTGCGCACAAGTAGTACAGGATGCTACAAAATCTTTCACGTCCTGTCGAAGAGAGGGCCACCAATAGTAGCGGGAGAGAAGCAAGCGGGTCTTTTTGATCCCGACGTGTCCTCCAATCTTAGACGTAGCACCTCCAGTCTTCTGCTCTGTGGAACGAAGGTTCAGCCGGGCGGAAGGGTAGAGAGGCTCACGGGAGCCACGGTGATGATTTTCATAGGCTCAATGACATATGATGAATCCTCCTCCAATTCTGGTGATCGCTGAGACCTAGAGAGGGCATCCGCCTTGGTGTTCCTATTCCCGGGTCGAAAATAGAGCTGGAAATCGAAGCGGGAAAAGTACAGCGACCATCTAGCTTGCCTGGCGCTGAGTCTTTGAGCGGACTGAAGATAGGCTAAGTTTTTGTGGTCAGTGAAAATAATAAAGGGATGAACCGCCCCCTCGAGCAGATATCGCCATTCCTCCAGCGCCATCTTTATAGCGAGCAACTCCCGATCTCCGATTGAGTAGTTACACTCAGCAGAGGAAAAGGATTTGGAAAAAAAAACTCAGGGAACCAGACGTCCGGATGATGCCCGCTGGGAAAATACAGCACCAGCCCTGGTGGAGGAGGCATCCACCTCTAGGATGAAGGGCCTGCTGGCTACAGGGCGATGCAAGACTGGTGCAGACGCAAAGGAGCGTTTCAAAGCAAGGAAGGCATCTTCTGCCTCAGGAGGCCAAGAGTTCGATTTAGTTCCTTTACGGGTCAGGGCCGTGATGGGCTTGGTCACGGAGGAAAAGTGGGGAATAAACTGTCTGTAATAATTTGCGAATCCCAGGAAGCGCTGAATGGCTTTCACACCGACAGGACGAGGCCATTTGAGGACGGCAGAGAGCTTCTCAGGATCCATCTCCAGACCGGAATCAGTGATAATGTAGCCCAGGAAAGGCAACGAGGTTTGCTCAAACAAGCATTTCTCCAATTTCGCATAGAGATGATTCTCCCGAAGACGTTGCAAGACCAGGCGAACACTTCTTCGATGCGAGGATAGATCGGGTGAGAAGATGAGAATATCATCTAGGTACACCACAACACAGGAGTACAGTAAATCCCGAAAAACCTCGTTGACGAATTCCTGAAAGACTGCCGTGGCATTGCAGAGTCCAAACGGCATGACCAAATATTCATAATGGCCATCGTGAGTATTGAAAGCCGTTTTCCACTCGTCCCCAGCGCAGATTCGGATCAAATTATAGGCTCCTCGCAGATCCAGTTTGGTAAAGAGCCGGGCCCCCCTCAGCCGGTCGAAGAGCTCTGGGATCAGCGGAAGAGGATACCGATTTTTATCAGTGATATTGTTCAGCCCTCGATAATCATTGCATGGCCTGAGGGATCCGTCTTTCTTCCGGAAAAAGAAAAAGCCCGCGCCAGCAGGAGAAGAAGATTCTTGGATGAAACCCTTGGCCAAATTTTCCTGAATCTACTCTGTCATGGCCAAGGTTTCTGCTGGAGACAGGGGGTACGTTCTCCCCCTAGGGGGGGTGGCTCCTGGAATCAACTCGATGGGACAGTCAAAAAAACGGTGTGGCAGCAAGGAATCTGCTTCCTTCTTACTGAAGACGTCGGCATACGCTTGATACGGAGCCGGGAGTCCTGAAAGGTCGACTGGCTCCTGAGGCGGGTGAGGATGGACCACCGACAACAGACAGCTTTCCTGGCAAGTATGGCCCCAGCGCAGAATCTCCCCAGAGCGCCAGTCCAGAACCGATCCATGCAACCTGAGCCAGGGTAAGCCAAGGAGAACGGCGTGAGACAAGTTGGGGAGGACATAGAAAGCTATCTTCTCCTGACGAAGAGCTCCCACTCGGAATTCCACTTCGGCAGTAACCATGGTGATAAGTTCCGGAAGTGGTCTGCCATCCACAGAGGAAATCGCACGTGGGTTTTCCAAGGTAACCACCGGAATCTGGAACTTGTCCACCACCTCTAGCCGAATGAAATTACCAGCCGCACCAGAGTCCACATACGCCTCCACAGATCTACGCTCCCGACCTAGCATAATCAAAGCAGAAATGGTAAGGGGCAGAGAGGAATTAGGGTAACCTAGGGAGGTCTCTCTTACCTGGCCTAGGTGGAGGCGTTTCCCGGTCTCACAGGACAGGTCCGCAGAAAATGATTGGCTCCGCCGCAATACAGACAAAGGCCCTCCGTCATCCTCTCCCTGCGCCGTTGCTCAGACAATCTTAGACGGTCAACCTGCATGGGCTCAGGGGCGGAACTGGTAGAGGGTGCTGAGGAACGCGGAATAGGGGCTTGATAGAGCCTAAAGGGTCTCTTCTCCCTGGCTGCTTCGCGAGAACGTTCTAGGAACCGGAGATCAATATGGGTAGCCAGGGATATGAGGTCCTCTAGAGTGGTGGGGGTATCCCGACCAGCAAGCTCATCCTTTATTTTGCCAGAAAGGCCCCTCCAGAAGGCTCCCACCAGGGCCTCATTATTCCACCCGAGTTCTGGAGACAATGTCCGGAAGCGGATGGCATACTGTCCCACGGTGAGCGAACCCTGACGTAGGTTAAACAGAGCCTCAGTAGTAGAAGCCAACCACCCAGGCTCGTCAAACACCTTGCGGAACGTGTCAAGAAAATTTTGGATACTAGAGACCACAGGATCATCCCTCTCCCATAAAGGATTCAACCCAGGCTAAAGCCTCTTCCTCAAGGTGGGACACGATAAACGCCACCTTGGCACGGTCAGAGGGGTATTGCTGGGGCAACAGCTCAAAGTGCAGTCTGCACTGGTTCAGGAAGCCCCGGCATAGCTTTGGATCCCCGCTATACCTGGGGGGTTTTCCCAGGCGAGGTGGGGGGTGAGATGCTGGATCCCGGGGTTGGACCGTGGCAGCCGCCGAGGACTGTAAGGACAGTAGGCGGTCATCGACAGACGCCATGTAGTTTAAGATGTGGTACTGGGGGTCGTGCTGCTGCGCTAGCTCCTACGCTAGCTCCTGCTGGAGACCTGCTAATATGGGAGCATGCCCTGGGTCGGCAGTTTGAAGGGCGGAAAGCCGGGTGTCCATGGACTTCATAAAGGACATAATGCGGGTCTGGTTTTCCCGTAAAAAAAGTAATTCTTTTTGCGTAGCGGCTGCGGCTCCAGCGGGGTCCATGGCCTGATTATACTGTGACGCTTCAGAGGTATGGACTGCGTCCGAGAGTGGACCCTCTGGGTCCCGGAACTGAGGCCCCCGGGACGAGCGCACCAGGTGAAGCCGACCCCTATACAGGGACCGTTAGGGGCAGGTCCACGGGGGTCAGACACCGCGACAGCTGGAACCTAGAGGGGCGGCTCGAGGGACTGGAATGACTACAGGCTTCAGAGGTTTACAAAGGGACGGGACTCCGTGCAGGAGGAGAGAGGAGAAAGCACGGACGACAGACAGTGGCAGGAGTACAGGACAGGGAACTGAGCAGACACTGGAGGACGGAACAGAGACAGGGTACCGGGGAACGTAGGCAGTGGCACCCGGACAGACAGGACAGAGGACGGGCAGGGAGACAGGACAACAACAGCGGCAAGGACGGCAAGACTGAGACTAGGAAGTGCACGAGACAAGGAAGACCTATAGACATGCTATAGGCGGCCAAATTAGAGCAGGTAGGCACACAATAATCAGGCGTCCTCCCCTTATGGGAGACGCCTGATATATCCCCTGCTGGTGGGCGATTGGCTGACCGCTAATCGGTCGCCGCCCACCGCAGGGTTAAACAACCCGACGGCCGCGCGCCCGCGACCTAGTGCGCATGTGCGGGCCAGCAGCTGTCGGGAGACCAGGGAGGCAAGGCGCGCGTGAGCAGGAGGAGAGGGGAGGCATGCGTGAGCTGAAGAGAGGAGGAGGCGGCGGCACGCGACGGGCCGGGTAAGTAGCAGCCGTGAGGGGACCCGGTGCTGGGGGAACAGCGGCGGGCACGACCGCCGCCGTTACACCCCATACAGTCTAGCACCTTCAGTAGTGAGCCGGCTAGACTGTATGGGCTGCAGTTAGGACCTGGAAGGAGCCCATACAGTCTAGGCTCAACCCTCTGTAGAGCCTGTGCACTGCCGACTCCTCTGTCACCGCTGACCCGGATGTTATTCCTAACATTATTGATCTGTCAGGCAAGTCTCTGACTAAGCACACCCCCTTACTCCTATTGGTCCTGTAGTTAGCAGGAGGAAATTACCATATTTGGAAGTAGTGACGTCACAGGCACACACTAACAAAAGCACAGTATTTATTTATCCCTAAGGACCAAGTCACTTTGCACATTAATGAGCGGGCCTCATTTTACAATTCTGACCACTGTCCCTTTATGAGGTAATAACTCTGGAACGCTTCCATGGATCCCGGTGATTCTGACATTGTTTTTTGTCACTTATTGCTCTTCATGTCAGTGGTAAAATTCCTTCACTATGACATGTTTATTTCTGAAAATATTGAAAATTTACCCAAAAAATTAGAAAACGTCACAAATTTCAAATTTTTATGCCTTTATACCACACAGAATAGATAATAACATTTCCCACATGTCTATTCTGTATCTGCATAATTTTTTGAACATATTTTTTTTTGTTAGAAAGTTATAAGGGTTAAAAGTTGACCAGCGTTTTCTCATTTTTCCAACAAAATTTACAAAACAGTTTTTTTTTGAGACACTACCTCACACTTGAAGGGACTTTTGGGGCCTATATGTGCTTTTCACAAAATTAAAAAATCATCAAAAAGTTAATTTATTTCAGTTCTTCAATACAAAAAGTGAAACTCATATTATACAGAGTCATTACACACAGAGTGATCTATTTCACGTGTTTATTTCTGCTAATGTTGATGATTATGGCTCATAGCAAATGAAGACCCAAAAGTCATTTTCTCAGTAAATAACAATACTTTATAACACCAGCTTGAAAAATGATTTTAAAATCTGAAATGTTGGCCTACTGAAATGTATGTTCAGTAAATGCACTCAATCAGAGGCGCAGCTAGAGTTTTGGTTCAGGGGGGCAAAACTTCTGAGTGGGCCCCTAACTTTGATAACAACTGGGTGGTGCACCCTAAGGGCTCATACTCTCATATGTGAGAGAAAAAACATACCGATATCAGGACCGAAAAAAACGGATGACTGTCATGCGAGTACATTGCGATTTTCACACCTAGCATCCAATTAAGGCTGCTTTCACATTTGTGTTTCATCCGCATACATCTGCATGCGTACAGTTTTCATATCTTTAACATGGTGTACACAGGTACATGTGTTTGCAAGCGTTCGCCTGCGGATTTTTTGAGCTATACGCATGCGGACTCTTGCGGATGGAGTGCGTCAGAGCAGCGCATTACTGTCTATTGTCTATTGTCTAATGTCATGCGTACGCTTGCGTTTTTTTGAGTAAACATGTCCAGTAACTGGTGTGGCATGGCTAAGGGTTTGATTGGAGGTATGTGTCTCAGAGACGGCTTGTCTCTGTAATGTAGTGTAAGCCCTATTTAATATCACTATATTCCTAATATGCAAGGACCTGTGGTGAGGTCAGTCACGTGACCAGTCAGCTGCTGGGTTCGTGGGTGTGGCTACACCCTTATAATGTAGCCTGCTCCTGAACCAGAGAGTTGTAGGTGGGTAGGACTAAGCCTCCTGTGTGTGCTGACTCTCCAGGTCTGAGTCTGAAGCAACGGACATTTGTGTTCTCTTTTGCATAAGCTAAAGGCTATTTCTTTGGTGATATGCTGCTTTATGGGTTTATGATGCAAATAAACCTCAAGAACTTTAAAAGAACCTGCCTCATGATTGTCTCCTGTTGCACCTGAGCGAGTAGAATCCCGACACTGGTTTAAGCCACCCCCCAAACAAAGATATATAAAAAGAGGGTGTGGCCACTGGAAGTCCAGCACTCTCAAGCCTCTGGAAGAGATGGCAAGCAAGCGGATTGTGTGAAGATTCAGAAATTTATAAAATGTGAGTATACAAGCTATGTGTCTGTTTTTCTCCCTGCAGTCTGTAATCATTTCTGTCTCTTGCAGCTCTTGCCATGTCCTCGAGTGCAGAGCAGACCCCACACAGTGGACAGGAGATGGAAGTGAGTACATTTTCAACTGATTGGTAAGTATTCAGTCACTATTTACACATGTGGCAAAATCATGTTTTTTCTTTACAGAAGACTTCAAGTGCAGACGAGCAGGAGCAGCAGACTCAGGCTCAAGTTCCGGTGGCAATGCGGCATGTAAGTATTCTTGACTGTCTTTAGTTCTTCTTGACTGATTTTGGTACTCTTGACTGTTTTTGGTTATTGTTCACTGTTTTTGTTTTAAGTGTTTTATCTTTACAACATTAATGTCTTTCTTTCATTTCTAGGTTCCATAATGGGATGAAGATTTCATTGACAATGACCTCCTCATAACATTGGTGGAGGAGTGAGTTCCGTCGTGGGATACCAGGGAGCAGCAGCACTCGGACACTGTGGTGATTCGGCGGCTGTGGAATGAAGTGGCCCAGTTGCTGATGGATGACTAGGACAACGCCACACCACAAGTCCGAAAGGATTTTCGTAAGTATTGCAATGTGGTCTGACGTGACGGTGAACCTGTAGGCCATGGTCACACAACTGTGTGTGATGCGAGATGCTCCTTCGAGTTTCCCACATTACACACGGCTGTGTGATCTCGGCCTAAAGTGCATTGTTTAACAATTTCTTTTTTTTTCCCCTTCATAGTGCACAAAGTCAGAACTTGTTGGCGTTTGATGAAGGATCGCTTCAATAAGGACCCGAGACAGAAGATCCAAGTTCGCAGTGGGGCTGCTGCAAGGATAAGGAAATACAAGTACCACAGAATGCTGTCTTTCCTGAGGCCTGTCCTTGCTCTGCAAACGTAAGAATTTTTGTGTTGTACTCCCTAATCTGATTTTTTTTTTCTATTCCACAGGATATGTTGGTGCTTTTATAATTGTAATTTTTTCGTAGTAATGTTTTTCACTTCCACACAGAACCTGGAGCAGCACTTTCGAACCTGGATCGTTCTCTGGAGCGGTTCCTCATCGAACAGCTTTGGACTAGTCCCGGCCATCCACCAGCGATGCAGCAAGTGGGCAGGCTTCACTGGCTGGAGAACAGGCAGCTGGTCCTTCAGGTGTTCCCCTGTCCTAGGCCTCTGCCACTGCTTTTTTTTGGGTCTTCCCAGTGGCAGAAGGCCTTTGACAGGACACTCATGCCCGAGTTTGTTCACTTGAGCTCGGGTCTTCCAGAATGGCCTGAAGGCGGTCGGAGATAGACTGTAAAGTGGTTTCGCCCATATAAACACTCTTTTCCAGGATGTCAACTGACACCTTGAACACCTGGAAGCCGACCTTCAGAGACCAGCACAACATTTTTATTTTTTTTTTACTGCGATAGAGTGGGGCATGTCTGAACACCTTACGCCTGAACTCCAGCTTAGTGTGATGCAGGCCTGCAATGCTGCTTACGTTCAGGCTATGCAGCAGATTCGGTACACCCAGCAGCCACATGTGGCATTTCGTCGCTTCAGTTCTTTACAGAGTTCTACTGCATACCACTGTACCGCCACCACCATGCACAGTCCTGCTGAACACCACTATACCACCACCACTATGCCAGGTCCTGCTGAACGCCAGTCTACCGCCACCACCAGGCCGAGTCGTGCTCCTGCATGGCTGTCCACCGCCAGGCAGGCCGGGTCCAAATCCTGCACAGCTGTCCACCGCCACCACCAGGCCGGGTCCAGATCCTGCACGTCTGTCCACCGCCACCACCAGGCCGGGTCCAGATTCTGCACGTCTGTCCACCGCCACCACCAGGCCGGGTCCAGATCCTGCACGTCTGTCCACCGCCACCACCAGGCCGGGTCCAGATCCTGCACGTCTGTCCACCGCCACCACCAGGCCGGGTCCAGATTCTGCACGCCCGTCCACATCCAAGAAGCAGAATCCTGGGACTGCACGACATGCTGAACCCACCACTCCCACACTCCCAAGGAGACACAATAAAAAAAGGCAGCCGCCTACGACGGCACAGAAATCCAAAAAGAAGAGTCGTGGCACCAGAACTGTCCAATTACCTAGCTGTTATGGGGCTACTGTAACTGTAGCTGTTATGGGGCTACTGTAACTGTAGCTGTTATGGGGCTACTGTGACTGTATCTGTTATGGGACTTCTGTGACTGAAGCTGTTATGGGGCACTGTGGCTATAGCTGTTATGGGGCTACTGTAGCTGTTATGGGACTTCTGTGACTGAAGCTGTTATGGTGGCACTGTGGTTATAGCTGTTATGGGGCTACCGTGACTGTAGCTCCTATGGGGATACTATGACTAGCTGCTAAGTGACTACTGTGACTGTAGCTCTTATGGGACTTCTGTGACTGAAGCTGTTATGGGGCACTGTGATTATAGCTGTTATGGGGCTACTGTGACTGTAGCTGTTATGGGGCTATTGTGACTAACTTATGGGGCCACTTTGACTGTAGCTCCTATGGGGATACTATGACTGTAACTGCTATGCGACTACTGTGACTCTAGCAGTAACGGGGCTACTGTAGCTGTTATGGGGCTACTGTGACTGTAGCTGTTATGGGGCTACTGTGACTGTAGCTGTTATGGGGCTACTGTGACTAGCTGTTATGGGGCTACTGTGACTGTAGCTGTTATGGGGCTACTGTGACTGTAGCTGTTATGGGGCTACTGTGACTAGCTGTTATGGGGCTACTGTGACTGTATGGGGCTATTGTGACTGAAGCTGTTATGGGGCTACTGTAACTATAGCTGTTATGGGGCTATTGTGACTAGCTGTTATGGGTGCACTGTAAATATAGCTGTTATGGGGCCACTGTGATTGTAGTTGTTATGGGGCTACTGTAGCTGTTATGGGGCTTCTTTGACTGTAGCTGTAGTGTAACTGTGACACTAGCTGTTATGGGGGCACTGCAAATATAGCTGTAGCGTAGCTACCGGGGGGGCAGTGGCCCCGGGCCCTGAGGGGGCCCACCCGAAGCTACGCTGCGGCAGAGCAGGGAGAATCGATCATCTCCCTGATCTGCTATGTTCTTTTCTGTTCTGTATGCACAGGACCTGTGATGAGGTCATAGGAGGGGAGGAGTCAGGGGTCACATGATCAGAGGCCTCTGTATGCTGTTGGTTCTGGTTGTCATGGTGCTGGATGAGGGGAAGTTTGTATGGGGTCAGGAGGGGTTTACAGCGTGGATGTAGCAGAGCTGTGTGTGTACAAGGTGAGCGGAGCCATGTGTGTACGAGCTTTACGGAACGGAGCCGCGTGTGTACGAAGTGTACTGAGCGGAGCCGTGTGTGTGTACGAGGTGTACGGAACGGAGCCCTGTGTGTACAAAGTGCACGGAGCTGAGCCGTGTGTGTACGGAGTGGAGCCACATGTGTATGGAGCGGAGCAGTGTGTGTATGGAACGGAGCCATGTGTATGGGGTGTACGAAACGGACCTGAGCCGAACCATGGGTGAACGGAGTTGAGCCACGTGTGTATGAGGTGTACAGAGCGGAACCTCGTGTGTATGGAGCAAAGCCACATGTGTACAAGGTTTACGGAGTGTAGCCATGTGTGTACAAGGTGTACGGAGCAGAGCCGCATGTGTACGAGGCTTACAGAGTGAAGCCATGTGTGTACGGACTGGAGCCGTGTGTGCGAGGTGTAAGGAGCGGAGCCGTGTGTGTATGAGGTGTGCGGTGCCATGCATGTACAAGGTGTATGGTGGGGAGCATTCATACCTCCCAACCGTCCCAGATCCAGCGTGACAGTCCCGATTTTGAGAGAGAGACTGTCCCGGCCGAGAGCTTACTTTTACAGTGGACATAGGAGTACACAGCGGAGCCCTGAGGGGCACTTTAAAATTCACACGTGACATTCCACCGGAAGTGACATGCTAGAAGCTGACCGGAAAGGAGGTAATTTCGGGAGGAGATTGTGACAGAACCATGGAGGCACTTCAAGAAATGCTTCAGATCCATCACCGTGTCCTCCTCCCCCAGCGCGGACAGTGGGATCGCCTTGGACTCGGGGATGTCGGCCATGTGAGCTGATCATGATATATCCTGCATCCGGAGGCTCAGGTGGGCACTACAATGGGAGCCGGGTTGCTATAGTATCTTTATAGAATCTCTCTCTCTTTCTCTGTTCTTTCTTTCTCTTTTCTTTCTTTCTTTCTCTTGTCTTTCTTTCTGTTATTTCTTTCTCTTTTCTTTCTCTGTTCTTTCTTTCTTTCTCTGTTCTTTCTTTCTTTCTGTTCTTTTCTTGCTCTCTTTCTTTCCCTGCTCTTTCTTTCTCTGCTCTTTCTTTATTTCTCTGCTCTTTTCTTTATTTCTCTGCTCTTTCTTTCTTTCTCTGCTCTTTCTTTCTTTCTCTGCTCTTTCTTTCTCTGCTCTTTCTTTCTCTGCTCTTTCTTTCTCTGCTCTTTCTTTCTTTCTTTCTCTGCTCTTTCTTTCTTTCTCTGCTCTTTCTTTCTTTCTTTGCTCTTTCTTTCTCTGCTCTTTCTTTCTTTCTTTCTCTGCTTTCTTTCTCTGCTCTTTCTTTCTCTATAATGTAGCCCCCTTCATATGGTATAATGCAGCCCCCCCTCATAGGGTATCATGCTGCCCTCCCTTATATGGGGTATCATGCTGCCCTCCCTTATAAGGGGTATCATGCTGCCCTCCCTCATGGGGGGTAACATGCTGCCCCCTCATACGGGTATCATGCTGTCTCCCCCAACCCCCCCATATGGGGTATCATAATCATGCAACAAGGACTTACTATATAAATTTAAACAAAACTATACTCACCTCTCTTCCTCGCTTCCACAATGATTTTGGCGGCGGCTCTGCTTCGATGTCAGGAGCTGTGCTGCAGTCAGACCGGCACACAGCGGGACGTAATATCAATATTGGTCTTTTTATATATAGATTATTTTTGGCAACAGCACAGTCATCTGCTTAGGTTCTCTGGTTATGGGCCCACTAAGAAGTTTCGCCCCCCCAAACCAAAACCCTAGCTACGCCTCTCTGGTTATAGGTCTACTTTGACTGTAGCTGCTATGGTGCTACTGTGACTAACTGTTAAGGGGCCGCTGTGACTGTAGCTTCTATGGGGATACTGTGACTGTAGCTGCTATGCGACTACTGTGACTCTAGCAGTAACGGGATACTGTTACTCTAGCTGCTATGGAAGTACTGATTGTGGCTGTTATGGGGCTACTGTAGCTGTTATGGGGCTACTGTGACTGAAGCTGTAATGGGGCTACTGTGACTGAAGCTGTAATGGGGCTACTGTGACTGGAGCTGTAATGGGGCTACTGTGACTGAAGCTGTAATGGGGCTACTGTGACTGAAGCTGTAATGGGGCTACTGTGACTGAAGCTGTAATGGGGCTACTGTGACTGAAGCTGTAATGGGGCTACTGTGACTGAAGCTGTAATGGGGCTACTGTGACTGAAGCTGTTATGGGGCTACTGTGACT
Organism: Dendrobates tinctorius; assembly: GCF_039654945.1. Taxonomy (NCBI): domain Eukaryota; kingdom Metazoa; phylum Chordata; class Amphibia; order Anura; family Dendrobatidae; genus Dendrobates; species Dendrobates tinctorius. The sequence continues at coordinate 930,710 of NW_027361997.1, read as the reverse complement.
GTAGCTGTTATGGGGCTACTGTGACTGAAGCTGTAATGGGGCTACTGTGACTGAAGCTGTAATGGGGCTACTATGACAAGCTGTAATGGGGCTACTGTGACTGAAGCTGTAATGGGGCTACTGTGACTGAAGCTGTAATGGGGCTACTGTGACTGAAGCTGTAATGGGGCTACTGTAGCTGTTATGGGGCTACTGTAGCTGTTATGGGGATACTGTAGCTGTTATGGGGCTACTGTGACTGTAGCTGTTATGGGGCTACTGTGATGGTAGCTGTTATGGGGGCACTGACTATAGCTGTTATGGGGCTACTGTGACTGAAACTGTTATGGGGCACTGACTGTAGCTGCTATGTGACTACTGTGATGGTAGCTGTTATGGGGGCACTGTGACTATAGCTGTTATGGGGCTACTCTGACTGTAGGTGTTATTGGGCTACTGTGACTATAGCTGTTATGGGGTGTGAGGCAGTGACCGTTGTCATATGTGAGGATCGTTATGTGTCCCCAAGGATACGCTCAGAAGGGTATTAGATCTGCTGGAGTGCCTTGTGGTCACAGCAGGATGCCTGTGAGGCTGGTTTCACATTTGCGCTTTATGGCGCTGCGACGGCCTGCGCACGGCCGCCGCTAAGCCCCGCCCCCTGCCGGCTCCCTGCCCGCTCCATCCGGTCATCGCCGCCTATTAGCGCACATGGACCCTTGCGATCTGCGCACCCTATCTATAGCATAGGGTGCGCAGATCGTGCGCTGGCCGTGCGCTAGCAGGATTTTGCCGTGTGCTGCGCACTTTTGAAGGTGCGCCCGTGTGCGCCGAACGCAGCATGTTGCATTTCGGCGCGCACCTTCAAAAGTGCGCAGCGCACAGCAAAATCCTGCTAGCGCACGGCCAGCGCACGATCTGCGCACCCTATGCTAAAGATAGGGTGCTCAGATCGCAAGCGTCCATGTGCGCTAGTAGGCGGCGATGACCGGATGGGGCGGGCAGGGAGCCGGCAGGGGGCGGGGCTTAGCGATGGCCGTGCGCAGGCCGTCGCAGCGCCATAAAGCGCAAATGTGAAACCGGTCTAAGTCACAAGGCAGAATAAAAGTTTGAGCCTGGTCAAGTTATTTTGACCAAGGAGCTTGATCAGGAAAACCCGGTATGGGCTTTTATTTTTGAAGCAGGAAGGTAGTGAGTGGGGTCTGGTCCATTTCCTCCAGCCCAGATCTTATAACTGGCCTATGTCCACAGGTTGGAAGAAGGAAAAAAAAAAAAAACCCTGCAGGAAGAGTTTGGGTGTGTCAGTTTTGTTCTGGGAAGGAAACAGTGCAGTTGGTCTGCAGAGCACTCCCTGTGTGAGGTAACAAAGCCAAGCGGAGCCAAAGGGTCTGACACCCCTGCATACACGGCAGTGCGGTCGCTCACGGCAACTAGCGCGGACTGTCTTTTTGGTTTACTGGCTGCGACCCGGAGGATACAGCGTGCTGAGCATAGTGAGTTTTGGACAATAAAACACGTTTTGTTTTGAACTTTCTTGGGTCACTGCCTCATCACTGCACAGCGTGGACACTGCTGCACTACATATGGTTGGAGCATGCGGGCAGTTTGAATTGAGGCATACCCAAAGTGTGCTGCATGTCGTACATTAGGCCTGCCACATTGCAACCCAGGCCTGCAGACAAAATGGAGGAGATCCTAAGGCAGCTGGTCCTCACACAGCAACAAACTAATAACCTGTTGCTGCAGCAAATTGCAGCGCTGCGTGAGGCACCTCCAGCACCAACCCCGGAACGTCACAGCGCCCGAGACAAGGTCCGCTCCGCATTGAGGAAACTGAGTATGGAAGATGATGTGGCAGCTTTCATCATCAGCTATGAGCGCACAACAATGTGAGAACTTGCTAACGTCAAAGTGGGCTGAAGTGTTGGCTCCGTTCCTGAGGGGTGACGTGCTAAAGGCCTACTTGGACCTCAGTCGGGAGGACGCCCAGGAGTAAGCCAAGCTAAAAGGTGAGATCCTTGCTCGACTGGGGGTTAATAATTACGTGAGAACCCAACGGGTGTTTTCATGGACTTTTGTGGAAGCCCAGCCTGCCCGGTCTCAGGTTTATGACTTGCTGCAGCTTGTGAAACGGTGGCTCCAACCTGAGACTTTAACCCCACTTCAGATAGTGGAGAGGGTGGTGGTTGACCGGTTGGTGGGGGCTCTGCCAGCAGCCATACAGCGTTGGGTGGGACAAGGGGACCCGGGCAACCTGGACCAGGTGGTAGGACTAGTTGAGCGGTATACAGCCACTCGGGACTTTATACGGGACACTGCTCCTCTTCGGCTGTCACGTAATGCTCCACCTGAGAAAAGTCCACGACCCTCCACTGGGGCAAAACCATACTGAACCCGTACTGAGGGGGTATCTCGGAAGGAGAGTGACAATAGACCTGTGTCCCCTAAATTGTCCCCAAGGTTTCCTCGTGCCTCAGTTAAGTGTTGGCGATGCCAAGGGCCTGGACATGTAGTTGCCAACTGCCCCCTAGCAGAAACCATGAACTGTGGGTATATCTGCCAGATATCTATGGATGTAAGGGAGAGGTCTGGCGCCTGCGCACTGCAGAATTCTGCTCTGCCCTCAACAGGGCAGAGCAATGCGCCTCTGCACCGGAGCCATGACAGGAAGGAAAGAAGAGGACAGCATCGTATGAAGAATGCTGTAGATAAGCCCCTGATGTCTATGCCGGCAGCTAAGGCCACTTTCACACTTCAGGCTTTCGGTATCCGGCATGGTGCGGCGAAAAACCGGACTGCCGGATCCGGCGCCTGTTATGACCAGATCCGGCTTTTTCCCTGTGCTGTTTCATTGGTGCCGCATTGCGCCGGATGGCAATGCGGCGCGTCCGTTTTTTTCCGGATCCGGAGAAAATAGCCGGTCCGGCGCCTGGAATTTCCCAACGCCGGACCGGTTTTTTGCACTGTGCATGCCCGGAAACCTTCTCTGCCAGGAATATATCCAGCAGAAAGAAGGATCCGGTGTCTGCGTTTGTGGCCGGATCCGGCAGTCCGGTTTTTTGCCGCACTATGCCGGATACCGAAAGCCTGAAGTGTGAAAGCGGCCTAATAGGCCAAACAAAGTGACAGATTCCCTTTAAGGGACCACTGTGACTGTAGCTGTTATGGGGGCACTGTGACTATAGCTGTTATGGGGCTACTGTGACTACTGTAACTGCTGCTGTTGAGGCACTGTGACTATAGCTGTTATGGGGCTACTGTGACTACTGTAACTGCTGCTGTTGAGGCACTGTGACTATAGCTGTTATGGGGCTACTGTGACTACTGTAACTGCTGCTGTTGAGGCACTGTGACTATAGCTGTTATGGGGCTACTGTGACTACTGTAACTGCTGCTGTTGAGGCACTGTGACTATAGCTGTTATGGGGCTACTGTGACTACTGTAACTGCTGCTGTTGAGGCACTGTGACTAGCTGTTATGGGGCTACTGTGACTACTGTAACTGCTGCTGTTGAGGCACTGTGACTATAGCTGTTATGGGGCACTGTGACTACTGTAACTGCTGCTGTTGAGGCACTGTGACTATAGCTGTTATGGGGCACTGTGACTACTGTAACTGCTGCTGTTGAGGCACTGTGACTATAGCTGTTATGGGGCTACTGTGACTACTGTGACTGCTGCTGTTGAGGCACTGTGACTATAGCTGTTATGGGGCTACTGTGACTACTGTGACTGCTGCTGTTGAGGCACTGTGACTATAGCTGTTATGGGGCTACTGTGACTACTGTGACTGCTGCTGTTGAGGCACTGTGACTATAGCTGTTATGGGGCTACTGTGACTACTGTGACTGCTGCTGTTGAGGCACTGTGACTATAGCTGTTATGGGGCTACTGTGACTACTGTGACTGCTGCTGTTGAGGCACTGTGACTATAGCTGTTATGGGGCTACTGTGACTACTGTGACTGCTGCTGTTGAGGCACTGTGACTATAGCTGTTATGGGGCTACTGTGACTGCTGCTGTTGAGGCACTGTGACTATAGCTGTTATGGGGCTACTGTGACTACTGTGACTGCTGCTGTTGAGGCACTGTGACTATAGCTGTTATGGGGCTACTGTGACTACTGTGACTGCTGCTGTTGAGGCACTGTGACTATAGCTGTTATGGGGCTACTGTGACTACTGTGACTGCTGCTGTTGAGGCACTGTGACTATAGCTGTTATGGGGCTACTGTGACTACTGTGACTGCTGCTGTTGAGGCACTGTGACTATAGCTGTTATGGGGCTACTGTGACTACTGTGACTGCTGCTGTTGAGGCACTGTGACTATAGCTGTTATGGGGCTACTGTGACTACTGTGACTGCTGCTGTTGAGGCACTGTGACTATAGCTGTTATGGGGCTACTGTGACTACTGTGACTGCTGCTGTTGAGGCACTGTGACTATAGCTGTTATGGGGCTACTGTGACTACTGTGACTGCTGCTGTTGAGGCACTGTGACTATAGCTGTTATGGGGCTACTGTGACTACTGTGACTGCTGCTGTTGAGGCACTGTGACTATAGCTGTTATGGGGCTACTGTGACTACTGTGACTGCTGCTGTTGAGGCACTGTGACTATAGCTGTTATGGGGCTACTGTGACTACTGTGACTGCTGCTGTTGAGGCACTGTGACTATAGCTGTTATGGGGCTACTGTGACTACTGTAACTGCTGCTGTTGAGGCACTGTGACTATAGCTGTTATGGGGCACTGTGACTACTGTAACTGCTGCTGTTGAGGCACTGTGACTATAGCTGTTATGGGGCACTGTGACTACTGTAACTGCTGCTGTTGAGGCACTGTGACTATAGCTGTTATGGGGCACTGTGACTACTGTAACTGCTGCTGTTGAGGCACTGTGACTATAGCTGTTATGGGGCACTGTGACTACTGTAACTGCTGCTGTTGAGGCACTGTGACTATAGCTGTTATGGGGCTACTGTGACTACTGTGACTGCTGCTGTTGAGGCACTGTGACTATAGCTGTTATGGGGCTACTGTGACTACTGTAACTGCTGCTGTTGAGGCACTGTGACTATAGCTGTTAAGGGGCTACTGTGACTACTGTAACTGCTGCTGTTGAGGCACTGTGACTATAGCTGTTATGGGGCTACTGTGACTACTGTAACTGCTGCTGTTGAGGCACTGTGACTATAGCTGTTATGGGGCTACTGTGACTACTGTAACTGCTGCTGTTGAGGCACTGTGACTATAGCTGTTATGGGGCTACTGTGACTACTGTAACTGCTGCTGTTGAGGCACTGTGACTATAGCTGTTATGGGGCTACTGTGACTACTGTGACTGCTGCTGTTGAGGCACTGTAACTATAGCTGTTATGGGGCTACTGTGACTACTGTGACTGCTGCTGTTGAGGCACTGTGACTATAGCTGTTATGGGGCTACTGTGACTACTGTAACTGCTGCTGTTGAGGCACTGTGACTATAGCTGTTATGGGGCTACTGTGACTACTGTAACTGCTGCTGTTGAGGCACTGTAACTATAGCTGTTATGGGGCTACTGTGACTGCTGCTGTTGAGGCACTGTGACTATAGCTGTTATGGGGCTACTGTGACTACTGTAACTGCTGCTGTTGAGGCACTGTGACTATAGCTGTTATGGGGCTACTGTGACTACTGTGACTGCTGCTGTTGAGGCACTGTGACTATAGCTGTTATGGGGCTACTGTGACTGCTGCTGTTGAGGCACTGTGACTATAGCTGTTATGGGGCTACTGTGACTACTGTGACTGCTGCTGTTGAGGCACTGTGACTATAGCTGTTATGGGGCTACTGTGACTACTGTGACTGCTGCTGTTGAGGCACTGTGCCTATAGCTGTTATGGGGCTACTGTGACTACTGTAACTGCTGCTGTTGAGGCACTGTGACTATAGCGGTTATGGGGCTACTGTGACTACTGTGCTGCTGTTGAGGCACTGTAACTATAGCTGTTATGGGGCTACTGTGACTGCTGCTGTTGAGGCACTGTGACTATAGCTGTTATGGGGCTACTGTGACTGCTGCTGTTGAGGCACTGTGACTATAGCTGTTATGGGGCTACTGTGACTACTGTGACTGCTGCTGTTGAGGCACTGTGACTATAGCTGTTATGGGGCTACTGTGACTACTGTGACTGCTGCTGTTGAGGCACTGTGACTATAGCTGTTATGGGGCTACTGTGACTACTGTGACTGCTGCTGTTGAGGCACTGTGACTATAGCTGTTATGGGGCTACTGTGACTACTGTGACTGCTGCTGTTGAGGCACTGTGACTATAGCTGTTATGGGGCTACTGTGACTACTGTGACTGCTGCTGTTGAGGCACTGTGACTATAGCTGTTATGGGGCTACTGTGACTACTGTGACTGCTGCTGTTGAGGCACTGTGACTATAGCTGTTATGGGGCTACTGTGACTACTGTGACTGCTGCTGTTGAGGCACTGTGACTATAGCTGTTATGGGGCTACTGTGACTACTGTAACTGCTGCTGTTGAGGCACTGTGACTATAGCTGTTATGGGGCTACTGTGACTACTGTAACTGCTGCTGTTGAGGCACTGTAACTATAGCTGTTATGGGGCTACTGTGACTGCTGCTGTTGAGGCACTGTGACTATAGCTGTTATGGGGCTACTGTGACTGCTGCTGTTGAGGCACTGTGACTATAGCTGTTATGGGGCTACTGTGACTACTGTAACTGCTGCTGTTGAGGCACTGTGACTATAGCTGTTATGGGGCTACTGTGACTACTGTAACTGCTGCTGTTGAGGCACTGTGACTATAGCTGTTATGGGGCTACTGTGACTACTGTAACTGCTGCTGTTGAGGCACTGTGACTATAGCTGTTATGGGGCTACTGTGACTACTGTAACTGCTGCTGTTGAGGCACTGTGACTATAGCTGTTATGGGGCTACTGTGACTACTGTAACTGCTGCTGTTGAGGCACTGTGACTATAGCTGTTATGGGGCACTGTGACTACTGTGACTGCTGCTGTTGAGGCACTGTGACTATAGCTGTTATGGGGCACTGTGACTACTGTGACTGCTGCTGTTGAGGCACTGTGACTATAGCTGTTATGGGGCTACTGTGACTACTGTGACTGCTGCTGTTGAGGCACTGTGACTATAGCTGTTATGGGGCTACTGTGACTACTGTGACTGCTGCTGTTGAGGCACTGTGACTATAGCTGTTATGGGGCTACTGTGACTACTGTGACTGCTGCTGTTGAGGCACTGTGACTATAGCTGTTATGGGGCTACTGTGACTACTGTGACTGCTGCTGTTGAGGCACTGTGACTATAGCTGTTATGGGGCTACTGGGACTACTGTGACTGCTGCTGTTGAGGCACTGTGACTATAGCTGTTATGGGGCTACTGTGACTACTGTGACTGCTGCTGTTGAGGCACTGTGACTATAGCTGTTATGGGGCTACTGTGACTACTGTGACTGCTGCTGTTGAGGCACTGTGACTATAGCTGTTATGGGGCTACTGTGACTACTGTGACTGCTGCTGTTGAGGCACTGTGACTATAGCTGTTATGGGGCTACTGTGACTACTGTAACTGCTGCTGTTGAGGCACTGTGACTATAGCTGTTATGGGGCTACTGTGACTACTGTAACTGCTGCTGTTGAGGCACTGTAACTATAGCTGTTATGGGGCTACTGTGACTGCTGCTGTTGAGGCACTGTGACTATAGCTGTTATGGGGCTACTGTGACTGCTGCTGTTGAGGCACTGTGACTATAGCTGTTATGGGGCTACTGTGACTACTGTAACTGCTGCTGTTGAGGCACTGTGACTATAGCTGTTATGGGGCTACTGTGACTACTGTAACTGCTGCTGTTGAGGCACTGTGACTATAGCTGTTATGGGGCTACTGTGACTACTGTAACTGCTGCTGTTGAGGCACTGTGACTATAGCTGTTATGGGGCTACTGTGACTACTGTAACTGCTGCTGTTGAGGCACTGTGACTATAGCTGTTATGGGGCTACTGTGACTACTGTAACTGCTGCTGTTGAGGCACTGTGACTATAGCTGTTATGGGGCACTGTGACTACTGTGACTGCTGCTGTTGAGGCACTGTGACTATAGCTGTTATGGGGCACTGTGACTACTGTGACTGCTGCTGTTGAGGCACTGTGACTATAGCTGTTATGGGGCTACTGTGACTACTGTGACTGCTGCTGTTGAGGCACTGTGACTATAGCTGTTATGGGGCTACTGTGACTACTGTGACTGCTGCTGTTGAGGCACTGTGACTATAGCTGTTATGGGGCTACTGTGACTACTGTGACTGCTGCTGTTGAGGCACTGTGACTATAGCTGTTATGGGGCTACTGTGACTACTGTGACTGCTGCTGTTGAGGCACTGTGACTATAGCTGTTATGGGGCTACTGTGACTACTGTGACTGCTGCTGTTGAGGCACTGTGACTATAGCTGTTATGGGGCTACTGTGACTACTGTGACTGCTGCTGTTGAGGCACTGTGACTATAGCTGTTATGGGGCTACTGTGACTACTGTAACTGCTGCTGTTGAGGCACTGTGACTATAGCTGTTATGGGGCTACTGTGACTACTGTGACTGCTGCTGTTGAGGCACTGTGACTATAGCTGTTATGGGGCTACTGTGACTACTGTGACTGCTGCTGTTGAGGCACTGTGACTATAGCTGTTATGGGGCTACTGTGACTACTGTGACTGCTGCTGTTGAGGCACTGTGACTATAGCTGTTATGGGGCTACTGTGACTGCTGCTGTTGAGGCACTGTGACTATAGCTGTTATGGGGCACTGTGACTACTGTAACTGCTGCTGTTGAGGCACTGTGACTATAGCTGTTATGGGGCTACTGTGACTACTGTGACTGCTGCTGTTGAGGCACTGTGACTATAGCTGTTATGGGGCACTGTGACTACTGTAACTGCTGCTGTTGAGGCACTGTGACTATAGCTGTTATGGGGCTACTGTGACTACTGTGACTGCTGCTGTTGAGGCACTGTGACTATAGCTGTTATGGGGCTACTGTGACTACTGTAACTGCTGCTGTTGAGGCACTGTGACTATAGCTGTTATGGGGCTACTGTGACTACTGTGACTGCTGCTGTTGAGGCACTGTGACTATAGCTGTTATGGGGCTACTGTGACTACTGTAACTGCTGCTGTTGAGGCACTGTGACTATAGCTGTTATGGGGCTACTGTGACTACTGTGACTGCTGCTGTTGAGGCACTGTAACTATAGCTGTTATGGGGCTACTGTGACTACTGTGACTGCTGCTGTTGAGGCACTGTAACTATAGCTGTTATGGGGCTACTGTGACTACTGTGACTGCTGCTGTTGAGGCACTGTGACTATAGCTGTTATGGGGCTACTGTGACTGTAGCTGTGGCTGGTGAAATTGTGTAGCCCCTGAGTCTTCTCTGTATAGGGGGCTCCAGCGCTCACTGATCTAGACCGCTCCCCACACCAGTGTATAACGTCATGTCGGTCTTCTTGTGTGAGCGCATGTCACCTGCCATCAGCACATAACTAGGAGTGACGTTACCATTACCACTACACCTAGCATACAGGACAGGTGGACATTGTACAGGCGCTTACACATCCACCTCTCACAAGAGCAAATCCCGAGAAACTACATCTCCCAAGATCCTCAGCGGCGCACGGGCTTCGCTTGGTGACGTAAACATCGTGCGCCTCTGATCTGCGGAGGAGAGGTGAGTAAGCTGCGGCTTCTCCTTTGTTACGTGTGGTGCTTCTGGGGATGTGACACCTTTACTATTCTGCCTGTGTGTACGGTGACATACTGCGGCTGCTGATCTCCAGCAGACACACAGACCATAGATGCGGGGAGTGGGATTGTGCCACACAGTGTAATGGGGAAGCTTCTGTGTGATGTCATTATGGCAGCCAGTAATATACACATCGCTGAGGAGTGTGACCCTGATTTATGTGGGAGGCAGTGCGGCACTTATAGTCTCTGTGCCCGCGATCTGGAAGGCGCAGCGCTTTAGATACATGTCATAGCGCTCCGTTCTAATCACATAGGTGTTCCCTGCCCCATGCACACTTACCGCATCAAATGCATTACTATTGTGGAAATTTGTGTTGCTAGCGCCTGCAGTCGTCAACAAGCTGCAGTGGTGATGTCAGGACTATAGCGCCCCTGACTGCTGCAGCCCATCACTGAGCTCATTTGGTTGTGTTGTCTATATCAACGTTATTCCTGATCATACGTGAAAGATTAGTCTCTGGCTATGAAGAACGTTCAGAGGGAACCAGTAATGTTTGTTAATCTGCACATAGGGGGTTAATCGGTAGGTAAATGGCGTTAAAATCGTGTTGGCCTTTATTTCTGGAGCAGCGGCTACAGGGAGAAAATAAACTGTTCTACCTGTGGCTGCTTGCTGTTAGAGTGTGTGCACACGTTGCGGAATCTGCTGCGGAATTTTCTGCGCGGATTTCTCTAAATCTGCAGGTCCAAAGACCTGCGGATTTTCTGCAGATTAGCCTGCGGTTTTTCCCCTGCGGTCTGACACCTGTCATGGAGCAGGTGCCAAACCGCTGCGGAATCCGCACAAAGAAGTGACATGCTGCGGAGAATTCTGCACCGTGGGCCCAGCGGTTTTCAATTTACATAGACTAAAAGGTTACTGTGCGCAGGACCAAATCCCTTCGGAGCCGCAGCAGAATCCGCAGCGTGTGCACACAGCCTTAGGAGATGGCAGCTACTACTGATAAGGTTCTATATAGAAGGAGGAGCTCTGTCTGTTGCTCCTCCATCCTCGTGTCTTTATAGAGTTGTACCAGTGATGGCTGCCATCTCCTATCTCAGTAATGTAACATTCAGTCTTCACCGAATACAGATTTTTCCCTCCGAATTGGGAATGTAGATAGTGATTGACCACTTCTGGCAAAGGAAGATTTTTGTGATAAGAAATAATATAAAGTTGCTTATTTTCATGTGTAGTATCGATTTATGAATTAAAGGGTAACCGAGATTGTAATTTTTAACTCCTTCACGACCTTGGCTGTATACATGCATCCAGGTCTCTATGTACTTGCCGACCTTGGTCATATGGTTATGTCATGGCAATTTTGCGCGCACAGAGGCTTTGCCCGCACAGTGGCTCTGATTCTGACAGCTGACACCCAGCACTAACTAAGAGCGGTGCCCGCACCGCTCCCGGCACTGGAACCCCCATTTAGCAGGCATGCAGATGGAGGGAGCCCACTTTGCCCTCTCATCGGTACCCTAGCGATGTCATTGCAGGGGCCCTGATCGTTGCCTTGTGACCTGATGTCATCATGATGAGACCTGTGTCACCAGGCCCTAGCAAGTTAGATTATATGCAGTGCATGATCTAACTAACTTGTGCCTCCCAGGCTGAAAGTTCTATTTCATTGTAATGGTTTGTGCATTCAAATGCATTAGAATGGCGATCAGACTGCAGAAAGTGAAAGTCCCATAGAGGGACTAAGTAAAAAAAAAAAAGCCCTGTAAAAATATTTTTTTAAAATCACAAAATAATAAAGATATGTTGTGTACTCATAAATAAATATTTTTCTGAAAAAAATAAAATAAAGAAAAGTACACATTTGGTAACACCGTGTCCGGAGGGACCCAACTTATTAACGCCAGTTAACCCCCTTTAGTGAACACATTTAAAAAAAAAAAAAAAAAAAAAAAGTAAAAAATGATGCTTTTTCATACAGCCGAACAAAAAGTGGAGTAAAATGTGATCAGAAAAATGGTATAGCTGAATACGTCATCTTGTCCCACAAAAAAAAGCCGCCATACAGCTCCATCCACATAAAAATAAGTTATAGCTCTCAGAATAAAGCAATGCAAAAATAATTGGATTTTCGATAGCATAGTTTTTATTGCATAAAAGCACCAAACGACAAACGCTATGTAAATGAGGTATCGCTGTAGTCGTACTGACACGAAGAATAAAGCTGCCTTATCAATTCTACCACACGCGGAACGGCATAAATCCCTCCCCCCAAAAAAAAAAAAAGTTGCTGAATTGCTGTTTTTTTGTTTTTTTTGTTCATTCTGCCTCCCAAAAATTGGAGTAGAATCAATCAAAAAATGTCATGTGCCAGGAAATGGTACCAAGGCAAACATCAACTTGTCCCGCAAAAAACAAGCCCTCACATGACTGTCGGCAAAAATATAGAAAAATGATAGCTGCCAAAATATGTAGAAGCAAAAACTAGTTTTTGCAAAAAAGAAAAAGTCTTTTAGTGTGTGATAGCAGCCGAACCGAAAAACCCGCTATAAATCTGATATCGCTGTAATCGCACTGACCCGAAGAATAAAGTCATCTAATCACTTAAAGTGCCTACAAGTAGTATTCAACCCCCTGCAGATTTAGCAGGTTTACACATTTGGAATTAACTTGGCATTGTGACATTTGGACTGTAGATCAGCCTGGAAGTGTGAAATGCACTGCAGCAAAAAAGAATGAGCTTCACATGTTTGGATTAATTATCTCTTTTTCCAGCCTTTTCTGACTATTTAAGACCCTCCCCAAACTTGTGAACAGCACTCATACATGGTCAACATGGGAAAGACAAAGGAGCATTCCAAGGCCATCAGAGACAAGATCGTGGAGGGTCACAAGGCTGGCAAAGGGTACAAAACCCTTTCCAAGGAGTTGGGCCTACCTGTCTCCACTGTTGGGAGCATCATCCGGAAGTGGAAGGCTTATGGAAGACTGTTAGCCTTCCACGGCCTGGACAGCCTTTGAAAGTTTCCTCCCGTGCAGAGGCCAGGCTTGTCCGAAGAGTCAAGGCTAACCCAAGGACAACAAGGAAGGAGCTCCGGGAAGATCTCATGGCAGTGGGGACATTGGTTTCAGTCAATACCATAAGTAACTTACTCCACCGCAATGGTCTCCGTTCCAGACGAGCCCGTAAGGTACCTTTACTTTCAAAGCGTCATGTCAAGGCTTGTCTACAGTTTGCTCATGATCACTTGGAGGACTCTGAGACAGACTGGTTCAAGGTTCTCTGGTCTGATGAGACCAAGATCGAGATCTTTGGTGCCAACCACACATGTGACGTTTGGAGACTGGATGGCACTGCATACGACCCCAAGAATACCATCCCTACAGTCAAGCATGGTGGTGGCAGCATCATGCTGTGGGGCTGTTTCTCAGCCAAGGGGCCTGGCCATCTGGTCCGCATCCATGGGAAGATGGATAGCACGGCCTACCTGGAGATTTTGGCCAAGAACCTCCGCTCCTCCATCAAGGATCTTAAGATATGGGTCGTCATTTCATCTTCCAACAAGACAACGACCCAAAGCACACAGCCAACAAAACCAAGGCCTGGTTCAAGAGGCAAAAAATCAAGGTGTTGGAGTGGCCTAGTCAGTCTCCTGACCTTAACCCAATTGAAAACTTGTGGAAGGAGCTCAAGATTAAAGTCCACATGAGACACCCAAAGAACCTAGATAACTTGGAGAAGATCTGCATGGAGGAGTGGGCCAAGATAACTCCAGAGACCTGTGCCGGCCTGATCAGGTCTTATAAAAGACGATTATTAGCTGTAATTGCAAACAAGGGTTATTCCACAAAATATTAAACCTAGGGGTTGAATAATAATTGACCCACACTTTTATGTTTAAAATTTAACTGAGCAACATAACTTTTTGGTTTGTAAGATTTATGCATCTGTTAATAAATCCTGCTCTTGTGTGAAGTTTGAAGGCTCTAACTTATTTGCATCTTATCAAACCTGCTAAATCTGCAGGGGGTTGAATACTACTTGTAGGCACTGTATATCGCACAAGGAATGGGGTAAAAAAAACAAACAATTCTTCACCTACTATTGATTTGATTCTGCCTCCCAAAGATCGCAGTAAGGCTTGGCGCTTTTTTATCCTGTGCTCTGCACTGAGCGCTTACGTGATTCTGACAGAACCCTCGGCGGAAGATTCCCTATAATGAGACGGATGGAGGCACTGTGGATGCTTCCTGGCCTATGATCCAGTGGTGTCCTTCTCTTTTTAGGTGTGCAGAAAAAGTGCCGTCAGCCACAGTTTTGTGCCCCTCTGAAAAAGACACCGCTGAACGGAAACAGGAGATGTGGAACCAGGGCACTTGAACTGCCCCTCAGGCTAAAGGGGGGTGCCCTGACTCCACTTAACTTGCGGGTACACTCGATGGTAGTGAGGCCCAAGTCCCCAACCTGTCCCTATCTCCTGTTTAGCTCTGAGCTAAACAACCCCCATCCCAGGAGGTGAGTCAGGCACCAATAGCACAAAAGGAAATATAAAACACACCATGAGGTTAAAGCAACTAAAAACCAAAACTTAGCTTTATCTATTTAGTACAAAGGCTCTGGAAAAACTAAATGGCTCCTCGCCCCCCAAAAAGAAATCCAGCTAATTCTGCACTCCCAAATCCAAATGCCTCTTCCTTTCTGAGCCCCAGTGTGCCTAAACGACATTTAGCGTCCACATGTTTGGCATTTCTGTAGCGAAGACAGCCCACCTAATTTACAGGTGTGTGTCTCCAGGAGCATGAGCTGGTCACTACAGCGGCAGTTTGAAATTTTTGGTCAGGAACATCCATTGCTGCTTGTCTCTGTAAAACGCCAGAGTCAAAATCGTCACTACACATGCAGATTATTGATGGGTGAACGTGCTCGTATATTTTTGCGTCCCTGTGGCTGCATGATTTGCGGTTGTTAGGCAACCTAAATACAGGCATGGATTGCCTGTTTAATTGGCAATCCCCACATATGTTCAGGCTGTCTAACAACCAAAAATCATGCAGCCACAGGAACTCGAACATATTACATGAGCACGCCCAAGATGCTTGGATAATGCACTATCCGAGCAGGTTCGCCCATCACTACTGTAGATAATTTCCAAAATAACGCCACTTGAGGGGGGATTCTGCTCTTCTAGCACTTGGGGGCTTTGTATATGGAGTCCACAAACTATTCTAGGAAAAGCTGCGCTCCAGGAGGCAAATAGTGGCTCCGTTCCTCCCGAGTATCTGTTTGGTTAAGCAGTACTGTACAGCCACTTATGGGGTATTTCAACATTCAGAAGAAATTGTGGGACAAATTTTTCTGCAATTTTTACCCATTTCCTCGTTAGAAAATGTAAAATCTGAGGCTAAAACAAAATTTTACAGTAAAAATGTAATTTTTTTTCTTCACTGCCCAGTGTTATAAAATTCTGAGACACACCTATAGTGTCAATATGATCACTGCACCCCTAGGTGAATTCATTGATAGGTGTAGTTTTTAAAATGGGGTCACTTATGGGGGATTCTGCTGTTCTGGAACCTCAGCGGCTCTACATTTGTGACATGGCACCCTCAAACCATTTCAGCAAAATCTCAACTCCAATATAGTTTTTCTTCCTTTCTGAGCTTTGCACTGTGCCCCAAAAGTACGGTAGTTTTCGACCTCATATGGGTTATCGGCGTACTCAGGAGAAATTGCACAGCAAATTTTGATGTCTATTCTCTCCTGCTATCTGTGCAAAAATGAAGAAAAATTGGGGGCTAAAACAACATTTTTGTGGGATTTTTTTTTTTTTTTTCTTCATTTTCACAGATCAACTTTGCAAAATTCTGTGAAGTACCGGTGGGTTCAAGATGATTGCCGCGCACCTAGATAAAATCCTTGAAGGGTCTAGTTTCCAAAGTAAGGTCAATTTTGAGGGTTTTCCACTGTTTAGGCACATCAGGAGCTCTCCAAACGTGTCATGACACCTGCAGACCGTTCCATGAAAGCCTGCGTTCCAAAATGTCACTCCTTCTTTTCCGAGCTCTGCCATGCTCCCAAACAGTAGTTTTCCTCCACATATGGGGTATCGGCGTACTCAGGAGAAATTGCACAACACATAGTATGGTGTATGTCTCCTGTTACCCTTGTGAAAATGCAAAGTTTGGGGCTAAAACCGTTATAAATTTCTGTGACGCGCCTGAGGGTTCAAGGTGCTCACCACACGCCTAGATAAGTTCCCTGAGGGGTCTAATTTCCATAATGGTATCACTTGGGGGCTTCCAATGTTAAGGGACATCAGTGGCTCTCCTAACGCGACACGGCGTCCGCTAATTAATCCTCCAAATTTTACATTCAAAAAGTCAAATGGAGTTCCATCCCTTCCAAGCTCTGCCGTGCGCCCAAATAGTGGTTTCCATCCACATATGGGGTATCGACATGCTCAGGAGAAATTGCACAACGAACTTTGAGGTCCATTTTCTCTTGTTACCATTGCAAAATTATGAAATTTTCCTCTGAAGTAACATTTTTGTCAAAGTTTAAATGTTATTTTTTTTTCCTTTCACTTTCCATTAATTCCTGTGAAACACCTGAAGGGTTAATAAACTTTTTGAATGTAATTAAGAGCACCTTAAGGGGTGCAGATTTTAGAATGGTGTCACTTTTGGGTATTTTCTGCGCTATAAGCTCCTCAAAGTCACTTCAAATGTGAGGTGGTCCTTTAAAAAAAAAATAAATAAATTGTTTTGGAAATTTTGTTGGAAAAATGAGTAATCACTGGTCAACTTTTAACCCTTATAACTTCCTAACTTTTTATGTTTCCAAAATTGTGCTGATGTAAAGTAGATATGTGGGAAATGTTATTAACTATTCTGTGTGACATATCTCTGATTTACAGGCATAAAAATTAAAGTTTGAAGATTGCAATATTTTCACCAGAATATTTTATTTATTTATTTTTTTAAGTGATCATGAAGGTGAAAATGAGCTTAGGGGGGTGAAGGGGTTAAAATGATATCGCTTATAGGGAGTGTCCATTTTACAGATGAAACCAGAAGTTTACATACACCATATAAAAAGACACATCTGCATGTTTTTCACAATATCTGACATGAAATTGTAATAAACCTTTCCCATTTTCGGTCAATTAGGATTACCATAATTAGTAATATTTGGGAAATGCCAGAATGAGAGAGAGAATATGTTTTTACTTATTGCAAAGTCAAAAGTTTACATACATTTCATTAGTATTTGGTACCATTGATCTTAAAGTGAATGACTCAATGGTCAAATGTTTGGGATATCCTTCCACAAGCTTCTCCAAATAGTTGGTTGGAGTTTAGGCCCATTCATCCTGACAAAACTGCTGTAACTGATCCAGGATTGTAGGTCGCCTTGCTCGCACCTGGCTTCTCAGCTTTGCAAAGCTCCAAAGCTCTCGGTAAGCCAAAGATCTTTCTTCCTTCTCAAAGTTACCCATCATGTGGGTGACAAACTCTCTGTGGTACATTCTGCTCCTTTACACCTGCCAAGCTTGCACTTACCCCCACTGGCTGGGGAGCAGCAGCTGTTTGCTAACAATTAGGATTTAGCATTTATTCGGGAGGAGTTCTGAGACGCTCTACATTGTTGTTTGCTTCTCATTTCAGTTTTCAGCACTACTAGAAGCAATCACGGACAGGATACCAACGTGGACCTTTCGGCAATTGGAATGGAAATGGATAAAGCTGAAATGGCTGAGAAGTTATTAGACCTCACAATGGAGATCATCAATCTCCTTACTGGAGAGGTGAGGAATTCTGGAAAGTCTATGGCATTATTTCTATATTCATAAATCAGTCATCACTGAGGGAGAGGATTAAAAAAATACTGGAATTATCAGATTCTACTGTAACATCACTGAAAAGTAGAATGCAAAAAAAGGATCCCCATTGTTGTTCCGGCATCCAGGCTGCTCCTCCGAGGCAGCTGGACCAGGGCAGACTTCACTTGTGTTTCTGGATGCAGGGCAAGGGTGAAAGTCTGGTCAAACCAATACGTCTTAAAAGTCACATACTTACAGTAGTAGTAATGAAGTGTTATCTGAGCTTGTTCGCTCATCACTAATACTTAGTGGTATAAGGTCTACCTATGTGTAACAAAGTGTCACATTCTGTTAGTATTAGTACACCTCCAAAAGGCCCCTGGATCTGCAGCACCACTTTGCAGGCAGCATGATGACCAAAGAACTGGTCAGAGATAGAGTTGAACGAATATCTTCGGTTACCCGCTTATTTGGCAAGCTATAGCACTTGCCGAATAAGGTACAGTGGGAACCTAGCTTCCTGGATCGTGCCGACTCAACATCTGATCGCCACCGCAGCTGCTTGTGTCGCGGCTGTGTCACTGTACATGCATGGAGAGCCTGTGTTTGACTTTCCATGCATGTGCTGTGACTGTCACACAGCCGCGCCACAAGCAGCAGCGATCAGCTGTTCAGCCCGCGCGATCCAGGAAGCTGGGTTCCCGCTGTGCCTTATTCGGCAAATGCTATAGCTTGCCAAATAAGCGGGTAACCGAAGAGATTTGCTCAACTCTAGTGAGAGGCAATAAATATACATATACATTCTGAACTTTGAACATCCTACGGAGTGCCGTTAACCCCTTCCCGACCTTTGACACCAGGTAGGCGTCATGAAAAGTCGTGATAGCCCCCTTGCAGGTCGGGTGACCGGGGCCACTGAAAGGTCACCCGACCCGCGCGCACACACAGGACCCTTTGTACTTCACCACGGGGGGGGGGTAGCTTAGCCCCCACGTGGCTATGATCGATCTGATTGGCTGTTAAAAGTGAATCAGATCGATTTGTAATATTTCACCAATGAAATTTGGTGAAATATTACAATCCAGCCACGGCCGACGGTGTCTCCAGCTATTGCAGCAATCAACCCCCCCTGTTGTGAGTTCATTCTCCCCTTCACCTTTGATGTCTGATGAACTCCCTCTGCTGGTGAAGAGAGGTAGTGAAATTGATTGGGATGGGAAGAACCTGTCATCTGAACAGGCGGAGTGTGATTGGACATCTAGAATTTGAGTGGATATAAGGCAGCCGACGCCCTGCAGGGCTGCTGGTAATCCTTTCTGCTCTGAGCTCTTGCATCCAATTTAGTTCCTGTCTACTAAAAGCTAAGTTTTTGCCCTGCTATTATTCCATGAGATTTTGTCTGGTTTCCTTAGTGTTTGTATTCAGCCAGTCCTGGTTGGGACTGGCTGAATTCCATTTTTGTCTCTGATCAGTTGATCTCTTTGCTCTGTTTTCAGAATATACCTGAGTGCTGATATAGTGATTTTGGAGTCTAGCGACTTCAGGGCCTTTTTCCCTATCAGACGGTTGGGACATTTTTGGTAAGGTTTTTTGCGGATTGCAGCCAGCATCTTTTCTGTCCTGTCCTATCTAGTTAGTTGGGCCCCATCGTTTGCTCAGCCTGTCTTTCTGTCTGTGTTTGTGTTTTCATCTGTATTTCACCGACAATACATGTTGGGGGCTGTCTATTGCTTTGGGGTCTGCTCTGGGGCAGTTTAGATTTCCCCTTTCCTTCTTTAGGCTTAGGTAGTTCTCCGGCTGTGACGAGGGGTCTAGGGCACCGTAGGAACCCCCCACGGCTACTGTTAGTTGTGGTGTATAGGATCAGGGGTCTGCAATCCGATAGCTACCAACCTCTCCGGTTTTCTGGACTTAGCTTGTATTTTTGTTTTCTCCTCCTTCGGTGACTCACTCATAACACCACCCCACCCACCACCACCACCACCACCGACTGACTGCGCCGATCGGCTACCGCCACCGACTTACGGCAGCCTCCGTCATAATCTGCTCCCCCCCACCCTCCACAGTGCCTCCGACGTCCCTTTGGCCGTCTCGGATCATGGGCGCCACCATCTTGGAAAATGGCATGCGCAGTGCGCCCGCTGGAATCTGCCTGCTGAAGATTTATTTATTTATTTTGATCACTGTGATAAACTCAGTGATCAAAATAAAAAAAAGTAAACCCCCTGTTTATCACCCCCCCCCCCCCCCCACAGGTAGGCACAAATAATAAAATAAAGAAAATATTTTTGTTTTTCCATTGGGGTTGGAATTAGGGTTACTGTTGTGAATTCTCTCTCTGGCTTCCCTCTGGTGATTACTGAAGGTAGTGGAGCTGGTTAGATTTGCAGAGGGGTTGCGAGTTCTCTTTCTGGGCTCCCTCTGGTGGTTACTGGAGGTAGTGGAGCTGATCTGATTGACAGAGGCTTGCCACCTGATAATGAGGAAGACGATTGGAGATCTGGGGTTTCTGATTGGGATTTAAGCCAGCTGACTCCCTCTATCCCTGCTGAGGACTCTCAATCCTGAATATTTTTCTATCCCTGCTGGTGATTTTCTTCCTGTGCCTTCTGATGTCTCCTGCTCTTTCTTGCATGGTTCAGCTAAGTGGTTCATTTACTATTCTGTTTGCATGTGATCTTGCATTTGATCTCGTTTTGTCTATCTCTGCTTTGTGCAGGTCAGCTAGCTCCGGCTGGGGCTGTGCTGAATCACCGCCCATATGTTACTGCTTGTGCCAGTTTGTTATCCCCTGTTATATTGGTCTCTTTTTGCTTTGTTTTCAGAATATACCAGAGTGCTGATATTGTGGGGGCGAAGTCGTGCGACTTCAATGTTTGTGCATCAGACGTGTTGGACTTTTTGCAGGGTTTTTTGTGTGATTACAGACAGTGTCTTTCCTTTCCTGTCTAGTCAGTGGGGTCCCCATCGTTTGCTCAGTCTATTTTTCTGCCTGCCTTTGTGTTTTCATCTTGTCTCACCGACAATATATGTTTGGGGGCTATCTATTCCTTTGGGGTCTGCTCCAGGGCAGTTTAGATTTCCCCTTTCTTGCTTTAGGCTTAGTTAGCTCTCCGGCTGTGCCGAGGCGTCTAGGATCATCGTAGGCACGCTCCACGGCTACTGCTAGTTGTGTGGACAGGAGCAGGGGTCTGAAATCCGCTTAGTTACCAACCTCTCTGGTTTTCTGTGGCTTTGCTTGGGCCTGCTATCCTCCTCGGTGACCCATTCATAACACATTAGGGTTGGAATTAGGGTAAGGCTTGTGGTTAGGGTTAGAGTTGGGATTAGGGTTAGGGGTGTGTTGGAGTTAGAATTGAGGGGTTCCACTGTTTAGGCAAATCACGGGGTCGCCAAACGAGACATGGCGCCACCATTTATTGCAGCCAATTTTGCGTTCAAAAAGTCACAGTGCTCCTTCCATTCCGAGCCCCGACGTGTGCCCAAACAGTGGTTTACCCCACATATGGAGTATCAGCGTACTCAGGAAAAATTGCACAACAACTTCTAACTTCTCCTGTTACCCTTGGGAAAATAAAAAATTGGGGACTAAAAAAATTTTCTATTTCGTCCCTCCGGACAGCACCATGGAGGTAGTCCTCCCTTGATCTATAGCGGGACAGGATCACAGAGAGGTTAAAAGACCGCTCCCACCTCCACCCTCCAGTGTTTTTCCTGTCCCAAAGGGGACGGTTGTATGAGAGGTTGCTCCATGAGGAGTGAAGATAGAAGGTGAATGTTTGACGGGGACCAGGGGGATCGGGCGGCTGGTCCAAACCTTCCCCCTGTCAGGTAGCCCGGGGCTGAAACCCTCCTGGGTGGCGGTCCCTCAACCACAGAGACCAGGGCTAGGGGGATCGGGCGGCTGGTCCAAACCTTCCCCCTGTCAAGTAGCCCAGGGCTGAAACCCTTCTGGTGGGGGTCCCTCAGCCACAGAGACCAGGTTGTGGACGAGGCCCCTAGGTAGAGCCGCTTCCTCTCGCAGTAGAAGCTCTCGGCTCCGACGCGGCCTGCAAGCCACCGCTACTTCTGGAAATCGTGTGGCGGAGAAGGTTGTCGCTCCTCCGGTGAAGCCAGAGCAGGTCAGCGTGCGTTCCATGGTAGAACACAGAAGTGCAGAACGAGACAGGCAACAGGCTGGTTTCCTGGATCTCGTGGGGCACAGGAGAGGAAATCATTGGCAGTAATGCAGCATTCCTGACGGGACGCCGCTTCCCTCTCTATGGTGGGCTCTTGGCTTTACCAGCTCACCCTGGTTTTCTAGCAGGTATGGAGCCAGCACAGGTAAGTGCACGGTGGAATGCTATGTTTATGGCCTAGGCCTCTGGGCTGATGCTAGTCTCATGTCTTTGTGCCGAAGCTGCTCATGTGCTGAAGTATATTTTCACATATATGCAGCTAAGCCTTGTACCTCTGGGCTATAATAAGGCCATATGTCCAGGTTACATCCCATGATTCGACTTAACTACTCCATCCATAGGAGGACACATGGAGTTAATGCAGCACAGTGTCTCCATGAAGACGGCCCTCCAGCTGCAGCTCAGTAATTACCTCCTTCGGGTGGGGTCAGTCTGACAAGTGAGATGTTCCATTAAGAGTCTCTTGGATGTAACTGGGGGCTTGGTCTCTTGTTTGGCACCTTCAAGCAGAGCCGTAGTCTGTCTGTGCCTCTGCACTTGATATTACATCTTATTGCTTCTATGCATTATATTGAGTGCCTCTATGCTTCATATTGCATTATATTGCTGCTTTGTTTTATATTGAGTTCCTCTATGCATTACATTGAGTCTCAGTGCATCATATTGCCTCTATGCATTATATTAAGTGCCTCTATGCTTCATATGGCATTATAGTGCTTCTTTGCTTTATGTTGAGTGCCTTTATGCATCATATTGCTTCATGGTGCCTCTGCATCATAGTGCTTCTAGGCTTTATATTTAGTTGTTATGAGTTCATTTTCCCCTTCACCATTGAGGTCTGATGAACTCCCTCTTCTGGTGAAGGAAGGTAGTGAGGCTGATTACCAAGCACCTGAGCTGGGAGAGGATGACTGGGCGACGGGGATCTCTGACTGGATATAAGGCAGCCGACGCCCTTCTGCCTCGCTGGTGATTTCTCTGTGGAATTCTAGGAGACCAGTCTGATTCCTGCTCCTCAAAAGCTAAGTTTTCTGCTTTGCCTTTTTGCATTTGTTTTTTGGTTTTAGTTTGCCTTGCTTTTCTGGATTCTGCCATTCCCTGCTGGAGTGAGCTGAATTCCTTTTTTATCGGTTTGCTCTGTCTTCAGAAAATACCTGAGTACTGACAGTCTTTTTGAAGCCTAGCGTCTTCAGGGCCTTTTTCCCTGTCAGTCTGTTGGCGCTTATTTTGATAGGGTTTTTTGCGGATTGCAGACAGCAGCTTTCCTATCCTGTCCTATCTAGTTAGCTTGGGCCCCATCATTTGCTCAGTCTATCTTTCTATCTGTGTTAGTGTTTTTCATCTTGCTTCACCGTCATTATATGTTGGGGGCTGCCTATTGCTTTGGGGTCTGCTCTGGGGCAGTTTAGATTTCCCTTTCTGTCTTTAGGCTAGGCAGTTCTCCGGCTGTGATTGAGGGGTCTAGGGCATCGTAGGAACCCCCCACGGCTACTGCTAGTTGTTGTTGATATGTTCAGGGGTCTGCAATCCGATAGCTGACAACTTCTCTGGTTTTCTGGACTTAGCTAGCATTTCTGTTTTTTGCCTCCTACGGTGACTCATTCATAACATTGAGTGCCTCTATGGATCAGATTGCTTCATGGTGCCTCTGCATTATATTGCTTCATATTGCATCCATAGTGCCTTGGGGCATCATAGGTCAGCATAGTGCCTCTGTAAATCATATTGCATCAAAGTGCCTCTATGCATTATATTGAGGGCATCACATTGCATCATATTGTAGCATGGTTCCTCTCTGCATCATATTGCATCATAGTGCTTCACAGTGCCTCTGCATCATATCGCCTCATAGTACATCATATTGCATCAGAGTGCCTGTACAGTCATGGCCAAAAGTTTAGAGAATGACACAAATATTAATTTTTACAAAGTCTACTGCTTCATTTTTTCTAATGGCAATTTGCATATACTCCAGAATGTTATAAAGAGTCATCAGCTTAACAGCAATTACTTGCAAAGTCAATATTTGCCTAGAAAATTAACTTTATCCCTCAAAACACATTTCAACATCATTGCAGCCCTGCCTTAAAAGGACCAGCTAACATCGTTTCAGTGATTGCTCCATTAACACAGGTGTGGGTGTTGATGAGGACAGGGCTGGAGATCAATCTGTCATGATTAAGTAAGAATGACACCACTGGACACTTTAAAAGGAGGCTGGTGCTTGGCATCATTGTTTCTCTTCTGTTAACCATGGTTATCTCTAAAGAAACATGTGCAGTCATCATTGCACTGCACAAAAATGGCCTAACAGGGAAGAGTATCGCAGCTAGAAAGATTGCACCTCAGTCAACAATCTATCGCATCATCAAGATCTTTAATGAGAGAGGTTCCCTTGTTGCCAAAAAGACTCCAGGGCGCCCAAGAAAGACCAGCAAGCGCCAGGACCGTCTCTTAAAAGTGTTTCAGCTGCGGGATTGGGCTACCAGCAGTGCAGAGCTTGCTCAGGAATGGCAGCAGGCAGGTGTGATGAGTGCATCTGCACGCACTGTGAGGCGGAGACTCTTGGAGCAAGGCCTGGTCTCAAGGAGGGCAGCAAAGAAGCCACTTCTCTCCAGGAAAAACATCATGGACAGACTGATATTCTGCAAGAGGTACAGGGAGTGGACTGCTGAGGACTGGGGTAAAGTCATAGTGCTTCACAGTGCCTCTGAATCATATCATATCATAGTACATCAGATTGCTTCATAGTGCCTCTAGGCATTATATTGAGTGCATCAGGTTGCACCATATGGCGTCATAGTGCCTCTATACATCATATGGCATCATAGTGCCTTTGTGCATCATATTGTACCATAGTGTTTCACAGTGCCTCTGCACCATATTGCATCATAGTGCTTCATAGTGCCTCTGTGCATATTTGAATCATAGTGCTTCACAGTGCCTCCGCATCATATTGCATCATGGTGCTTCACAGTGCCTCTGCATCATATTGCATCATATTACATAATATTGCATCATAGTACTTTCGTGCATCATATTCCATCAGTGCTTCATCGAGCCTTTGTGCATCATATTGCATCGGAGTGCTGCCTAGTGGCTTTATGCATCATATTGCATCATAGCGCTTCATAAGTGCCTTTTTGCTTCATACAGTTGTGGCCAAAAGTATTGACACCCCTGCAATTCTGTCAGATAATGCTCAGTTTCTTCCTGAAAATGATTGCAAGCACAAATTCTTTGGTATTATCTTCATTTAATTTGTTTTAAATGAAAAAACACAAGAGAATGAAGCAAAAAGCAAAACATTGATCATTTCACACACAACTCCAAAAATGGGCCAGACAAAAGTATTGGCACCCTCAGCCTAATACTTGGTTGCACAACCTTTAGCTAAAATAACTGCGACCATCCGCTTCCGGTAACCATCAATGAGTTTCTTACAATGCTCTGCTGGAATTTTAGACCATTCTTCTTTGGCAAACTGCTCCAGGTCCCTGATATTTGAAGGGTGCCTTCTCCAAACTGCCATTTTTAGATCTCTCCACAGGTGTTATATGGGATTCAGGTCTGGACTCATTGTTGGCCACCTTAGAAGTCTCCAGTGCTTTCTCTCAAACCATTTTCTAGTGCTTTTTGAAGTGTTTTGGGTCATTGTCCTGCTGGAAGACCCATGACATCTGAGGGAGACCCAGCTTTCTCACACTGGGCCCTACATTATGCTGCAAAATTTGTTGGTAGTCTTCAGACTTCATAATGCCATGCACACGGTCAAGCAGTCCAGTGCCAGAGGCAGCAAAGCAACCCCAAAACATCAGGGAACCTCCGCCATGTTTGACTGTAGGGACCGTGTTCTTTTCTTTGAATGCTTCTTTTTTTCTCCTGTAAACTCTGTTGATGTCTTTGCCCAAAAAGCTCTACTTTTGTCTCTTCTGACCAGAGAACATTCTTCCAAAACGTTTTAGGCTTTCACACGTCGCTCATCGTCACAGCAGGAAGCGCCGCAGGAAGTGACCGACGAGGAATGATCCAGGAGCTTCTCGCGCGATCAGCGATAACCAGCGGGGGAGCCGGTCGGAGGTAAGTATCACATGCAGCAATATCGCTGCAACGTCACAAAATTGGTGACTTTACAGCGATATTGCTAGCGATATCGCAGTGTGTAACGGGGGCTTAAGCTTTAGGCTCTCATTGGATGACCACTATAGTATTGAACCAGATAATCAGTTTCCATGCTGTTCCCAGTATTTAGAGACAGGAGTTTTCAGAATGTCATGACATCACTTTTTCTATATAACTTGGCACAAATCAGAAAAAAAACACACAAGGATTTCTGCCCCTGGATGATATTTGCCGTTTGTATTCATGTACAGGACTGTATAATCACGAAGAAAACCCATCAGGACGTCTTGCTCAACCAACCTGGATCTGAAGGATGGAGCAAAACCCAGAACCGTGTAACCGTGCGTCTCCCCCATTCACTAATGCACAAGAGGAACAATGATGATAAAATCTTAGCGCTTACATACAAGATCATTCATCTTTTGACTGGAGAGGTGAGAACTGCTGGGACGGGACACGGTACCACATGGGAGCTGCCTGGATGATCATTATGTAGTTTTGTCAGTTTTTATAAGGTTTCATCAGAAAATGGACCACACAAAATTTGCGTTCCCATGTTCACACAAATATTCCTGGAAAATTCAATTTGCAGAGAAGTTATTCCGTGTGAATTTAACGTCCCTTATTGTGCTTCGGGGTCTCTCTAGATTCCAGAGCATAATACTTGTAAAGTGAAAAAAAGACGTCGTTATATTTACCTCACCACTCATCTCTATGGACGTTTCACACTTGAGTCACCCATCTCATTCCGCTTCTGATCACTGATGTTGGCACTGAAATCCATACAGCAAAAGCAGTGAGATGAATATAAGGTTTTTCTTTTTTACTTTTGTAACCTTGTGACGAATCTTTACAGTTGGTGAAACTTGGCCATTTTGCCACCTTGGCGCAGAAACGGATTAAAAAAACCCTGATTTTTGTAAAATTACAGTATAATTGAATTCCTTTTGAATATATTCGCTCATTTCTAAGTACAAATCTTATATTCGGCCTAGTTGTTGTCAGTGTGGAAATTGCAAGTCCTGATATAAACAGTCACATTCCCTATAAATGGCCCATACACCCTAGATGGCCGTGGTCTTGTTGCTATCTCGCACTACACCCCCTTATAAATGAATGCTCGGCTGAATGCTTGTGTGTTCTCTGAGGGCAGAGTGGAGTAGGCCACTACCAGACATCTCTGGAAGCAGCCCATCTAGCTGGAGAACAAGAGGCGAGGACGCTTCATTTCAAACTTCCCGATCCTTCTCGACCTCATCTTCTGTTAGAAAAGAGTCTTGAAGCCTCCAGAGACATCAGCGTGTCGTCCAATCTCACCAAATAGATGAATTCAGCTGACTGTACCACGTATGTTGTCTTTTAGGGTGTCACAGTCTTATCTGTTTTCTCAGGAATGGAATGATTTAGAAGCTATGAATCAATACATGGACATGACTGAGAATCGGCAGTCACAGGGTAAGAGGCAATTACCATTTTTTCAGGACGTCCACCTGACAGCACCATGGAGGACGTCCTCCTCCTCCTTACAGGGACAGGAAAGCACACGAGAGGTTAAAAGGCCCCGTCCCACCCCTTTCCCTCAGTGTCTTTCCTGTCCCTGCATGGAGGGACATACGAGAGGAAGAGCAGGAAGCTTACCGGAGGGCGCAGGGGGATCGGGCGGCAAGTCCAATCCTTCCCCCTGTCAGGATGCCCAGGGCCGACACTTCCCTGTGGGGAGTCCCTCTGCCCCAAAGCCAGGAGCAGGACGGCAGCGGGCGGTGCCGGCGACAGAGAACCCGGGCCATGCTGCAGGGGCAGCTAGAAGCCGGGTCCCCGCAGAAAGCCGGTAGGCGCTGCCATTGCAGGACGCCTGGCGGGCGGGGCTTCAGAGCTGGGCAGGAAGCGGAAGTGGCCGGCGCGATCACAGGCATCGCGGGAGGACACGTGGTGCGGCGATGACGTCACGCGCCGACTTGAAATCAGTGCGCCAGCGGGCTCACCGCACGCCAGCAGCTCACCGCACGCCAGCAGCTGCTTAGGTGGTATGGACCCAGAGGCGCCAGCCGACAGAGGGGTAAGTGCGCCTGGCACAATCCAACCCCCACACTGCCTTCTCTGCAGCCCAGGACAACTGACCTGACTATCCCTGTTCTGTATTGTACAGGAGAAGGGTACCCCAGCTCCCCCGACAGAGGTTAAGGATTCAGCAAAGGCCACATCTAAATCTGTCAGATGCCCAGTTTGCAGGGTAAAGCTGCCAGACACCTATATCAAGACTCTCTGCGGACCCTGCACTTCAAGGGGTGTAAGAGACGAGCAGCCGTCCCTCCTTGCCGAGATGCGATCCTTGATTCGGGAGGAAGTACAGGCCTCTAGATCCAGTCTCTCACGGCAGCAGTCCCCTAGTACGGGGCCAAGCCGGAAGTGGCCGAGGTGGGAGATGGAGCTAGCCTCGGAGACCAGCTCGCTTGAGGGGTCAGACCCCCGGGACTCGGATCCCGAGGAGGAGGGGGAGATCCCGACTGACAGGAGGGACCAAGGCAGGAAATACCTGTTTAAGTTAGAGGACACCGATGACTTGGTGCAGGCGGTAAGGAACACCATGCAGATCGAGGATGTTCCAAAACCGCAGTCCCGACAGGACCTGATGTTTGGGGGACTGGTCGCTCGGAAACAAACTGTGTTCCCCGTAAGCGAACACATTAAGACAATGGTCCTAGAAGAATGGAAAGAGGCAGAACGTCGACTTGTACTGTCTTGGGACTTTAAAAGCTGACTGCCCTTTGACCCAGAGGAAACACGATTGTGGGAGGAAGTTCCTAAAATCGATGTTCCTGTAGCTAAGGTGACCAAAATGACCGCCATCCCCTTTGAGGACTCAAGTCTCAGAGACCCGATGGACCGGAAGGCGGATGTTCTATTAAAGCGAACATGGGAAACGGCAGCTGCCCTTACTAAGGTTAACATAGCAGCCACCTCGGTGGCCAAGTCCATGTTCCTAATGGGTGGGGCAGTTGGAAGAGCATTTACCCGACAAGACCCCTAGATCTGAGATATCCTAGCTTCCCTCCCTCTGATGAAATGAGCCACTGCGTTCCTTTCAGATACGTCGGCCGAGTCAATAAGATTCGCAGCCAGAAACAGCTCCCTTTCCAACGCAGCTAGGCGAGTGGTTTGGCTGAAGTCTTGGTCTGGGGATAATGCTTCAAAGGCAAAGCTTTGCTCCATCCCCTTTTCAGGCTCATGGGTGTTCGGGTCAGCTCTAGATAGCATCCTAGAGCAGGTGTCTGATAAAAACAAGGGGTTTCCAGAAGAAAAACCCAAGCGTCCCCAGTCCTTTCGTAGAGGGTCCTTTTTCAGGAGACAGACCGACTTTAGGAGCCAGGGTAGATCCAACAGGGGCTCCTTTAGAAACACTCAGAGCCAGGGAGAGACAAGCAAAGCCCCTCTTTTCGCGTCATCCTCCAGGTCTAGAAGGCAATGACACCATAGGGGTGGGGGGAAGACTGCGACGATTCGCAGCAAGGTGGCGCCAGGTAACCCAGAACCAGGGGGTCCTCAGAACCATCCCAGAAAGGTACAGCATAGAATGTTATTCCCGCTCCCCGACAGATACATCGCCCCCACCGTAGTCCCGGAAGACTCTACCATGTGGGCAGTTCTACAGGACCTGCTCAGGTCAGAGGTCATAGTGCCAGTTCCACAGCAGGAGAGGGGAAGAGGTCATTACTCTTCCCTATTCTCCATTACAAAACCATCTGGCGAGGCCAGAACAATCATAAACTTAAAACCCCTAAATGCTTGGGTGGTATACAAAAGGTTTCGAATGGAATCAATACGTTTGGCGATTCAACTTATAGACAGGAATGCCGTCATGTGTACTCTGGACCTGAAGAGTGCATATTATCAGGTCCCCATCCATCCCTTATCTCAAAGCTTACGAAGATTCGCAATCAGCCTACCGTCCCGGACCTGCCACTTCCAGTTCCAGTGCCTTCCGTTCGGGCTGGCTTCGGCTCCCCGAATATTCACAAAGCTGGTAGTGGAGGTGGTAGCCTACTTGAGAAATCAGGGAGTCATTATAATACTGTATCTAGACGACTTTCTCCTAGTCGCAGGATCAGAAGAAAGGCTCATTTAGGACAGGAGCCGAACGATCAGAATACTGGAGTATCTCGGCTGGCTGATCAACGAACAAAAGTCAGACCTAAAGCCAGAAAGCAGGAAAATCTTCCTGGGAGTCCTTCTAGACTCAAGAGACAGAATATCCCGGCTACCGAGAAAAAAGCAGCGGATAATTCAGGACAGAGTCGGGACTACTGAGACATCGCTCCTCCATAAGAGGTGCAATGGAAGTCCTGGGTCTGATGACGGCTTGCATTCCATGCGTCAGATGGGCCCAGACCCATTCGAGGCCCCTGCAAAAAGAAATTCTCGCAGGATGGAACAGGCGTCAGGATTCTCTCGACAGGCCCATGTCCTTGCCAAACACTGTAAAAAGATCCCTATGGTGGTGGATACAGCCCCAGAACTTACAAGTGGGCGTGCTATGGACAACCTCGCCGCACGTGGTAATCACAACAGACGCCAGTACGTGGGGATGGGGAGCCCACGTAGAAGGGAGACTTTTCCAGGGAAGATGGCCGGTCAGCATCAGAAACAGATCCTCCAACTTCAGGGAGCTCTATGTGGTCTGGGAAGCCCTGCGTCAGAACCGGTCGGTAGTGAGAAATCGACATGTCCGGATATTGTCCGACAACACAACGGCAGTCTCATTCCTGAAGCACCAGGGAGGTCCAAAACATCGACCACTCCAGGCACTTGCAGGACGAATATTCGCCTGGGCAGAAGAGGTGGTCCTCTCCATAACGGCAATCCACCTGGAGGGTTCTCAGAACGTAGTAGCAGACTATCTAAGCAGACAGCAGGTCATCCCGACAGAGTGGGAACTAAACGAAGAAATCTTCCATCAGCTATGTCGGCACTGGGGGACCCCCAGTATAGACCTGTTTGCAAACCGGAAGAACTCAAAGGTCGCCAGATTCTACTCCTTGAACCCGGCGGACCACCCGGACGGAGTGGATGCCCTGAGCCAGGCCTGGAGGGAACCCCTCTTGTATGCATTCCCACCACTGGCGCTGATACCGGTGGTACTCGGGAAGATCCGCGAGGACCGCGCGTCGGTGATATTAATAGTGCCATACTGGCCAAAGAGAAGCTGGTTTCCGCTGCTAGGAGCCATGGCAGTAGGAAACCCAGTTGAGCTACCCATGAAGGGAGACGTTATCCACCAGGGTCCGATTCGCCATCCAGACCCAGCAAGGCTACACCTCTCGGCATGGATCCTGAAAGGGACATCCTGAGAACAAAGGGCTTATCTCAGCCGGTCATATCCACGCTACTGGTCAGCAGGAAACCGGTAACATCTGCAATCTACAGCAAAATATGCAAGAGATTCTGCCTGGAAGGTGGCAGGTCCGACCTCTCGGCAGGTACCCCCGACCTCCCTAGTGTCCTAGACTTCCTACAGTCGGGATATAATAAAGGCCTTAAACCTAGCACATTAAAGGTCCAGATTTCGGCGTTGAGCGCCTTCTTCGACAACCCTTTAGCCTACCATCCTGGGGTGGTAAGATTCATAACGGCCACGCAGCGTCTTCGCCCCACAATTAGGCAGCTCACCCCGCCCTGGGACCTCGGACTGGTACTCAGATCCTTTATGTAGGGACCCCTACACACCTAGTGAAAGAATGACCATTTGAACTCTCTCTCAGAAGACTGCTTTCCTGGTAGCCATTACCACAGCCAAAAGAATAGGGGAGATCCAGGCCCTGTCCACCAAAGATCCTTATTTCCAGATCAGAGATGATTAGATCCGGCATTTAACCCCAAGGTAGCCTCATACCAGAACATAAATCAGGAGATAGTGCTACCATCCTTCTGCAGCAATCCCTGAAATGAGAAAGAACAGCGTCTCCACTCCCTAGACGTAAGACAGGCAGTTATAAGCTATCTAGAGGCCACCAATGACTGGCGTATTGACTCAAACCTGTTCATCCTCTTCGGGGGTAAAAATAGGGGGAGAAAAGCCTCTAAGGCGTCCATCGCAAGATGGATCACTTCAGTAATTTCAGACGCCTACCAGTCAGAAGGCGCCAGCCCACCAGATACCTTAAGGGCCCACTCTACTAGGGCAGTTTCAGCCTCCTGGGCCGAATGCACAGGCGCCTCAGTCGAGCAGATTTGTAGAGCAGCAACTTGGGCCAGCCTGAATACATTTTGCAAGCACTACAAACTTGACGTGCTATCAGGCCAGCATACTGCATTTGGGAGAAAAGTTCTCCAGGCGGTGATCCCACCCTGAGGAGGTGCTTTGGTACTCTCCATGGTGCTGTCAGGTGGACGTCCTGGAAAATAGGTATTAGACCTACCGGTAATGATGTTTCCAGGAGTCCATCCTGACCGCACGGGTAGTTCCCTCCCTGTTATGTTATGTCATATGATGTAATATGATGGTATCATTAAAAGTTATGGCATTATCCACGCTGTGGTACTTGTTAAATCACTGAAGGAAAGGGGTGGGACGGGGCCTTTTAACCTCTTGTGTGCTTTCCTGTCCCTGTAAGGAGGAGGAGGACGTCCTCCATGGTGCTGTCAGGATGGACTCCTGGAAACATCATTACCGGTAGGTCTAATACCTATTTTCCGGGGTCACCTAGGTACCTCTATCCAGTCATTACACACTGAGAGTGCTCTTACAGTGTGTCTGCATGTGTGCGTTTCCCATAGATCGTCCCAGTAACGGAAATACATCAGTGAGATGTTCCAGCTCTTTAGATTCTAAGAGTTTCAAAGAGGAAAACAACAGCTCACAGGAACATCAGGTTAGTAGTGATGAGGATAAATGGCGAAATATTGACTTAAATCTGAACAGTGATCTTCAAATACTTGTGCAGATCTACTGTCCTAATAACGTTTCTCAAAAAATGTATCAAGTGTAACAGTGTTACTTATTGTTATTGTTACTCAGGATGAAAACCTACTCAATATTAAAGTGGAAGTTGTAGATGAAGACGAGGAGGATATTAGTAATGAGGAGAATCCTACAGATAGGAATCAAGGTGAGTAACAGACTCCACTACATAACTGTAGAGTTTCTACATCTTCTGCTGTATCACAAATTGGTCTAAATCCCCCGTGTCTTCTGTGTTCCTACTTCCATGTCAATAATGGACATCTGTATATTTCATCTTTATTTAAAGAGTGTAAAAGTGATACAGTTCGAACTTCGTGAAATTAAATTGTAGGATTGGCCATATAAGACTGTTCAATTTCTTCTTTTCCAGCCCTTACTTCGAGAGTGGCAAGTTTAGGGTCCTTGTCACATTGCAAGGTCCTCTTTAGTCAGTTGCAATTCTCTAACACATTGGTGTTTTTCCTGTCACCCGTGACAGCACCAACAAGAGAGGGTACCCACCCTTCAAGGACAGATCCCCTCTCTCGTTGGTTCTGTCATGGGTTCTGTACAAACACATTACCGGTAAGTAACATACATACCTGCACCTCAAACATCATTTGACACAAAGAAGAATTCCTAGCAATTTCTGTAATGGTGAGAGGGAAAAAAAATATATATATATCCCTTCTGTAGCGATGTTTTTTTGTTGTTTTTTTTTACTGTTCATGATTCAGAGTAAATAACCTGGTAAATGAGTTCTGCAGGTTATTACAGTATGCGTGGTGTTTTTTTTCCTTTGTGTATGCATGTAAATATTTATGTATTATACACTTATTAATTTTTTCTTCCATAGATTGTAAAAAGTATTTTTGGGATTTTTTTTTTTTTTAATTTATTTTTTTTGTTCACTTCTCTTTCCCTGTAATTGGGGCCTCCATAGGAGCCCCAGTTACAGGGTAAAACAGTCACTGGCCGAGCTATTAGGACTTAGCAGCTCTGCTATACCACCACATAACCACCAATTATGTGAGTGTCATGTCCTAAAGAATCATTAGCAATGCACTCACCTCATAGTCCTCAGTGAGCTCTGTTGCTGGTGAAAGAGAAGACTGCTATCTACACCCCGAGGTTCCTTGGGAATCAGACTTGCTGCTTGCTAAATTGCAACCATTGTTTCATATATTATCAATAATTCGGGGTTAAAGCCCAGGAACTAATGCCATAAATTTACTGTGCTCGGTCTTCTCTTTCAGCTTCTGTGTGTCATCTGGAGTACATGTATAGGTGTCATTGTCTAGTTGCCTGTCAGCTGCTTCAGACGGAATCTGTCCGCTGGTTTTCACTTCCCAAACTATTTATATGTGAATGTAGCTCTTTCAAAAACAAGTTCTGTAATGCCTTTTACTATACAGTCAGTTCCTCCGTAATTAAGAAAGCAACGTTTTAATTGATATGCAAATGAGGCTGAAGAGCTATTTGTAAATCTTATGCCTCTGTCACTCCAGCTCTATTCCCTTCCCAGCTCCGCCTACTGCTTGACTGACAGGCTATAAGCTGTGTGATTTTAGGCAAAGGAGCCTTCAGTTGAGCAAAAAGAGGCAGGGCTGGGAATAGAGCTGGAGTTGAAAGAAGCTTCTGATCCACAAATATCCTTCAGTCTCATTTGCATATCAAATAAAATGTTAATTAGTCAATAATGGAGAAGGGGACTGACCTTGTAAAGGTTCTGCTGGACTTGTCTTTGAAACAGCTACTTGCAAATTTAGATAGTTTAGGAAGTGAAATCCTTCCAACAGATTCTGTTTAAGTCCATTTCCATTCCCTCAGTGATCTAGAACTACCTATAGGAACACTACAGATAGCTCTTTAGATTTAGGCTTGGTAATACTACACATTTCAGCTACAAATAAACAAAATGTTGTGGTGTCTAAAAAGGATGGGTAACATTAATAAATAAAGGCTCTGCAGAATTTTGATGTAACGCTATTGCAAAGTTAATTTGTTGCTGTTGTTTAGTTGCATCACCTTTTATCTGTATACACTGTTTTAAATGAAGTTGTAGTATTGAAATGTCCCTGTATTCCTTTGTGTCTCGTGATAGAATAGTACAACACAACAAACTGGGTCATGGGTTGCTAATGGTCTGCTATTGTGTTGCTCTCCCTAAGGCCGGTTTCACATTCGCGCTTTTGAGCGCAGCGACGGCCTGCGCACGGCCGCCACTAAGCCCCGCCCCCTGCCCCGCCTCCACCAGTATCTCCGCCTCCGGGCGCATGACGTTGCATGAGTCGTGCGTCCCCTATCTTCATTACAGAGGGCGCAGGCCGTGCGCTGTCTGCGCACAGTCTGCGTTTGGCGGCGCATGCGTCCTTTTGACGGTGCGCCGAGCACAACCAAAATGCAACAGGTTGAGTTTGGCGCTGCTCGGCGCACCGTCAAAAGGACGCATGCGCCGCCAAACGCAGACTGTGCGCAGACTGCGCACGGCCTGCGCCCTCTGTGATGAAGATAGGGGGCGCATGCAACGTCATGCGCCCGGAGGCGGAGATACTGGTGGAGGCGGGGCAGGGGGCGGGGCTTAGCGGCGGCCGTGCGCAGGCCGTCGCTGCGCTCAAAAGCGCGAATGTGAAACCGGCCTAAGGGTACGTGCACACGCTGCGGAATGCTCTGCGGATTTGGCCGTGCGGATTTTGTAAAATCCACAGGTAAATCTGCAGGTCAAAAGACCTGCGGTTTTACCTGCGGATTGGCCTGCGGTTTTGCACTGCGGTTTATCATCTCCACAATGGAGGAGATGGCAAACCGCTGCGGAATCCGCAGAAAGAATTGACTTGTCAATTCTTTTTGCGGTTTCAAAACTGCGGAAAAATCCGCACCGTCTGCACTGCGGATTTGTATTCCCATAGGGAATAATGGTACTGTACACCGCAGCAAAAACTGCTGCAGACCCGCAGCGGCCAAATCCGCTGCGGAACCGCAGCAGAATCCGCAGCGTGTGCGCACACCCTAACAAAGGCCTTGTGGTGGTTACTCTCCCTACTCTGCTGTAATTTTACACTTACTTGCTTTTATAGGGAATCTATCACCAGGTTTTTGCCGCCTAATATGAGAGCAGCATAAAGTAGAGACAGACTCTGATTCCAGCAATGTGTCACTTAATGGTCTGCTTGCTGTAGTTTTGATAAAGTCACTGTTATATCAGCAGAAGATCTTCATTAGAGGACTAGTAAACCTGCTGCCAGGTAGTCCTCTCTATTCCTGAGCTCTGTATAACCCCGCCTCCACTGCTGATTGGCTGCTTTTTGCTTATGCACAGTGTTCAGCTGCCAATCAGTGGTGTGGGCGGGTTTATACAGAGCTCAACATTCAGAGAACTGATAAATCTGCAGCAGATAAAGCTGTGATGTTATCAAAGCTACAGCAAGCAGCCAAGTAAGTGACACATCGCTGGAATCATGGTCTCTACCCCTACTTCATGCTTCTCTCAGATGGGGTATGAAAAACCAGGTAACAGATTCCCCATAGCACATTGGACTACTGAAGAGTTCCAGTGAATTACAAATGAAAATTCAGTCATTAAGTCCATATATTTGTGTATATTTTTTCCTCAGGAGATGCACAGAACAGCACGAAAACCTCAAAAGAAGATTTTTCTTTAACTGCTAAGTGTAAAATAGAAAATGATGAAATGACACAAGTTTCCATAGGAGAAGATACCAGTATTCCCCACACAGCCCATGATGCATATCTATCACCCTATCTCTATAAACGGGAGACACATTTATCGAACACTGGCATCTCCGGTAGTACAGGTCGTGGCCGAACAAAACCCTTGTCTATTCATCAGAGAGTGCTAAATGGTGAGAAGCCATTTTCATGTTCTTACTGTGGAAAATGCTTTTCTTATAAATCGGATCTTATTCGACATGAGAGAATCCACACAGGGGAGAAGCCATTCACATGTTCTGAGTGTGGAAGAAGTTTTACCTATAAATCGGTTCTCATTCAGCATCAGCGGATTCACAATGGTGAGAAGCCATTTTCCTGTACAGATTTGGCAAAAGTTTTGCACTTAGAACCTTACTGTATTAGCATCAGCGAATTCACACAGGTGTCCTGAGTGTTAGAGGAGTTATCATACAACGAAAGTCAAAATCAAGAAGTAAGAAAAAGATTACAAGTAACTGAACAAGTCACTAATTCAGATAAATGTAAAGGTATCTATATCATAAAGAATTTTACTTGTGATTAATAATTACTTAGGCTAGTTTCACTCTAGCGTATGGAGGAGCTGCGGAGGGATGCGGACTTCCTCCGTGAAGCTCCGCAGACAGCCGCACCTCCACCAGTCAGCCCCGCCTCTGTCACCGTGTGGCCTGCGTACCCTATCTTTAGCATTGGGTACGCAGGCCGTGCCAATGTATGCGGTTGCCTCCACATGCGTCCTTTTGACGGTGCAGCGACCTGCGCCAAACGCAACATGTTGCATTTTGGTGCAGTCACCACACTATCAAAACAACGCATGTGGAGGCAACCGCATACATTGGCACGGCCTGCGTACCCAATGCTAAAGATAGGGTATGCAGGCTGAGCGGTGGAGGTGCGGCCGTGGGCGGAGCTTCACGGAGGAAGTCCGCATCCCTCCGCAGCTCCTCCATACGCTAGCGTGAAACTAGCCTAAAGGAGTAGTGAAGAAAGGAGATAGAAGGTAGAGAAACTTAGCATTCGGAAACCATGAGGACTAATCTAAACAGTAGATAGTATACACTATATTATACATGATAAAAAAAAAAAAACCTTCAAACGGAGAAGTCATAAAGGAAGTAGAGGGTATGGTGGATGTAAAAAAACTGTTAGGTGCGGAGAAAGGACCTAGTTGCCTGGTAAGATGGAGAAGCCAGAAAGGATTCCCAGTGAAACCATTTAGTAGCAGTTATGGTGATTTCTGCATGTGTGGCTATAATTTTTTCCGTATGATTAACTATAACTCCTCTAAAGAAAGTGGGTTCTACCAACTTCCAATGGTGAGGATTTGTTTTTTTTGCCTGGGTGAAGAATGTGTCTTAATGATTTTTTAGTAAGTGCACTTGGACATACTGTGACATGTAAAAGTTTGGGCACCCCTATTTAAAATTACTGGTATTGTGAACAATTCAACACGTTGATGATGAAATGATCTGTAACAGGTCTAAAGTTAAAGATGAATAAGCCGTGACTGTGAAGGAAGAGGCACACAATAGGGTAAACCCCTAATATAGGAGACAGTAAAAACAATAGTTTTGCACTCCTTGGGTGGTTGTATGAAGGCACAACCACTATAAAGGATTACATAGCCAGCTGCCCCTGCGCTGTGGCCAGGGCATGATCCACCAGAGGGAAATTACCAAAATAGGAAAAAAAAGATGTTTAAAAATTTGCTGCTTTGCTGGAAAGAAGTCTCTTGCTGCAAAATATTCATTAGAAGGTTCTTTATTGTCCACTACGTGTTTCAGTGTCATACTGACATCTTTATAAAGGACTTGTTGTTTTTTGTTTTTTTTACACTTCATTACGTTGCCAATTCGTCATTGAAACGAGTAGTGGAAAATAAAGAACCTTCTAATTAATACTGTAGTAAGAAACTTTCCAGCAACACAGAAAATTTTTAAACATGTTTTTTTTTTTCTTTTTGGTAAAGTTAACCCCTTTCCAACCTTAGATGTATAGTTGCGTCTATGGTTGGCTTCCCCTGTTCGCTGTGGGCTCCGGCGATGAGCCTGCAACTTTTTTCCTTCGCCTCATTGGGGGACACAGAGACTGTGGGTGTATGCTTCTGCTGCTAGGAGGCTGACACTAAGTGGGAAAAAAAGAGGCTAGCTCCTCCTCCGCAGTATACACCCTCTCCCCTATTGCGGGTGGAAATCAGTTTTTTGCTTCGTGTCCATGGAGGCACACATCTGGTTTTTCTCCAGACCTTGTCTTCGTCTTTTTCCCATGAAGATGTGACAGAGGCAACGGATCCTATTGAAAGGGTCCGATTTCCCCAAACCAACAACAGGCGAGCACGTGAGTGTCGCCTCCATGTATCCTCTCCCGCAGCGTGGGACACAATGCCGGACTTAGCCCCCCTAGGTATTGAAACCATGGGCTGTACAGAGGCACAAGACTAGTCCGTGCGGCCCCCACTGCTCCACCAATGCTCAGACTGCGGTGCTGCAAGGTGGCGGACGGTCCCTCTCCTCACCCCCTGAAGGGGTTAGATGGAGCTAGGGGTGCCTGCACCGTCCTATCTGTTTTTTTGTCAAAGACCCACTCATATACCTGCGCTGCAGGCGGAAGAGGATCATCGGAGAGAGGGTCTGGGAGGGCTCCTGGAAGTCTTCGGGCTGGAGCCCACAGTGCTAGCCATGCAGAGGATACATCAGGCGGCAACCTGGAACGCCGCATCGGTCAGTAGCGCCAGAACGCCCCCCCGCCGGTCGGGTAGGGGGAAAAATTGAGGCCGGATCTAGGCCGCGGCCGGAAGTCTCACCCCCGGGACCGCGCGCCACTTCCACCCTGCACTGGGCGACGATAGAAATCAAGGCCTCGGCTTCGGAGCGCGGCTAGGCCGTAAAGCGGAAGTACCGCCCCTAGGCCCGTTTTCACAGGCTGTCGCGCACCGCAGATGTCGGCGCGATTTGAAGGAAGATCCACGTCGGGGGGGGGGGGGGGGGTGCAGGACTGGGGTAAGTGCTCGAGAGGCCACGCTACAGGGAAAAACGAGGTGCTACCTCCTCCCCATAGACCCAGCAGCGGACAGATACAGCATGTCCGAGAAGGAAAAGGCGCACACGTTCTTTTACACTGCATGCATCTCTTGTCGGGCTGCGCTTCCGTGGGCGCAGAGCAAGCGTTTATGCGAAGCCTGCGATTCCGAACGCGCCCAGGAGCCCTCCCCTGCGACCGCGACCAATGTGTCAAATCCCCCGGAGTGGGCCCGATCACTGTCACAATCCATGGCGTCACGAGAGCAATAGTCCCTTCAAGCCCCAGATAGGGACAGGGACTGTGGCACGCTGTCTTTAGAAGGAACCTCCACCTCACTAGAGCCTCCGGCCTGCAGGGGCCGCTCTCACTCATGGCAGACCCGGAGGAAACGAATCCACGCGGTGTCGCCCAGTCCATCCGGTGCCTTGGCATCCGTAAGCTCTGCTTCTCGCTCCCCATCACCAGTGGTTGATAGCGAGCAGACCTCGGATTGCGACTCAGATGAGTCCTTTGACCTGGATACTCCAGGGTCACGTGAATCAGTGGACAGCCTCATAGAAGCCATCAATCAGACCCTGGGGATTAAGGATGATCCCGCAGCGGCTACGGGGCATAAGGTGGCATTTAAGCGAGTGAAGCGCCTGCACAGAACTTTTTTTTCCTCTCGCCCTGAGTTTGAGGACATAGTGCAGCGGAATAGAGAACGTCCAGACCGGCGTTTCTCGGGTCAAAAGGCACTCGAAACAAGGTATCCATTTGCTCCGGACCTCCGTAAAAAATGGATGGAATCCCCGATGGTGGATCCGCCGGTCTCACGCCTGGCCACTAAGACCCTGTTATCTGTCTCAAGTGTTTCCTCGATTAAGGATCCCACGGACCGCCTTATTGAGAGCTTAGCTCGGTCAATATATGAGGCGTCAGGGTCTCCACTCGCTCCCTCGTTTGTAGCAACTTGGGTAGCTAAGGCCAATGATATCATGGTCAGAAACATTAAACAAGATCGCGCAGGATCAGGATCTACCTGCAGAGATTTCGGAGGTCGCAGGTCAGATGGTGATGGCCGGAGACTATGTAATTAATGCGTCTTTAGATGCGGCCAATTGTTCGGCATTTGCTGCCGCTAATGCAATCGCTATCACAAGAGCCCTGTGGTTGAGGACATAGCGAGCCGATTCTACTTCTAAGAAGTCCTTGACTTCCCTGCCTTATCAGTGCGGCCGCCTATTTGGGGAAAAGTTGGACCAATTTATCTCTGACTCCACAGGAGGATAAAGCGGGTTTCTTCAACAAAAGGTCAAACCGCTTTTTCGTCACCCTTTTCAGGCACGTTTTCGCAACCCCGGGTGGATTACAGGGCCCAATTCCGCCGCCTCAGGCCACCCCAACCAGGATAGGGAGCGGCAGGTCTCATGTCGAGCCAACCCATTGGGGAGAATGCGTGCTCAACAGGCCAGATCGAGAGGATCCAGATCCCAAAGATCATCAGCCAAATGACTTGAGGCCTTTACCAGACGACACCAGCAGGGTGGGCGGCCGCCTACTCTGGTTTCACCACGTCTAGGCCAACGTCTCTCACGACGCATGGGTAGAAGAATTGGTGTACTCGGGTTACAAAATAGAATTTGTCAGATGCCCTCCAAGACTGTTTTTTCTTTCCCAGCTTCCCAGGGTAGATGCCCAGGCAAGGGCTCTATTGGGAGCCATCAAATCGCTCAAGCACAACGGAGTCATTATTCCAGTGCAGGAACACGAAAGAGCTCAGGGATTCTATTCCAACCTCTTTGCGGTTCCCAAAAAGGACAGGTCGGTCAGGCCTGTGTTGGACCTGAAGCTTCTGAACAGATTCGTCAGGATCAAACATTTTTGGATGGAGTCTCTCCGTTCAGTCATATCTGCCATGGAGCAGGGAGAATACTTGGCCTCATTAGACATCCAAGATGCATATCTGCATATTCCCATTTTTCCTCCTCATCAGAGGTTCCTACGCTTCGCCATCAACGATCAACATTTTCAGTTCGTAGCACTACCGTTCGGGCTAGCCACAGCTCCCAGAGTGTTCACAAAGGTTATGGCAGTTGTCATGGCCATACTGCATTCTCGAGGCATAGTCGTCTTGCCTTATCTGGATGACCTCAAAGGCCCTTCAATACGGG
Organism: Dendrobates tinctorius; assembly: GCF_039654945.1. Classification (NCBI taxonomy): domain Eukaryota; kingdom Metazoa; phylum Chordata; class Amphibia; order Anura; family Dendrobatidae; genus Dendrobates; species Dendrobates tinctorius. The sequence goes on along the minus strand of NW_027361997.1, from coordinate 889,012 downwards.
CATGCGAGGAAAATGTTAGCATCATGCTGGATACTCTTGCCCGCTTAGAGTGGTTGGTCAATGTGAAGAAGTCATCCTTTGTGCCAGCTCAGAAGATCTCCTTCTTGGGAATGATCTTTGACACTTGCCGAGGATTGGTGATTCTCCCTCAGGTAAAGGCACTGGCTCTCCGGCAGGGAGTCCGGGCACTTCGCCAACCAGTCCCTCATACCATCCGATCTGGGATGAGGATTCTAGGAAAAATGGTGGCAGCAATGGAAGCGATACCTTTCGCCCAGTTCCATCTTCGCCCCCTGCAGCACGCCCTCCTGTCAGCTTGGGACAAGAGCCCTTTCACGCTCGATCAGCAGTGTCGTCTGTCCTCTCAGGTCAGACAGTCTCTCTCTCTCTCTCTCTCTCTCTCTCTCTCTCTCTCTCTCTCTCTCTCTCTCTCTCTCTCTCTCTCTCTCTCTCTCACCAGTTCCTCTCTGACACAGGGGAGACCATTGGCTGGTGGTGACAACTGACGCCAGTCTCCTCGGCTGGGGAGCGGTGTTTCACCACCACACAACCCAGGGACGATGGTCGCCACAGGAGGCACGCCTCCCGATCAATTTATTGGAGATACGAGCAATTCGGCTGGCACTCCAGAAGTTTCATCACCTCCTAGCAGGCCGCCCTGTCCAAACTCAATCGGACAACGCCACGGTGGTGGCTTACATAAATCACCAAGGGGGCACTTGCTGCAGAGCAACCATGCGCGAGGTAGGGCATGTTCTTCAGTGGGCCGAAGCAAACCACTCAGTGATTTCAGCAGTTCACATCCTGGGCGTGGAAAACTGGGCAGCAGACTTTCTCAGCCGGGAGGGTCTTGCTTCCGGAGAGTGGTCTCTACATCCCCAAGTCTTCCAGCAGATTTGTCAGCGGTGCGGAACACCGGATGTGGACCTGATGGCTTACAGAGTGAACGCCAATGTGCCCACATATGTCGCTCGGGCCAGGGACCCGCAGGCAATCGCGGTGGATGCGTTGGTTCTGCCATGGAACCAGTTTCGCCTCCCGTATCTCTTTCCCCCGCTGCCACTACTTCCAAGAGTCTTCAAAAAGATCAAGACTGAAGGGGTGCCAGCAATCCTGCTGGCCCCAGATTGGCCCCGTCGAGCGTGGTACGCAGATCTAATGCTGCTACTCACTGACGTCCCTTAGCGTCTACCAGAGCGCCCGGATCTACTTTCTCAAGGGCCAATTTGCCACCCGAACTCAGGGGCCCTATGTTTGACGGCGTGTCCGTGTTGAATCTTGGATTCTAAGCCGGGCAGGGTTCGGGAGCAAGGTGGTCGCTACAATGATTAGCGCCCGGAAGCCTGCTTCAGCACGAGTTTACCACCACACCTGGAAGGTGTTCTAAACTTGGTGTCGAGGCCGTGGTGTTTCTCCGCTGAGATTCTCGATCCCCCAACATCTTGGCTTTTCTAGAGTCGGGCCTAGACTCGGGCTTGGCCCCGAGTTCCCTCAGGAGACAAATATCGGCCTTATCCATTTTGTTCCAGTGCAGAATTGCTACCAATTTGCAGGTGAATACTTTTATTCAGGGAGTCTCCCATTTGGTACCTCCCTATAGGGCGCCTATGAACGCCTGGGACCTTAACCTGGTACTAAGTGTTCTGCAGGAAGCTCCATTTGAACCACTGCAGGATGTGTCTTTGAGGTACCTTTCCTGGAAAGTGGTGTTTGTAAGAGAATGGTCAGCCATAATATACTGAGCGGCCATGTTGTCTCTAGCAGCCATTTTGTTGAAAGTTAGAGAAGATTCAACTTTTACAAAAGAGCTAATAACATGTACTAAATGGAGGATGGAAAATGAGATCACGTCTCTTACCAACTTCAGTAGATGTGCATAGAGGAAGATTGGATCAATAGGGGAATAGGGTCACCAAATATATGGTCAATATGCTTATACGTGATAGTGTGGTAGCGAAAAGTAAAGTAATTAGAATGTCAGGATGTAAGAATTTATGGACATAGATCGATTGGAGACAATAAGATTTTAGGACAGTAGCCATAGATACCAATGACTTATGGGTTTTAGTGTTGCTTGGAGAAATGTTAATTAATATCTTCGTATTATGTCATTATATTCTCTGTTCTAAACCACGTTTCTGTAGATTACCATGAAAACGCCTTAGAATTATAATGTTAATGCCCTCTGCGGCAAAATGCAGCTTTCTTTGTTCTGATAATGTATAAGAAGCTCTTGTTACTGTTGCTTGTTGCCATTCCATCGCCATCATGCCACTGTGCCTCACCATGGCCAGGGCACAGAGCCTTATCACCGCTAGACCTCCTAGCAAATCTCTGCCCGTCTGAATTCCTGTTTTTGCCTGCATATTCCGACTCCTCTGTTATTCTGTATCTGTTTTGCCTTGTATCTCCAAATAAACTTCAACCTCAGCTTCGAGAAGAATTGTCTGCAATTTTGTCCGGCTCTTCCAACTCTCCCGATAAGAACATTTTCTTACAGTGTTCCTGGTGGCCATCACTTCTATCAGGCGGGTCTCGGAGGTGGCGGCCCTATCCTGCCGAGCTCCGTTCCTCACTTTCCATAAGGATAAGGTGGTGCTCAGACCAGCCCCTCCTTTTCTCCCGAAGGTCGTGTCCTCATTTCACATTAATGAGGATGTTGTCTTGCCTTCTTTTTGTCCAGCACCGGTGCACCATGTGGAAAAGGCTCTTTACACGTTAGACCTGGTAAGAGCCCTCCGGAGGTTCGTGTCGAGGACGGCGCCCTTTCGTCAGAATGACATGCTGTTCGTGCTCCCCGAAGGGCGCAGGAAGGGACTCGCTGCCTCAAAATCGACCATAGCCAGATGGATTCGTTTGACTATTCAGGAGTCCTACCGCATTAGAGGCACGCCGATTCCAGCAGGGATCAGAGCGCATTCTACTCGGGCTGTGGGAGCCTCTTGGGCGCTTTGGCATCAAGCTTCGACGGAACAGGTTTGCAAGGCAGCAACCTGGTCCAGCCTGCACACATTTGCCAAACATTACAATAGCCATACTCAGGGCTCAGCGGATGCGAGCCTGGGTAGAAGGATTCTCCAAGCAGCGGTGGCACACCTTTAAACAAAAGGTGCATGTAGCTTGGGTCGGTGAGTCAATCTCCCACCCAGGCCCTGCTTTTGGACGTCCCACAGTCTGTGTCCCCCAATGAGGCGAAGGAAACATGGATTTTTGTGAGAACTCACCGTAGAATCCTTTTCTCCGAGACGCTCATTGGGGGACACAGCACCCACCCTATTAGCCAGTTGGCTCTTGTTTTGATTAAATTAATATGTCTACTTATTTGATATAGGGGTGGTGTTTTTCGTTAGACATGTACCTGTATTAAGGCTGATTTTGTTGTCCTCCTACTGCTTTGGCACCAAGCTGATTTCCGCCCGCAATAGGGGCGAGGGTGTATACTGCGGAGGAGGAGCTAACCTCTTTTTTTCACTTAGTGTCATCCTCCTAGCGGCAGAAGCATACACCCACACACACAGTATCTGTGTCCCCCAATGAGCGTCTCGGAGAAAAGGATTTTACGGTGAGTTCTAACAAAAATCCATGTTTATGGCACATGACAGCTGATTTCATTAGCTGTGGAAAATCTTTGGTTATCATTATACCTGTAATGAGGGCTCTGGTTGCCACTACTGTGAGAGTGGAAGGAGCTGGATGTGGCTCGTGCCCCTCTCTGATCTGAATGTGACTTTCTAGGTCAGAAAGCTTGGGGACCACTGTTGTAGAGAATCCTTTGCAGGCAATGACTGCCTGATGTTTGGAAGCCAAGGACCTCCTCAAACGCTGGGTTTCCTAATTTGTGATGCTTTGTCAGCCTTTACTGCAGCTGGCTTGAATTGTTACTTGTTTGTAAGTCTTGCTGCCTTAAGTATTTTTTTTCTTTAGCATGTGAAATGCATTCTCAATATGGCTAAGATCTGTTGATTGATGAAGTAATTGCATAATCTCCCACTTCTTTGCCTTAAAAAAACCTCCTGGGTTGCTTTTGGGTCGTTGTCCATCTGTACTGTAAAGCGCTGTACTATCAACCTTGCTGCATTTGATTGAATCTGAGCAAAAAGTATAGCCCTGTACACTCGAATTCATCCGGCTACTGTCTTCAGTCACATCAACGTGACCCAGTGGCATCGAAAGCCATGCATGCCCATGCCATCACACTGCCTCCACCATGTTTTACAGAGCATATTGTGTGCTTTGGATCATGAGCCACTCCAAGTCTTCTCCATTCTTTAATTTTCTTCTTCTCATCATTCTGGTACAGATTAAACTTGGTTTCAATTGTACAAAAAATGCTTTGCCAGAACTGAGCTGGCTTCTTTAGGCTATGTGCGGATCCGCAGGTAAAACCGCAGGTAAAGTGACCTGCAGTTTTCCCCTGCGGTTTGACACCTGGACAATGGAATAAGTGGCAAACTGCAGAGGAATCCGCAGAAAGAATTGACATGTCATTTCTTTCTGCGGATTTAAAACTGCAGCTTTTCCGCAGTGAAAAATCTGCAGCATGTGCACAGCTGATTGTAAGTCCCGTAGACTTGCATGGTACTGTACACTGTCTGCGGAACTGCTGCGGATCCGCAGGGCCAAATCCGCTTTCTGCAGATTCCGCTGCGGTTTGACACCTATTCCATTGTCCAGGTGTCAAACCACAGGGGAAAGCCGCCGGCCAATCCGCAGGTAAACCGCAGGTCACTTTACCCCACTGAAAGGGAGTTTCCTTGTCTCGCAGGATGGTCAATAAGGGCTTGAGTGCCAGTGTGGTTAGAAAGGTCTGGCATAATTAAGATTGGTTTGTTATTGTATGTGAGACTTTGCTTTTTCCCCGGCTGCGGCAGATAACGTCTCTGGGGGTTCTTCTGAGTCAGGAGGGCAGAGAGCTCTATGGACCCTGTCGATCTTTATTGGAGATTTCAGGGGACGACCAATTAGGTTGTTGAAAAAAGACAATAAGGACAAAAGGAATGTCAGTAGTGTTGAGTAATTCTGGCAATCCTCAGATGTGGAGATGGTTCATTCTGTTTCTATTTTCTAAATCATCCAGGTTTTACTTGGTTTTTAGTGAGCTGCAAAGTGCCAAAGCTCTAGGTAAAATCATCTACAGAATCAGCTAGTGATCTAATCCACATAAACCTAACCAGTCAAGTACAATAGGATCATAGCATGGCCAGAAGTGTACTTATAAAACTTAACCTTTAATGGGTATATAAAAAACAACAGCCAATGTATATCTTGGACATACATACATAATTTTTTTTTACAAAGTGCAAGTGCTCATGATTAACAGTACTCTATTTAAAAAATGGTTGGATCTCGCCCATACACACTTGTTCATTCCATTCTCAGATCTGTCCGACCTTGGCGGGAAATATAAAAGTGGAATATTCCCTGTATTACTCCTTGTCGTGCCCCTGCTTTTGCTCCCACCCACACAGGGGCAGTACTCAAGTGTAGACTTATTTAGGGGTAGCCCATATAAACCGTGTAACCTCCCAATGTGTTTCTTCTCCTGTTCAGGGAATTCATCAGGGGAGAGAAGATAGATATGTGGGTGCTTGCAGTGGCAAGTTAAACCCGGCTAGCTGGCTAGTAGTGTCAGTGCTCCTGTCTAGAGATAAATGGTTTGCCCTGTCTATTTTATTATCGATACTGATTGTTTTAACTTGGTAATTAGAATTAAAAGATACATTTTTATTATCTCTTGTCTCACCTTACTTTTTATCTTTTATGGCACGTACCGTAATAGATTATGCTTGTAATGTACCATTAAAGGTTAAGTTTTATAAATACACTCCTGGCCATGCTATGATCCTAAAGCTCTCGGTAAGCCAAAGATCTTTCTTCCTTCTCAAAGTTACCCATCATGTGGGTGACAAACTCTCTGTGGTACATTCTGCTCCTTTACACCTGCCAAGCTTGCACTTACCCCCACTGGCTGGGGAGCAGCAGCTGTTTGCTAACAATTAGGATTTAGCATTTATTCGGGAGGAGTTCTGAGACGCTCTACATTGTTGTTTGCTTCTCATTTCAGTTTTCAGCACTACTAGAAGCAATCACGGACAGGATACCAACGTGGACCTTTCGGCAATTGGAATGGAAATGGATAAAGCTGAAATGGCTGAGAAGTTATTAGACCTCACAATGGAGATCATCAATCTCCTTACTGGAGAGGTGAGGAATTCTGGAAAGTCCATGGCATTATTTCTATATTCATAAATCAGTCATCACTGAGGGAGAGGATTAAAAAATACTGGAATTATCAAATTCTACTGTAACATCACTGAAAAGCAGAATGCAAAAAAAGATCCCCATTGTTCCGGCATCCAGGCTGCTCCTCCGAGGCAGCTGGACCAGGGCAGACTTCACTTGTGTGGTTGGTTTTAAAAGTCGCGTACTTAGTGATATAAGGTCCACCTGTGTACAAAGTGTCACATTCTGTTAGTATAAATCCTTAATGGAATAAAATTCTTGAACTTGTGAGCGCTGCTTAACAAAGTATCACATCCAGGTTGTATAAAGAGTTTAACCATTTCCCAACGCGTTTCGAAGTACATTACACTTCCTCACGGGATGACATGATTCATGTCATCCCCTGAGGAAGAAGTGTAATGTACTTCGAAACGCGTTGGGAAATGGTTAAACTCTTTATACAACCTGGATGTGATACTTTAAGCAGCACTCACAAGTGCAAGAATTTTATTGCATTAAGGATTTATACGGGCAGTCACGGAGTGGACCTTTGGACGTGCAGCAAGCTGACAATTGATCTATATGCCTTATTCTCTCCTGGAAAGGGTGAGTAGATTTCTGTTATTTCTTCCAATAATTACCCGGATAAGACCCTATTGCGCTCTCTTTGCTATAGTCTGTACACATTCTGTTAATATAAGTACACCTGCTCCAAAAGACCCCTGAATCTGCAGCACGGCACCATCTTCTGGGATATATGATGACTAATCTGGGTTTCAGGGCTTCTATGAGCTGAAAGTCACTGTTAGGATATGTGCACACGTAGTGAAATCTGCTGCGTTTCCGCAGCGTTTTTGGCTCTGCGGATCCGCAGCAGATTCTGCTGCGTTGTACAGTACCTTTATTTTCAATGGAAAAAAAAAGCGCAGTGCACATGCTGCGGCTTTTTCTGCGCGGTTTTGCTGCAGTTTACAATCCGCAGCATGTCAATTGTTTGGTGCAGAAACGCTGCAGTTTTACATCTCATCCATTATGAGGTGTAAAACCGCAGGACTTATGTCCTGCGGATTTACCTGCGGTTTTCTCCAAAATCCGCACACCCAAAAAACTACGTGTGCACATAGCCTTGAAATGCAAGTCCATTGAGCCTTGCACTCATGTCAGTCACATAACTCTGAAGTGGATTGCAGCTGTGCTCAACAGTGGAATCTATGGCCGGTTATTATAATGCTCCTAGACTTCATGTACATGTACACAGGTTTACCAAATATACATTTTAATGGGAACCTGTCAGCAGGAATGTGCATAGTAACCTACAGACAGTGTCAGGTCAGTGCCGTCATACTGATTAAAATGATATACTGATAATACTGATTAAAATGATATAAAACTGTGCCGCTAACTATAGACCTGTCTCTAATCTTCCCTTCATCTCTAAACTCCTGGAACGCCTGGTCCACTCCCGTCTTATCCGCTATCTCTCAGAAAACTCTCTTCTCGACCCTCTCCAATCCGGTTTCCGCTCTTTACACTCCACTGAAACTGCCCTCACTAAAGTCTCTAATGATCTGCTAACAGCTAAATCAAATGGTCACTACTCCATGCTAATTCTCTTGGATCTCTCTGCAGCATTCGACACTGTGGATCATCAGATCCTCCTCACTATGCTCCGTTCCATTGGCCTCAAGGATACCGTTCTCTCCTGGTTCTCCTCCTATCTCTCCGACCGCTCCTTTACTGTATCTTTTGCCAGTTCCTCCTCCTCTCATCTTCCCCTTACTGTTGGGGTCCCCCAAGGATCGGTTCTAGGCCCCCTCCTCTTCTCCTTGTACACTGCCCCTATTGGTCAAACAATCAGTAGATTTGGTTTCCAGTACCATCTCTATGCTGATGACACCCAATTATACGCTTCTTCTCCTGACATCACGCCAGCCTTTCTAGAAAACACCGGCGATTGTCTAAATGCTGTGTCTAATATCATGTCCTCACTATATCTGAAACTGAACCTGTCAAAGACTGAACTCCTGGTGTTTCCTCCCTCTACTAATGTACCTATACCCGACATTGCCATTTCTGTTTGTGGTTCCACTATTACTCCCCAGCAACAGGCCCGCTGTCTTGGGGTCATACTTGATTCCGAGCTTTCCTTTGCCCCCCACATTCGATCACTGGCTCGCTCTTGTCATCTGCACCTCAAAAACATTTCTAGAATTCGACCTTTTCTTACCTTTGACTCTGCAAAAACTCTTACTGTTTCTCTTATTCATTCTCGTCTCGACTATTGTAACTCTCTTCTAATCGGTCTCCCTCTTACCAAACTCTCCCCTCTCCAATCTGTCTTGAATGCTGCAGCCAGGATCATATTCCTCACCAATCGTTACACCGATGCCTCTACCTTGTGCCAGTCATTACACTGGCTACCCATCCACTCCAGAATTCAGTATAAACTTATTACCCTCACTCACAAAGCCCTCCATGGCTCAGCACCACCCTACATCTCCTCCCTTGTTTCAGTATACTACCCTACCCGCGCCCTCCGTTCTGCTGATGACCTGAGGTTAGTATCCTCAATAGTCAGAACCTCCCACTCCCGTCTCCAAGACTTTACACGTGCCGCGCCAATTCTTTGGAATGCACTTCCCAGGTCAATACGATTAGTCCCCAATCCCCACAATTTTAAGCGTGTCCTGAAAACGCATTTATTCAGACTGGCCTATCGCCTCAACACATTAACCTATCTATCCCTGTGTGGCCCAGACAAAAGTTTTATCATAACCAGGTTCCCCGCATCATTCTCCCACATGCTTTATGCACCCATTAGCCCTCTGTGTTTGTACTGTTACACACCTAACATTATGGTTGGTCCATACAATCAGGGCAATTGTTACCACCCACCTTTCGTGTCTACCTCTTTCCTCATAGACTGTAAGCTTGCGAGCAGGGCCCTCATTCCTCTTGGTATCTGTTATGATCTATGTGATTATTGTTATGCTGTAATGTCTATTGTCTGTACAAATCCCCTCTGAAATGTAAAGTGCTGCGGAATATGTCGGCGCTATAGAAATAAAATGTAGTATTATTATTATTATATATTGGTTGATGAAATCCGTCTTGTGGTTGTTTAACCTTTTATGTTCAGTTTTCAGCTAATGATATGCTCGTGCTCTGGGGCGGACTGTGGGGGTCTTCATGTAGTGCACTGCTTACATATTCATCAGTATAGCTTCTGACAAGTCACTGATCCCGCACTGACCTGCCCCCTAATTTACCCACTGTATATCTTTATCATTTTGAAAACAAAAAAAAAATTACATTAATCATGCCGGCGCTGTAGCATGATCGCATCTACAATGTCGGGTCTAACCTGACATTGTCTGTAGGTTACTGTTCGCAATCCTGCTGACAGGTTCCCTTTAACAAGACATCTTCTTTGAATCCTTTTTATTTAGAACACACATACAAACCTGACAAGAAAAAAAAACATCCACCAGACCTGTCAAGGAAGACACTAATCAGAGCTTCAACAGAGACACCAACAATAAATCTTCTGAAGCTGCAAAGATCGGCAGCGGGGATTGCAGTATCTATCCTGAAAGGGGTTGTCACAAGTTAAAAAATGTGAGAAATTGCAAAGTGCTTGTAAAAACGAGCAACTTTGTAATTTATCCCATATTAAAAATAAAGGGATTTTTTAGTTGTATGTTCTCTCTACCAGGCTGTCTTTGGTAGCAATATAACACCAAAGGGAGGAGGTGAATAACCACCTCCGAAGAGTATAATCCTTTAAAATGTATTCTTTATTAAATAATTATATAGTATTGCAGAAAATCAGAACAAACTACTGGACACGATGTATACAGAGACAGGATGTTGCCAATTTAACAGCACAGTGTAAAAATAAGCCGTAGGTAAAGAAATTTAAAGTATAATCCCAAATAATTTTGTAAATAGCAGCCCCCAGAAAAAGTGCCAAGTGCAGACATGTCAGTTCCATGCTAGACGATATTGCACAAATCCCTAAATATTTATCATAACATATGTTTTAATGAGAAATATATGTGCACTAAAAGTATCACATACAACAATAACATATGTACATGTGTAAACCAGATCCACATTAGTAGCAGCATAGGTATAAGGTGCAATGTACTAGTCAGCAATGACATGGATGTGAGACCGCAGGTGAAAGAGGGCTAAAGGGCAAACCTATGTGGTGAAAAAAATGGAGAGTACGAAGATAAACTTACTAGTGTGCTGGTAACTGTCCCCGCCGCCCCAACGCACGTTTCGTTTAGACTTCCTTAGGGGTGAACTCGGCCAATGGTGGGTCCAAGGTCCCTCATTTGCATGTGAAATAATTCATTTTGATCAGCCACTAAAATATATACTGCTGGTATGAACTTTTTTTTCTAAAGGGGCTATGTTCCCTATATAACTAAGTACTTGAATGTGTCTTGGAGGTAGCAGAGTGCTTTTAAATTGTTTGTTCATTGGTCTTGAAAAAACAAAAGGCTAAGGTCAAGTTCCCATATTGCGGATTTGTCATGCAGATTTCGCCCTGCAAGTCGATAGTAGAATACAAATAAATGGGTTTATGGATTTATAATCCAATCCACAGTGAAAATTTTGCATAATGTGTGAACATAGCTTTAAGCTCTCTTCTAGTGGACAGGCATTGGGACATGTTGAAAAACTGAGTCAGCTTTAGGCTCTCATTGGATGACCACTGTAGTGCAAGGTTCAAAACCAATGTGTTGAACCAGATAATCAGTTTCCATGCTGTTCCCAGTATTTAGTGACAGGAGTTTTCAGAATGTCATGACATCACTTTTTCTATATAACTTGGCACAAATCGGGAAAAAAACACACAAGGATTTCTGCCCCTGGATGATATTTGCCATTTGTATTCATGTACAGGACTGTATAATCATGAAGAAAACCCATCAGGACGTCTCGCTCAACCAACCTGGATGTGAAGGATGGAGCAAAACCCAGAACCGTGTAAACGTGCGTCTCCCCCATTCACTAATGCACAAGAGGAACAATGATAAAATCTTAGCGCTTACATGCAAGATGATTCATCTTTTGACTGGAGAGGTGAGAACTGCTGGGACGGGACACGGTACCACATGGGAGCTGCCTGGATAATCGTTATGTATTTGTCTGAGATTTCTATAAGGTGTCATCAGAAAATGGCTTATTGTTTAAATCTGGTTTTATGGTAAATGTATTACATTTTTTTTGTTAATTTTCCTAATCTTTATAAAATATCATAAATCTTGCACTTTTCCCACTTTTCATTAGGATGGGAGCCGACTATTGCTGCTTTTACCTATGTGGCTGCTAAAAAGAACTAATAGAAATAGAGATCAGCAGATCTGGCAAAATTCAAGTTCTCCTGTTTGCACAAATATTCCTGGCAAATTCAACTTGCAGAGACGTTATCGTCTGTGAACTTAATGCCTGTTTTTGTGCACTGGAGGTCTCTCCAGACACTGTAGCTTAAAAAAAAAAACCACTTGGTTTACAATACCACTTACCTCTCTGGCTTGTCTACCCCTCTGTTACCCGTGTGGTCCTGGCACATCTTCTGATCACCACAGTTTGCGCTGAACTAGACAAGAATCCGTCTCTAAGGTCTGGGAGGGTTCTGCTCATGCGCGTGAAAGGTTACATCGTCACAATTTCAGCACAGCAGGCTATGGTTGAAGATGCAGCCAAGACTGTACAGGTGACAGGAGCAAAGGGCCAGAGAAATAAAGTAAGTGTAAGGTTTTGTTTTTTTTTTTCTCTGAACACCCTTTACGGCTCATGAAAATGGCACCCAACTGCCATCATCTTGCCGAATCCACATGGAAGCAAATAAAAAAAGAAAAAATCCACACGTTGGTGAATGCTGATTTCTGGAATATTTGAGTAGAATTCAATTCCACTTGAATATATTCGCTCCTTTTTAATTTCAAGTCTTATATTAGGCCTAGTGGTCAGTGTGAAAATGGCAATACTGTGAAGAAAAACAGTAGGTGATTTCCTAACAACACGTTCTTTTAAAGGGAATCTGTCAGCAGGGTTTTGTTATTTAATCTGAAGACAGCAGGAGATAGATGCTGATACACAGAATTCAGGGATGTCACTTGTCAAAGTGTGTGCTGTAGTTGAATAACTGTGAAGGATTTATCACTAAGAGGTTAACATTGGCGGACTATACTAGTCTGGCAACGCAAACTCCTGTGATAAACAGCTCACTGTCTATGGACTTTGTACACCGAGAGCCTGGTGTGGGCGGAGTTAGCTTTTTCACTTCTGCTTATTTCTATGTTTAAAAGCTCAGATTGTGTCAGAACTGCTGCTCCCAGTAAACTAAGTGATACATAATTGGATTCCTCTTCTCTTTGTCTACATTACGCTGCTCTCAGATGAGGTAGAAAAAACCTGCTGACCGATTCCCTTTAAGTGGCCTACACCCCCTTATAAATAAATGCTCGGCTGAATGCTTGTGTGTTCTCTAAGGGCAGAGTGGAGTAGGCCACTACCAGACATCTCTGGAAGCTGCCCATCTAGCTGTAGAACAAGAGGCGAGGACGCGTCATTTCAAACTTCCCGATCCTTCTCGACCTCATCATGTGCTAGAAAAGAGTCTTGAAGCCTCCAGAGACATCAGCGTGTCGTCCAATCCCACCATATAGATGGATTCAGCTGACTGTACCACGTATGTTGTCTTTTAGGGTGTCACAGTCTTATCTGTTTTCTCAGGAATGGAATGATTTAGAAGCTATGAATCAATACATGGACATGACTGAGAATCAGCAGTCTGTGAATTCACACGGTAAGAGTTCAATTACATGAGCAAATAATCATGTTAATGATTAAATTTCCCATCTGAACTTATGAGGAGCCAACAATGTTGGACAAGTGTTTGTACAGGAAGGGAATCGTGAATTAAATGATTGAATAATGATCGTTACATGCTAACATTGAGCGTCGTGCACTGTGGTCACACAGATATAATCTGAAGTGTTGACGTCATTAACGTACACATCCCATAAATGATTCCTTTCTTATGCATAAATTCATAAAGTATTGTACAAACATTTCCATTGATACTGTTAAAAAATTATTTAGTCAAATTAATGAAGCAATTTTTTTCCCCGCTAATTACGAATATATACTCGCTCCATCTGTTAATATGTCCTCGTTACAATGCTTTAAAGCACAAAATGACTGTTCAAACGAAGTCCCACCACTCGGCGCTTCACGGCGGAACCAAACCTTTATATACCCCTTCCCACCTGCTTGTTTTCCCTCAATTGTCCCCCCTCTTCTTTTATTGACAGCTTTGACTTGATCAGGCCACAGAAGGGAGGAGATGGAGGGAAACCAAGCAGGTGGGAAAGTGTATGTAAATTATTGGCCCCACCATGAAGTACCGAGTGCCTGTACTTGTTTTGAACAGTCATTCTATGCTGACAGAGTCCTTTTTCTCTATCGCTTCATTGAGGAAGACTGGAAACCATGGTTGTATGCTACTGCCACTAGGAGGCTGACACTATGCACAAAAAAAAGTTAGCTCCTCCTTCGCAGTGTACACCCCCACCAACCGGCACTGGGTTAATCAGTTTTAGCTTAGTGTCTGTATGAGGTGGACACGGGTCTTATACTAGGCCCATATCTACCTCGGTTTTTGGTGTTTTCCAGTAACGTCTCCATTTTTTATTTTACATGGATCTTCTCCTTTACCTCTGTGAGGGATACAGTGTGAAGTGACACTGTACTCCCACGTAGAGACGGAGTACGGCGTGTACTGCCACCCCGTATCCTTATGTCTAGTTAGCAGTACCCCAACCCCTAACACATAGTGTTTAGGTGATCCGTATTTTGGTCCTGGCCCCTTTCTCCTACCCACTCGCCCACCAGTGCCTGTCGGTTTCAGGAGGCATGGATATCCCACGATACCGGAGCTTGGACGTCTAATATACTCATCTTCAGGATGGAAAGGTACATCTTCTCTCTCCATCAGGTTCCTGTCCAGAGGCGACAAGAAGATGATTCAGGTATAGTAGAGGACACAAAGAACACAAGGATGAAGATTGGAAGAAGGAAGTGATAAGATGATTTCCCCCCCCCCCACCTAAATCCACACTTTATTTATAGGGCCTTAGTGTGGCTGCAGACCTTTTTAGATCTATATGTTGCTATTTTCGTTTGTTCCCCTCTGGAATGAGGTACTGGGTTATCTTTCCAGCAATTTTAGGGCCGCCGCCCCCCTGTCTTGTAGGCCGCTGTCTTTAATCTAGTCCCCGGGTTCTCTCAGACCTAGCCTCTGCATTTGGCTCCGCCCCCTCTCCGGCATCTTCAAGTGGGCTTTTTGCTTGCACACTTCCTCTTCCTGTCTCCAGCGTCTAGCTCCGCCCCCTCCTCCTGTCTTCATCGGGCAAGCTCTGCAGCTGTCGCCATCTTTCTTCTCCTCTTGGATCTGGCGGTTAGCTCCGCCCCTCCTTCCGGCCTCACAGATCGGGCTTTTCAGGATTTTCCCACTCAACAGCCCACGCTTTTCACACTGCAGGCCGCCCTCTTCCACCCTGCGGTCGCCATTTCCCGGTTTTTGGAACCGAAAGGTGGCATTTTCCTGCAGGACCTGCATCTTCTCTTCCTACAGTTGCTGTGCAGCCCTCTATAGCCTTGAAGCATGTTACTGTGAGTAGCTCTGCTCTGCACAAGGTCACTCTCCTATGCAATCTTTGTGTCCCCTAAGCTTCTGGATTTGCCTCCCTGGATGCCGCTTCATGTGCGGCTCAGGCGTCCAGCAATATTGTGGCCATGCAACGGACTATTTGGCTTAAGGCGTGGCAGGCGGATTAGCTTCAAAAAAGTCCCTTACCAACTTGCCTTTCCAGGGTTCCCGTCTATTTGGCTCCAAATTGGACCAAATTATTAAGAGGCCACCGGAGGGATGAGCTCCCTCCTTCCTCAATCCAAACCTCGCCGACCACCTCTGAAGCGTAAGTTTCAGCCCTTTCGTCGTTTCTCTGCGACGGAGGATTTTTACCGCCGAGAGAGGCCACAGGCGCGCTAGGATAGGAAAAGGGCTTCCTTTAAACCCACCCCCTTCTGGTGTTCCCGTAAGGCGCAGGGTAGATCCACCAGGCCTAGACATGGCAGATCTTCCTCTGCATGACTTATCTCCAGATTCCAAGGAATCTCCCAGGCTGGGCGGCCGTCTCTGTTTTTTCAGAGACGTCTGGCTCTCCTCGGTGGAGGACGCATGAGTAAGGGAGGTTGTATCCTCAGGATACAAAATAGATTTTGTTTTACGGCCCTGAGATTCGATTTCTTTGCCTCCCTCCTCAGTTCAGGTGTCATTGTTCCCATCCCAGACCAGGAACGTTTCACAGGGTTTTATTTGAACCTTTTTGTTGTGCTGAAGAAGGATGGTGCGGTTCAGCCCATCCTGGATCTAAAGTTATTGAACAAAAGGGTCCGTCTGTGACTTTTCAGGACGGAGTCCCTTCGTTCAGTAATAGGTAACATGGAGTCACAGGAGTTCCTGTGCTCCATAGACATCCAGGACGCCTATCTCCATGTCCCTATCTTCCCAGGTCATCAGAGATTCCTGCGTTTTGCGGTGCAACAGGACCATTTTCTGTTTGTTGCCCTGCCGTTCGGGCTCACAACCGCTCCCAGGGTTTTCACAAAAATCATAGCAGCAGTAATGGCCATTTTGCGGATCAGAGGTCTAGTGCTCATCCCTTACCTCGACAATATTCTCATCAAGGCTCTATCCTTTTACCAGGCCCAGGAAAGTCTGTCCATCATTCTTGGCACCCTGTCATGATTCAGATGGCTAATAAATAGGGCAAAGTCTTGCTTAGTCCCAACTCGTCGCCTCATTTTTCTAGGCATGCTGTTCAACACCCATCAGACAAGGGTTTTTTCCCAAAGGAGAAGAGCAATCCTCCAGCAGGGGAGTTTGCTCTCTGCAAGGCCCTTGGCTTCCATCTTTCCGCTCAGCCATGGCAGTCCTGGGAAGGATGGTGGCAGTGTCTGAAGTGATTCTTTTTGCGCATTTCCGTTCAAGACCACTTCAGCAGGCCATCCTATCTCAGTGGAACAAGTCTTTTCTCTCTCTGAATTGTCCGGTTTGGCTCTCCTCCCGAGTCAAACGATCTCTCTGGCTGTCATCCCCTCTCATCTTCCAGGGTCGGTCCTTCCTTCCTTCCCGTTCACTGGCAGGTGGTGATGATAGACACCAGCATTCTCAGATGGGGTGTGGTCTTTCGGCACCTGACAGTCCAAGGACGTTGGTCGGCAGAGGAATCTTCTTTTGTTGAACAACATCCTTGAGATAAGGGCCATTCTTCAGTCCCTCCGCCACTGTAAAAGGCTTCTCAGGGGTCTGCCAATCCGAGTTCAGATGGACAATGCCACGGTGGTGGCTTATATCAATCACCAGGGAGGAACTGAGTCCCTTGGCGATGGCCGAAGTATCCAAGATTCTTTTCTGGGCGTTTCTCCAAGCGGGACTTGATGCTGGTCTTGGTCTTAGTTCACTAAAAGGCCAGGTGTCAGCGTTTTCTATTCTTTTTCAGAAAAACTTAAACTCCTGCTCTCAGATCCATGCTGCGCACCTGTTCCAGACACCCTTTGGATCCCTGGGACATCAGTTTAGTCCTGAAGGCCCTTAAAAGTTCTCTTCGAACCCCTCTGAGGTCTCTCGTCTATTCTGTCTTGGAAGGTGGTGTTTCTTGTGGCCATCACATCATTAGGTGCGTTTTGGATTTGGCGACTCTTTCCTGTCGCCACCCCCCTTTCCTAGTTCTCCACCAGGACAAGATGGTCTTGTGGCCTCAACCTTTCCATCCCAAGGTAGTGTCCGCCTTTCACCTAAATGAGTATATTGTCCTCCCTTCCTTTTGCCTGGCTCCGACTCATTCTATGGAACGTTCTCTGAATAGGTTAGACCTGGTCAGAGTGGTGCGGGCCTCTCTCTGGCTAGGACCCTTTCCTTTAGGAAATCAGACTTTGTCATTCCAGAGGGTGCACGTAGAGGCCTGCCAGCCTCCAAGGCTATGATTGCTCGCTGAATTCGGACAGCAATTTTGGAGGCATACTGGGTTAAGAACAGAGAGCCTCCAACTGGGATTAAGGTGCACTCTTCCCGGGCAGTGGGCGCCTCTTGGGCGGTACACCATAGAGCATCCACCCTGCAACTCTGCAAAGCGGCAGCCTGGTCTTCCATCCATATGTTCGCTAAATTTTACAGGGTTCATACCTACGCTTCGGCTAACGTCAGACTAAGTAGAATGATCTTGCAGGCGGCAGTGGTCTGTTCTCTGAACAGAGTTTCTGCTGTTTCTTCCCCAGGGACTGCTTTGTGACATCCTATGGTTTCCTGTGTCCCCCAATGAAGCGATAGAGAAAACAGGATTTTTGGTTACTCACCATTAAATCTGTTTCTCAGAGCCTTCATTGGGGGGATACAGCACACTCCCAAGTTAACAGCTCTGGTTACTGTGTTATATTGTTAGTTTAAGTTGTTTGTTTTCTTTTACTTGTTGCTTCTCCTACTGCTTTCTCACTAACTGATTAACCTAGTGCCAGTTGGTGGGGTGTACACTGCTGAGGAGGAGCTAACTTTTTTTTTTTATGTATAGTGTCAGCCTCCTAGTTTCAGCACCATACATCCATGGATTCCTGTGTCCCCCAAAGAAGGCTCCGAGAAACAGATTTTACAGTGAGTAACCAAAAATCCTGTTTTAGCTGATACTGAACTGTTGTCTTGGAACACGGTCAACCCTATTTAGGACTTGAAATTCCACTCATCGTGTTTGCCAATCAAATCATTTAACAAGCGAACAATCTACAATTACATTACACAATTTTCGAAAATTGAACAAGAATTTTTTCACTCACCCAAACGATTTTATTCACAATAAACAAACGTTTTTAGACACAACTTTTAGTTGTTTAACCCATTCACTCTACACAATTATCATGAACGATGGGTAGTTAGCAAGAAAAACTGAGAGATTACTGGCCAATGTAAATGGATCTTATGAGGTGATGAGCATTTTCAAAGGATCACCTAGGTTCACCTACTATCCAGTCATTACAGACTATGAGTGTGCTCATACAGTGTGTCTGCATGTGTGCGTTTCCTATAGATTGGTCCAGTAACAGAAATACACCAGAGAGATGTTCCAGCCCTTTAGGTTCCCAAAGATTTCAGGAGAAAAATGACAACTCTCAGGAACATCAGGTTAGTAGTGATGAGGTTAAATGGCGAAATATTGACATAAATCTGAAGTGTGACCTTCAAATACTTGTGCAGATCTTCTGTCCTAATAATGTTTCTTGAAAAATGTATCAAGTGTAAGTAACAGTTACTTATTGTTATTGTTACTCAGGATGAAAACCTACTCAATATTAAAGTGGAAGTTGTCGATGAAGACGAGGAGGATATTAGTAATGAGGAGAATCCTACAGATAGGAATCCAGGTGAGTAACAGACTCCACTACATAACTGTACAGTTTCTACATTTTCTGCTGTATCACAAATTGGTCTAAATCCCCCGTGTCTTCTGTGTTCCTCCTTCCATGTTAATAGTGGACATGCGCATATTTTCATTTTTGTTTAAAGGGTGTATAAAGAAAGTGATGCGATTCCAACTTGGGGAAATTTAGATTGTAGGATTGTAGGATTGGCCATACAAGACTCTTCCATTCCTTCTTTTCCAGCATTTCCTTCATGAAAGTCGTTGTCACATTGCAAAGTCCTTTTTTAGCAGTTTCGATTATCTGACACATGGTATTCGCTCAAACATCATTTGGAGAAGTTCCAGTTATTTCTAAAATGGTGAGCTGCCCAGGCCCAGATTATATTCACATCTGTCCAGAGCACATTGCTGCTGATTCGTCAGTGCTGGTTTTTTGTTGTTTTTTTTTTTTGTCAGTTTTGATGATTGCGCTGGCGTAAGATGTGTGATTCATTAACAGATGTGTGCCTCTTAACCCGTTAGCGACAAAAAGTGAATGGGACTTAATGGCCGGCCAATTTTCATATAAATGGGTTTTGTAGTTAATATAATTTTTGTTTGCAAAAATTTAAAGGAAAAAAAGTTGTTTTTTTTGCTGTTCATATTTCACAACAAATACCTTGGAGAATTCATGAAACACTTATTTCAGTAAGTGTTGATTCCAAATGTGTGGGTTTATTTTGTTATGTGTATAATTGTAAACTTGATTTGTCTTCAAGGAGATCTTTAAAAGTATTTTGGAGCTTATTTTTTTCCTTTTTTTTTCTCTTCACTTCTTCCACTGTAACTAACTAGGATATCCACAGGTGTCCCAGTTATAGGAAAACAGCCCTCTGCTGTGCTTAGTGCTACTGGCAGAGTTGACCAAGGTCTACTAGAAGCCAGCAGCTCTGGGAATAATAATAATAATAATAATCTTTATTTTTATATAGCGCTAACAAATTCCGCAGCGCTTTACAGTTTTGCACACATCATCGTCACTGTCCCCGATGGGGCTCACAATCTAAATTCCCTATCAGTATGTCTTTGGAATGTGGGAGGAAACCGGAGTGCCCGGAGGAAACCCACGCAAACACGGGGAGAACATACAAACTCCTTGCAGATGTTGTCCTTGGTGGGATACGAACCCAGGACCCCAGCGCTGCAAGGCTGCAGCGCTAACCACTGAGCCACCGTGCCGCCCATGGGAAGACACGCAACGATCATGTGATTGTCAGGTTCTACAGAAGCATTGGCCGTGTGCTCACTACATTGTGCTCAAATGGGTATATGTTGCGAGAGAAGTGGTATTGGTCACTTCGATCTACTCCTCGAGGTCCCCTGACTGTGTCTCACAGCCAGGGTCAGATCTACTCGGGCTAGATTGCTGGAACTTTTTCCTCTCTCCATATATTTTCAGTTGTGTGGTGTTAAAGCCCATGACCAAGTGCCGTAAATGTAATGCTCTTGGTCTTCTATTTCAGCTTCAGTGCACCACCACAAGAAATGTTCTGTAGTCAATTGGACTACATGAATAGGTTTGAGTCTAGTTGCCTGGCAGCTGCTTCAAATGGAATCTGTTAGTAGGACTTCAGCCACCACATTATATGCACATGTAGCTCTTTCAAAGTCAAGTCCAGCAATATCTTTAGACAGTCCGTTCCACCATTACTGAAAAATCGACACTTCAAATTGATATGCAAATGAGGCCAAAGAGCTATTTGTATTTCTGAAGCCTCTGCCACTCCAGCTCTATTCCCAGCCCTGCTCCGACTCCTGCTGGAATTACAGGGTCTAAAACTCGTGACTTCAGGCAAAGGAGCTGTCAATCAAGCAAAAATAAGCTGAACTGGGCTGGGAATAGTGCTGGAGTAACAGCAGCTTCGGATTTACAAACACAGATTGCTTGTAATGGAGAAATGGACTGGCAATGTAAAGGTATTTCTGAACTTGTCTTTGAAAGAGCTACATACCAGTCTAAATAGTTTGGGGAGTGCAATTCTGATGATCAATTCCATTTACATTGGGTACGGTAAGTATTCAAACCCTTTTTAAATTTTCCTCTGTTTCATTGCAGCCATTTGGTAAATTCAAAAAAGTTCAATTTTTTTTCTCATTAATGTACACTCTGCACCCCATCTTGACTGAAAAAAAAGCAGAAATGTAGAAATTTTTGCAAATTTATTAAAAAAGAAAAACTGAAATATCACATGGTCATAAGTATTCAGACCCTTTGCTCAGTATTGAGTAGAAGCACCCTTTGAGCTAGTACAGCCTTGAGTTGTCTTGGGAATGATGCAACAAGTTTTTCACACTTGGATTTGGGGATCCTCTTCCATTCTTCCTTGCAGATCCTCTCCATTTCCGTCAGGTTGGATGGTGAACGTTGGTAGACAGCCATTTTCAGGTCTCTCCAGAGATGCTCAATTGGGTTTAGGTCAGGGCTCTGGCTGGGCCAGTCAAGAATGGTCACAGTTGTTTTGAAGCCACTCCTTTGTTATTTTAGCTGTGTACCTAGGGTCGTTGTCTTGGTGGAAGGTGCATCCTCAGCCAAGTCTGAGGTCCAAAGCACTCTGGAAGAGGTTTTCATCCAGGATATCTCTGTATTTGGCAGCATTCATGTTTCCTTCTATGGCAACAAGTTGTCCTGTCCCTGCAACTGAAAAATCACCCCCATAGCATGATATTAGCGGAACACGGCACTCAGCGTGCGAGAGGAAGGTGCCCAAGTCTGGTATCCAACCAATCATATAGAATGGGCTCTCTTACAGCTCCTTATATAGAAATCTATGAGAATTTTATTCTTATGAAGGTCCATTGTGGGACCAAAAACGGTCAAGTTTTTATTTTGGATGCACATAAAATAAAGGATGTGTTAAAATCTCTTTACGATTTGAGTGCAAGTTGTTGCAAATCCCACCACCATGTTTCACTATTGGAATTGTATTGGGCAAGTGATGAGCAGTGCTTGGTTTTCTCCACACATACCGCTTAGAATTATCACCAAAAGGTTCTATCTGCATCTCATCAGACCAGAGAATCTTATTTCTCATAGTCTGGGAGTCCTTCATGTGTGTTTTTTTTCTTTTTGTTTTTTTTAAGAAACTATGGGGGCTTTCATATGTCTGGCACTGAGGAGAGGCGTCCGTCGGGCCACTCTGCCATAAAGGCCCGACTGGTGGAGGGCTGCAGTGATAGTTGACTTTGTGGAACTTTCTCCCATCTCCCTACTGCATCTGTGGAGCTCACCCACAGTGATGTAGGGGTGGTTCTTTACCTCTCTCTCCAAGGCTCTTCTCCCACGATTACTCAGTTTGGACAGCCAGGTGTAGGAAGACTTCTGGTGGTCCCAAACTTCTTCCATTTAAGGATTATGGAGGCCACTGTGCTCTTAGGAACCTTAAGTACTGCACAAATTCTTTTGTAACCTTGGCCAGATTTGTGCATTGCCACAATTCTGTCTCTGAGCTCCTTGGCCAGTTCCTTTGACCTCATGATTCTCATTCTGACATGCACTGTGAGCTGTGAGGTCTTGTATAGATAGGACTTGATTTGTAAAAGGCACACACCTATCAGTTTAATTATACACAGCTGGACTCCAATGAGGAGTAGAACCATCTCGAGGAGGATCACAAGGAAATGGACAACATGTGACTTAAATATTAGTGTCTGAGCAAAGGGTCTGAATACTTATGACCATGTGATATTTCAGTTTTTCTTTTTTAATAAATTTACAAAAATTTGTTTTGGTTTTTTTTTCAGTGAAGATGGGGTGCAGAGTGTACATTAATGAGAAAAAAAAACATTTTTGAATTTAACAAATGGCTGTAATGAAACAAAGGGTGAAAAATGTAAACGAGTCTGAATACTTTCCGTTCCCACTGTAAATCCATTTCCATTTCCTCAGTGATCTAGAGCTACCTATAGGAACACTACAGATAACTCTTTAGATTTAGGCTTGGTAATACTACACATTTCAGCTACAAATATACTGAAACAAAATGTCAGTGTCTAAAAAGGATGGGTAACATTAATAAAGGCTCGGCAAAATTTTGATGTAACGCTATTGCAAAATTAATTTGCTGTTTAGTTGCATCACCTTTTATCTGTATACACCTTTTTAAATGAAGTTGTAGTATTGAAATGTCCCTGTATTCCTTCGTGTCTCGTGATAGAATAGTACAACACAACAAACTGGGTCATGGGTTGCTAATGGTCTGCTATTGTGTTGCTCTCCCTAACAAAGGCCTTGTGGTTACTCTCCCTACCCTGCTGTAATTTTACACTGACTTGCTTTTATAGGGAATCGATCACCAGGTTTTTGCCGCCTAATCTGAGAGCAGCATAAAGTAGAGACAATATGATTCCAGCAATGTGTCACTTAATGGTCTGCTTGCTGTAGTTTTGATAAAGTCACTGTTATATCAGCAGGAGATCTTCATTAGAGGACTAGTAAACCTGCTGCCAGGTAGTCCTCTTTATTCCTGAGCTCTGTATAACCCCGCCTCCACTACTGATTGGCAGCTGAACACTGTGCATAAGCAAAAAGCAGCCAATCAATGGTGTGGATGGGGTTATACAGAGCTCAACATTCAGAGAACTGATAAATCTGCAGCAGATAAAGCTGTGATTTTATCAAAACTACAGCAAGCAGTCCAGTAAGTGACACATTGCTGGAATCATGGTCTCTACCCCTACTTCATGCTTCTCTCAGATGGGGTAGGAAAAACCAGGTAACAGATTCCCCATAGCACATTGGACTACTGAAGAGTTCCAGTGAATTACAAATGAAAATTCAGTCATTAAGTCCATATATTTGTGTATATTTTTTCCTCAGGAGATGCACAGAACAGCACGAAAACCTCAAAAGAAGATTTTTCTTTAACTGCTAAGTGTAAAATAGAAAATGATGAAATTACACAAGTTTCCATAGGAGAAGATACCAGTATTCCCCACACAGCCCATGATGCATATCTATCACCCTATCTCTATAAACGGGAGACACATTTATCGAACACTGGCATCTCCGGTAGTACAGGTCGTGGCCGAACAAAACCCTTGTCTATTCATCAGAGAGTGCTAAATGGTGAGAAGCCATTTTCATGTTCTTACTGTGGAAAATGCTTTTCTTATAAATCGGATCTTATTCGACATGAGAGAATCCACACAGGGGAGAAGCCATTCACATGTTCTGAGTGTGGAAGAAGTTTTACCTATAAATCGGTTCTCATTCAGCATCAGCGGATTCACAATGGTGAGAAACCATTTTCTTGTACAGATTGTGGCAAAAGTTTTGCACAAAGATCCGTACTTTTTAAGCATCAACGAATTCACACGGGTGAAAAGCCATATGCATGTCCTGAATGTGGCAAATGTTTTAATCAAAAATCATCTCTTGGCGAACATCTTCTGATCCACTCCAGTGACAAACCGTACACCTGCTCTGATTGTGGAAAATCCTTTACCCAGAAATCACATCTGGCCCAACATCAAAAGATTCACACAGGAGAGAAGCCGTTTTTGTGTCCTGATTGTGGTAAATGTTTTAGATTCCAATCAGATCTTATTCGTCATAAAAAAATCCATACAGGGGAGAAGCCGTACCCCTGTACAGAATGTGGAAGATCTTTCACATATAAGTCCGTTCTAATTCAACATCAGAGGATCCACAATGGTGAGAGGCCTTTTCCTTGCCCTGACTGTGAAAAACGTTTTACTCAAAAATCGATTCTTGACAAACATCGTAAAGTTCACGCCGCTTCAGTAAGCATGTAAACAAAATAGTATTTTATGCAGCTAAAGCAGAATTTGTGAAGGAAACTTCTGAAATGGCAGGAAAGCCTCAACATGCTATTTTACATTTTGGTCTTTTCAAAGGCATTACTTCTTTGGTCTTTTTACAGATCATTAGTTTACTTACAACTACAGTGTTCCATCACAATACTGAGCAAGTAGGATCATTTAATGCTCGATTCTTAGAACATCTGTATTCCCTAGCTGTCAGATACAGCTTAAATGGAACGAAATGCCAGGGTAACAAACATGTACCTGGAAGACTGGTCATAAACATTCAGGTCGTGTTAGCCATAAATCTAGTGATGGACTTCTCCATGATAATTTGTCGTAATCACTTGGGACTTTGTATCTGTATGTATATACACAGTGGCCATCTGCTGATTGACTCCTCCACAGTTTCAGAATTGCTCATGGCTTCCACCAACATAGGGAGATTAGGACTAGTGGAAACAAACTGGCTTACCTGTTTTTAACCCCTTAACGACCGCTGATACGCCTTTTAACTGTGGTAGTTCCCCCCCCCAGATTCTGATTTTTTTTTTTTTTTTTCCAGGGTCTCCGCTGCCAGGGGTAGCTGAGACCCCACGGTACGTGATTCGGGTCAGTTTTTACCGACCGCTGTTATTAACCGTATAACTGCGATCGCAAAAAAAAAGCCGCGATTTTCCTTTCACTTTCTCTCTCCTCTGATGTGCGATCACATCGGAGGAGAGAGAAATGGGGTCCCCGATGCCCCCCCGGTACATCCTGGTGGTCCTCGGGCTCTCCTGCCGCCTCCTGTGGGCGGCGCCATCTAGGTCTGGGAAGAAAATGGCAGGCGCATGCGCAGGGCACCCGCTGATTCAGCTGGCACATTCCATTCATTCATTCATTCAATGTACATTTTGATCACTGTAATAAACCCTATCACAGTGATCAAAATAAAAAAAATAGCAAATAACCCTCCCCCCCATCACCCTTTTAGTTAGGGAAATATAAACATTTTCTTTATTTCATTATCTTTTTTCTGCTAGGGTTGGAATTGGGGCTAGGGTTGGAATTGGGGCTAGGAATTAGCATTAGGGTCGGGATTAGGGTTAGGGGTATGTTGGGGTAAGGGTTGAAGCTGGAATTGAGGGGTTTCCCTTATTTACCTACTTTGGGGGTTTAATTTCTCCTGTGACTCTTGGTAAAATAAAAAAATTGGGGGCTAAAAAAATCACTTGAGGGGAAATTTTTTTTTTTTGTTTATTTTCACGGCTCTGCGTTATAAACTTCTGTGGCACACTTGGGGGTTCAAAGTGCTCACCACACATCTAGATAAGCTCCTTCTGGGGTCTAGTTTCCAAAATGGGTTCACTTCTGGGGGCGTTTCTACTGTTTAGACACATCAGGGGCTCTGCAAACGCAACATGACACCCGTAGAAGATTCCATCAAAGTCTTTATTCCAAAATGGCGCTCCTTCCCTTCCGAGCTCTCCCAAGCGCACAAACAGTGGTTCCCCCAACATATGGGGTATCGTTGTACTCAGGACAAATTGCACAACAGCTTTTGTGGTCCAATTTCTCCTGTTAGCCTTGTGAAAATAAAACATAGCGGGCTAAAAAATCATTTTTGAGGAAAAAAAATCATTTTTTTTCACTGCTCTGCATTATAAACTTCTGTGAAGCACTTGGGGGTTCAAAGTTCCCACCACACATCTAGATAAGTTCCTTGGGGGGTCTAGTTTCCAAAATGGGGTCACTTGTGGGGGGTTTCCACTGTTTAGGCACATCAGGGGCTCTCCAAACGCAGCATGGCGTCCAATCTCAATTCCAGCCTATTCTGCGTTGAAAGTCAAACGTCGCTCCTTCCCTTGCGAGCTCTGCCGTGCACCCAAAAAGTGGTTTACCCCCACATATGGGGTATCGTCGTATTCAGGAGAAATTGCACAACAAATTTTGTGGTTCATTTTCTCTTTTTATCTCTTTTGAAAATAAAAAAAAATTGTTTTTGAGTAAATTTTTTGCAAAAAAAAGTTAATTTTTTTTCTTCCACATTGGTTCAGTTCCTGTGAAGCACTTAAAGGGTTAATTAACTTGAATGTGGTTTTGAGCACCTTGAGGAGTCCAGTTTTTAGAATGGTGTCACTTTTGGGTATTTTCTTTCATGTACACCCCTGAAAATGACACTAAATGTGAGGTGGTCCCTAAAAAAATGGTTTTGTAAATTTTGTTGTAAAAATGAGAAATTGCTGGTCAAATTTTAACCCTTATAACTTCCTAACTAAAAAAATTTTGTTTCCAAAATTGTGCTGATGTAAAGTAGACATGTGGGAAATTTAAAGTTTGAAAATTGCAAAATTTTCAAAATTTTCACCATATTTCCATTTTTTTCATAAATAAACACAAGTCAAATCGAAGAAATTTTCCACTATCATGAAGTAAAATGTCACGAGAAAACAGTCTCAGAATCAGCAGGATCTGTTAAAGCGTTCCAGAGTTATAACCTCATAAAGTGACAGTGGTCAGAATTGTAAAAATTGGCCTGATCATTAAGCTGCAAACTGGCGCGGTCACTAAGGGGTTAGGGATGTATATTGAAACAATGTTGGTGTGAAGCCGTGAGTTAGACATCTCCCCTAATGCAGACAACCATAGACAGTCTTCATAAGCCAATCAATACATATTTATAGATGCATACCAACATATTCCAAATGTGAATGATGTTTTCATCTTTTCAATATCTATACAATTACTAATTGGCAAGGTAAAGTAACATATTTATTAACAACTAGACTGTCTGCTCTCTGCCTTCAGGCTGCCAAGTCAGAACATTGTGCAATGGGCCCACTGTCACTATTGCCTGTGCAGTTACATACAGTCGCCTGACGACTCATCCCAGCCAGCTTCTCTCATTAGAAGTGAATTTAGGAAAGTCCAAGAGTCTAGTGCATACACGCAATCAAGGTCAAGTGACCACCCACCCACACTGGGGTACAGGGGACTTGTGACTGTGTGCACATCACACACTTTCATGATTCAGCCTTCCCATAGGGATTGCAGACTTTTCTTCTGAGACCGGACCTCCTGTTTAAGTAGTGCTGATGCCTGCATTGTCTCCAGATTATGTGGGATCTGGTTTGCTGCTCGTTAGATTAAGAAAACTGAGCTACAGCTGATATTAGTTGAAATCCCACTCTCCCAGAACTTAGACCTGATAATGATACCTAAACTTTCAATGACAATCCTACAGTTTATTCAGGTTACTAACAAGAAAGGTGAAGGTATGAAAAATATGAATTGTTCATGCAGTAGTGTAGCTGAAAAGGAAAAAAAAACACTAAAAGGAGTTGTCTGGTTCTAGAGCAGGGTTGGGGGGACCTCAGGCCCAAGGGTCACTTACGGTCCTCGATGACCTTTTATCCGGTCCCTGGGCAGGTTCTCAGGGATTGCAGTGCTTTGGCAGGGAGTTGTATTTTGATTGCCACCAGCTCATTAATTTCTTCTTGCTCTGTGAGCACACACAGTATTCACTACTGAACATGCAATGAAAGATTACGTCCTGACTCCAGTGCCAGAGTCAGGATTTACTTTGTGGGCGGAGTTTGTACGGCCCCCGAAGGATGGTATAAATATCCAAATGGCCCTTGGCAGAAAAAAAGATTCCCCACCCCTGTTCTAGAATATTGATATACAAAAATAAGTAGAAAACCAGCTCGCTCACCTACTTTATCTTGTAATCAGAGAACTTGGACATGCACATTTGAATAGCAAAGAAGAGCTTGATGACCGTAGTACTAAAGAATTTGTCCAGCCGTATCAAAGATAGTTATTTTATATGTATCTTGGTTAAAATCCATAGACATGTAGTACAAAAACTACCCCCCCCCCATGTGTTTGGAACACAGCGTACATTCTCTGCCAAATGATGGTTATAGTACGTCATGTGCAGGTGTCTGTTCCCATATCATGACGTACTATTCCGTCATGTACTTTAGCTATCCCTGGATGAAAACACACTGTGACTGCTCCGTGCCAACAGCGGTCCCCACTCTGTGCTTGCTGTGATCGGTTGATCAATCTTACTGACCAAGGTGGGAACTGCTGAAATATCAGTACTTTCATGCAAGATCACCGCTTGCAGCTCGGCTCAGCAGACTGAAGAGCTCCTGCGGTAACCGCCATAGGCCAGGGTCAGACTTGCGAGTACAATGCGAGAAACTTGCATCAATACCCGGCAGCACTCTGGACCAGAGTGTGCAGCTGCATGTATTTCTATACAGGCACACACATTGTTTCTCACATTGTACTCGCAAGTCTGACCCCGGCCATAGGCAGGTTCTAGCAGGCGTTCTGCCTATGTAATCTTACAGGTCTCATGAATTGCAGTACATTTGTAATTGAATGCATGAGACCAGTGAGCAGAGTAATAAAAGTTATAAGTCCATAGAGGGACTACGTAAAAAAAAAAAAAGTTAAGAGAAAGATTGAAGAAAAAAAAAGCACAAAATAGAGAACAAAAAATATTACACCAGTAAACACATTTATGTAAAAGAAAACAAAGTACACATTTGGTATCGCCGCATCCAGAATGACCCTATCTGTCACACTATTTAATCCCTACAGTGAACACTGTAAAAATAAATTGAAAATGTGGCAAAAAAAATGATTTTTCATCATACTGCCAGAAATAAAAGTGGAATAGAATGCGATCAAAAAGACAAATGTCAATAAAAATAGTATAGCTCAAAACAACATCTTTTCCCGCAAAAACAAGCCCCAATACAGCTCCATCAGTAAAAAAAAAAAAGCTATAGCTCTCAGATTATAGCGACGCAAAAACATGTGTTTCATTAAAGTTGTTTTTATTGCGCAGAAGCAACAAAACAGCTGCCTTATCAATTTTAACACACTGAATAGTATTCAAAAAAATGGCAACTCAGACTTTTTTTTTTCTGCATCACAAAAATCTGAATGGAAAGTGATAAAATATTGTGCCCAAAAAATGGTACCAATAAAAACTTCAACTCGTCATTCAAAAGAAACAAAGCCCTCACATGCCTCTGTCAGCAGAAATATCGAAAAATTTTATCAAAATATCACGATGCAAAAACTTAGTTTTTTGTAATAAAGAATTTTTTTAGTGATAAAAATAAAATCAATCCTTCATCTGCTGTTCATTTGTTCCTTCTGCCTCCCAAAGATCACAGTAAGGCTCAGCTCACATGTATCCTTGGCTCTACCCTGAGAGCTTAAACCAGAATGTAAATCTCTGAAATACATGATTCAAACGGAAATCCTGGTGGAGCATTCCCTATGAGGCAGATGTAAGATAATAAATATGCTTATATAGACAGATGTGTTGCCTTTCCAAATCAAGTTCTATCAGTTTAATTAAACACATCTGGACTCCAATGAAGGAGTAAAGCTGGCGTCACACTAGAGAGGAATACGGACGAGTGAGAGGCGATAAAAAAACGCATTGCCCACGGACCAATGATTCTCTATGGGGTAGCTCCCATCAGCCGTCTTTTTGTCGCGGATTTTCTACGGTCTGTGCCAATCGCAGCATGCTGTGATTGTCAGCGTATTACGACCGTAGTACGCCAATGCAAGTCTATGGGTGCGCTTAAAATACGCATTACACACTGACAACACGTGTGATTTGCGAGAAATACGCACCCGGTGTCTTTTAGAAAAGCCGGCAATTCACTGCGCTATACAGTAAAATGACACTGACAGGTTTAATAAAGAAACGAAAGAATAGATCTAGACACACAGAATACATGTATATATTTATATTTCAGAGTTCTTCATAGCAGAATAGCCGCTAATTCAATTGCCGGCTTCTGTCAAATCATTCCCCAACCCGACATGAAATGACACATGATTTACATACAGTAAACCACTTCATTTCGCTTTTTTTTTTTTACATGTCCCTGACTAATAATTAGATGAGGGTTTGTGTGCAAAATTTGGGAGGTGTGTTAATTTAAGGGGTTAATTCGTTGTCAAAAAATGTGTGGGCTCCCGCTGTAATTTGTCAACCAGAGAGGTAAAGCAGGTGAGTGAGGGCAGATTTTAATAGCCATGAGAGACCATTGTTTTTGCCCCCCCCCCCCCCGACTACAAAAGAGACACCCCAGAAATGGCGCATCTTTAAGATGTTCCAGTTCTGGAACTTATCCTCTCTATTCCCATTGCCCTGTAGCGGTGGCGAATGGATTAATATAACAAAGGGTTAATGTCACCATTCGATTGTAAGGTGACATTAAGCCGATTAATAATGGAGAGGTGTCAATAAGACACCGATCCATTATTAACCCTATACTAAGAAAGGGTTAAAAACCACACACAGACATTACTTAAGTCTTTTAATGAAATAAATACACCAAGTTTTTTACAAATTTTTATTAGTCTGGTAATCCAAAATAAAACCATGACCTGCAACAAAAATCACATTAAAAAAAATCACCAATATCCTTACCTCTCCGCTGTTCAGTCATGTGCCACGCTGCAATCCATCAGAAGGGGTTAAATAGTTTACAATGAGGACCGGTGCTAATGCCACCAGCCCCACTGTAATCTACTACAAAATGAATTGATTTAGCTCTGCGCAGCCTCAATGGCTGCCTGTAGATGATCTAATTACCGTGGGAAAGTTTCTGACTTTTTTCCACGGTCATTCGTTCATTCACAGATCAGCCGGGGACTCCTGCTGACGTCACTGAGGCTCTGGGGAGTCCCCGGGTGATCTGTGAATGAACTAATGTCTGCATACTTAGGAGAAATTGCACAGCAAATTGTACTGTCCAGTTGCTCCTGTTATCCTTGTGAAAATGAAAAATTTGGGGCTAAAGCAACATTTTTGTGGGAAAAATTTAAATTTTCATTTTTTTCCTTCAACTTTTTTTTTTTTAATTACTGTGATGTGTCTAATGGGTTCATAAACTTCTTGAATGTGGTTTTGAGCACTTTGAGGGTGCAGTTTTTAGAATGGTGTCACTTTTGGGTGTTTTCTGTCATATAGCCCCTCAGTCACTTCAGATGTACGTAAAAAAAAAAAAGTTTTTGTAAATTTTGTTATGAAAAATTGCTTATTAAAATTATGCAGATGTAAAGTGGACAAATGGAAATTAACTATTTTGTGTCGTATAACTATCCGATTTAGGCCGGGATCACACATGTGAGAAGCTG
Organism: Dendrobates tinctorius; assembly: GCF_039654945.1. Classification (NCBI taxonomy): domain Eukaryota; kingdom Metazoa; phylum Chordata; class Amphibia; order Anura; family Dendrobatidae; genus Dendrobates; species Dendrobates tinctorius. The sequence continues at coordinate 857,324 of NW_027361997.1, read as the reverse complement.
ACTAGTCTTGCATGTTAATACCCGGCACTGCCGACGGCATTCGGAAGCGGAGCGTGCGGACGCATAGGAATGCATGCAGCCGCACGCTCTGAACCGAGTGCCAGCGGCAGTGCCGGGTATTAACATGGGAGACACTGCCGAGTTTCTCGCATGTGTGATCCTGGCCTTAAGGGCAAACTTTTTTAATTTTTCTCTAGCAACCTTCCACGACAGCATAGGAGGTTGTCTCCACGCCCTAATGGGGGACAGGAAGCACAAAGTGGTTAAAAGGTCCCTCTCACCAGTGTCTCTCCTGTCCCCCATGGGGCATGGAGAGGTTACGGGTATGCTGCGTGGCAGGCTGCTGCAGTGTACCTGAGGATTTCAATGCGGGGCAATGGTGGTCGGTGGCTCTGCCTTCCCTCCTCCGTGCTGCTCCCGTTTTCGTTTGAATTCGGGACCTTCCTGGCCCACCCGTGCTCCCTCTGGGGGTAAAGCGGGCCAGTGATCCATGACCGGAGGCCTCCCGTAGCTCTCCGCTCTCTCCTCCTGTCGCGTGGCTGCCGGCGACCCGGAAGTGACGTCACGAGCGCGGTCACTTCTGGGGTACGCGTTCTTCCAAGGGAGCGCAGATGATGTCGGGACCTATGGCGGCCCCCGGGCAGCTGGCAGCACATGGAGCACACCGGTTAGAGCCGTGCCTGCTCGCACCCCAGGAAGGGAGGGGGAAAGAGTATGAGCAAAGCGCTGAGGGCAGAGTTAACCCTTCATTAAGCCGCTGGAAGAAGCCGACAGGTAAGATAAATCCCCTGGTCAGCATGGACGGTTCTTCCTGCCCTGCATCTGCAGAGCCCAGCGCTGCCCCAGCCACAGTGAGTGTGTTATTTGGGGTGGGTCCTAGCGGTGCAATTCTGGGTATGGGTCCTCAAAATGCTTCTCTCCTCTCTTGTAGGGAAAAAAGTCTGCCCATAAAAGCACCAATACCACCAGTAAACCAGCTAAATGTGCCATATGTAGTGCAAAGCTTCCCTCAAACTGAAGGAAAAAATTGTCAGGCGTGCACGAACGGAGTGGTCAGGTCTGAGCACCCATCATTGATTGAGGAAATACACAGCCTGGTCACACAACAGGATCAGACCTCCCTAGCTGCCTTTTCTCCCCCTCTTCACTTCCACCACTTCCACCAACTGTGGGTTCACTTCCCACAAAAAAGCGAAGGCTTCAACTAGAGGACTCAGACTCCAAGTCAGAGCATTCCTATGATTCAGGATCTGAAAAATGGGAGGAACCAAGAACCCCTAAATCAGCCGAGGCCAGAAGATACCTCTTTTCCTCAGAATATGTGGAGGAGCTGGTCAGTGCGGTGCATGCCACCATGGGACTAGAGGACGAACCAGTCCCTCAGTCAGCACAAGACAAAATGTTTGAAGGGCCCAGACTGGCAGGGTTTCCAGTACATAGGAGCATAACTGATATGATCTCCCAAGAATGTGAATACCCAGAGCAACGCTACTCGGCTCCTTGGGAGCTCAGGCATAGATTCCCCCTGGAGGGAGATGCATTTAAATGGGACATACCAAAAGTTGATGTCCAGGTAGCAAGAGTAGTGAAGAAAACAGTCCTTCCATTTGACGATGTATCCCAGCTTAGGGATCCAATGGACCGTAAAGCTGAAAGCCTCCTAAGAAAGTCCTGGGAAGCCTTTGCCTTAAAATCAGGAATTGCTTCCACATGCATTTCTAGATCCCTCTTCCAGTGGATAGATGAGCTAGAGAATCTTATTGCTCGGGGGGGAACGCAAGGGGCGAGCTTCTTGACTCTCTCCCCATACTACAGAGGGCTACAGGCTTCTAGACGGATGCATCTATGGAGATGATCCGCACCTCTGTCAGGTCTATGGTACAATCTAATTCTATGAAAAGATCCAGCTCACCAGAAGCAGCATCCTGACATCGGAGCACGAGACCACTGGGTCAAAGCGCTTGATTTAAAACAATGAAGGAAGGAATGTCCAGCTCCACGATGTAGTGAATACATAAATCCTTTTATTCACTTAGTCATTTCAAAGGTGAGGTTAAAAGGCCAGCATAGAAAAACAAGGGTGTGAAGTCACCAGAAACGCGTTGAGAATGCAAGCCTTGTTTTTCTATGCTGGCCTTTTAACCTCACCTTTGAAGTGACTAAGTGAACAAAAGGATTTATGTATTCACTACATCATGGAGCAGGACATTCCTTTCTTCATTGTTTTAAAACAATCTAATTCTGCCAGGAGAGCCCACTGGCTTAAAACATGGAGCGGGACATTACCTCCAAGGTTAAGCTCTGTTCTATCCTCTTCAAAGGTGAACACGCCTTTGGCCCAGCCCTGGATGAAATCCTTGAGAAGGCCACAGATAGAAAGAAAGCGCTCCCTGAGCAGAAGGCCCCAAGAAGGCCGTTTTTTCGAGCCCCCCAGAACCGGTCATCCCAGCCGAAAGGGAAGGGAAAGACAGGAAGATGGAGCTATGCTAAGGGGAGAGGCAAGAACATCTTGGTCCCCCAGCAGCAGCAACAGGAAAAACAATGACTCGGCCCTGGTGGGGGGAAGGCTTTCAAATTTTTTCCATTCTTGGCAGTTGATGGCGTTCAGATCCTTCTGCAATCAGGTGCCATTTCTCGAGTCCCTGTGGGAGAGCAAGGAAGGGGGCATTATTCCAGGCTGTTCTTAGTAAAGAAGCCGACAGGAGAGCCGAGAATAATAAACTTGAAAAATCTCAACCGCCACATTGCATGCCGCAAATTCAAAATGGAGTCGATAAGGACTGCCATCTCCCTGATAGGGCCTCTTTCCTTCATGGCAACCATAGATCTGAAGGATGCCTATTTTCACATCCCTATACATCCTGCTCACAGGAAATATCTAAGGTTTGTGATCCATCAGGGTCCCGAGATCAGGCACTATCAGTACAACGTGCTTCCCTTTGGGATATCCTCTGCCCCACGAGTGTTTTCAAAAGTTATGGCGGAAGCTGTGTCCCACATCAGAAGTCGAGGTATATGTGTGGTGCCCTACCTGGACGACCTATTGATAATAAGGAACCTCCTACCAGACCCTGGAAAACCAGGTGACGCAAACTCTGACATTCTCCGATCTTTGGGGTGGATCCCGAAATATAAAAAAAATCGCAGATGCAGCCCTCTCAGAAAATAAAGATTTTTAGGAGTCCTCTTAGACTCAAGAAGACAGATGTCCTTCCTGCCAGCGGATCATCAGGTGGCTATAAAATCAAAGATCTTGAGTTTCAGAAAACAGAGGTCCCCGATCCTCCGGTCAGCTATGTCAATACTGGGGTCGATGATGTCCTGCATCCAGTCAGTACCGTGGGCGCAGGCTCATTCCAATATCCTCCAGTCCCATATCTTGAGAAATTGGAACAGAGACCACAATTGCCTGAACAAGAGTCCTGACCCTGGGGAAGGTAAAGGCTTCACTAGCCTGGTGGCTGGACCGCCAAAACCTGCGCAAAGGGGTCAGCTGGTCCCAGGTCCCCTTGATCACGGTAACATCAGATGCCAGCAAAAAAGGCTGGGGAGCTGTAGTATCCCAGCTGCCATTCCAGGGGTTATGGAGTCAAGAAGTGAGTACGAGATCTTCAAATTTCAGAGAGCTGAAAGTAGTGGAAGAAGCTCTCCTGGATGCAAGATACCTGGTCCAGGGTCATCATATCAAGGTCTACTCCGACAACATAACGACAGTGGCACACCTCAGGCACCAGGGCGGCACGAGGTCGAACAGCTTACAAAGCCTTTCTGGACGAATATTTTCTTGGGCTGAAAGGATCCTCTTTTCACAGCAGTACACCTAAAGGGGACCTCCAATCTTCAGGCAGACTTCCTAAGCAGGAGATGTAGCCAGCCTTGCGAGTGGAGTCTGAACGGAAGAATCTTTCTGAAACTAGTGAGCAGGTGGGGCCTTCCGGAGGCGGATCTGCTAGCATCAAGCAGAAATGCTCAAGTGAGGAACTAATTCTCCCTGAACCCCAGGGAGAGATCTCTGGGGGTAGATGCCTTTGCCCACAAGTGGAAGTTCCGTCTGGCGTATGTCTCCCCCCCCCCCCCCCCCCCCCGCAAGTTCCAATCCTTGCTGCAACCCTGAGAAAGATCCGAGAAGATCAAACTCAGACCATCCTGGTGGCTCTGCTATGGCTGAAGAGGCGCTGGTATTCTTTAATCACGGAACTCCAGGTAGACGGGCCGCTCCTACCCCTGAAAGACAACCTCCTCCTGCAGAACCCCCTACGCCACCCAAACCTTTGGGGGATGAAGTTAAGCGGCATGGTTACTGAGGCCCAAATCTTGAGGGCCAAGGGTCTATCAGAGGCAGTAGTTGCGACCCTTCAAAAGGCGAGGAAGCCGGTCACCAATGCCATGTACAACAAAGTATGGAAGAAATTTTCATCATGGTGTCTGCCGAATCCTCCTGATCCAGCAAATCCTAACATCTCCCGTATACTAGATTTCTTGCAGAAGGGGCTCGAGATAGGCCTAAAACCTAGCACCCTGAAGGTACAGGTCTTGGCCTTTAAGCTCCATGTTCGACTGCGACTTAGCCAGACACCGCTGGATAAGAACATTCATGACATCAGCTACTAGGCTACACCCAAAAAAACAAATTGTCATTCCTTCATGGGACTTGAATATGGTGCTTAAGGGGCACACTCAATCCCCCTTTGAGCCCCTATCGTCTTGTACTTCTCAACTTCTAGCCTGTAAAGCGGCCTTCCTTGTAGCAATAACTTCAGCAAGACGTATAGGAGAGCTCCAGGCTCTTTCAATCAGAGAGCCCTACCTAACCATTTAGAGATGATTCCATAGTCCTCCCTCTTGATCCATCCTTTCTCCCAAAGATTGTGACTGACTTTCATAGGTCACAGAAGATAATTCTTCCCTCGTTTTGCCAGAACCCAACGAGCCCTAAAGAGGAAATGTTTCATACGCTAGACGTAAGGCGCATAATCCTTCACTACCCGAGTTGTATTAAACCCTACAGGATTGACCACAACCTGTTTATCCATTCGTCGGGTGCACTCCTGTCCATAGAAAACACACCTGGGACAGGTGAATGATAATTAGTAAAAATAGATGTAATCGGTTGGGTATGCTTGATATATCCAAATAACGTCTCTGACTTCTTGTAGATTGGGACACTGAGAAGAGTGAGCAAAAAACCTAGAACAATTAAATATTTTATATGTACATACTACCTCTTCATTGCAGGTTATTGACATACAATGTGAAAGTCAAAAATTAAATAAAATGTTTGAATTTATACATATCGCAGTACCGCAGATCTCTAAAACACACATGTTAAGATACTAATTTATAACAATGATTATTTGTCCCCTCGTTCTATGTTTTTTGCTCGCCTTTCTCCGTTTCTCAGTCTATAAGTAATCAGAGCCTTTTCATATATCAAATAAGACCCATGCCTGTTACATCTGTTTTACCTGATTATCAAAGAAGTATCGTTTCTCCTTGCGGAGAATGACATGCTAAGCATGCCAAGATGAGGAGACTTAAAGCCGCAATGCCCCTCTGGGAAATATGCAAATTGTCTCTTCAGAAAGGAAGAGGACTAGAACTCTAGTGCCACCTATTGGAAGTAGCAATCCTAAAAGTCAATGTCGAATCTTTAATGAGCCTTGTTACATGACTTATGATAAAAGTCAAAACCAGAATCTCCATTTACAGACACTGTGTTTCGGGGTACTGCCCCTCGTCAGTGCAAAGTGTGAGATCTGGTTGGCTGTGTGAGAGGCGTCTGACCGATATCCAAGAAGTATATTGTGTCCTTGTGGAGAATGACATGCTAAGCTTGCTGGATTTAGGATTGCTACTTCCAATAGGTGGCACTAGAGTTCTAGTACTCTTCCTCTCTGAAGAGACAATTTGCATCTGATTATCATTCATGTGCATCCACGGTGTGTTTTCTATGCACGGAAATACTATTTAACTGTGTAGAACCATTATGGATACACCAGGACTAAGAACGCATTCTGCATTCAAAACGCGTTTTTTATTTTTAGACTATAGATTTTAACTAGAATTTAAATCTACGTTTTATTTTGGATGAAGCTGGACAATTTCCTTTTTTCTACTGCCATATAATATTGATGTCACCTATCTATCTACTCCTCTCCTTTAGCTCTATATCTGTACACATTACCTCAATGGGTTACTAGCATGTTATCCAAGTGAAATAATAGGATTGGACTAAGTACTGTATATGCTTAGGTTGACTTCTGTATGATCAGTCCTGTATATTTAGTTGGTTCAAGAAACCTTTAACAGGTTGGGAAAAAAAGCATCAGTTTTGGCCATAACTTGGCACTTCTATATATTTTTTAAATGACTCCAATACATTTGCATGTTCTTTATTAGAGATGAGAAAACCCGAACTATAAGTTTGGCGTTCTTACCAGACAGCTAGTGTCAGGCTGCAATGTTCAGATTTCTGCGGAAGGAGAGAGATTTTCTCCACCTCAAAAGTTCGGCTCCCCATTGATTTCAATGGGTTCTGGTACCCGAACAGAACTTTGGAATAAAGCTTGGTTCTGGTACCAGAACCTGAACTTCCATGGGTCTGCTCATCCCTATTCTTTATGCTGCTGGTCATTACAGGACATGCCCAGTTGCCCATCTTTGCAGTACTTGGCTCCTATTTGGAGTAGCACATTTATTCTCTTTGCAACTTGGTTTGCGTTGTGTTTTGCCCAGGTCTTGTAATAAAGATAAATATGGTACATGGATCCATTATATGACAATGGGATATGTTTATATATATATATACATGTATGCTTTGTTTGTGAACAGAAAAGTTTCTTATTCCTATTATGCAACATTTGAACTTATTTTCTGTTGCAACTGCTGTTTGGCAATTGGTTTTGCTGGTATTACAGTATATCCTAACCAATTATCTGTTTGTGACCGACTGCATTACGGCAAATAAGAATCTCCCAAATATGATGGGTTAATAGTTTGACAAGGACACTAAATGCCACAAGATCCTACAAACCAAAACTCACAGCAATGCAATATGTATGGCTACTGTGGATGAAAAAGAACATTTTATATTATGTGCATGTAGTAGGAATGCTGTTTTATAGCATTGTAATCTTGTCTTGTACATTGACTGCATTTAGATGTTTTGTTTTTTTTTGTTTGTTTAGGTTCTCTCTCTCCGCAGGGACAGAGCCGCACAGACTAGTTAGACAGCTGGGTCCCTGGTGGCTTCTCCCTACCCGCAGCCCCGGAGTGATTGGTCTCTTCCAGTGTGTGTGTGTGTGTATATAGGGTCAGATCTGTTACTCCAGTGGTGCGGACAGGGAGATGCTGCCACGAACCCGCCAGTCTGAGTACTATCCCATGCAGCTCAGTCTTGGCAGCTTTTAAACTGTTATTCTCTGAAACACTGCAGCGATTCAGAGTCAAAAATACTTGGGTGGAATCTTACAGCCAATGCTTGACACATGCTTTGGTTCCCCTTAATGACTGTCTAGTCTAAGTTTACACCCACCAGTTATGCAATGTGTTGCATGTTAAGCCACACCTTTTTCCAGTGAGGCCACACACCCTCTGAAAAGCTATACCTCTTTCCAGTGAGGCCACTCCCTCTTCCTGATGAGCTACACCACTTTTCAGTGAGGCCACACCCCCTTCCTGATACGCTGTACCACTTTACAGTGAGGCCACTTCCTCTTCCTGATACGCTGTACCACTTTACAGTGAGGCCACTTCCTCTTCCTGATACGCTGTACCACTTTACAGTGAGGCCACTTCCTCTTCCTGATACGCTGTACCACTTTACAGTGAGGCCACTTCCTCTTCCTGATACGCTGTACCACTTTACAGTGAGGCCACTTCCTCTTCCTGATACGCTGTACCACTTTACAGTGAGGCCACTTCCTCTTCCTGATACGCTGTACCACTTTACAGTGAGGCCACACCCCCTTCCTGATGAGCTATACCTCTTTCCAGTGAGGCTACACCCTCTTCCTGATGAGCTACACCACTTTTCCGTGCGGTCACACCTGCCTCCGAGGCAAGGCTCAAATTGTCTTAAATGAATAATATGGTGCAAGTCATGAAATTCTGGCACATTTAGCTTTATAAATCTCCCCCAATGTGTTCTTCAAGTTTAGTCAGAGACAAGACCTTTAATTAAATTATTTCTTTAACGTAGTCTTACATGCAGTCGTCCTCTGTTGGCTTCAATAACATATTTGCGGTGCCGGGTTTGCGCCAAAGCCAGAAGGATTTTCAAAAGGAATAGGAGATAGAAATGCATATAGGAAATATGGAAAGTGTTTCTCCAAGATAAATGCTTCACAAACTCCATGTGTATTACAGGCTCTAGAGATGTGTGTGAACCCCAGAACCTGACGGTAGCCGAGCAATGGGGATCGTAGTCTTTAGGGACATATTTAACTGTGTGGTTGCTTTTATAGTTGTACTATTGTATAATTGTACTATAATTGTATTTTACCTTCCATATAATGTAATTATAATGTATTCATCCAGAAGTTAGACTCTCCACCCCAATAAACCTGAAACCACTCCACCAAGATGACGTTGAGTAGAACCAGACCTGATGGTTCCTCTAGAGACTCGCTTTAGCATTATTCCTATGAAGACTTGGTAGGATTTTCTTATGGACATTTATTTATTGTATATTTGTGTATTAAACAGTTTTGTTCATCAATGTTACTGATACTTCTGTATCCTTATTTTAGCCATACATGTGTCACTTTACATCCTATTATTATACAGAGGTTTACGTAAGGTTATGTCTTTCAGTCATATAGATGTAGTAATTCATGTTTGAATTGGCTTCTATAAGGGATTTTCTGGACTTGAATTTCATTTCTGCAGGCGCTCTCTGTAACTGCAGATTGCCGAATCCTGCCAGCGTGCACGAAGCACATTCCCCCAAGTGCTGGATCAAACGGGCAGTAACGTGACTGCTGGTATGTGATGCGCACCCGGTCGGCCATGTGTCCTATAGCATGGGTCACCCGGTGACTGCTCAAGTAGTGCCACTCTGAACGGTACTGCCCTTTACCAGGGGTATTATTACTTGTTCATAGGGGAATTGAGGGACATTATTACTCCTTCTATATGGCACAGGTCATAGCTTCTTTTTAATAGGGTACTGAGGGAGATTTTTACTTTACAAGGGGGCATTATTAACCTCTTCCTGACAAGGCTACTTTCCGTTTTTTCGTTTTTTTTATTTTTCTATCCCAATAGCCATATGAGGGCTGCTTTTTTCGCATCACAAGTTGTGTTGAGTGGCACTATTCAATTAATGATGTATTGAAAAGTAAAAAATAATTCCAAGTGCAGAGAAGTTGAATTGGGTTTTTTATTTACAGTTTTCAATATACAGTAAAAATTACTCAGCAATATGAATCTCCAGATCAGTACGAATACAGCGATACCAAACATTCATGGTTTTTTTCTTTTTCTTTAATTTTGGTGGTGAAAAGAAAATCTGAAATTTTGTAAAAAAAAAAAAAAAAAAATCTGCCTGTATTCCCATTTCTTGAGAACTGTAACATTTTCAATATTTTTGGTCTGCAAAGTTGTGCCGGAGTTTTTTTTTTATTTTTAAATTTTGCAGAAAAAGGATATTCCAGCTCACCGTGAGAACATTCCCATGCAGTCTGGAGCGCTGATAGTGGGTATGCCCCATGTGGACAATATAATCTTCTTTGTTCAAGTAGGTATCATACAGAGGACAACAGGTAAAACATTCATGTTGAGGCCTCTTTCACACATCAGTTTTTTGCCATCAGTCACAATCCATTGTTTCGTGAAAAAAACGGATCCAGCAAATGATACTGCTGGATCCGTTTTTTTCTCATAGACTTGTATTAGCGACAGATTGTGACAGATGGCCGCACGTTTCATCCATCTTTGTGTCCGTCGGCTGGATACAACGGACATAGGAACGTTTTTTGTGTATGTCAAAAAATCGGACAGCGACAGATCCAGCACCATCTGTCGTTGGAATGGCACATAAAAAAATTCTCTCTCCAGAATTTCTATTCCTTTAAAATTCCTCTAACTGCTGTGACAGATCCATCAAAAAAACAGATCCAGTGCATCAGTTTTTTACAATCTCCACAGGATCCTTTTTTTAGCAAAACGACAGATTGTGACTGATGCCAAAAAACTGATGTGTGAAAGAGGCCGATAAAAGATGGCATCTACGTATTTCAGGTGCTGCAGAAGAACCCTTAGTCCTGATGCGTAACTTCAGTAGCCAATGCGCTTAAAGGGAATCTGTCACCCTTTTTTTGGACTATGAGCTGCCGGCATCGACATCAGGGGCTTATCTACAGCATTCTGTAATGCTGTAGAGAAGAAAAAGGAGTTAAATTATACTCACCGGAGGGGGCGGTCCGGTGCCTCCCTTCATACGATGCCGTCCCCTTCTTCCCTTCCTGTCCAGCTTCTCGTTCTGGTGTATGCATCGGTAACATGATCAATCAACAAGACTGGTTAAAAATAATCTTAATAATAATCTTTATTTTTATATATACAATATGCAAAGTACACAGTAACAAAATATTTTGCAGCACTTTACAATTTGCACACATCACTGTCCCCAATGGGGCTCACAATCTAGATTCCCTATCAGTATGTCTTTGGCATGTGGGAGGAAATCCACGTAAACACAGGGAGAACATACCAACTCCTTGCAGATGTTGTAGTCTTTGGAATGTGGGAGGAAACCCACGTAAACACAGGGAGAACATACAAACTCCGCGCCGCCCCCAAAAACAAGTATAGAAATCATTTACACAATATGCAAAGTACACAATAACGAAATATACAGATAAAGTAAACAGGATCGCTATAGTTTAATCATTTGTATTTTTTCTAATGAATTATATGAAAATGGGCTACTTTTAATTAAATGTCTTTCCCTTTAGGACAGTGGCGCTATTATACTAGGGCACTCTTCAGCTGCAAATAAAACAATAACCAAAAAATTGCAACAAAAATAAATAAAATAGATACTTGTATATTTGCGCTTAAAAACAGACTATTTTGAAGGAGAAGATGGTTAACCAATGGTCAGAAAATCGATATAATATGTAGCAAATCGGATGATAAATTAACGTTCACTTGGGAGAGACAGGACAGGATGGGTCTTTCTGTATGGTGTTTGCAAGTTACTGTGATCTTGTACCCGTGGGGGAGTCAAACGTGCAATCAACATGAATGTCAATATTCCACTTTAGGGTAAATAAACTGCAGGATGCAGGCGAATTAAGTTACCTTGCTTCAGGATGAACCAAGCGTGGTAGATGTTTGGCAGGTAGAAATGTATAAAAAAAAAAAAAAAAAAGCTGGATGAAACAGTAAAGTACCAGGCTCCCGTGCTTTTTTCCTTGATCACCCACAGGGCGGGCGATGAATAAGGAGTGACAATATGAATAGATCGCTGTCCCAACCGGTGACAGCCGCCCTAAGGCTAGGTTCAGATTTGCGGATGGCAGGGCTGCAGAATTCCTCTGAAGCTTCGCCCACTGCCACACCTCATCTGTTCAGCTTTGCATACGTCTGCATGCGGCCTGCGTACCTATCTTTAACATTGGGTATGCAGGCCATGCGGATGTATGCGGTTGCCTCCACATGCGTTGTTTTGACGATGCAGCGACCGTAACAAATTGCAACATGTTGCGTTTGACGCAGGTCGCCGCATCGTCAAAACGACACATGGAGCGGCATCTGCATGGCCTGCGTACCCAATGTTAAAGATAGGTACGCAGGCCGCATGCAGACATAGGCGGAGCTGAACGGAGGTGTGGCAGTGAGCAGAGCCTCATGGAGGAAGTCTGCAGCTCTGCCATCTGCAGATGTGAAGCTGGCCTAAGTGCTCTTCCGTCCTGCTGTATGGCCACGGCTCTCTCGCTCAATCTAGGTACTTGTGGCGTGTGTCGTCCTGCCAGCAAGGACCTGCACCGTACCGATCTCTAATCACGTAACCCTCCACGTCATACAGGTCCTTGCCGTCAGGACAACACAAAATACAAAATGACCTCCAGCAAGCAATTAACTTACATGTCTGAGTCGTAGCTAGGGTTTCAGCTTAGGTGGGTGAAAATTCTGAGTGTGTCCCTAACCAGGTATTCCTGACTACAGCTACATGGTGCACCCTAATTGTGAGTATAGGGGAAAATCACCAGGTGACCGGGCTGTTATTGAAAATAACTCTATATACAAAAATGAACACTGATATTACTATATGGGGACCATATAGTGGTAGATACCGGTCCTGCAGACCATATAGGAGATCACAGCACAGTTATAGATGGTGGCTTAGACCTGATGTGCCTTCTTATGGAGTCGTTCACTTTTCCTCTCTTTTCCATCTGGCTCAGACCAACATGACAACTTCTCCAGCCAGTCTGCAGAGATTAAAACAACTACACATCTGACTTCTCACATTTCCAGCCCCATCCCCATCCTTCACAAACTACTCATTCTGCTGATACCCCAATACTGAGCCGCTGCTGCCATGTGTGTCCTACAGCACTTACTGTGGGGTACAATAACTGCTCTTCTTACTGCCCCATATAATAATGCCAACACTGTGACCCTTACATAGTAATAATGACTCCTTTGTGCTCTCTGGATAGTAAAATTACCCCCTAGAAAACATCAATGCCCTGTGCTAGCAACCTCCACATTTTGTTCCTAAAAAGTAATACCACATATGCAACTTTGATGCTCACAATACTCTGAGTGCCCCTATAACAATAATGCTTAAGTGTCCATTTAACATTTAATAATGTCCCCTTAGTAGTCCCCATGTACAGCACGACAATACAGTATGGTGGGCCCACAGCTTCCCTATATACACTATAATGATCCCACTGCTCCCCTATGCACCGTATGATGTCCACACTGATTGCCTATACACAGTATGTTGAGCCCACTTCTCCCCTATGCACAGTATGATGAGACCACAGCTCCCCTATACAGTCTTATGCCAAAAGAGCTCCACTATAGAAAGCATAAAGCCCCCCCGAGCTCCCCTCCCCTATATACAGTATAATGGGCCAACAGCTCCCCTATGTACATTATAATGCCTTTACAACTCCTCTATACACAGTATGGTGGGTTCACAGCTTCAGTACATACAGTATGTTGTTCCCCACAAAGGTGGTGGCATGACCGCCAGTGATATTGGGGGCTCATGCAGCAGGTGCTCCCTGTCATAATTTGGCAGTCTGCTTATTAAAGCACTCCAGCAGGGTTTTTTTTTTAATCACAGCTGGAGTGGTGCTTTAAGCGCAAGTCCCCTGCCCCGGACATATACTCATCCACTGGCGTAGTCACTTTTTTTTTTTTGCACCACCCCAGTCCCACGGCTAAATCTTGTGAGCACAGCTTCTGACTGGCCAAAAGTTAAAAGCTACGTCACACGCGCTCAATGTAAGACTATGAAGGCCAGAATGAGGCTGTCATAGACTCAAATTGATTAGTGACCTTCCCACCGCTCCATGAAACACTGGAGCAGTGGACAGGTCACAAACTGCAGGAGACGGACTCAAGCAGTGTGGTGGCGAAAACACATGAAAACGCCGGAAGGTGAGTATCACAGTCAGTAGAGGAGTTGCATTTCAAGCGCCAGCGGTGAAATTAACGAAAAATGCTGGAGTGGTGCTTTCAATGTGATGCCGCTCATGGTTCCTATATGGGGGCTTCTTATACTGATACTAGTAAAAGACCCAGCTGCTAAGTTTAAAAAGCCCCCAACCGCCCCATCCCAGATAGCAACTATTACATGTGATGGAGTGCATATAATCTCATAACAAAACAGTATAATAATCAGCCCCCAGTGCCCTGTTGCCCCTCCCCTAACTCAGCTCCCACAATAACCCATCCTCTCACATTTACCCCCCCAGTGCCCTGTCCCCCACCTCCACTTCAACTCTCACAATACCCTCATGCTCTCACATTCACCCCCCACCTCAGCACCCCACAATACCCTTCTCACATTCACCTTCCAGTGCCCTGTCCCCCCCTCCCCCACTTCAGCCCCCACAATACCCCCATCCTCTCACATTCATCCCACATTGACCATGACATGCTTAACAATCTAATAAATTTTATCCCCAATTACCAATGAAGTTTGCAGCAGGACCAGGAAGTGAGTGAAATGCAAGGTGGGCACTAGGAGGAGGCTTAGGAGCTTATTTTAGTAGCTAGTTAGTACGTTCATGGGGAATTCACAAATGGGATTATATGGTTAACGGCCATGCCAATATATCCTAACCCTAAAATGCGATATTAGCCATCAGGATTGAAATCTGGTTTCATTAATGTGATCTCGATTAAATCAGAATGTCAGGATATAAGATATAATTGGGATCCATATGGTAAATAGTAAACTTATATCCTAGGACATAACTGAGTTTTCTTTTTTTTTGTTTTTTTTAATTTCCTTTAAATAGTCTAATAAAAGTTAATTTTTTATGGTCTTTAGATGGAGTTTATTTGCCTTTGGCAACTTGTTAATAAATGCTTACAGCCCAGCGCCATGCAGGGCATTTGCCAGAGGACACCGAGATTGGTAGATTCGACTGACACCTTGTGCTCTTTAAGAATGAGGGCAGGTTCACACTGAGACACATGACAGTCTAGAGATGCTGGAAAAACATTCTGTCTCCAACATCCTTCCGTATAACCGGTTTGGCATTGGGTCAGTAATGGTGTGGGGTGGCATTTCTTTGGAGAACCGCACAGCCCCTACATGTGCTCGCCAAAGGTATCCTGACTGCCATTAGGTACCAGGATGAGATCCTCAGACTCATTCTGAGACCATATGTAGGTGCATTGGGCCCTCGGTTCTTTCTGAGGAATAACAATGCTAGGCAGCTATTACAGAGAAATTCAGAAAAAAAATAGTAAAAATAGCCTCATCAAAACCTTGTCAAATAACCAATTCACTAGCAGGATGCAGCAGGCCCCCACTGATAAAGGCTGGGGCAGCACAAGTTCACTCTACTGATGAGAGCAGCCATCTATTCACCTGGCAAATGATGGAATGGGTTGGCTGCCTAGTTGCAAAATGTACACAGTTAAGGCTTGCATAGGACGCCAGGCACACAGGGAAGTGTGATGCACAGTGTCTGGATAACAGCCTATTGATCACACCCATAGTATTAGCAGGAGGACTGTTCAGCACTATATATGCTCCACACAGAGATGGACGCCCCAATACACCAAGCCAACATAAAGGGGCCTAGCTGCATCCTGCAAAAAAATTGATAAAAAGTGCAATAAAAATAAAATTTTAAACATAAATTACATTAAATGAGGTATTGGTTGATATTTTGGCCAAAATAGATAAGCTTGCAACCAACATCAAGGGTTCCCACGTCAAAAAATGATAAAGTGCAATAAAAATGAAAAAAATTCTCTGGCTATTTTGAAATTAGTGTTGGGACTCGCAAGTGTAGGGACCCTTGACGTATTCATTGCTCTTTACATTTATTGCTCTTTACATTGTACAGTGTCAGCCGCAGGCTTCCTGCAGCTGCCAGGCTTTCATGTGTGCCGCTACTGAATGGAACGAATATTCACTGTATTCGAAGCATGAAGCAGCAGCTGGCATTGGAACAAGACGATGCGAAGGAACGCAGGAAGGTAAGTGTAAATTTTTTTTTCTGATGGGGGTCATGCATACCAGAATGGGGTTGGAGGCAAATCATACCAAGATGCTATTAAAGAGAAATGAATATTTACTGCCCTCCACTCCCATGGGCGTGGATTCATTGAATATTTCTCTTTAGGAGCGGGTACAGGAGTCTGTCGCAGAAGATGGCTCTTGCCTCCTGTGACCCGCTACTCCGCCATTGCCACTCCCCCACCTCCACACCACAGCCAGAGTAGGTACATCCAGACTATAAGATGCACCCCCCATTTTGGAGGAATAAAGTGCGTCTTAGGCCAGGGTCACACTTGCGAGTGTGATGCGAGAAATTTGCACGAGTCTCTCGCATCAACACCCGGCACTTCTGCCAGCACTCGGGACCGGAGTGTGCGGCTGCATAGAAATACATGCAGTCGCACTCTCCGGTCCAAGTGCCTGCGGCGCCGGATGTTGATGCGAGTTTCTTGCATCACACTCGCAAGTATGACCCCGGTCTTATAGTCCAAAAAATATGGTATGTGCTATCATGGTGTGCAGGCCAGACCGGTACATTGTATCTTCGGTTCCAGGAGATAGTGAGCAAGGCCCTAATGTTTGGAAGTCAGGAAGGAGAGGGCTCCAGTACTTCCAGAACAGAAGGTGATCTTATCATACCAGGCCAACATTTCCCCCAGAGAAGTCCCTCAAACCACAAATTAAAGAAGGTTGCAAAAATGGTGCTGTGTGTGTGTTACAGAAGGGGGGATACGCAAGGACACCACTTATCAATGCGACTCCTGATAAACCTGGTCTCTGTGTAAAATAATAATTCAAACTGTACCACACATCCATGTACTACTAAATTAATTTATGACTTACACCAGTGGTCCCCAACCTTTTTTGCACCAGGGACCGGCTTGACGCAAGACCATTCTTCCATGGCCCGGCAGGGCGGGGATGGAGGTGACAGGGGGAGGGCTTTGGTCATAAGGGAGTGGGGCTATGGACGTGGTTGTAGTTTAGCAGTGCATACTTATTTAATTATAACATTTATAATGTGACTCAACTCACCATAGGTTTTGAATGAGTGGCTTGTTTCTCTGTTTCAGTGGGAGCACTGGGCTACTTCTACTGATGACCGTCAATGCTAATGATGATTGGAACCTACACGGAAATGGAGCATTGAGCACTTAGAAAAATTGTACTGGAGTACTGTACATGCTGATTATTTTCTAATCAGAAAATGTATGTGTGGTTCCCCCCGTCCTGTCCATCTGTGTGGCTCCCTGTTGTATGCATGGCTTCCCTGTCCCATCCTGTATACATGGCTTCGCTCCCACTCTCTCCCCTCCCACTCTCCCTCCCCTGTATATATGGCTCCGCTCCCACTCTCCCTCCCTTGTATATATGGCTCTGCTCCCACTCTCCCTCCCTTGTATATATGGCTCCGCTCCCACTCTCCCGGCTTCCCTTGTATATAAGGCTCCGTTCCCACTCTCCCTCCCTTGTATATATGGCTCCACTCGGCTCCCCCATCATACTTACCCTCACATCGCTGAACTTCCCTCCCTGCATCTCGTGGCGCTTCAGCTCCTGTGCGGAGCGGTCACATGCTACCGCTCATTAAGGTCTATGAATGTGGACGCCACGCCTATGGGAGCTGAGTGGCGTCCATATTCATGACCTTAAATGAGCGGTACACGTGACCGCTCAGTGCTGGATGAAGCCGCTGCGGAATGCAGGGTGAGTATCAGGCGCTGCTGCACCGCCGCCGGCTCCCCTTCTGTCCGTGGACCGGCAAGGGCACTGCAACGGCCCGGTGCTGGGCCGCGGACCGGTGGTTGGGGACCCCTGACTTACACAACTCATGCATGCCAACCTGATGTACACTACACAACTTATGTATGACACTGCATTATAAAACTCACATACCAGGAATCACTAAATCAGTTCCAAAAGGGTTCACTTGTTTGTTTTCCACTGTTTAGGCACATCAGTGGCTCTCCAATTGCGACATGACATCCGCAGACCATTCCATCAAAGTCTGCATTCCTAAAAGTCACTCCTTTCCTTCTAAGCCCTGCCGTGAGCCCAAACAGTAGTTTTCCCTCAAATAAGGGGTATTCGCATACTCAGGAGAAAATGCACAATAAATTTTGAGGTCCATTTTTACATGTTACCCTTGTGAAAATAAAACAAATGAAGGCTAAAAGAAAAAAAATTATTTTATTTTCATGACTAAATTTTATTTTCTGTGAAGCACTTGGGCGTTCAAGGTGCTTACTACACGTCTAAATAAATTCCTTTGGGGGTCTAGTTTACAAAATTGTGTCACTCGTGGGGGATTTCCACAGTTTAGGCACATCAGGGCCACAGACCATTCCAAAGTTAGCATTATAAAACATTACTCCTTCAAGGCCGTGCACTCAAACAGTAGTTTTATCCCACATATGGGGTATCTGCGAAGTCAGGAGAAATTGTGCAACAATTTTTTTTGTGTCCATTCTCTTCTGTTACCCTTGTGACAATAAATAAATTTGTGGCTGAAAGAACATTGTTAGAGTGTTAGCGACTCCTGGAGTGGACCCTCTGGGTCGTGGCACCAACCCTCCCAGGGCGAGCTAGCCTAGTGAGGACCACCCCCTATACAGGGAGTGTCAGGAGCAAGCCCCAGGGGATACGATACCACGACAGCTGGCACCAGGCGGCCGGCTCACAGAAGATACGAGACTGTGTGACTGGAGGGTGCAGGATACTAGAGAACACAGGAGAATACACGGGAGTGTGCTGAATACGGGATAGTGCAAGGCGGGTACAAGTGTGCACTTAAGGCGTGTAGCGAGTAACACATCCGGAGGAAGACAAAGCAGGACGCGTGCAAGGAGCACGACAGAGTACAGAATGAGGCAGCAGTCGTGCCAGGAGGTGTAACAGAACACAGGAATAGAGTGAATGCCAGGAGGCACGACTGAGCGAGAAACAAGGGACAGGATACGAGAGTATGTGCCAGAAGGCACAACTGAGCATGAAGCAACAAGGGTTCAGAGCAAGTGCTAGGAGCACCACAGAATAGCAGACAGAGCAGAGGACCTGAGAACAGCGCACAGCCAGGCTGGGACCCAGCTGACCCAGCCAGGAAGCACAACAATAATCAGGCACCTCCCCTAGGGGGAGGTCGTCTGATATAGCACATGACTACTACTGGTTCTGGGTCAGGACCAAGCCAGAAAGCACATGACTACTACTGGTTCCGGGTCAGGTCCTCCATTACCATAAAGAGGACCGAGCCCTATACAGCCCTGACAGGAGCGCGCAACCGCAAACGTGACATGGAGGAGAAGACCCGGGGACGAGAGCTGCGCGTGCGCACCCGACGGGGACCCCTGAGGGACCGCCGTACCGGAGGAAGTGACGTCGGGGCTGAAGCCCCGCCTCCTGGTGAGCATGGCATAACAAACATTTTTGTTACAAAAATGCAATATTTTTATTTTCCCAACAACTTCATAATATTCTGTGAAGCACCTTGGGGTTCAAGGTGCACACCACACATTTAGCTAAATTCCTTGATGGGGGCTCTAGTTTCCAAAATTAGGTCAATTGTTGGGGATTTCAATTGTTTAGGTACATCAGGGCCTCTCCAAACACGACATGATGCCCGAAGACCATTCCATCAAAGTCTGCATTCCAAAATATCCCTTCTGAGCCCTATTGTGCACCCAAACAGTAGTTTTCCCTTGCATATGGGGATCTGTGTACTCAGGAGAAATTACACAACAACTTGTCCATTTTCTCCTGTTACCCTTGTGAAAATAAATAACTTGAGGCTAAAAGATAATTTTTGTGGAAAAAAATAGATTTTTTTTATTTTTATGGTTCTACATTATAACCTTCTGTGAAGCACATCCAGATAAGTTCCTTTAAGGGGCTCTAGTTTAAAAAAGTGGGGTCACTTGGGGGATGTTTCCACTGTTCAGGCACATCAGGGGCTCTGTAAATGTGACATGGTGTCCGCTCTCGATTCCGTCCAATTTGGCGTTCAAAAAGAGAAACCATGTTACTTCCCTTCTGAGCTCTACCATGCGCCCAAACAGTAGTTTTCCCCCACATATGGTGTTTCGGCATGCACAGGAGAAATTGCACAACAAATTTTGGGGTTAATTTTCTCGTTACCCTTGTAAAAAATGAGTCTAAACTGAAATCTTTTGAAAAAACTAAATGTTCATTTTTTCCATAGTGCTTGAGTTCCTGTGAAGCACTTGTAGGGTTAATAAACTTCTTGTGGTTTTGAGCACCTTGAGGGGTGGAGTTTTTAGAATGGTGTAAATTTTGGGTGTTTTCTGTCATATGTAGCCCTCAAAGTCACTTTACATGGGATGTGTTCCCTAAAAAAAAAAAAAAATTTTGTAAATTTTGTTGCAAAAATGAAAAATCCCACCAAAAAAATTTCAAAATTTGAGCTGATTTAAAAGTTTAACAATTGTGAAGGTTTCCAAATTTTTACAAAATTTTCCATTTTTTTCACAAACACGTCATATTGGATAACTTTTACCACTATAATGAAGTACAATATGTCACAAAAACATTCTCAGAATCAGTGGGATACATTGAAGCGTTCCAGATTTTTTACTTTATGGTCAGAATTATAAATTTGACCTCGTCTTGATGGTGAAAACAGGCTTGGAAAGTAAAGAGGTTAACAAAATCAGCAATTATGACATTGTTTTTAATATTTTGGTTAGCAGGGTTTGCAAATAAACCATTATTGTTAAAATCTGAGATTTGGGCTCTTTATTTTTAGATTTTTGGAACAATGAGAAAAACATGTATTTTTTTTTTTTTTTTTTTACAATGCGTACTAGTCCGACAAGGTGGCGTGGAATAGTACAGTGCATTACAGGGCATTATTTAATTTCAGTGTTGGACTGACAGGTACGAAAGATATACTATTAGATAAAAGGTGGAGATGGAGAGGGACTGACTGAAGACCTCCTTTTGTTCCTTTTCTTGTCAATCACACTATATGCACAAAAGAACTAGCTGCTGTTGGTCTATGTATGCGATGTAGACATAGGGATGAATGCCTCCTTTAGGCTATGTGCACACGTACTGGAACTCTCGCGGAAATCACCGCGAGAATTCCGGAATTCCATTCCGCGGGAAAATCACATTTTAAATTCCCGCAATTTTCCCGCGGAAAAAATAGCATTTTGCAAGGGGTATTAGACTATATAAGAGCATCATACTGTGTATAGGGGAGCTGAACAGGGGGGAGACTCGGGACATTACTAAATGTAAAGTGGGCACTTATTGTTATAGGGGAACTCAGGTTACTGTGGCTGTCAGGGGCACACAGGGCATTATTAGTTTCTAGGGGACAAAATGTGTTTCTAGGGCACTTGCACCCGGCATTACTATACTCTAGAGAGTTGCTTTAGAATTTAGAGGTCACACAGAACCACACAATAGGTGCAGTAATAGAGACACATACGGCAGGAACGGCTCAGTATTGGCGTATCAGCAGGATGAGGAGTGTGTGCAGATTGGGGATAGATGTTGACGGTGCTGAAAATATGAGACGTGAAATGTCTTTGTTATAATCTCTGCAGCTGAGTCCTGGCTGGAGAATTTGTCATGTCGATCTGAGCCAGATGGAAAAGAACGTCCTCTGTAAGTCACCATCTACAACTGTGCTATTATCTCTTACATCGCGGCCGAGTGTCAGCTAATTATCATAGCTGACACCCGGCACAATGTGTCAGGGGCGGTCACGGACCGCCCCCGACACGTTAACCCCTTGCACACCGCGATCAAACACGATCGCGGTGTACCGGGGGTTAAAGGGAAGCATCGGCAGGGAGGGGGCTCCCTCCGTGCTTCCCTGAGCCCCCCACGGCAGCGCAATGTGCAGCGCTGCTGCGGGGGACTCCTTTCCTGCAGGTCCCCGGATCCAATATGGCGACGGGGACCTCCGGGGGCCTGCAGGAAGCTGGCTTCCTCAGTGCCTGCAAAGCGCAGGCATGAGGAAGCCTTTGGCACTGCCTGTGACAGATCGCTGATCTGTCACAGTGATCTGTGATGTGACAGATCAGCGATCTGTCACAGGACAGTGATGTCCCCCCTGGGACATTGTAATAAAGTAAAAAAAAAATTAAAAAAAAGTGTAAAAATAATTTAAAAAAAAAAATCGCCAAATAAATTAAAAAAAAAAAAAAATATTCCCCAATAAATTCATTTTTTGGAAATAAAAAAAAAAACCAAAACAATAAAAGTACACATATTTGGTATCGCCGCGTCTGTAACGACCCGCCCTATAAAACTGTCCCAATAGTTAACCCCTTAAGCGAACCCCTTAAAAAATAAAAATAAAAAACGAAGCAAAAAATAATGATTTATTTTCATACCGCCGAACAAAAAGTGCAATAACGCGCGATCAAAAAGACGCATATAAATATCCATGGTACCGCTGAAAACGTCATCTTGTCCCGCAAAAAATGAGCCACCATACAGCATCATCAGAGAAAAAATAAAAAAGTTATAGCTCGCAGAATAAAGTGATGCAAAAATAATTATTTTTTATATAAAATTGTTTTCATTGCATAAAAGCGACAAAACATAAAAAAACGACCTAAATGAGGTATCGCTGTAACCGTACTGACCTGAAGAATAAAACCGCCTTATAAATTTTACCGCACCCGGAACGGCGTAAACGCACCACCCAAAAATTCATGAAACGCTGGTTTTTGTAAATTCTGAGTCCCAAAAAACGAAATAAAAAGCGATCAAAAAATGTCACATGCCCGAACATGATACCAATAAAAGCGTCAACTCGTCCCGCAAAAAATAAGACCTCACATGACTCGGTGGGTCAAAATATGGAAAAATTATAGCTCTCAATATGTGGTGATGCAAAAACTATTTTTACAATAAAAAGCGTCTTTTAGCGTGCGACAGCTGTCAAACATAAAAACCGCCATAAATAGTAAATCAAACCCCCCGTTATCACCCCCTTAGTTAGGGAAAAATAATAAAATTAAAAAAAGTATTTATTTCCATTTTCCCATTAGGGTTAGGGCTAGGGTTAGGGTTAGAATTGGGGGTTTCCACTATTTGCGCACATCAGGTGCTCTCCAAACGCAACATGGCATCTGATCTCAATTCCAGCCAATTCTGCGTTGAAAAAGTCAAATGGTGCTCCTTCCCTTCCAAGCTCTGCCATGCACCCAGTGTTTTACCCCCTCATATGGGGTATCAGCCTACTCAGGACAATTTGCAAAACAACTTTTGGGGTCCTATTTCTCCTGTTGCCCTTAGGAAAATAAAAATTTTGGGGCAAAAATATCATTTTTGTGGAAAAAAATTTTTTTGTTATTTTCACGCCTGGGCGTTATAAACTTCTGTGAAGCACTTGGGGGTTCAAAGTTCTCACCACACATCTAGATAAGTTCCTTGGGGGGTCTAGTTTCCAAAATGGTGTCATTTGTGGGGGGTTTCCACTGTTTTGGTACATCAGGGGCTTTCCAAACGCGACATGGTGTCTGATCTCAATTCCAGCCAAAAAAGTCAAATGGCGCTGCTTGCCTTCCGAGCTCTGCCATGTGCCCAAATAGTCATTTACACCCACATATGGGGTATCAGCGTACTCAGGACAAATTGCACAATAACTTTTAGGGTCCTTTTACCCTTGGGAAAATAAAAATTGGGGATGAAAAGATCATTTTGTGGAAAAAATATGATTTTTTAATTGTACCGCTGTACATTATAAACTTCTGTGAAGCCCTTGTGGGTTCAAAGTTCTCACCACATATCTAGATAAGTTCCTTAGGGGGTCTAGTTTCAAAAATGGGGTCACTTGTGGGGGGTTTCCACTGTTTAGGTACATCAGGGGCTCTCCAAACGCGACATGGCGTCCGATCAGAATTCCAGCCAATTTTGCATTGAAAAAGTCAAACGGCGCTCCTTCCCTTCTGAGCTCTGCCATGCGCCGAAACAGTGGTTCCCCCCCACATATCAGGTATCAGCGTGCTCAGGACAAATTGCACAATAATTTTTGCAGTCCAATTTCTCCTGTTACCCTTGGTAAAATAAAAAAAATTGAACCTGAAGTAATTTTTTTTGTGAAAAAAAGTTAAATGTTAATTTTTTTTAAATATTCAAAAAATTCCTGTGATGCACCTGAAGGGTTAATAAACTCCTTGAATGTGGTTTTAAGCACCTTAAGGGGTGCAGTTTTTAGAATGGTGTCACTTTTGGGTATTTTCTATCATATAGACCCCTCAAAGTGGCTTTGAATGTGATGTGGTCCGTAAAAATAAAATGGTGTTGCAAAAATGAGAGATCGCTGGTCAACTTTTAACCCTTATATCTTACTAACAAATAAAAATTTTGGTTCCAAAATTGTGCTGATGTAAAGTAAACATGTGGCAAATGTTACTTATTAACTTTTTTGTGTGCCATATCTCTGTGATTTAAGGGCATAAAAATTCAAAGTTGGAAAATTGCGGAATTTTCAAAATTTTCGCCAAATTTCCGTTTTTCTCATAAATAAACGCAAGTTATATGAATGAAATTTTACCACTAACATGAAGTACAATATGTCACGAGAAAACAATGTCAGAATCACCGGGATCCACGGAAGCGTTTCAGAGTTATGACCTCATAAAGGGACAGTGGTCAGAATTGTAAAAATTGGCCCGGTAGTTAACGTGCAAACCACCCTTGGTAGTGAAGGGGTTAAATGCACTTTTGCTTTAAGTATTTAGTTACAGCAGGGTTTTTGCTCATTTTGTCTTTTATAGCTTTTTCATTGAATATAATGTAGACTAAAAAACTAGCCTGAAAAAAAATTGATACATAGAGATGGCAGCCACTAGCTGTTAACATGATAAATATGTAGTAAGAGGAAATATCAGGATGTAAAAAGTAGGGGACAAATACAACCACAACCACCAAGTCAGGGCTAATAATTGGTTTTGACCACAGTGTTCCATTAATATCTTTAGGCAGATGATGAAGGATTTGGTGAGGAGACCAAAACCGCTTTGTGTATGAGCACCATTTAAAATATTCTCGATAAAAGATCCAATTCTTCAAGAAATTGCTCTTGATATTCTATTGGCAGCATGTCTGTTACGTTTCACCCTTATTTCTACATTAATATCAGATAAAATTGCGGCCATTTTTTTGAGTG
Source organism: Dendrobates tinctorius (assembly GCF_039654945.1). Lineage (NCBI taxonomy): Eukaryota > Metazoa > Chordata > Amphibia > Anura > Dendrobatidae > Dendrobates > Dendrobates tinctorius. The sequence continues at coordinate 832,464 of NW_027361997.1, read as the reverse complement.
TTAATAACTTGCTTGTCAGCATACAAAATGCCAGATTAAACTGGATGAAACTTGGCGAATGACAAATGTGACCTGCCTATGGCTGCATGGATGACATCACAATGATGATGACATCAAACCCCTTTGAGTAGCAGCACAGTGACTATTACAACTGTTTTTCCTCAGCAGTTTGGTGAGGAAAGATCTCGCAGCTAGCTTGCTACTAGCGAATTTTTTTTTTTGTCTCTTTTTTACTAGCGCCTTGTTGATGTCTATGACTCAACATTTGGCATTGTATAAGAAGAAAAATCAAACAACATCTTCAAAAGAAGAGAGAGTAATAGTGGCGAGAAGGAAACACCAACAGGTCCAGACATAGAGGATCCAGAGGAAGGATGCAGCCATCAGGTGAGTAAACCTGAAACTGCTACTCATCTGCCAAAAAGAAACTGCCTTCAAGAACTGCAGAACCAGTGGAGAAGGTTAGTAGGATACATAAGGAAGAAGAGCCTCCGCAATAAAAAGAGGAAGGCAATTGTTGGGACGCCAGAATTCAAGAGACACCCCCGAAAATCAGCGTGGATCTTGCGAATGGGAGGTAGAAGACAATAGTGCACCTGTTGAAAACCCAACAATAGAAAGTGCAACGTAGGAAAAATCAATTGAAGAACCTGTTGCGTTTAATGAAGAAAAAGCAACAGTGATGCACCAAGGTGGCATAAAAAGAACCTACATAGAGAGCGGATCCAGCATTACATCTGATGAACAATATCTAGTGCCAATGAAAAAAAACAAAAAATAGATACTGAACATTCTCATACAAAGACCTCAGAATAAGGAGAAATAACCACAATGCCATTAACAGTGGACAAATTCACTTTTCATTATGTTCTTGGATCAGGTTTAATGGGTTGGTGATGCTGGCAACAAAGTTCATACAAAAAGAACATGTTGCCGTAAAAGCAGTTAAAAAAAAAAAAAAAACTATGAAATTAAGAAGTAATAATAGAAAGCAAAATCCTGCAGATGACTCACAAGAGCATCTTTTTAGTTCACGTCTTTGGAGCTTTTCATACTAAGCCCTACCTCTACTATGTCATGGAGCTAGTCACCGGTGGGACCCTCCTTGACCTTCATTGTACAATTTTTAGTGGCAGAGATAATGTGTGGAATACAATTCCTCCATTCCAAAGGCATCATTCACAGAGATCTGAAATATGATAACACATCCTGTTAACCAGCCAAGGCCACATTACAATCACAGATTTTGGATTGTCAATCAGAATAACAAAAGAAGGAGACTTTGATGGGATCACTGCACTGGAAAAAATTATTGGTGAACCATATCTTGCTGCAGAAGGCATAATTATCAATGGCTTGTTGTGAACATCCCTAGAGGTCCTGGGATGGAGACCACTCATTGACATGGCTGAAAACTGAGAAACATCTGAATACTTTAACCCTACAATTGTAGACTTGGTAACTGGGTCTCCTTTATAAGAACAAGTCTCTGAGGTTAGAAATAAAAGGAAACATACGTGAGCATGACTTTTTCACTTCAATTAATTGGGAAGAAGTAGAATCAGGAAAAATGACATCACCACTAAAAATCAGTACTCAAGATGTTACTGATGAGCATGTGACAAGTGAGACACCTGAACCACACAGTAAGGAGAAAGAGGATCCATTCCTTTTGGAACACCAGCAGTTCTTTCAGAACATCTCATTTGTTTGTCCTTGGAGAGCACACTACCACACTGCTCCAATGCACCCAGATGATTCACCTGTCTGCCCCTCCATTACCTGTCCAGCTAAGCCAAGGGACTGATCTACCTGGATATTGTGGAGGACTGCTCTCAGGCCCATCAAAAAACAGCTATAAAGCCTGAGCACAAGATCTATTCAATCAGTCTGTTCACCACTCTAAATGCAGTTATGTATACCAATTACAGAATAGTTTTCAAAATTTCAAATTTTTAACATTTTTAAAAATAGTTCCTTTTTGTTCCGACTATAGTAAACTTATTTGGGCCGCAGGGTGTGCACCCCCAGATTTAGACTGATATTAGTTACTTTATTTTTCAAAATTATAACAGTCCAATGTGATAAGGATTGAGCATTTGCCGAGGCGGGCAGATGCCCGGTGGGATGGCAGGTCCCCACCACAAAGTGGGCTGCCAGCCCTTTAAACCCTTCCCGACCTGTGACACAGCGTATGCGTCATGAAAGTCGGTGCCAATCCGACCCATGACGCATACCCTGTGTCATGAATTCAAAGCTCCCCTGTGGGTCGGGTGACCGGGGTCAATGAAAGGTCACCTGACCCGCAGATACAGGGGGCTTTGTAATTCACCACAGGGGGCGTGACTTCGCCCCCACGTGGCTACGATTGCTCTGATTGGCTGTTAAAAGTGAAACAGCCAATCAGAGCGATAGTAATATTTCATCAATGAAAATTGATGAAATATTACAATCCAGCCATGGCCGATGCTGCAGTAGCATCGGACATGGCTGGAGACACCGATTCGACCACCCCCCACCGGCGATCGCCCCCCCGCCACTGAATGACAGCAGCGATCTGCCGCAGCTGTCATCTGCCCCCCCTCCCATTCCCTCCGCTCCCCGCCAGCTTCCGATAACCCCCTCACCCCCCCCGGCACCTTCTAAGTCCCCCTGTCGCTCCCTGTGTCCGGCGGGTCCAGTTCATGGGCGCCGCCATCTTGGAAAATGGCGGGCGCATGCGCAGTGCGCCCGCCCGAATCTGACAGCTGCAGATTCCATTATTTCATTTTGATCACTCTCACAGTGATCAAAATGAAATGAAAAGTAAATGAACCCCCCGATTATCACCCCCATAGGTAGGCATAACTAATAAAATAAAGAAAATATTTTTATTTTTCCATTAGGGTTAGGGTTGGAAAGAGGGTTAGGGTTGGAAAGAGGGTTAGGGTTGGAATTAGGGTTAGGCTTGTGGTTAGGGTTAGGATTAGGGGTGTGTTGGGGTTAGCGTTGGGATTAGGGTTAGGGATGTGGTTAGGGTTGGAGTTAGAATTGATGGGTTTCCACTGTTTAGGCACATCAGGGGGTCTCCAAACGCGATATGGTGCAACCATTGATTCCAGCCAATTTTGCATTCAAAAAGTCAAACGGTGCTCCCTCCCTTCCAAGCCCCGACGTGTGCCCAAACAGTGGTTTACCCCCACATATGGGGTATCAGCGTACTAAGGAAAAATTGCACAACAACTTTTGGGGACTAATTTTTCCTGTTACCCTTCGGAAAATAAAAAAATTGGGGGATAAAAAAATATTTTTGTGGAAAAAAAAATGATTTTTTCATTTTCACGTCTCTGAATTATAAACTTCTGTGAAGCACTTGGGGATTGAAAGTGCTCACAACACATCTACATAAGTTCCTTGGGGGGTCTAGTTTTCAAAATGGGGTCACTTGTGGGGGGTTTCCACTGTTTAGGCACATCAGGGGCTTTGCAAATGTAATGACGACTGCAGACTATTCCATCAAAGTCTGCATTTCGAAACGTCACTACTTCCATTCCGAGCCCTGACGTGTGCCCAAACAATGGTTCCCCCACACATATGGGGTATCAGCGTACTCAGGACAAACTGGACAACAACTTTTGGGGTCCAATTTATCCTGTTACCCTTGTGAAAATAAAAAATTGCGAGCTAAAAATTCATTTTTTGAGGGAAAAATTTTTTTATTTTCATGGCTCTGCGTTACAATCTTCTGTGAAGCACTTCGGGGTTCAAGTTGCTCACCACACATCTAGGCAAATTCCTTATGGGGTCTAGTTTCCAAAATGGGGTCACTTGTGGGGGGTTTCCATAGTTTAAGTACATCAAGGGCTCTGCAAATGTAACATGATGCCCGCAGACCATTCCATCAAAGTCTGCATACCAAAACGTCACTACTTCCCTTCCGAGCCCTGACGTGTGCCCATACAATGGTCATCCCCCACATATGGGGTATCAGCGTACTCAGGACAAACTGGACAACAACTTTAGGGCTCCAATTTATCCTGTTACCCTTGTGAAAAAAAAATTGCGGGCTAAAAATCTTTTTTTTTTTTTTTAGGAAAAAAATGATTTTTTATTTTCACGGCTCTGCGTTATAAAGTTCTGTGAAGCACTTGGGGCTTCAAGGTGCTCAACACACATCTAGGTAAGTTCCTTGGGGGGTCTAGTTTCCAAAATGGGGTCACTTGTGGGGGGTTTCTACTGTTTAGGCACACAGGGGCTCAGCAAATATAACATGACTCCCGCAGACCATTCCATCAAAGTCAGCATTTCAAAATGTCACTACTTCCCTGCTGAGCCCCAACGTGTGCCCAAACCGTGGTTCCCCCCCACATATGGGGTACCAGCGTACTCAGGACAAACTGGACAACAACTTTTGGGGTCCAATTTATCCTGGTACCCTTGTGAAAATAAAAAATTGCCGACTAAAAAGATTTTTTATTTTCACTGCTCTGCATTATAAACTTCTGTGAATCACCTGGGGGTTCAAAGTGCTCACTATGCATCTAGATAAGTTCCTTAGGAGTCTAGTTTCCAAAATGGGGTCATTTGTGGGGGAGCTCCAAAGTTTAGGCACACAGGGGCTCTCCAAACACGACATGGTGTCCACTAACGATTGGAGCTAATTTTCATTTTGAAAAGTCAAATGGCGCTCATTCCCTTCTGTGCCCTGCTGTGCGCCCAAACAGTGCCCCCCCCCCCACCCCCACATATGGGGTACCAGCGTACTCAGGACAATCTGGACAACAACTTTTGTGGTCCAATTTCTCCTGTTACCCTTGTGAAGATAAAAAATAGCGTGCTAAAAAATCATTTTTGAGGGAAAAAAATGATTTTTTATTTTCACTGCTCTGTTATAAACTTTTGTGAAGCACTTGGGGGTTCAAAGTGCTCACTACACATCTAGATAAGTTCCTTAAGGGGTCTAGTTTCCAAAATGGTGTCACTTGCGGGGGAGCTCCAATGTTTAGGCACACATGGGCTCTCCAAACGCGACATGGTGTCCGATAACGATTGGAGCTAATTTTCCATTCAAAAAGTCAAATGGTGCTCCTTCCCTTCTGGGCCCTGCCGTCCACCCAAACAGTGGTTTATGACCACATATGAGGTATTGGTGTGCTCAGGAGAAATTGTCCAACAAATTTTAGGATCCATTTTATCCTGTTGCCCATGTGAAAATGAAAAAACAGAGGCTAAAAGATAATTTTTGTGAAAAAAAAAAAGTACTTTTTCTTTCTTACGGATCAATTTGAGAAGCACCTGGGGGTTCAAAGTGATCAGTATGCATCTAGATAAGTTCCTTGAAGGGTCTAGTTTCCAAAATGGGGTCACTTGTGGGGGAGCTCCAGTGTTTAGGCACACAGCGACTCTCCAAACGCGACATGGCAAGCGCTAAATATTCCAGCATATTTTCCACTCAAAAAGTCAAATGGCGCTCCTTCCCTTCTGAGCCCTGCCGTGCGCCCAAACAGTGGTTTATGACCACATATGAGGTATCGGTGTACTCAGGGGAATTTGCCCAACAAATTTTACAATCCATTTTATCCTGTTGCCCATGTGAAAATGAAAAAATTGATGCTGAAAGAAAATTTGTGTTGGAAAAATTAATATGTCCATTTTTTTCTTCCACATTGCTTTAGCTGCTGTGAAACACCTGAAGAGTTAATAATCTTCTTGAATGTGGTTTTGAGTAGCTTGAGGTGTTCAGTTTTTAGAATGCTGTCACTTTTGGGTATTTTCTGCCATATAGACCCCTCAAAGTGACTTCAAATGTGAGGTGGTCCCTAAAAAAAATGGTTTTGTAAATTTTGTTGTAAAAATGAGAAATCACTGGTCAACTTTTAACCCTTATAACTTCCTAACAAAAAAATATTTTGCTTCCAAAATTTTCGCCAAATTTCTGATTTTTTCACAAATAAACGCAAAATTTATCGACCTAAATTTACCACTAACATGAAGCCCAATATGTCACGAAAAAACAGTCTCGGAATCGCTAGGATGCGTTGAAGCGTTCCAGAGTTATTACCTCATAAAGGGACACTGGTCAGAATTGCAAAAAATGGCCAGGTCATTAAGGTCAAAATAGGCTGGGTCATGAAGGGGTTAAATCTTCTGTGTGAAGGACCTATGTGTGCGCGCTGTTTAGTTGCACGTGCTGACGTGTGTGTGTGTATATATATATATATATATATATATATATATATATATATATATATATATACACATACATATACACACACACATACACAGTTGTGGCCAAAAGTATTGACACCCCTGCAATTCTGTCAGATAATACTCAGTTTCTTCCTGAAAATGATTGCAAACACAAATTCTTTATTATTATCTTCATTTAATTTGTCTTAAATGAAAAAACACAAAGAATTGTCCTAAAGCCAAATTGGATATAACTCCACACCAAACATAAAAAAGAGGGTGGACAAAAGTATTGGCACTGTTCGAAAAATCATGTGATGCTTCTCTAATTTGTGTAATTAACAGCACCTGTAACTTACCTGTGGCACCTAACAGGTGTTGGCAATAACTAAATCACACTTGCAGCCAGTTGACATGGATTAAAGTTGACTCAACCTCTGTCCTGTGTCCTTGTGTGTACCACATTGAGCATGGAGAAAAGAAAGAAGACCAAAGAACTGTCTGAGGACTTGAGAAACCAAATTGTGAGGAAGCATGAGCAATCTCAAGGCTACAAGTCCATCTCCAAAGACCTGAATGTTCCTGTGTCTACCGTGCGCAGTGTCATCAAGAAGTTTAAAGCCCATGGCACTGTGGCTAACCTCCCTAGATGTGGATGGAAAAGAAAAATTGACGAGATTTCAACGCAAGATTGTGCAGATGTTGGATAAAGAACTTCGACTAACATCCAAACAAGTTCAAGCTGCCCTGCAGTCCGAGGGTACAACAGTGTCAACCCGTACTATCCGTCAGCATCTGAATGAAAAGGGACTGTATGGTAGGAGACCCAGGAAGACCCCACTTCTTACCCCGAGACATAAAAAAGCCAGGCTGGAGTTTGCTATAACTTACCTGAAAAAGCCTAAAATGTTTTGGACGAAAGTTCTCTGGTCAGATGAGACAAAAGTAGAGCTTTGTGGGCAAAGGCATCAACATAGAGTTTACAGGAGAAAAAAGAGACATTCAAAGAAAAGAACACGGTCCCTACAGTCAAACATGGCGGAGGTTCCCTGATGTTTTGGGGTTGCTTTGCTGCCTCTGGGACTGGACCACTTGACCGTGTGCATGGCATTATGAAGTCTGAAGACTACCAACAAATTTTGCAGCATAATGTAGGGCCCAGTGTGAGAAAGCTGGGTCTCCCTCAGAGGTCATGGGTCTTCCAGCAGGACAATGACCCAAAGCACACTTCAAAAAGCACTAGAAAATGGTTTGAGAGAAAGCACTGGAGACTTCTAAGGTGGCCAGCCATGAGTCCAGACCTGAATCCCATAGAATACCTGTGGAGAGATCTAAAAATGGCAGTTTGGAGAAGGCACCCTTCAAATATCAGGGACCTGGAGCAGTTTGCCAAAGAAGAATGGTCTAAAATTCCAGCAGAGCATTGTAAGAAACTCATTGATGGTTACCAGAAGCGGTTGGTCGCAGTTATTTTGGTTAAAGTTTGTGCAACCAAGTATTAGGCTGAGGGTGCCAATACTTTTGTCTGGCCCATTTTTGGAGTTTTGTGTGAAATTATCAATGTTTTGCTTTTTGCTTCATTCTATTTTGTGTTTTTTAATTTAAGACAAATTAAATGAAGATAATAATACCAAAGAATTTGTGTTTGCAATCATTTTCAGGAAGAAACTGAGTATTATCTGACAGAATTGCAGGGGTGTCAATACTTTTGGCAACAACTGTAATCACAGTATCACCTATATAATGTATATTCAGCATTCTATGTACATTATATCATATATATATATAGGCGATACTGCTACTGATGTGTATATACATTATATATAGGTGGTACTGGAGGAAGACACGTAGTGTCGAAACATGTCACCCAAAAGGGACTGACTAAATGCAAAATTGTTACTGAAGAAACATGGAACCTTTTTAATGGAAAAATAAATTATATTTTACTCTATGATTGGACTGATCGCTGGAGAAATACTATTTCTTTGCAAGGATTTATCCCAATCCGTTTTCCGTGCGAACTGCTACCACAGGCTGGACTTATTCCAGGTTTTCTTCAAAGCAGTGAGCTGGCTGTGCCCCAAAAAATTTATATATATATATATTTTTTTTTTTCAGGTGAGTTACATGTGCTGTTAATTACACAAAATAGAGAAGCATCACGATTTTTCGAACAGTGCCAATACTTTTGTCCACCCTCTTTTTTATGTTTGGTGTGGAATTATATCCAATTTGGCTTTAGGACAATTCTTTTTGTGTTTTTTCATTTAACACAAATTAAATGAAGATAATAATACCAAAGAATTTGTGTTTGCAATCATTTTCAGGAAGAAACTGAGTATTATCTGACAGAATTGCAGGGGTGTCAAAACTTTTGGCCACAACTGTATATACAGAAGTAACAGCCTGTCACCTATATATGGCAGGCGCGGAACTGCACAAGGAGCGTGCCTCTGACTATGGAGCCCATCTAACAGACAATAAAATACAGCCAGCGCCTGGTCCCCCCCTTGCACCAATCCCCTCGGTGAGGCACTAATTGGGATGTCCCTGCCGGCCAATGGTTCTTAAAGGGGAATGGTCCTACGGCCACACCTACAGGGGTTAAAGCAAGGTGTCCGTGCCATTAACTTCCTCTTTCCCTCCCGGCGTACACCTGGAAGCTATTGTGCAGCATGTCTGACGAGTGGATCGAGGCCCTGATGCAGAGAGCAACACAGGAAGGTGAGCACTGGACCCAAGCTTTGATTAGCAGCCTGAGTGCTAACCACCTTGGGCCCTCTGCCATCCCTTTTCCCTATGGCTGCTCCTGCCACGGTGGCGCCACCTGTCTCCCCAGGGTCACTCACTGCAGTCCTCCCCCCTGGGCACATCGGCGGCCCTGCATGTAGCCACAGCCCAAGCCCGGCGTTCAGCAGCCCCTGCAGCACAGCGCCGATGCCAGCCTCCCCTGCTCGGGTCCTGTTCCCGCGCGCCTCCACCCTCATTGCGTCCACTCACCCAGGCTTTCCGGTTAGGCCCCCTCTCCCGAGCTGTTCCTGTCTCCTGACCCCTGGCATACAGAGCGCTTGCAGGTCGGGGATGCGGCCTCCTCCATGCCGTGAGCTCCCCGGAAGCAGGCCGGGAAGCGTCAGTCCCGGGTTCCTGCTGGCTCCGCCCACTGCCCAGCAGCAGAGCCAAGCCCCGCCCACTCCATTACATCATTTCTGGTCCCCGCAGCGTCGGAAAAGTCCTGGCCAGGTCTCCACGCTACCCCTGGCAGGCACAGGGGTACCTGGACAAAACTGCAGCTGGTGAGCGCCCTGTTCGGTCTAACCAGACCGATCAGAGCGCTCCACAGCTGCACAATGCAGATTACTGTGACATATCACTAGTGGCACCAAGCACACTGACAATTACACATCCCCCACAGCCCAAGTACCTAATGAAGATGTCCCATTAACCCCTGCCCCGCCATATCCCAGCACTGAGTACATTAATCCCATAACCGCCCCCTTACTAAGCAGCAGGACGGGACCCACTACGGCCAGTGTCTGCAAATGATATAACCCCCCCCGAGACTCAACATAACGGCGGACACAGGCGTAGACCCCACACATCCTCTCAATCTACCTCCAGCAGCCCCCGTCACCATTCCCGCTACCCCTCAATGTCCCTCCTGTTTCTGACACAGACGCAGCTCGCATGGGAGCAGCCGCAGATCGTGGGCCTCAGGATGGCTTACATCAGCCACATCCAAAGGGTCCGACACATCCCAGTCCCAAAGTCCAGAGGGCTGATATCGGGTACGCGACAAACGCACTAAGTCGCGTGCACCCTCCAGGCCTTTCAGCCTGGGAGAACCATCCGCCACGGCTTCCAGCCACACCAGCTGCCATGAAGGCGCGCAAGACAGAGCCGTAATTCCGCCATCACATGGTTATACTCAGGCTCGAGCGCACGACAGTCCGTCATGCGCTCCATCGTTGGCTAACAACCAGGAATACGCATCTCAAGCTTCCCTGGTTTCCAGTCAACGCATCTGCCAGTCCACCGCTATAGCGGGAGCTAGTTTCCCCATCCTGTGACATCACCCCATCAACATTAGTGGGAGCCGGGGTTCCTCCAGGATCGGTGATCACAACTCCAGAGTCACACAACGGTGAGTGTTCAAAAACTGGCTGGGAACTATTAGACTATGGGGATAACGTAAAAGAAAGGGAGCTAACCTCAGCGATAAAGGACCTAATTCTACACCTATCGCATCTGAGCGGTACAGTGGGGAACACTACAACAACACAGTCAGCGAGTCTACACAAAGACGCCTTCTTCTGCGGGATCAGCCCGCTAGGCGCTCACATAGATCAGGAGACTAGGAAAAAAATCTGGAACAATGATTATGTTGACTTATGGTCACTGTTATCAGCTGACCAACAAACAGTAGATAAAACTAACAAACGGGGATATGATAGGAATAGATCAAAAATAGCATTAACTATGAATAATTGGCTTCAGGCCTTCACAGTATTGGGCTGTATTATGGGCCAGAAGCATCCGGAACGCTGCTGCAAATTATTTATATATCAAGACATGATATATAGTTCATACAAATCGCATGGCGGTTCAGCCTGGCGTCAGTATGACGAGGAGTTCCGCAGGCGGCTGGCCCTACGGCCCCATCTAGGCTGGGGAGTTAAAGCGACAGACGTATGGCTGCGTCTGATGCTGTCACAGAAGCAGCCCCCCTTTTCATCTACGACCACTAATTACTCCGCAGCTGCAGGTCAAAACTCAGTGGTCATACGAAAACCCGGGGCCTGCTGGCTGTTTAACGAGGGAAACTGCCGTTTCCACGCGCTATGCAAATTCAGACATGATTGCTCAAGCAACCCAGCATCAAGGTGCACTCGACAGCCATACAAAGCGCCTGCAAGGCAGAACCCCAGTGAGCGTAAACGCGATGGCCCCCTGGCTAGATCTCTACCCCACTAAAAAAGCGGCACAACAACTATTATCAGGTTTTACGGACGGCTTTTTTTTTATCCCTTTCAAGTTTACAAGAACGCCAACCCTATCCGATAACTTAAAATCTGCTCGTGAATTCCCCGAAATCCTAAGACAAAAAATATAAAACGACGTGGAATTAGGGAGAATAGCAGGCCCCTTTCAGTCACTGCTCTTCAAAAATATCAAAATATCGCCATTAGGCATTATGCCAAAAAAAAATAACCCAGTAAATACCACCTAATCCATCATTTGTCTCATCCAAAGGGTGAATCTGTTAATGACGCCATCTCCCCAGAAGAAGCTTCTGTCACGTACGCGTCTTTCGATAAGGCGGTAGAACTAGTCCGGGCAGCCGGACCCGGCACCCTGCTGGCTAAATCCGACATAGAATCAGCATTCCGTTTACTACCGGTGCACCCCGAATGTTACCACCTACTGGGCTGCAAAGTGGACCAGCACTATTATTTTGATATGTGCTTACCAATGGGATGTTCCATCTCATGTCACTATCTCGAGTTATTTAGTACCTTCTTGGATTGGGTAGTTCGGTACGAAACAGGCAGCAAATCCCTAATTCACTACCTCGACGATTTTTTGTTCGTCGGCCCCAGAAATTCTAAACTCTGCTACTACCTAGTAGAGAAATTCAAAACTATCTCACGGCAATTCGGCGTACCATTGTCCCCCGAAAAAACAGAAGGACCATGCAATATTTTGCCTTTCTTAGGCATTGAAATAGACACCAATTCGATGGTTTTCCGCTTACCGGCGGATAAAATACAAAAAGCACAGCAGATGTTGGAAGGCTTCTGCAAAGTTAACAAAGTAACACTCCAGCAAATGCAGTCATTATTGGGTCTACTGACGTTCGCCTGCCGCGTAATGCCAGTCGGCAGGGCTTTCTCGCGCAGACTATCATTGGCAACTAAAGGCGCTTCTCAGCCCGGCCATAAAATTAGGCTCACTCACGCGTTAAAAGCAGATTTAGTAGTATGGCAGACATTCCTGCAATCGTACAACGGTCACAGATGTGTTATGGCTAGAGAGACTGCAAGCAAGGACTTGGGGCTGGCAATAGGGTCGAGCAAAAAAGAGGGTTTTGCGGCAATCTACAAAAACCAATGGTGCAAAAACGACTGGCTGGAGCTGTGGACCACATCGAGCTGGGGTCACGAACCAGCCCTATGGGAGATATTTGCAAAAGTGGTGGCTGTTGAGATATGGGCTAATCAGTTTAAAAATAACAACATTCACTTCCAAACAAAAAATAAGAAAACAGCAAGGTGTCTAAACCACATGTCATCTTCATCAGGGGTGGATTAAGGGTAGCCAGGGCCCGGGGCAGTTCAGACTCTGTGGGCCCCCCTCGTCACGTGACGGGGGTCACGAATCGTAGAGCCACACTCTACATAGAGAATAATGGGGCCTCCAGCACCGACCTCCACCCGCAGAGCCACACTCTACATAGAGAATAATGGGGCCTCCAGCACCGACCTCCACCCGCAGAGCCCCACTCCACTTAGAGAATAATGGAGCCTCCAGCACCGACCTCCACCCGCAGAGCCCCACTCCACATAGAGAATAATGGAGCCTCCAGCACCGACCTCCACCCGCAGACCCGCACTCCACATAGAGAATAATGGAGCCTCCAGCACCGACCTCCACCCGCAGAGCCACACTCTACATAGAGAATAATGGAGCCTCCAGCACCGACCTCCACCCGCAGAGCCACACTCCACATAGAGAATAATGGAGCCTCCAGCACCGACCTCCACCCGTAGAGCCGCACTCCACATAGAGAATAATGGGGCCTCCAGCACCGACCTCCACACGCAGAGCCGCACTCCACATAGAGAATAATGGAGCCTCCAGCACCGACCTCCACCCGCAGAGCCCCACTCCACATAGAGAATAATGGAGCCTCCAGCACCGACCTCCACCCGCAGAGCCGCACTCCACATAGAGAATAATGGAGCCTCCAGCACCGACCTCCACCCGCAGAGCCCCACTCCACATAGAGAATAATGGAGCCTCCGGCACCGACCTCCACCCGCAGAGCCGCACTCCACATAGAGAATAATGGAGCCTCCAGCACCGACCTCCACCCCCAGAGCCGCACTCCACATACATGGCTGTTCTCAGTGCTCTGTGCTGTGCGCACAGGACCTGTGATGAGGTCACAGGAGGGGAGGAGACAGGGGTCACATGATCGGGGGCCTGACACCTTCCCTCCTGTGATCTCATCACAAGCCTTTGCACGCTACCAGCAGCATCAGCGTTCACGCTACTTGTAGATGCTGCTGGTAGCAGAGCACATAATGCCGCCCCCACGGTCACTCACTTTTAGGTGGGGAGAAGATGGAGTGCCATTGCAGCAGCCAGCAGGAATGTGGTGGGGGCCCCCTTAGAAGCTCTTGTGGTGGGGGCCCCGGGGCTGAAGCCCCGCCTGCCCTGCCTATAATCCGGCCCTGCGCGGTGGCGGATTATAATGGGGCAATTTACTGGCCTGGGCTGTGGGCCCCTTAACCCCACTGGGCAACTGCCCAAATTGACCTCATTATAATCCGCCACTGATCTTCATCCTTGCCCATACTTGCTCTATTACATCGCCTAGCACTGCTATGCCTACAAAACAATATTTGGTGTAGAGCCACCGTTGTGGCGGAAGTAGACGACAATATTATTAACGCATTGTTATTTTCCAATTGGCAGGCTATCAGAATCCAGCATCCCAACGCGCAACCACGGGGGTATTCAGTGTCCACTATCCCTGTGAGACATAGTGGCCAATCACTTTAGAAAAAACAAAAACAAAAAACCTGAGGGCACTACCAATAACTAAGGGGGACTGCTGACCACACACATAATTAGATATACAACCAACAAGAGAAAAGTGTGTATAATGGACGCGATCAACCCCATGGTCATAACCACAATATAACACAAAAATATATAAACAAATGAATAAATTTTATTAACACAAAAAATTCCACACAAAGAGTGACATTGATAAGAATAAAAACAATTAAAAAAGGCCTGGACAAATTGCAAGGTTCTAAAATAAAAACCTAATGCTCCACTCCTCCACGATGCTAAGGCAAAGGGTTTGCATACACAACATAGAAAAAGATTTTCCAGCGTCTCCAGGAGATAAAATAACAATTGCTCATCGCAATACGAGGCGGTCCTCATATCTGCAGCTTTTGTGATCGCCTTTTTCGGAACATTGCGCATTCGTGAATTACTACCACAGTCAAAAAACGCGTCGGAAGGTGGCCTAATTAATGAGGACATAGTCATATGCAGCGACGCTCTGCGCATTCGGGTGAGGAAATCCAAGTGCAATCCCACTGGTAGGGGCTCATGGGTTCTGTTTAACACATCAAATGGCCCAGTTTGCCCGCTAAAGATCGTCAAAAGATACGCCGTAATAAAACACGCAAGTAGATTTTTCTTCACTCATACAAACGGCTCCCCTCTGACCAAGTACCAATTCCAAGCAATTTTCAAGCTATGCTTAGAAATAAAACGGCGCAAATCCGAAAGAGTACAGGACACATTTTTTCCGAATCGGGGCAGCCACAGAAGCAGCTAGGGCAGGAGTGCCAGAGGCCGAGGTGCAGAGAATGGGTCGTTGGAAATCCGCATGCTTCGCCAGATACATAAGACCTGATTTGATGAATTAACATATGTTATCTCTTACAGGAGTTGAAGTTTGGGTTGTAGGACATTCCTATGTCTATTGGGCAGAAAAAAGGGCCAAACTGCGTCCGGGAGGAAGGAAACTTGGCCTCCCGGGCCTAGAGGTTAACTGGAGGGGTATCAGAGGCCTCCAGTGGAAGCAGGTGTTCAAAGAGATGGTTGACATTTCAAGGAGGGCAAAGCGCCCGGTGATAATGGTGTTACATGCGGGTGGCAATGATCTTGGCGAGCAAAAGGTGGCTGATCAGTATAAATGGATGACAACGGATACAGAACGGTCACCTGTTTATTCACAAATATGATTTTGGTGTGGTCAGAGATGATACCACGGGCTGTCTGTCGTGGCGCAAGAGATAAAAAAGCCATAGAGTGCACAAGGAGGAAACAACTCCAGGATGGGAAAATTTGTGACAGGAAAAGGCGGTATCATTATCCGTCACCACCAGTTGCAAGGGGATAACACAAGACTATTAAGACCGGACGGAGTTCACTTGACGGTCATTGGCCTCGATACTTTTCTGTCTGATTTACAGGATGGGGTTGAACAGGCCCTATCGCTGATGGGTGGTGGTCGGAGTCCCAGGTAGGTTATACACTGTGTTCCAAATTATTATGCAAATTGGATTTAAGTGTCATAAAATTGTAATTTTTTGTTTTTCAAATAAACTCATAGATGGTATTGTGTATCAGGGCTCTTTGGATCACTGAAATCAATCTCAAATGCCTGTCATAATTAGTTTACCAGGTGCGCCCAATTAAAGGAAAACTACTTAAGAATGATGTTCCACATTATTAAGCAGGGCACAGGTTTCAAGGAATTTAGGAAAGAAAAAGGATCTCTCTGCTGCTGAAAAGCATCAAATAGTGTAATGCCTTGGTCAAGAGATAAAAACATTAGATATTTCCCAAAAATTTAAACGTGATCATCGTACTGTTAAGAGATTTGTGGTTGATTCTGAGCACAGACATGTTTGTGCTGATAAAGGCAGAATGAGGAAGGTTTCTGCCAGGCAAGTTCATCGGATTAAGAGAGCGGCTGCTAAAAAGCCATTACAAACCAGCAAACAGATATTTAAAGCTGCTGGTGCCTCTGGAGTCCCTCGAACCTCAAGGTGTAGGATCCTTCAAAGGCTTGCTGTGGTGCATAAACCTACTATTCAGCCACCCCTAAACAGTGTTCACAAGCAGAAATGGTAGCAGTGGGCCCAGACATACATGAAGACTAATTTTCATACAGTCCTGTTTACTGATGAGTGTTGAGCAACCCTGGATGGTCCAGATGGATGGAGTAGTGGATGGTTGGTGGATGGCCACTATCTCCCAACAAGGCTGCGACATCAGCAAGGAGGTGGAAGAGTCATGTTTTGGGCCGGAATCATGGGGAAACAGCTGGTAGGGCTCTTTAAGGTTCCTGAAGGTGTGAAAATGACCTCTGCAAAGTATATCGAGTTTCTGACTGACAGCTGTCTTCCATGGTATAAGAAGCAGAAATGTGCCTTCAGGAGCAAAATCCTCTTCATGCATGACAATGCACCATCTCATGCTGCAAAGAATACCTCTGAGTCATTGACTGCTATGGGCATAAAAGGAGATAAACTCATGGTGTGGCCACCATCTTCCCCTGACCTCAATCCTATAGAGAACCTTTGGAGTATCATCAAGCAAAAGATCTATGAGGGTGGGAGGCTGGTCACATCAAAACAGCAGCTCTGGGAGGCTATTCTGACTTCATGCAAAGAAATACAAGCAGAAACTCTCCAAAAACTCACAAGTTCAATGGATGCAAGAATTGTGAAGGTGATGTCACAGAAGGGTTCCTATGATAGCATGTAACTTGGCCTGTTAGGATGTTTTGGAGTTAAATAGCTTTTTTGTTCAGTGAATGTGACCTCCTAATGCTGCAAATTCCACAAATGAGCATTTTCAGTTCTTTAAAACAGATCAAATGTTTAGAAATTCTACTGTGCATACTAATTTGGAACAGTGCAATTTGAGTTTTTATTCATTTTGGAGATTATACTGTTATCACTGGGAGGTTTCTTCAACAAAATTCGATGTATACTCTAACTGGTAATGACTTTTATTAGACGGACTGTCATTTGTACCCACTATTTAGGAAAATCATAGAAAAATATCATTTGCATAATAATTTGGAACAGTGCAATTTGAGTTTTTATTCATTTTGGAGATTATACTGTTATCATTGGGAGGTTTCTTCAACAAAATTCGATGTATACTCTAACTGGTAATGACTTTTATTAGACTGACTGTCATTTGTAATTTGTACTGACTATTCAGGAAAATCATAGAAAAATATCATTTGCATAATAATTTGGAACACAGTGTACACAGGACCCTCTGTGGCGGTACAAGAGGAGGAGGGCAAAGGTTCGTAACCGCTCGTTGGGCCAACTCGCCTGTCAATCGTGGACAGGATATCGGCGCGAGCCGCCCGTTACGAAGTGTAATTGCCTTTCTCCGATTATGCAATTAATAAACTGTGACCGACCTGTGCAACCCACCTAGGATTGTCTGTTTCATTATGGGTATTGGAGCGGGGGGGGGGTCACTGGTTACGACACACAGGTCTCAACAGTCTTGTATATACAGCAGTCTATGTACATTATATAGACAATACTGCTACAGATGTATACTCTTTATATATAGGTGACACTGCTGTGCATATGCACTGCTCAAAAAAATAAAGGGAACCTGGAGGTTAGCGTGCACTCAAGTCCAATGGCGAGGTGCAGGTGTAACGGACCAGTAGGTCCTATTACCAATAATAGTCTAATTCACCGCACACTCAGAGGGATTTATGCAAATAAGTGCTCATTTTATTATATACAAAACATGTGGGAGCCAAACAAGAATATATAGCACGAAGTAGAAGCGATATAATTAACACGACGTTTCGGCTCAGTCCGAGCCTTTATCACTTTTATCGCTGCAAATAAAAAGAAATCCATCAGAGAATGCAAACATAGAGAGAAGAGATTACAACACCATATAAAATCCATACAAAATCCAAAATAATCCCAATATATTACAGTGGTAAAAATATATACAAGATATATACAAATAGAGTCATATGTAAAAGTTTGGGCACCCCTATCAATGTTAACCTTTTTTCTTTATAACAATTTTGGTTTTTGCAACAGCTATTTCAGTTTCATATATCTAATTACTGATGGACTCAGTTATATTTCTGGATTCAAATGAGGTTTATTGTACTAACAGAAAATGTTCAATCTGCATTTAAACAAAACTTGTCCGGTGCAAAAGTATGGGCACCTCAACATAAAAGTGACATTAATATTTTGTAGATCCTCCTTTTGCAAAAATAACAGCCTCTAGTTGCTTCCTGCAGCTATTAATGAGTTCCTGGATCCTGGATGAAGGTATTTGTGACCATTCCTGTTTACAAAACAATTCCAGTTCAGTTAAGTTTGATGGTCGCCGAGCATGGACAGCCCGCTTCAAATCATCCACAGATGTTCAATGATATTCAGGTCTGGGGACTGGGATGGCCATTCCAGAACATTGTAATTGTTCCTCTGCATGAGTGCCTGAGTAGATTTGGAGCGGTGTTTTGGATCATTGTCTTGCTGAAATATCCATCCCCTGCGTAACTTCAACTTTGTCACTGATTCTTGCACATTATTGTCAAGAATCTGCTGATACTGAGTTGAATCCATGCGACCCTCAACTTTAACAAGATTCCCGGTGCCGGCATTGGCCACACAGCCCCAAAGCATGATGGAACCTCCACCAAATTTTACTGTGGGTAGCAAGTGTTTTTCTTGGAATGCTGTGTTTTTTAGCCTCCATGCATAACGCCTTTTTGTATGACCAAACAACTCAATCTTTGTTTCATCAGTCCACAGGACCTTCTTCCAATATGTAAATGGCTTGTCCAAATGTGCTTTTGCATACCTCAGGCGACTCTTTTTGTGGCGTGCTTGCAGAAACAGCTTCTTTCCCATAACTCTCCCATACAGCTTCTCCTTGTGCAAAGTGCGCTGTATTGTTGACCGATGCACAGTGACACCATCTGCAGCAAGATGATGCTGCAGGTCTTTGGAGGTGGTCTGTGGATTGTCCTTGACTGTTCTCACCATTCTTCTTCTCTGCCTTTCTGATATTTTTCTTGGCCTGCCACTTCTGGGCTTAACAAGAACTGTACCTATGTTCTTCCATTTCCTTACTATGTTCCTCACAGTGGAAACTGACTGGTTAAATCTCTGAGACAACTTTTTGTATCCTTCCCCTGAAAAGCTATGTTGAATAATCTTGGTTTTCAGATCATTTGAGAGTTGTTTTGAGGAGCCCATGATGCCACTCTTCATAGGAGAATCAAATAGGAGAACTACTTGCAAGTGGCCACCTTAAATACCTTTTCTCATTATTTGATACACCTGGCTATGAAGTTCAAAGCTCAATGAGGTTACAAAACCAATTTAGTGCTTCAGGAAGTCAGTAAAAAGTAGTTAGGAGTGTTCAAATCAAGAAAATGATAAGGGTGCCCATACTTTTGCACCAGACAAATTTTGTTTAAATGCAGATTGCACATTTTCTATTAGTACAATAAACCTCATTTGAATCCAGAAATATAACTGAGTCCATCAGTAATTAGATACATGAAACTGAAATAGCTGTTGCAAAAACCAAAATTGTTATAAAGAAAAAAGGTTAACATTAATAGGGGTGCCCAAACTTTTACATATGACTGTATACATTGTGATAGTACATGGAAAACATGAATATACAAGGCTCAGTAAACTAGCACCATCTAAGGTAGAATAGAAGAAAAAGGCATTACCTGAATTGAAAGTCGGATCTTTTGAATAAAGAGGAATAGAACTCCCAAGAGAATAGCCCAAGAAAGATGGCTGAAAGGAATCGTCAAAATCATGATTAATAGACTCAAATGTGTAAATGTCCTACTGTCTCTAAAAGGTCATGCAAGGTATCAGCATAGGGGGAGTATAGTGTGTTGCTATGATATAGAGGGGATGTGATAAGTTGATCCCTGTGATAGACAATATGTAGTCCATGATGTCCATACAATCCTAAGTACGCAATATAATGTGCAGTATGAGACAGCACCTATGAAAATGAGAGTAGCTATATGCATATTAAAATGGTAGCATTGTTCCCATGGAATGACATGTGCTGTAAATAGCTTGTACCATGTTAGCTAACTGTTAAAGTGTCCCTACATAGCGCTATCAAAAAGAGGGGAAAGAGGACCTGTGTACAATACCTGTTGGTAGGGTGCTATACAGCGGCGCTCCCACGCCTAGCTGCAATGGCGTTATGCTAAATCCATCAGGGTTAGGTGGTATTTATATGAGAACCCGGTGGCAGCGCGCGACCGGAAGTGGAACCTCTGAACCGGAAGTGACGTCGCGCTGTCTAAATGCAAACACTGCGCATGTCCAGGGACTATACCTTAGAGCTGTATGTACACAGCGGTTGCCCTGGTGATATGCAAAGAGGGGTGATGCTAACATTATGTGCAGGATCTAGACTAGGTGGGTATAATATTAATAGGATGCGGTAATAGGTAAAGATTGCATGGGTGCAATTAACGAGGCATCTGGACATATGAAAAAAGGTAAAAATAGTGATAATAAAAATAAAAAATAGAAAATAAAAAAAATAGATAAAAATTAAAAATAAAAATGAAAATTAGAAAACAAAAATTAAAGAATAAAAAAGAAAATAAAAGGGAAAAAAATAGAAGATGGTAAACGGAGGTAAATGAACGAGAAGCAAGCAAAAAACACTACAAACTCGTGTAAGATTCCTTATGCATGCATTTGCATGGACAAACACACATATACATACACATACACTCACTGGCCACTTTATTAGGTACACCTGTCCAACTGTGTGTTAAGACTTAATTTCTAATCAGCCAATCACATGGCGGCAACTCAGTGCATTTAGGCATGTAGACATGGTCAAGACAATCTCCTGCAGTTCAAACCGAGCATCAGTATGGGGAAGAAAGGTGATTTGAGTGCCTTTGAACGTGGCATGATTGTTGGTGCCAGAAGGGCTGGTCTGAGAATTTCAGAAACTGCTGATCTACTGGGATTTTCACGCACAACCATCTCTAGGGTTTACAGAGAATGGTCCGAAAAAGAAAAAAAATCCAGTGAGCGGCAGTTCTGTGGCCGGAAATGCCTTGTTGATGCCAGAGGTCAGAGGAGAATGGGCAGACTGGTTCGAGCTGATAGAAAGGCAACAGTGACTCAAATTGCCACCCGTTACAACCAAGGTAGGCAGAAGAGCATCTCTGAATGCACAGTGCGTCGAACTTTGAGGCAGATGGGCTACAGCAGCAGAAGACCACACTGGGTACCACTCCTCTCAGCTAAGAACAGGAAACTGAGGCTACAATTTGCACAAACTCATCGAAATTGGACAGTAGAAGATTGGAAAAACGTTGCCTGGTCTGATGAGTCTCGATTTCTGCTGCGACATTCGGATGGTAGGGTCAGAATTTGGCGTAAACAACATGAAAGCATGGATCCATTCTGCCTTGTATCAACGGTTCAGGCTGGTGGTGGTGGTGTCATGGTGTGGGGAATTTTTTCTTGGCACTCTTTGGGCCCCTTGGTACCAATTGAGCATCGTTGCAACGCCACAGCCTACCTGAGTATTGTTGCTGACCCTGTCCATCCCTTTATGACCACAATGTACCCAACATCTGATGGCTACTTTCAGCAGGATAATGCGCCATGTCATAAAGCTCGAATCATCTCAGATTGGTTTCTTGAACATGACAATGAGTTCACTGTACTCAAATGGCCTCCTCAGTCACCAGATCTCAATCCAATAGAGCATCTTTGGGATGTGGTGGAACGGGAGATTTGCATCAGGGATGTGCAGCCGACAAATCTGCGCCAACTGTGTGATGCCATCATGTCAATATGGTCCAAAATCTCTGAGGAATGCTTCCAGCACCTTGTTGAATCTCTGCCACGAAGAATTGAGGCGTTCTGAAGGCAAAAGGGGGTCCAACCCCTTACTAGCATGGTGTACCTAATAAAGTGGCCAGTGAGTGTATATATATATATATATATATATATATATATATATATATATATATATATATAGATATGTGATAAAACACTCCGGGATCGCCTTTGCTGGGGTCAAAGGTCACGTGCATTCAGCATGAAACTCAGGCGCAGAGCTGGGATTCGGGTATAACTGACCCTGGGTCAGGTTTATTAACAGTGAAAGCAATGCAAAAGGAAATAAAACATAAAACAAATCCTTGCCTGTCCGGCACTAACTAAACAATGGACAACCTAACTACCAACTGGCGGGCTTCTCCCGTCCAGCCAAACCACAGTTGCAGTGGGCACTGCTTCCACTCACGTGTGTCTCTCACACAGACAGGCTCTCTGTGTTCCCAGGCTGAGACACTCACACAACCACCTTGCATACTTTTATATCCACCTCCCATTATCCATTAGTAAGCAGGTGCGATACTGACCAGACTAGGCCACATAGGAAAGGAATCTGGGCGAGATATACCTGCCCTCATCCACTATTCCCACATGATTCTCACATATCCCCCCCCTCTGCTCAGACCACTCCGGTCGAGCAATGACACCCACCAAACAGTGCACTCGGGACAGGGCATCTGC
The DNA here is from genome assembly GCF_039654945.1 of Dendrobates tinctorius. NCBI lineage: Eukaryota > Metazoa > Chordata > Amphibia > Anura > Dendrobatidae > Dendrobates > Dendrobates tinctorius. The sequence continues at coordinate 809,938 of NW_027361997.1, read as the reverse complement.
GTTTCCCATCTGTACTCCTGGGCGGTGCTCCACCGTAAAAGTGTAGGCCTGCAGGGCAAGGAACCACCGGGTCACCCGGCTATTCCGTTCCTTGTTCAAGTGCATCCACTTGAGAGGGGCATGGTCAGTGATCAGCCTGAACTTTCGGCCCACCAGGTAATATTTGAGGGCCTCTAGAGCCCACTTAATGGCGAGGCACTCTTTTTCTACGACTGCAAACCTTTGCTCGTGTTTATTCAGCTTCCTGCTGAGATAGAGGACTGGGTGTTCCACTCCGTCCCTCACTTGTGAGAGTACGGCCCCGATACCGGTATCAGAGGCATCCGTTTGTACCACAAACTCACTGCGGAAGTCCGGAGTCACCAGTACGGGCTGAGAGCAAAGTGCCCGTTTTAGGCTATGGAAGGCTTCTTCAGCCGCTAAACTCCATTTAATCATGAGGGAGTCTTTCCCTTTTGTAAGATCCGTCAGGGGGGTAGCGATGGCTGCAAAATTGGGTATGAACCGTCGATAATAACCGGCGATCCCCAGGAAGGCTTGCACCTGCTTCTTGTTGACAGGTTGTGGCCAGTCCTGAACCGCCTGAATCTTATCAACCTGGGGTTTAACAACACCCCTCCCAATTACATACCCCAAATACCGGGCTTCTTCTAGCCCGATGTGACATTTCTTGGGGTTCGCGGTTAGACCTGCCTCCCACAGGTCGTCAATCACAGCTTGTACTTTCTGGAGATGAGTCTCCCAGTCCAAGCTGTAAATGACAATGTCGTCCAAATAGGCCGAAGCGTACTGCCTATGTGGCCTCAGGACTCGATCCATCAGTCTCTGGAAGGTCGCCGGTGCTCCATGCAGTCCAAACGGCATATACACATACTGAAATAGACCTTCTGGGGTAGCAAATGCTGTCTTTTCTCTGGCAGCCTCCACCAGAGGGATCTGCAAATACCCCTTTGTTAGGTCTAGGGTCGTAATATACCGGGCTTTTCCTAACCGATCTATTAACTCGTCGACCCGGGGCATGGGGTAGGCATCAAATTTTGAGACCGCATTCAGTTTCCTGAAGTCATTGCAGAACCGGATGGTGCCGTCCGGTTTAGGAATTAGCACAATCGGGCTGGACCAAGCACTGTGCGATTCCTCAATGACACCTAACTCTAACATTGCCTTCACTTCTCTGGAAACGGCTTCACGGCACGCTCCCGGGATTCGGTAGGGCTTTACGTGAACTGTAACACCAGGTTCCGTTACGATGTCATGTTTTATTAGCGTAGTCTGCCCGGGTTTTTCTGAGAAAAACTGTTGGTTGTGAAGTAGAAACTGCCTGACCTCAGTCTTTTGCCGCTCCGAGAGAGTCTCTGCAACCCGTACCTCCGGTACGGTATGTGAACAGACGGGACGGGCCAGCTCCGCTGACAAGGCAGACCGATCTTTCCAGGGTTTTATCAGATTTACATGATAAATCTGTTCAGGTTTCCGTTTACCTGCCTGGTATACTTTGTAGTTTACTTCACCAACTCTTTCCTTAATCTCAAAGGGGCCCTGCCACTTTGCCAGGAACTTACTGTCCACCGTGGGGACCAGGATCAACACCCTATCTCCGGGTGCAAACGTACGGATCTTGGCGCCCCTATCATAGATTCTTTTTTGGGCTCCTTGAGCCTGTATCATGTGTTCTTTGACGATAGGCATAACAGCCGCAATACGGTCCTGCATTTGTGTGACGTGATCTATCACTGTTTTAAACGGAGTGACCTGACCCTCCCAGGTTTCTTTTGCAACGTCTAACAGTCCGCGAGGAAGACGGGCGTACAATAACTCGAAAGGCGAGAATCCCGTGGAAGACTGGGGTACTTCCCTGATGGCAAAAAGCAAATACGGAAGTAAATAGTCCCAGTTCTTCCCATCCTTGTCTATCACCTTTCTCAGCATCTGTTTCAGAGTTTTATTGAACCGTTCGACCAACCCGTCTGTTTGAGGGTGATACACGGATGTGCGTAACGGTTCGATTTGTAACAAGCGGCAGAGCTCCTTCATTACCCTGGACATAAAGGGGGTCCCCTGGTCGGTGAGTATCTGTTTCGGTATACCGACCCGACTAAACAAATGCACCAGTTCCTTGGCAATCGTCTTGGTGGCCGTGTTACGTAAAGGGATGGCCTCTGGGTAACGAATGGCATAATCCAAGATGACCAGGATATGTTGGTGTCCACGTGCAGACCGTGGAAGGGGCCCAACTAAATCCATCCCAATCCTCTCAAACGGGACTTCAATAATAGGTAGGGGTACCAAAGGGCTACAGAACCGGGGCTTAGGTGCAGAGGCTTGGCAGTCAGGACAGGACTCACAATATACACGAATATCGTGATGCATGCCTGGCCAAACAAAACAGTGTAATATCCTTTCGGTGGTTTTCTGGACTCCCAGGTGACCTCCCATCACATGTCCGTGGGCCAGGTCCAGCACCTGCCGCCGGTAGGGTTTTGGCACGACTAATAGTTGCACCGTATCTTCCCCCTTTTTCTCTATCTGATAGAGTAAATCATTCTCCAGAACCATGTAAGGATATGCCAGCCTAGAGCCAGGTTCTACGGGTACCCCATTTATCACTTTTACATTTGTCCTAGCCTGAGAAAGGGTAGGATCCTTTATTTGCTCGCTTTGGAAGTCATCTTTCTGAACTTCTAAATCCGGCAAACGGGGAGGTGGATGGCTGTCGGCCTCCTCCTCTTCCCCGGTCTCCTCCGTATCACCCGCCATGACTGAAAACGGGAACTGCAGGTCATTTCCCGCAGACTCTTCCCCCGAGTCTTCCGGGGAGACATCTTCCAGGGGTTCGAGACCCACACGCGCCCTGGGAGAAGAATCATGTACACTATTACCCGAGGGCATCAACTGATTCTCCCACAATTGCCAGAAGTGGGGAAAATCCCGGCCCAGGATAACATCATGCAATAACGCCGGGACGAGTCCCACTTTATGTTGCACAGACCCATAGGAAGTAGTAATGCATATGACCGTGGTGAGGTACGAACAGGTGTCTCCATGCACACACGTTACAGAAAATTTGTCTGATGGTCCAGTCGGGGCTGACACCAGACTGGCCTTCACCAGAGTCACCACACTTCCCGAGTCTAACAATGCCACCACATTTTTGCCATCAACAGTTAAATCACACAAATGTTTTTCCATATCTTTTTGACCGGCATTCACACTCACTACCCGTGCAACCATAGACATGCGGTTTTTAGAGTCTGTGACGTCGCACTGCATGGGTTCAGTAGTGACCGGACAGTTCGCAGCAATATGTCCCATCTCCTGGCAGCGGAAACACCTAACGGGCCCCTTGCTTAGACCATAGTTCATTACTCTCGGCCTCGCAGTGCGGGCAGTCCCGTTTTCCTCCCCCACTGTCTTAGGGATTTTTCCATCTCCCCATCTCCCTGGAACAGTCTTACCGGTTCCACGTGGAGATGATGAAGAACGAGGTGGGGTAGCGTCGTCTCGGAGTCCTTCCGCCACGGAGTAACGTTCAACCAGATCCACCAGTTGATCTGCCGTCGTAGGATTTCCAGGGCTTACCCACTTCCTCAGGGCTGGCGGTAGAGCTCTCAGGTACTTGTCCATGACGACTCTCTGGATTATCTCTGGCGCTGTCAGCACCTCGGGTTGTAGCCACTTCTTTGTGACGTGGATCAGGTCGAACATCTGTGACCGCGGTGGTTTATCTGGCTGATAAGTCCATTGATGCACCCTCTGTGCACGGACAGCGGTCGTCACTCCCAGCCTGGCCAAGATCTCGGCTTTCAGTTTGTCAAAGTCCTGCGCGGCTTCAGGCTCTAAGTCATAATAAGCCTTTTGGGCCTCACCGGAAAGAAACGGGGCAGTCAGGCCGGCCCATCGTGCCTTCGGCCATTTTTCTCGCACCGCCGTCCGTTCAAACGTGGTCAGGTATGCCTCGACGTCATCTTCGGTCGTCATCTTCTGCCAGTACCGACTCACGTGAATCACTCTCGACTCGGCTTCCAGGTTAACCTCAGGTAAGCTTGCCAAGCGCTGCGCCACCTGCTGGAGAAGCGAACGATCGGTAACTGTCATGTCCACCAACTCCTTCAGCTGGGCCATCATCACCCGATTAGCTTCTTGCTGGACGGCGGTGGACTGTACCAGCGCTTTCACCACGTCCTCCATGCTCATGCTTGCAACGTGATGCCCGCGTTCTCCACCACAATGTGATAAAACACTCCGGGATCGCCTTTGCTGTGGTCAAAGGTCACGTGCATTCAGCATGAAACTCAGGCGCAGAGCTGGGATTCGGGTATAACTGACCCTGGGTCAGGTTTATTAACAGTGATAGCAATGCAAAAGGAAATAAAACATAAAACAAATCCTTGCCTGTCCGGCACTAACTAAACAATGGACAACCTAACTACCAACTGGCGGGCTTCTCCCGTCCAGCCAAACCACAGTTGCAGTGGGCACTGCTTCCACTCACGTGTCTCTCACACAGACAGGCTCTCTGTGTTCCCAGGCTGAGACACTCACACAACCACCTTGCATCCTTTTATATTCACCTCCCATTATCCATTAGTAAGCAGGTGCGATACTGACCAGACTAGGCCACATAGGAAAGGAATCTGGGCGAGATATACCTGCCCTCATCCACTATTCCCACATGATTCTCACAATATATACATACATACCCATATGTATATATATATATATATATATATATATATATATATATATACATACATATACACACCCACATGGCGGGTAGATAGAGCTCTAAAGGGAGTAAAATAACTCAATTTAAGACAGAGTCCAGTGGGCGGAGCAAACTCACCTAGGGTTATAGTGTACTAACGAGTCTGCAAAATAACAGAAAAAAGATTATTAGTCATTATATAAGCCAGTCTATATCTCTATTAAGCCCTCTAGGGGCTAAAGTGTCCAGTTTATGTATCCAGTATGTTTCCCTCTCTCTTAATAGTTTAATATGATCACCACCCCTCCTTGGACGAGGTACATGCTCAATCACCTGATATTTCAACTGTGCAACTGAATGTCGGTATTTGGTGAAGTGTTCAGGCAGGGGTAACCAGTTTTTTTGACATCTTATTGTTGACTTGTGGCTGGCAATACGGTCCTTAACATGCTGAGTTGTTTCCCCCACATATAGGAGGCCACATGGGCATTTCACCAAGTAAACCACAAAGTTCGAATCACATGTGTAGTAGCCCCGTAACGGGAAAGACTTGCCTGTCCTTGGATGTGTGATATTGTCTGACCTGATCACATTCGAACAGGCTGCACAGTTAAGGCAGGGAAATGTGCCACAGTGACGAGGGGCGAGTAACCTCTGGGTAGTAGTAGAAACTCCAGTCCAAGAACTTAGGACTCGAGATTACGAAAAAGCTAAACGTAAATTGATCTCGTATGATTTGCACTGTACTACATTGGCAGAATACCATAGACAGAATAAGATTCCAAGGGGTCTCAGGAGTAATCTCCGCCCTACTCTCTTCTCTGATAATTCGGAGTATTGTGAGAAATATAAAAAGATATTAAATAAATGTTCCTTAGACATTATTATATTGACTGTGGAATATCTCCAGAGGGCCATAGTGGAAACTAAGCAAAATATACAGGCTATTGAAGCGCAACTTTCCACCTCTATTTCCTCAACAGAGTGGGCATATCTGAAAACCAAAACCGAGAAAATCCTGTCTGAACACCAAAAGTCTCTACAGGAACGGAAGAGGCAGAAATTTCAGCGTGACTCAGACGACTATTCTATGAACAGAGTATATAAATGGAACGATACATCCACTACTATGGGCCCCTGGTGCAGACCATATTATCAACGGAGAAACGGGTCCTTAAGTTCCGGAAGCGACTCCTCCATAAACTCTGGCAGACGTTTTTTAGGAAGAGGCCGCAGGGGAGATCAGCAAACCACAGACCGACCAGGCGAGGCAGGAGAAAGGATGGCAACCCGCTCACAGGTGAGACGACGGATGTAGCATCAGACCTGGTGATCAACATTTCGAACTATCTCCTCTCCCCGTCGGAGCTCTCTGTGTTACAGAAGGGACTTTCCTTTTGTCCCACTCCTAAGTGGGACTCGTTTCAACTTGAGAAAGATCTTAAGCGATTTTATCGTACCATTAGACTAAAAACTCAGTTTGGCCTGTCTCCTAACCCTATGGGTGAGGGGACTCCAATATCTTGTGATACTCAGGTTCCTGAATTGTCTATCTCTGCACTTGGTCTTCGTAATCCGAGTAAATTCTGTCCTCCGACCACATACCATGCGGCGGAGACATTCATTTCGCTAGTGGACCGTGAGGTCAAAATGCTTTCCCATCAGGCACAACTCGGTCTTTTTCCTACTCACTCTAATCTGTCACCTGCTGAAAAACAAGCCCTTAATTCCATCCACAATAATAAGGACATCATAATCAAACCGGCCGATAAAGGCGGTGCCTTAGTGGTGATGTATTACACTGATTATAATAGGGAAGTGTATAGACAGTTGTCTGACACCAACACATATGGGATTATCCCCAGGGATCCGGTTTCCACTATTACTCATAAAATCAAAGATTTAACCAAAATATATTTAGATCGCCATACAATTGACCAAAAAACCGCCAATTTTCTTGTGAACCCTCATCCAATTACACCGTTTTTTTATGTACTACCTAAGATACATAAGTCTTTACAAAATCCACCAGGCAGACCGATTGTTGCATCTACAGATTCGGTTCTATCTCCACTATCCATTTTTCTTGAGAGAATATTCACACCTCTAGTCAAACAGACAAGGTCTTTCCTCTTGGACACGGGACATTTTTTGAAAATCATTCGAGAATTGGGTAAAGTACCCCCGGGTAGTATCCTTACCACCCTTGATGTCAATAGCCTTTACACCTCGATCACCCATGATAAAGGGATTGAAGCAGCAAGATCTCTACTTAATTCCTCAGACTTATCCACAGATTCCATACAGTTCTGTATAGACCTACTTAAGCTAGTGCTACATGAAAACTACTTCTTATATGAGGACACCTACTATATACAGAGGTGCGGGACTGCAATGGGCGCGAACATAGCACCGGCCTATGCTAACGCCTATATGAATCACTTTGAGGTTAATCACGTTCTCTGCAATACCCTTTTTTTACAATATGCTACCGAATATCACCGTTATATCGATGATATCTTCTTCATCTGGACAGGCACGGCATCATCATTGCAGGATTTCTATCTATATCTCAATTCCATCTATCCAGAGCTACAATTCACGCTACATTTCAGTATGGAATCAGTTCCCTTCTTAGATACAAGAGTTTTACAGGATAGCGAGGGTACCCTTTCAACTGACCTATACTGTAAACCTACTGATAGCAACAGTCTGTTGCATTACTCGAGCTGTCACCCTAAGGCCACTAAGAACAGTCTACCACGTTCACAGTTTAACAGAGTAGCACGTATTGTATCGGATCGGGATGTCCGCAATGAGAGACTGGACACAATGGCTAAGAAATTTAAGGACAGATGGTATCCATCTAAGTTGCTTGAGGTTGAAAAACAACGGGTACTGACTCCTCCATCCCCTCCACCCACCACATTCTCTAGAGAAAGGATTCCATTTGTTCACACCTTTCATCCTCTGATGCCTAAAGTATACTCTATCATCAGGAAACACTGGCCTCTTCTTTTTAAGGCTTACCCGGATATCAGTTCCTTTGAGGCCCCAATATTAGTTTGTACAAAACGTCCCACCAATGTTCGTGACAAGGTGGTAAGGGCTGACATAGGCAGTAAAGTTTCTACTACTACCCAGAGGTTACTTGCCCCTCGTCGCTGTGGCACATTTCCCTGCCTTAACTGTGCAGCCTGTTCGAATGTGATCAGGTCAGACAATATCACACATCCAAGGACAGGCAAGTCTTTCCCGATACGGGGCTACTACACATGTGATTCGAACTTTGTGGTTTACTTGGTGAAATGCCCATGTGGCCTCCTATATGTGGGGGAAACACTCAGCATGTAAAGGACCGTATTGCCAGCCACAAGTCAACGATAAGATGTCAAAAAAACTGGTTACCCCTGCCTGAACACTTCACCAAATACCGACATTCAGTTGCACAGTTGAAATATCAGGTGATTGAGCATGTACCTCGTCCAAGGAGGGGTGGTGATCATATTAAACTATTAAGAGAGAGGGAAACATACTGGATACATAAACTGGACACTTTAGCCCCTAGAGGGCTTAATAGAGATATAGACTGGCTTATATAATGACTAATAATCTTTTTTCTGTTATTTTGCAGACTCGTTAGTACACTATAACCCTAGGTGAGTTTGCTCCGCCCACTGGACTCTGTCTTAAATTTGTCACGTCGCCATCAGACTCGGGGCCCGCTGTTCCGCCCTCAGCCACTAGGAGGCGACGGACTGTCACGCCGCCCTCGGGCTCGGGGCCTGCTGTCCAGGCCTCGGCCACCAGGAGACGCCGGACTGACATGTCGTCGTCGATCTCGGGGCCTGCTGTTCCGCCCTCAACCACTAGGAGGCGCCGTGGCTCGCGCCCGAGTGAGGGCGGCAACAATGAAAGGGCTTCTGCGCAGGCGTCTACTGGATGCAGACTCCGCTCCTCTGTCAGTCATGAAGGGGCTGGTGCATCATCATCAGGTCTGGTCCTGGGGGCGGTCCTGATGACATCACCAGCCCGGGAGCCTGTGAGGGACGACCTGATCCCTCAAATACCTTGGGACTGGGCTTGCAAGCTGCCGGATATATTCTTGGTTCCCCTACGTGTTGCTTGTGATTGCCTATCGTTAACTCCGACCTCAGCCTGAACTTCTGACTACTCTGTTGCCTGCCGTTTTTCTACATTACATTTCTCCTGATTACTGACGCTGACCTTGGCCTGGATTCCTGACCCCCTCTACTGCCTGACGATTTTGTACCTCCGCTACTCTCCCGGTTTTTGACCTCTGCCTGGACTCTCGACTCTGCCTCTGCCTGCCGTTTCTGTACCTCCACTGCTCGCCTGGTTTCCGACTCCATTTTTGGCTCCCTTCCTGCTTTTCTATTGCGACCGTTCTGCTCTGGCACTCTGCTCCTGTTCAGACAGCGCTTCCTGGGCTCTGCAGTAAATCCAGATCCCTGTATAGGGGTAAAGGGTGTCTGTGCTACTCGGGGCGCTGTCTGTCTGCAGCCCAGACCGCAGACGGACGCGACATTATATCCAGCCCAAATAAAACTGTCTCTTGTGTATATATATATATATCACACCTATATAAAGACAGTTTCTCTGAATTTTTTTTTCCTTTCCTCTCTTGCCTGAGCTGATTGTTGGCCTAAAACACCTGTTACTAAGCCTCAGTATACAGCCTGGAGGATCAGTCTCACCTTCCTGCTCGAGCATGCTGCAGTTAGGAGACTCCAGGGACAAAGCTGAACGTCAGAGATCCGTACCCCGGGAACATCAGCCTCTGAGCAGCTCTGGCTATGGTTGCGCAGAGGCTCAGGTATTGCCCGCAGATGCGGCCAAAGTTTTACTACCTATTTCGTTGTATTTTGGTCAGGATTCTCTGTGTTTAAAAGCCTATGTCCATAGCGGGTCTGAAGGGAATTTTATGGACTCTTTTGCTGCTAAAAAACTTGGTGTCCCACTACTGAAACTTAATATTCCAATTAAAACCACGGCTATTAATGGCACATCCATTATTCAGGAGGGGGTTAAATTTGTTACTGCTAAGATAACTATGTCAGTAGGAGCACTACATACTGAGCTTATTTCCTTTTTTGTGTTGGACAATCTATCTTCTGCAGTCATTTTGGGAATGCCGTGGCTACGTCAACATAACCCTGCCATTGACTGGCACCTGGGTGATGTGGTGCGCTGGAGTTCGCAATGCCAGGATAATTGCATGTCTGTAGCAGTAAATCAAACCAAGCTAAAAAAAAAAACACCCCTTCATACCGTTTGCTCTCAGGGATTATGGAGATGTCTTTTCCGTTATAGAGTCTGAGAAACTACCGCCCCACAGAGAGTATGATTGTCCTATAAACCTAATTCCAGATGCCCGTCTTCCAAAAGGGAGAATATTTAATCTCTCTGGTCCAGAGCGTCAGGCCATGAATGAGTACATAGCGGATAGCTTAAGAAAGGGGTTCATTAGACCATCTATTTCACCAGTTGGAGCTGGGTTCTTCTTTGTAGAGAAGAAAGATGGTGGTCTCAGACCCTGCATTGACTACCGGGAATTAAACGCAATCACTATAAAGAACCAGTACCCGCTTCCACTCATCCCTGATCTTTTTAATCAGCTAATTGGAGCCCGTTGGTTTACTAAACTTGACCTCCGGGGGGCATACAATCTAATCCGCATAAGAGACGGCGATGAGTGGAAGACAGCGTTTAATACACCTCTTAGTCACTTTGAGTACCTAGTAATGCCTTTCGGACTCAGCAATGCTCCTGCAGTGTTTCAGCACTTTGTAAACGATATTTTCAGGGACATCTGTGGTGTGTATGTCGTTGTGTACTTGGATGACATTTTGATTTACTCCACTGACCCTGTGACACATGCTCAACATGTCCGTTCAGTACTGCAGAGACTGCGGGAGAACTCCTTGTTTGCTAAGTTGGAGAAATGTGTCTTTTTCGCTGAGGAGGTACAATTTTTGGGGTACATGGTCTCAGGCAGGGGTTTCCGCATGGATCCTGCCAAGATCCAACCTATTAAGGCGTGGGTGCAACCCAAATTGCTGAAAGCACTGCAGCGATTTTTGGGATTTGCCAATTACTACCGTAAGTTTATCAGGAGTTTTTCTGAGATTGCCAAGCCACTCACGGATCTAACCCGGAAGGGGGCGGACGTGGCCAACTGGAATCCCGAGGCTATTCAAGCATTTTCTACGTTAAAGGAATGCTTTGTGGCCAACCCGGTTTTAGTACAACCTGACTTAGACCGCCCATTTATTGTGGAGGTGGATGCCTCCGAAGTCGGAGTGGGAGCAGTGCTATCGCAAGGCACTGCAGCCCTCACTCAGCTGCGCCCATGTGCTTTTTTTTCCCGAAAGTTCTCTGCCACAGAGAACTATGATATTGGGAATCGGGAATTACTAGCAATCAAATGGGCCTTCGAGGAATGGCGTCACTTTCTCGAAGGCGCCAAACACAAGGTCACAGTCATTACAGACCACAAAAACCTGACCTACCTGGAGTCAGCTAAAAGACTGAATTCCAGGCAGGCCAGGTGGGCCTTGTTCTTTTCAAGGTTCGATTTTTTTAATCACCTTTCGCCCTGGCACGAAAAATGTGAGGGCCGATGCCCTCTCTCGCAGTTTTTGCCCCACACAAGCCGAAGACTGTGAACCCGTTCCGATATTAGCCAATGGGATCGTCGTGTCGGCAGTTTCCTTGGACCTTCTGGAGGAGATCCGTAGGTCTCCGGAACGAGCTCCTGACACTACACCCCCCCAAAAATTGTTTGTTCCGAATTCCTTTCGCCTTCAAGTTCTTAAAGAGTCACATGACTCTGTGCTGGCAGGTCATCCTGGGCTCAATAATACCACCAGGTTGGTAACTAGGAACTTTTGGTGGCCGACGGTGGTCAAGGACTGTAAGAACTATGTTTCAGCATGTGAAGTCTGTGCCCGCGCCAAAACCACCCATAATCGCCCTGCTGGCTGGCTTCAGTCCTTGCCCACCCCTGAGAGTCCATGGACCCACATCTCCATGGACTTCATCACAGACCTGCCGACCTCAGATGGGAAAACATGTATCTGGGTGGTGGTAGACAGGTTCAGAAAACAGTGCCATTTTATTCCCCTGTCTGGCTTACCTAACTCCGAAACCTTGAGCAAATTGTTCCTTGTGCACATTGTACGTCTTCATGGTGTTCCGTCAAATATTGTGTCCGACAGAGGTACCCAGTTCGTCTCAAAATTCTGGAGGGCGTTCTGTAAACGCATCGGTGTCGAGTTATCCTTCTCCTCGGCCTACCACCCCGAAACCAATGGGCAAACCGAACGTGCTAATCAAGCTCTGGAGCAATACCTCCGTTGTTACGTGTCAGGACACCAGTCCGATTGGGTAGAACATCTGCCATTGGCTGAGTTTGCCTTAAATAATCGCTACCAGGACTCCATTAAAACTACCCCTTTTTTTTGTAACCTTGGATTGCATCCGCGCTTTGGGTCGTTCTCGGCTAGGATGTCGGAGCTCCCTGGGGTAGAGAAAAACATACATCGCTTGAAAACAATATGGTCTGAAGTAAATACGAATTTGAAAGGGGCTCAAGTTAGACAGGCTTCAGCTGCAAACAAACGACGGTCCAAGGGGCCACACTTGGGGGTTGGGGACAAGGTTTGCTTTCTACTAAAAACATCAAACTGAAAGTACCGTCTGCCAAACTGGGTCCCAGATTTATCGGCCCATATGAAATTATAGAAGTGGTTAACCCGGTAGCCTTCCGTTTGAAACTTCCGCAGTCATTTAAATTACCTAACGTGTTCCACAAGTCTCTCCTCAAACTGTATCGCTCCCCAATTCACCCTGTCCAGTCCCCTCCTCCTCCTGTTTCGGTCGGAGGGTCCTTGGAGTATGAAGTCCAGGGTATCCTTGACTCCCGCCTTGTGAGAGACTCCATACAGTATCTTGTACACTGGAAGGGCTACGGCCCGGAGGAGAGGTCCTGGGTCCCCGCAAGGAACATCCATGCTAAGGCATTAATTAGGAGATTTCATCTCCTTCACCCTGACAAACCGGGTTTTGAGGGTCCGGAGGCCCCTCCTGGAGAGGGGGGTACTGTGACGTCGCCATCAGACTCGGGGCCCGCTGTTCCGCCCTCAGCCACTAGGAGGCGACGGACTGTCACGCCGCCCTCGGGCTCGGGGCCTGCTGTCCAGGCCTCGGCCACCAGGAGACGCCGGACTGACATGTCGTCGTCGATCTCGGGGCCTGCTGTTCCGCCCTCAACCACTAGGAGGCGCCGTGGCTCACGCCCGAGTGAGGGCGGCAACAATGAAAGGGTTTCTGCGCAGGCGTCTACTGGATGCAGACTCCGCTCCTCTGTCAGTCATGAAGGGGCTGGTGCATCATCATCAGGTCTGGTCCTGGGGGCGGTCCTGATGACATCACCAGCCCGGGAGCCTGTGAGGGACGACCTGATCCCTCAAATACCTTGGGACTGGGCTTGCAAGCTGCCGGATATATTCTTGGTTCCCCTACGTGTTGCTTGTGATTGCCTATCGTTAACTCCGACCTCAGCCTGAACTTCTGACTACTCTGTTGCCTGCCGTTTTTGTAACTTGCATTTCTCCTGATTACTGACGCTGACCTTGGCCTGGATTCCTGACCCCCTCTACTGCCTGACGATTTTGTACCTCCGCTACTCTCCCGGTTTTTGACCTCTGCCTGGACTCTCGACTTTGCCTCTGCCTGCCGTTTCTGTACCTCCACTGCTCGCCTGATTTCCGACTCCATTTTTGGCTCCCTTCCTGCTTTTCTATTGCGACCGTTCTGCTCTGGCACTCTGCCCCTGTTCAGACAGCGCTTCCTGGGCTCTGCAGTAAATCCAGATTCCTGTATAGGGGTAAAGGGTGTCGGTGCTACACGGGGCGCTGTCTGTCTGCAGCCCAGACTTGCAGACGGACGCGACAAAATTGAGTTATTTTACTCCCTTTAGAGCTCTATCTACCCGCCATGTGGGTGTATATATATATATATATATATATATATATATATATATATATATATATGGTTATGTATATATGTGTGTTTGTCCATGCAAATGCATGCATAAGGAATCTTACACGAGTTTGTAGTGTTTTTTGCTTGCTTCTCGTTCATTTACCTCCGTTTACCATCTTCTATTTTTTTCCCTTTTATTTTCTTTTTTATTCTTTAATTTTTGTTTTCTAATTTTCATTTTTATTTTTAATTTTTATCTATTTTTTTATTTTCTATTTTTTATTTTTATTATCACTATTTTTACCTTTTTTCATATGTCCAGATGCCTCGTTAATTGCACCCATGCAATCTTTACCTATCACAGCATATTAATTATACCCACCTAGTCTAGATCCTGCACATAATGTTAGCATCACCCCTCTTTGCATATCACCAGGGCAACCGCTGTGTACATACAGCTCTAAGGTATAGTCCCTGGACATGCGCAGTGCTTGCATTTAGACAGCGCGACGTCACTTCCGGTTCAGAGGTTCCACTTCCGGTCGCGCGCTGCCACCGGGTTCTCATTTAAATACCTTCTAACCCTGATGGATTTAGCATAACGCCATTGCAGCTAGGCGTGGGAGCGCCGCTGTATAGCACCCTACCAACAGGTATTGTACACAGGTCCTCTTTCCCCTCTTTTTGATAGCGCTATGTAGGGACACTTTAACAGTTAGCTAACATGGTACAAGCTATTTACAGCACATGTCATTCCATGGGAACAATGCTACCATTTTAATATGCATATAGCTACTCTCATTTTCATAGGTGCTGTCTCATACTGCACATTATATTGCGTACTTAGGATTGTATGGACATCATGGACTACATATTGTCTATCACAGGGATCAACTTATCACATCCCCTCTATATCATAGCAACACACTATACTCCCCCTATGCTGATACCTTGCATGACCTTTTAGAGACAGTAGGACATTTACACATTTGAGTCTATTAATCATGATTTTGACGATTCCTTTCAGCCATCTTTCTTGGGCTATTCTCTTGGGAGTTCTATTCCTCTTTATTCAAAAGATCCGACTTTCAATTCAGGTAATGCCTTTTTCTTCTATTCTACCTTAGATGGTGCTAGTTTACTGAGCCTTGTATATTCATGTTTTCCATGTACTATCACAATGTATATTTGTATATATCTTGTATATATTTTTACCACTGTAATATATTGGGATTATTTTGGATTTTGTATGGATTTTATATGGTGTTGTAATCTCTTCTCTCTATGTTTGCATTCTCTGATGGATTTCTTTTTATTTGCAGCGATAAAAGTGATAAAGGCTCGGACTGAGCCGAAACGTCGTGTTAATTATATCGCTTCTACTTCGTGCTATATATTCTTGTTTGGCTCCCACATGTTTTGTATATAATAAAATGAGCACTTATTTGCATAAATCCCTCTGAGTGTGCGGTGAATTAGACTATTATTCAAAAAAATAAAGGGAACATTAAAATACCACATCCTAGATATCACTGAATGAAATATTTAAGTTGCAAATCTATTCATTACAGAGTGGCATGCGTTGAGAAAAAAACATAAAAATGATCAATGTAAAGCAAAATGAATATCCATTGAGGTCTGGATTTGGAAGGTTACTCAAATTCAAAGTGGAAAATCAAATTACAGGCTGATCCAACTTCAGTGGAAATGCCTCAAGACAAGGAAATGATGCTCAGTAGTGTGTGTGGCCTGTATGCCTCCCTACAACGCCTGGTCATGCTCCTGATGAGGCGACAGATTGTCTCCTGAGAGATCTCCTCCCAGACCTGGACTAAAGCATCTGCCAACTCCTAGACAGTCTGTGGTGCAACATGACATTGGTGGATGGAGCGAGACATGATGTCCCAGATGTCCTCAATCGGATTCAGGTTTGGGAACAAGCGGGGCAGTCGATAGCTTCAATGCCTTCATCTTGCAGGAACTGCTGACACACTCCAGCCACGAGGACTGGCATTGTCCTGCATTAGGAGGAACCCAGGGCCAACCGCACCAGCATGTGGCCTATGGCCTCTCAAGGGGTCTGACGATCTCATCTCAGTACCTCATGGCAGTCAGGCTACCTCTGGCGAGCATATGGAGGGCTGTACGGCCCTCCAAAGACATGCCACTCCACACCATTACTGAACCACTGCCAAACCGGTCATGCTGAAGTATGTTGCAGGCAGCAGAGTGCTCTCCATGGCGTCTCCAGACTCGGTCACGTCTGTCACGTGCTCAGTGTGAACCTGCTTTCATCTGTGAAGAGCACAGGGCGCCAGTGGCGAATATGCCAATCCTGGTGTTCTGTGGCAAATGCCAAGCGTCCTGCACGGTGTTGGGCTGTGAGCACAACCCCATTTGTGGACGTCGGGCACTCAGACCATCCTCATGGAGTCGGTTTCTAACCGTTTGTGAAGACACATGCACATTTGTGACCTGCTGGAGGTCATTTTGCAGGGCTCTGGCAGTGCTCCTCCTGTTCCTCCTTGCACAAAGGCTGAGGTAGCGGTCCTGCTGCTGGGTTGTTGCCCTCCTACGGCCCCCTCCATGTCTCCTGGTGTACTGGTCTGTCTCCTGGTAGCGCCTCCAGCCTCTGGCCACTACGCTGACAGACACAGCAAACCTTCTTGCCACAGCTCGCATTGATGTGCCATCCTGGATGAGCTGCACTACCTGAGTCACTTGTGTGGGTTGTCCGTCTCATGCTACCATGAGTGTGAAAGCACAACCAACATTCAAAAGTGACCAAAACATCAGCCAGAAAGCATTGGTACTGAGATGTGGTATGTGGTCCCCACCTACAGAACCACTCCTTTATTGAGGGTGTCTTGATAATTGCCAATAATTTCCATCTGTTATCTATTCCATTTGCACAACAGCATGTGAAATTGATGGTCAATCAGTGTTGCTTCCTAAGTGGACAGTTTGATTTCACAGAAGTTTGATTTACTTGGAGTTATATTCTGTTGTTTAAGTGTTCCCTTTATTTTTTTGAGCAGTGTATACATTGAATTTATAAAACAACTCCACAATTAAAACTTAACAAAAAACAATTTATGGTAACTAATGCAAAATGGTACATATTGGTATGGAAAGAATGAATATTCCAGGGAATTTAATACAAACATTCTCTAGATATAGTAATCAGGTGTATAGCAATAAAAATAATACTAATGTAGTGCATGGAGCATTTTTCTAGAATGTTAAATATTACATGAAGTGGCATTTAAAGGGAAAATGTCTGGTCTTCTGTCTGTCCACTATTGTGATAATAGCATTATGAAAGTATATTTCAGTTTCTTTAAATTAAAAAAAAAAATGTTTTATGTGCCTAATAATGCTGCAGCTTTTGAAGAATTAACTTTTCTTCTGCATTGTCGCATATACTACTACAGCAGTACTACCTCGGCAGGGCGTCTATATGCCTGGACTAGTTCTGCCTCAAAATCTCTAATTCCACCTCATTTTGTGCGATTTAATCCTAGAGAGGTGTGGCTAGAAGATCTGGAAAGGGACACCTGCTTTAACAGATTAAAGAAATCTGCACCCTTAGCGCTATAACAGCAGTTGCGGGCAGTCACGGGATCTGACAGGTTCCCTGTCTACAATCACCAATATATGTCCAATTTGAGAACAAACACGTTCCTTACTTATCCTCTTCTTTTTTTCATCTTAATCCTATAATAACTCTCCTTACAGTGACTTTAAGTATGCAAAACTCTACAAAAAAGAGTATATATCCCAGATGGGAAGACACTGTACAGCTAAGAAAAAAGTAACATAGAACAGATTAGCGCCACTGACATTCCTATTAAATGATCTTTGGGGTATGAACTGCCTTCCCTTCTAAACAGTAACATTAACAAGCATATCGTACATCAACCACCCGTTTCTTCTGCCAACCAAGCATGGGAATTAAAAGGCAAAGATTGCATCATTTCCATTTTGAGTTAAGAGGTGGAGTGTATTGCACAGTTTGCACTCACATCTGAATTCATTGTATAGTCTTCCAAATCAATGCAACATGTAATAAAGTAATTGAGATTTTTAAAAAGAGAGAGAGGTCATAAAAATCTTGTTATATATTACAGTATAGGAACTTCATTTTGACCCCCTCAATAAATTTGCAGGAATTATTTCTGTGGGTGAACTTTTCGGTGCATAGCAAGATTTGCTCTTTGTGTAAAATGTTTACCGCATTCTGAACAAGTAAATGGCGTCTCTCCGGTGTGGACTCTTCTATGTCTATTAAGATCGGACTTGTGTGTGAAGCATTTTCTGCACTCGATGCACTGATGAGGCTTTACTCCTGCGTGGATTCTTTGGTGATCAACAAGATAGGATTTATTAGCAAAACATTTACCGCAATCGGAGCATGAGAATGGCTTCTCCCCTGTGTGGATTCTACGGTGATTGATGAGAATTGATTTATGCGCAAAGCACTTTCCACAGTCATAACACAGAAAAGGTCTCTCCCCCGTGTGTATTCTCTTGTGATAAACAAGAGCGGATTTCTGGGTAAAGCATTTGCCACAGTCAGTACATAAAAATGGTCTCTCGCCCGTGTGAACTCTGGAATGCCGGATGAGATCTGCATTCTGGGTGAAAGTTTTGCAACATTGAGTGCACTGATAAGATTTATAATTTCTTCTAACTGCACTGGCTTTAGAAACTTCTGTTGTTTTTGAATGGTTTTCGTTATCGATATCAGATGTTTGGTGATGGATTTGATGCATAACTGGAGTGATAGGGCACTCTAGTGAATCTGGTACAATATTGTTTTCTATTTTACAGCACTGACGTAAATCAAGACATGTGTCCCATGGATTAGTTCTGATGTATTGGCCATCCTTATTAATATAAGTAGGCGTTTCTTCCTCCTTACATAGGTGATCAGACTTTACACATGTCTCCTCTTCTAGTTTTCTTACCTCAACTTTAATATTAATCAAATCTTCATCCTATGAAAACAAACAGTACAACATAATTATGCAATGTGTTAGGAATAAACAGTATAAATGTATTACTTTGGAAAACTTGGAGACCTCAGATTCCAGATAATCCTGTGGGACAGGTTGAATATCCTTTAGGCAATCTTGAGAATACAGAGGACTGAGACATCTCACTGCTGACGATTGTTCATTGGATCCATCTGAAATAAACAGTCACTGAAAATATTTCTTTATGTGTGATCAGAAGATGAGTATCTGAGAATTGTTTTAAAAGCACTGCAACTAGTGATCAGCTTACTGTAAGTGCTCGATACCCAAGTTTGCCTGGGGTACTTGGGTATACCCCGAGTATAGTTGGTGTCCAAGTGACATGTTCAAGACCTCGCACCTGAATGTTTTGCGGCTGTTATACAGCCACAAAACATGCTTGGATAGCCCATGTATGACAGACAGCCACAAAATATGCGGGGATTGCCTAACAGGCGCAAAACATGCGGTCGCAGGGACTCGAACATGTCACTTGAGCACCCAAGGCAAACTCAAATAATGAGCACTAGCGTTCATCACTAACTACAACCCTAAAAAAAACACAATCAGTCTGTGCTCTTCCTTGGAGCTACTAAGTACTTGATTCCCTGTGATGGAACAAATAAATCCCCCACCCATTGTAAGTGGATCGAGAAAATGTATTCAACATTCTGACTCTAAGAACAATCCAGCAGGGAATCTCATACACACCCACAATTCCTTAATATATGGTCGCCTTGGAAATATAAGCCTCCACACCTACCAAGTCAGATTGCAAAACCCAAATTACATCTTCCCTAATCACCCTGTCATCTAAGCCCCTTTTACACCCCTCACTCTGTAATTCTCCCCTCCCACTGTATGGTTCCCCTATTCTGCTGTATACTGCTTCCTTCACAGCCAATTTTTAGATACTGGTTCCTCTTAAGCTTCCTTATTACCTTAGACACTCCAGTCAATACTATATGACATTACCTAAAAATATTGAGTAGCAATTTTGTAGTTACTTATATTCTAATGACCCTGATTGTACCCTCACGATTTTTATTTTACATAACCTGGTCACTATTATGTATGTTGTTTAATGTTTTAATAAATAAAGAATTACTTAAAAAACAAAACACACAGACTTATTGATAAGCACTTCTAACCTGATGATATGAGGGTCTGGGGATTCTCCATCATGGCGTCTTTGTATACATCTTTATGTCCTTCTAAATACTCCCACTCCTCCATGGAGAAATAGACAGCGACATCCTGACACCTTACAGGAACCTGACCCACAGTGATACAGTCATGATTAGACATGTGTTTCTCAATCTTTCCAAGTCAAGTAACCCCCTAATAAGAATTCTCAACCTATCTAAGGCAAGTAACCCCCTAATAAAAAGATTCAAATGAGTTAGCCCCAAGATAGCCATCTGTTACAAATGTGAAGAAAAATCACTTAAGGGGCAGTCTCAAGTTTTATATGGGTAAAATTGCAAAGTGCTTGCAAAAACAACAAATTTTGCAATTTACAGCTTACTAATAAAATCCTCTCTGTTCTCAAAAATGGAGTAATTTTTTTTTAATTTATACGGTACAGCTTCTTGTCTAGGTTACTGGCCACCCTGAAGTCTCAGAGTGGCTGGTTATCTACGGTAAGGAGCGCATGCCTCTTACAGGTTCTATGCTTTACAGCCCCCTTGCGCAGCTCCAAAACTGGCCGCATTGTTGGTTTTGGTCAATCCCAGTACATCAATTCTTTTTCTGTTCTGCAGAGGCAAAACTGTCTTTGCTAGCAGCCAGGGAGAGCATGCAATTCAGACCAGGTTTTGGCCATGCCATTGATCTGAACTATCAATCTTCAGGAGCACAATGCTCCACGGCAAAGCAGAAAGCTGTAAGGGAAAAGAACTGTGTGCTCCTGAAGCAACAACATGAGAAACCCCCTTTAGGCACTGTGCCCACGTTGCAGAAATGCTGCGGAATTGTCCGCAGCATTTCCGAAACTTACCGCCACGGGTAAAACGCATGCAGAATTCCCATGCATTTTCCTGCAAAACACAAGCATTTTTAGCTTGCAGAATGCTTGCGCTTTTCCAAGCGATTTGAAGCATCGCTTGGAAAAGTGATTGACAGGTTGGTCACACTTGTCAAGCATAGTGCTTGACAAGTGTGACCAACTTTTTACTATTGATGCTGCCTATGCGGCATCAACAGTAAAAGATAATGTTTAAAATAATAAAAAAATAAAAAAAAGAGATATACTTACCCACTATCGGCCCCCAGAGTCGTCTCAATCCTCATTTGCACTGGCGGCAACTTCCGTTCCCAGGGATGCATTGTGCGAATGACCTCTGATGACGTACGGTCTCGTGAGACCGCTACGTCATCAGAAGTCATTCGCGCAATGCATCCCTGGGAACGGAAATTGCCGCCAGCGCCAATGAGGGTCGGGCCGACTCCGGGGGCCGACAGAGTGTGAGTATATCGCTATTTTTTATCTTAATTCTATTTTTTACAGGTATATGGTACCCAGGGCATGGAGGAGAGTCTCCTCTCCTCCAAACCCTGGGCACCATCTGCACATGAAGCGCTCACTTTACGCACGGTGGCATAGCCACATGCGTAAAGTGAGCTTTTCAAAGCAATCCTATGGCGGTGGAATTGCCAAGATTCCGCAGAAATAATGAACATGCTGTGGATTTTACCGATATGTGATTCTGCAGCGGAAAAATCTGCAGCATGGGCACAGCAACTGCGGAATCCCATAGGATTGCATGGGAATGCGTTTAAGCGTTTCCACAGCGGCACAAAATCCGGTGGAAACGCATAAAAAATGCAACGTGGGCACACAGCCTTAAAATTATCGATGACCCAAGGTGCAGAAGAAAAGCTTCTAGAGTGTACCACTCCCTATCAAAGCAGAAAGTTGGGAGGCAGAAGAACAATGCATTTCTGTTCTTCTGCCTCCCAACAAGATGAGAAAACCCCTTTAAAATGAATCATCACCGTAGAACTTTCAAAACAACAGACAAATTATATAACTGCTACTGCATACTGTGGCAAAGTACGGGATGTTAGGTAAGTTTCAAGTGTTCGCTTCAGTGATAGCAACCTAGGAAAAACTTCAGCACACCAAGTGCTGCAAGGGGTTAATTAGCCATGTTTAGTGCTAAGCTGATTGAACAGCTATTGAGTGGGAGGAGTGCAGAGGATAAATACCCAGCCTTCTAGAACATACAGAAGAGGTGGGCCTGGAGGTGCAAAGACTCTGGAGCTGAGTTGTCCTTTTAAGGAAAGTTGAACCTTTTGTTGTTTGTTCCTGAAGCGGGCGGATTGGGTTAGCAACAATAACGCATGATCAAAAAGACGTATATAAATAACCATGGTACCACTGAAAACGTTATCTTGTCCCGCAAAAAACTTTTAACCCTTTTAACTTGCTAAAAAAAAAAAAATTTGGCTCCAAAATTGTGCTGATGTAAAGTAAACATGTGGGAAATTTTACTTAAATTTTGGGTGCCGTATCTCTGTGATTTAAGGGCATGAAATTTCAAAGTTGGAAAATTGCAAATTTTTCACCAAATTTCTGTTACGCATGTTATATGAATTAAATTTTACCACTATCATGAAGTACAATATGTCATGAGAAAACAATGTCAGAATCACCGGGATCCATGGAAGCGTTTCAGAGTTATTACCTCATAAAGGGACAGTGGTCAGAATTGTAAAAATTGGCCCGGTCATGAACGTGCAAACCACCCTTGGGGTAAAGGGGTTAAAGACGCAAACATATTGGGCGGCAGGAAGGTCAGTTTTGAGAGGGAAATTAATAGCGCCTGTGTACACATTAAAGAAAAAAAACAATTTAGAGTTTAGCAATGAACTAAGGGAAAAATATGCTGCCTTCCAACAACAACAAAAAAATGAAAAAGCCAGAGCGACCTAAAAGGAAGCCAAAAAAATTGACAAATGGGCAGAGAAAAGAGAAATGTGTAGGAAGACACAGATGGAAATTGAGTTGAGGTTTGGCGATAAAACGGGGTGGCTACTAGCAAATTTGGCAAAAGGTAGAAAGAGGAAAAAAAATATATCTTAAAACTTAAGAATAAAGAGAGTTTAGTAGTGGATAATCCCAAAAAGATAAGCACAATCCTGACGGATTTTTATGCAAACTTATACTTAGAAGAGTCACAGGGGGAGGACAGCAGCGGAGATATACTGACTAAACTTACAATGCCTAATGTCACAAAAACACATTTGACTATGCTAAATGACCCTGTTACTTAGGAAGAGGTGAAGAGCACTATTGATGATCTACCGACTGGAAAAGCTCCCGATCCTGATGGATTTACGGGTGATATCTTTAAAGTCAAGACGCAACAAATAGCTCCTATCCTAACTACATGGTATAATGAGACTTGGTGGGGGGGCACCAATATGGCTCATATAAGTTTGATGTACCAAAAGATGGGAGAAACAAGGAGGATCCAGCTTCCTATAGACCTATCTCTCTGATAAACCAGGATCTATAATAATAAATGCCCTATGCAGCTTCCGGTTGTAACAACTTCCGTCCAGTTGTAACCGGTGACGTCACCGCACACCTCTTTCCATGTTAACCCTCAACACACCACTCCTCCTCAACACACACACTCCTCTCACCTTTTACCATCTCCACTCACGTCCACTCACTCTTTCACTCCACATACGACCCTTTCTCTCACTCAGTCTCTCATACTCACGCCGTCATCGCCGCTGATCCACGATCCCCGACATCTTCTTCTGCCGGCGCCATCCTGGATCCAGACGTCCTCCACGCCGGCGACATGTTCTTGCGGCAACGCCATTTTGGATCGGCGAAATCCCGCGATAGTCAAGATGGCGTCGCTGCAAGAACATGTCGCCGGCGTGGAGGACGTCGGGATCCAAAATGGCGTCATCGAAATCTCGCGAGATTTCGCCGACGCCATTTTGGATCCCGACAGCACCCACGCCGGCGACATGTTCCTGCGGCGACGCTATTTTGGATCGGCGAAATCCCGCGATACTCAAGATGGCGTCGCCGCAAGAACATGTCGCCGGTGAGGACGACGTCGGGATTCAAAATGGCGTCGGCGAAAACTCGCGAGATTTCGCCGACGCCATTTTGGATCCCGACGTCGTCCACGCCAGCGACATGTTCTTCCGGCGATGCCATCTTGAGTATCGCGGGATTTCACGATACTCGAGATGGCATCGCCGCAAGAACATGTTGCCGGCGTGGACAACGTCTGGATCCAGGATGGCGCCAGCGGAATAAGATGTCGGGGATCGTGCAGTAGCGGCGATGACGGCGTGAGTATGAGGGGCGGAGTGAGAGAAGGGGTCATATGTGGAGTGAAAGAGTGAGTGGAGATGGTGAAAGGTGAGAGGAGTGTGTGTGTTGAGGGTTAACATGGCAAGAGGTGTGATGCTATCGCATCCTCCCGATGCGATAGCATCGGGCCATAATCTAGTATTAAAATAATATCCAAATTTACGGCAAACAGGTTGGCAGAAATACTCCCAGCTCTAGTGTCATCAGGTCGGCTTTGTGAAGGGTAGAAGTGCGGTCATAAATGATAGTCGGACATTATTAGCCTTAGACGCAATAAAAAGTGGAGAGAATAGGAGTGATAGACCGGCGTTAGTTAGACGCAGAGAAGGTGTTTGATAAGGTAAAGTGGAACTGGGTAAGACAGTACTAGACAAAGTAAAGATGAAGGGTAATTTCAGAAACTTAGAAAAAGTCTTGCCTACAAATCCCACGGCAAAAATTCAAACTCTCCTCATTAAGATTTCTGCTTCAGAAAGGGACGTGCCATGGGTGTCCTTTGTCACCACTTATATTTGATTTAGCACTTGAACCCTTCGCATGATACTTGGAACAACATGAGGTACTTGAATGGATAAGATGAGGGGGCATGAGAATCAAAGCTTCATATTTTGTGGATGACATAATACTTTATATGGCAGATGTGGAGAGAGATTTGCCAGAAGTATTAGATCTCTTAGAAGTTTTTGGGAGACTTTCAGGCTTCACCTTAAATAAAAGTAAATACGGAATTCTACAACTGTCAGACAAAGGTAAAAATGAGACAGCAGAAACAGAAATATTTGGGTAATAAGTTACCAGTAATCCTATCACTTTGGGGGCAGCATTACGGTATTTGGGCCACCATTCACTGTGCAGCGCTATTTGGGCCACCATTCACTGTGCAGCATTTTGGGGGCATACTGTATGTTGTGCAGCATTATTTGGGCCAGCATTCACTGTGCAGCATTTTGGGGGCATACTGTATGTTGTGCAGCATTATTTGGGCCAGCATTCACTGTGCAGCATTTTGGGGGCATACTGTATGTTGTGCAGCATTATTTGGGCCAGCATTCACTGTGCAGCATTTTGGGGGCATACTGTATGTTGTGCAGCATTAAATTTACCAGTATCTTCGGCAATTCCCACCCTAGACTTATACTCGAGTCAATAAGTTTTCCCAGGTTTTTGAGGCAAATTTAGGGGGGGGTCGACTTATACTCGGATCGACTTATACTCGAGTATATACGGTAATTCCTGTACAGCTATCAAGAAATTCATATGGAGGTTGGAGTCCCCGTATAAAATTAAAACCGCTGATGGCAACACAGAGGAGAGGATTGGAGGGGGTGAATCTACCACACATAAGAAGATACAACCTGGCGTGCATCTCCAGTACATAACAGACTGGTAGAAAGATACTAATACATTTTCTGACACGGCCCTGGAAAAAAAATCCTATACCGATCCATGGAATCTAGTTGCAGTATTGCACACACCACAAAATCTAATGCCTAGCAAAATTAAAAACTCAAGAGTATAAAGCTCTGGCAAAAATTATGAGACCACTTCAAAATTTTCAGTTTGTCTGATTTTTCTCTTTATAGGCATTTTTGAGTAAAATGTAAATTGCTCTTTTATTCTATAAACTACTGACAACATGTCTTCGAATTTCCAAGCACTAAATTTTGTATTTAAATTTCAGAAAATGAGAAATGGTCAAAAGAACAAAAAATTCAGTGCTTGCAGACCTCAAATAATACAAAGAAAACAAGTTCATGATCATTTAGAAACAACAATACTAATATTTTAACTCAGGAAGAGTTCAGAAATCAATATTTTGTGGAATAAAAATGATTTTTATTCACAGCTTTCATGGCTCTTGGCATGCTTTCCACCAGTCTTTCACGCTGCTTTTGGGTGACCTTATACCACTCCTGGTACAAAAATGTAAGCAGTTCTTTGTTTGATGGCTTGTGACTATCCATTTTCCTCTTTATTACATTCCAGAGGTTTTCATTGGGGTTCAGGTCTGGAGATTGGGCTGGCCATGACAGGGATTTGATGTGATGGTCCTTCATCCACACATTGATTGACCTAGCTGTGTGGCATAGCGCATTGTCCTGCTGGAAAACCAGTCCTCAGAGTTGGGGAACATTGCCTGAGAAGAAGGAATCAACTGTTTTTCCAGGATACCTTGTATGCGGTTTGATTCATACATCCTTTACAAAGATTAACCTTCCCAATTCCAGCCTTGCTGAAGCATCCCCAGATCATCACCGATCCTCCACCAAATTTCACAGTAGGTGCAAGACAATGTGGCTTGTACGCCTTTCCAGGTCTCTGTCTAACCATTAGATGACCAGGTGTTGGGCAAAGCTGAAAATTAGACTCATCAGAGAAGATTACCTTACGCCAGTCCTCTATGGTCCAATCCTTATGGTCTTTGGTAAACTTCAGCCTGGCTCTCCTTTGCTTCTCATTGATGAAAGGCTTTTTTCTAGCTTTACATGACTTGAGCCCTGCCTCTAGGTGCCTGTTACAAACTGTTATTGCCATGCACTTCACCCCAGTTGCCATTTGCCATTCCTTTTGTAGGTTACTTGATGTCATCCAGCGGTTGCTGAGTAACATTCGAATAAGATGACGGTCATCCCAGTCAGTGGAGAGTCGTTGTAACAACCCTGCTGGCATCGCCTCCCTTCCCCCACTCACCAACTTGCTCACTGCGCCAAGCCATGCTGTGAATTTTGTCTGTTGCCAGCCCTATGCTCTATACTCTGTTCCTCTGCATGCTTCCTGGCTGTGTGTGTATAGGGGGCGGCACCTGATCTGTCTGCTTCTTATGGAGTCAGGGTGCACCTGGCTAATGTGTCCCTGACCAATTACCTAGAGCCCTCTACTATTTAAGCCTGCCCCATCCACTGAAACATTGCCTGTGCAATGTCTAAACTCAGTTAGTATCTTGCTACTCAGCCTGCCAGGTTCTCTCCAGTGTATCTCCTCCTTCTCTGAAGGAATACTCCTAGACTTGCTTAGTATTCTCTGTCTGCCCGCCAGGAGGCAGAATATTCTGGTCTCTGTGTCTCCATCCTAGCTTTGTCTTATACCTAACCATCTGCCTCCAGGAGGCAGCATTTCCTGGACCCTGTACCTTGTCTCGTGCTGTCTCCCTGTCTGTACTCTGTCCTACCCTTGTCTCCCTCTCTGTGGCTTCTTTCCTTGCGTCCTCCCTGTCTGTGCTCTGCACCCTTGCAAGCTCCGCCCACCCTGCACTCTTGCAGGCTCCACCTACCCCGCACTCTTGCAGGCTCCACCTACCCCGCACTCTTGCAGGCTCCACCTACCCCGCACTCTTGCAGGCTCCACCTACCCCACACTCCTGCTTTGTCATATTCCACTCTCTCCTATCAGTATCTCTACCCCCTGTTTGAACAGGACCCTACCTTTTCCTCCAGATTCCATTCCTTCCGGCCAGTACCCGCTCCTGCTGTGTGAACAGGTCCCTACCTGTTCCTTCGTACACCACACCTACCTGCCCTGTGTCTCCAAGCCGTGCCTGCCCTGTGCCTCCAAGCCATGTCTGCCTGCCATGTGTCTCCAAGCCGTGCCTGACTGCCCTGTGCCTCCAAGCCGTGCCTGCCTGCCCTGTGCCTCCAAGCCGTGCCTGCCTGCCCTGTGCCTCCAAGCCGTGCCTGCCTGCCCTGTGCCTCCAAGCCGTGCCTGCCTGCCCTGTGCCTCCAAGCCGTGCCTGCCTGCCCTGTTCCTCCAAGTCGTGCCTGCCTGCCCTGTGCCTCCAAGCCGTGCCTGCTTGCCCTGTGTCTCCAAGCCGTGCCTGCTTGCCCAGTGTCTCAGCTGTGCCTGCCTGGATACCAGCCGTGCCTGCCGTGCCCACCGGCCTGCCAGTCACTCGCACCTGACTAAGTGTCCTGTCCCCGAGTGGAATCACCAGTCACAGCAAGACACTACCCTGGAGTGGCAGCTGCCTGCCGCACAACCCTGACCTCACCATTGGAGGCTCCAGAGAAGACAAAGGCAGGTGTCTTAGTCACGCCCCTTCCAGGGTAATCTGGTCTGTGGCAGAGTGGGGCCACAATCCCCGGCTCGTGCCAATCAGCCAAGGCGCGAGCGTGACAGTCGTTTTCGCCCTCTGCCGGTCTGTAGCTTTGTTGTCCCCAATATCTGCTGCTTGACCTTGTTGTAATGGATTGCCGTCTTAGAAATTTTAAGGATGGAGGCAACATGACGCACACTGTATTCATCTGCTAATAAAGCCAGAATTGCGCCCTTCTTTTCCTCACTCAAGACTTTTCTTTTCAACTCCTTCGGCATGGTTAAAAGTTATTTTTTATTTCCTATTACTTTTGGGATATTACTAGCACTTGTTTTGCCATCCAGCTTGTCCTATTGCAAGAGGATTGTGAACACCACAGAAGGGTTTTTATACTTTCCTTCGTTAAATAAGATTTGGTTCAGGTGATCACCTAATCAGAAGCACATTAAGTAAAATGAGGTATACTGGACACTGTCAATGAGGTATATTGACACTGGAATGGAATGGCTGTCAGACATGAAGAGAAGCTGATTTTTATATAACTGTGCAGTGGTCTCTTAATTTTTTACCAGAACTGTATATATGATAGCAGCATGGAAAGAAAAAAGAAAAAGACTAAAGTTATCGTGGAGAATTTCAAGGGAATTTTCCTTGTGGGGCAACCCAACGTTACTGCTATTAGGGGAGAACAAATTATTCCAAGAGTGGAAGCTGAAGGGGATAATCAAAATAGTTCATTTATTGCACGAGGAAGAGAGCAGGTGGTTGAATAGAGAAGAGATTGTATCAAAATTTAACTTAAGTAAATAACAATATCTACAATTTGAACAAGTCAGAGGAATTATTATGGCGCATCTGATAAATGTTAGGGAAGAAACAAAAAGAAACGCAATGGATACTCTATTAGACCGAGCAGGCACACACTGTATATCTACATTATATGGAGGTTTCAAAGAAATTCTGGGGAAATTAGAACAGTCCAAGTATTTAGGTCATGGAATAGGCAAATAGAAGGAAAGGAAATTGGGGGAAAAAAAATCCAAGTAGGGTGGAAGGTAGTACAGAAGAACATTTTGAGTGAGGTTTGGAGGAACACACAGTTTAGGATCATGCATAGAGCAATCTTGGCCTTTAGTTTACCAATATCCAAAAATATGAGAAATCCTCTCACACATTGTCCAAAATGCAAACTTAAAGATTCAGACTTACTACATGGGTTGTGGAGCTGCCCTAAAGCACAAGAATTCTGGAAATACATAAAACTTGTATAGGAAAATATGGGTGTTAAGACTGTTCCTCTATATCGTTACCATTTCTTTTCCATTACTGAAGGATTAGGAAGATGTACAACAAAATAGATAAAATCATGAAGCCCTTTCACCAGACCACTTGGTATTTACTGGAAGACTTGAGTGGATCATTGGGGAAGTTAAAAATAATTGATCGGAATGTGGAGGGGTAAGGGGGGAGAGATACAGAACATTGTACAGAAATTACATAAGGAAGTGCAACATCCGAGGGGCTACTTTGGTCATGAGAATCATAGGATAGAAGTAAACACTAGAAATATAAATAATATATTCTCCATGTCTGGGTAGAGGAACGATAGTTGGGGAATGGTAGGTTCTGTTTTCTTTCTTTTTCAATTATTTTGAGATCCTTTAATTTTGAAAATGGAAGAAAGGAAACTAAATCTGAGAGTCTGTAAACTAAGTGTATAATTTTATTAGATATTATAGATGTTAAAAAGCAATAAAAATTAGTGTTAAAAAATAAGTTAAAATACAAAAGGTTTTATAAAAAAAAAAGCAATTAACAATAGAAATTCAAATCATCCACATTTTTCGAGTTTTCAAAATAGAGATAAAAAAAAAAAAATCACCAAATGATGACTACCATACAGTATACTCCATGAGGAAAAAAAGAATCAAAATGCCAACAATTCTGGTTGAAAAAATGCAATAAATACAATCAAAAAGTCATATCTCCTCCAAAATAGCAACAGTAAAAAACCTCATCTCGCAACACAAAAATGAAACTCTCATACAGCAAATGGCGATATATATACACTGCTCAAAAAAAATAAAGGGAACACTTAAACAACACTGTCCACTTAGGAAGAAACACTGTTTGACAATCAATTTCACATGCTGTTGTGCAAATGGAATAGACAACAGATGGAAATTATTGGCAATTATCAAGACACACTCAATAAAGGAGTGGTTCTGCAGGTGGACGTGTAGACGGACTCTATACGTCTGTGCTCAGTGTGAACCTGCTTTCATCTGTGAAGAGCACAGGGCGCCAGTGGCAAATTTGCCAATCCTTAATGTTCTGTGGCTAATGCCAAGCGTCCTGCACGGACACTACGCTGACAGACATAAGAAACCTTCTTGCCACAGCTCGCATTGATGTGCCATCCTGGATGAGCTGCATTACCTGAGCCACTTGTGTGGATTGTAGAGTCCGTCTCATGCTACCACGAGTGTGAAAGCACAACCAACATTCAAAAGTGACCAAAACATCAGCCAGAAAGCATTGGTACTGAGATGTGGTCAGTGTTGCTTCCTAAGTGGACAGTTTGATTTCACAGAAGTTTGATTTACTTGGAGTTATATTCTGTTGTTTAAGTGTTCCCTTTATTTTTTTGAGCAGTGTATATAAAAATGTAAAACAAAATTTAGGAGTTTGGCATCACCACAATCATTCTGACAAGGAGGCTCATGTTATCAGGTAATTTTATAGCAAAAGGAATTCCGTAAAACTCAAAAATAATGATAAAAAAGTAAAAAAAAAAAAAAAAAAGCCCTCATAGCGATTTTTAAATAGAAAAAAAAGGCCTTTGGAGGAGGGGTAGGAAATACGAAAACTTTAAAAGTGTAATATTGCCTGGTCATGAAGGGGTTAATATACAAAGGCAAGGACAGGCAGAACATGGATGGTACCAAAGAGGACAGGTTTTAAAGAGGTCTCCAGGATTAGAAAACATATCTGCCTTCTTTTAATAACAACGCAATCTCTGCGACTGATGGTTGTGCATGGCACTGCAGCTCAGGTCCACTGATTTTAATACCAGACACAACATAAAATGAGGTTGGTGCTGTTTCTAAAAATAAGCAACTTTTTTTTTTTCATATCCTCCCTCCAAGCAATGAAACACTGCTGGAGACAATGGCAGTCTAAGAACTATTTTATCCTTTATTTAGTCCTGGTGTAAGGCTGAGTACTCCGTATGCAGGTTGAAAATCACTGTATTAGACACCTCATTTACTGATTATACCAGCGGCGCTCACCTCTCCAGTCAGCAGCTCAATGATCTTATTGGAAAGCTCCAGGATCTTCTGCTCATTGTCCTTAATGGGGCTCTGAGTCCTGCTCCATCCTTCATAAACACAGGGTGTTTTTTGTTCTCTTAAAGTGCTCTTCATGGCTGTGTAATCCTATAAAAAAATCTGAAAATGTACCTTCAAATTGGAAAACACACTCCTCTAGTCTAACCTGTTTGTCAGCTATGAGACTCACCTCTCCGGTCAGAAGGTATATCATCTCTAGTGTGATGTTTAGTAACCTCTCGGTCATGTGGCATTCGTCTTTCTCCAGCATGACCGATATGGGTCCGTCCTTGGCAGTAACAGAGGAGTTTAATATGACCTCTGCAGAGAACAGATTATACGAGAACCATTATTAATGACATGATCTAGAAAATATAACAACTAACATATTTGACATGTAGTTAATTGAAAAAATGATAAGGGAGACAGCAGCTTCCAAATATAAACATATTTAAGACCGTATTACCAAAAAGGACACATTGGATCTAGGAAAATTGAACAACTCCTCGAATGAGGAGAAAACTGTGGACATTTTCTAACGGAATTGGTTGATGTTCAAAAAGTAGGCCGTTGTAGGTAAGGCAATATCGAAAATGCCGATATCCTGGTAGCCAAACCCTATAGCACCTCCTAAAGATATGGAAAGGGGCTGTCATTGATGGCTACTGGATTTATAGCTCAGTAGAAGCAACTACATAGTGAGAACACTGATGGATAGAAAGAAAACTGACATCAGTTGTCACATTTATTTTTCAGAACTACAGCAATCCCATACCAAAAGCAGGTGCCAATGGCAGTAGACAAAGGCAGTTACCAAGCACTGACCTTGCAATATGGTTCTCATAGTCAATATAATTACAGCATTTATATTTTCGGGATTAGACACACTCTTATGTATATATATATATATATATATATACACACACACACTGACAAGCAAAGGGTAGCAATGTTTTGAACTTTTGACTTTCAGTCTCCATATCTCACCATCCACTACTGCCTCGACCATGAGACTACCATCATTTTATAGACAATCATCTTAGCTATCTCATACATAAATTTGACTTGAAAATATGTAGCATATAGTAATTATACAGATTCTTGTCATATCATTGCATTGGTACCGTTTTGCTCCAAAAATCTAAAAATTTTTACTATTTTGAAAACTCATCTTTGGCTTTCAACACTGCCTGAATCCTTCTGGGCATGCTCTCAATCAGACTCAAACATGTCTTGACCAAAATTTGATCGCAGGTCTCTTCTACACGTCCCCAAAGTTGGTGCATACTTAGGTATGTATACAGCTTTTTCTTCAACTTTACCCACTAGTGCTCAATTGGGTTGAGGTCTCGGGACTATTGGGGACAATACGGCACCTTTACTTCATTGTCATTGAACCACTTCTTCGCCAATATTGACATATGCTTCGTGTTGTTGTCCTGCTGGAACACTAAGTCGTACTTTTCATACCCATGGTACTCAAATGTACGTAGTAACTTGTTTTGTAGAATACTCTCATACAGCTCTGGCAAAAACTAAGAGACCACTTTCAAATGTTCAGTTTGTCTGACTTTTCTCATTATAGGTATATTTGAGTAAAATGTAAATTGTTCTTTTAGCCTATTATAAACTTATGACAACATGTCTCCGAATTTCCAAGCAATACATTTTGTATTTTTTTCTGACAAAGAAAATGGTCAAAATGAAAAACAAAACAAAACAGTGCTTTCAGATCTCAAATAATGCAAAGAAAACATAGGTGTATTACATGTGCACTGCTGCATATCTGGGTCTCCCCCATCAGGTGTATTACATGTGCAGTGCTGCATGGCTGGGTCTCCCCCATCAGGTGTATTACATGTGCAGTGCTGCATGGCTGGGTCTCCCCCATCAGGTGTTTTGCATGTGCAGTGCTGCATGGCTGGGTCTCCCCCATCAGGTGTATTACATGTGCAGTGCTGCATGGCTGGGTCTCCCCCATCAGGTGTATTACATGTGCAGTGCTGCATGGCTGGGTCTCCCCCATCAGGTGTATTACATGTGCACTGCTGCATGGCTGGGTCTCCCCCATCAGGTGTATTGCATGTGCACTGCTGCATGGCTGGGTCTCCCCCATCAGGTGTATTGCATGTGCAGCGCTGCATGGCTGGGTCTCCCCCATCAGGTGTATTACATGTGCAGTGCTGCATGTCTGGGTCTCCCCCATCAGGTGTATTACATGTGCAGTGCTGCATGGCTGGGTCTCCCCCATCAGGTGTATTGCATGTGCACTGCTGCATGGCTGGGTCTCCCCCATCAGGTGTATTGCATGTGCAGCGCTGCATGGCTGGGTCTCCCCCATCAGGTGTATTACATGTGCAGTGCTGCATGTCTGGGTCTCCCCCATTAGGTGTATTACATGTGCAGTGCTGCATAGCTGGGTCTCCCCCCATCAGGTGTATTACATGTGCACTGCTGCATGTCTGGGTCTCCCCCATCAGGTGTATTACATGTGCACTGCTGCATGTCTGGGTCTCCCCCATTAAGTGTATTACATGTGCAGTGCTGCATAGCTGGGTCTCCCCCCATCAGGTGTATTACATGTGCACTGCTGCATGTCTGGGTCTCCCCCATCTGGTGTATTACATGTGCACTGCTGCATGGCTGGGTCTCCCCCATCAGGTGTATTACATGTGCAGTGCTCCATAGCTGGGTCTCCCCCATCTGGTGTATTACATGTGCAGTGCTGCATGTCTGGGTCTCCCCCATCAGGTGTATTACATGTGCACTGCTGCATGGCTGGGTCTCCCCCATCAGGTGTATTACATGTGCAGTGCTGCATGGCTGGGTCTCCCCCATCAGGTGTATTACATGTGCAGTGCTGCATGGCTGGACCTCCCCATCAGGAGTATTACATGTGCAGTGCTGCATGGCTGGGTCTCCCCTATCAGATGTATTACATGTGCACTGCTGCATGTCTGGGTCTCCCCCATTAGGTGTATTACATGTGCAGTGCTGCATGGCTGGGTCTCCCCCATCAGGTGTATTACATGTGCAGTGCTGCATGGCTGGGTCTTCCCCATCAGGTGTATTACATATGCACTGCTGCATGTCTGGACCTCCCCATCAGGAGTATTACATGTGAAGTGCTGCATGTCTGGGTCTCCCCATCAGGTGTATTACATGTGCAGTGCTGCATGGCTGGGTCTCCCCCATCAGGTGTATTACATGTGCAGTGCTGCATGGCTGGGTCTCCCCCATCAGGTGTATTACATGTGCACTGCTGCATGTCTGGGTCTCCCCCATCAGGTGTATTACATGTGCACTGCTCCATGTCTGGGCCTCCACCATCAGGTATATTACATGTGCACTGCTGCATGTCTGGGTCTCCCCCATCAGGTGTATTACATGTGAAGTGCTGCATGTCTGGGTCTCCCCATCAGGTGTATTACATGTGCACTGCTGCATGTCTGGGTCTCCCCCATCAGGTGTATTACATGTGCACTTCTGCATGTCTGGGTCTCCCCCATCAGGTGTATTACAAGTGCAGTGCTGCATGTCTGGGTCTCCCCATCAGGTGTATTGCATGTGCAGTGCTGCATGTCTGGGTCTCCCCCATCAGGTGTATTACATGTGCAGTGACACATGGCTGGGTCTCCCCATCAGGTGTATTACATGTGCAGTGCTGCATGTCTGGGTCTCCCCATCAGGTGTATTACATGTGCAGCATGTCTGGGTCTCCCCCATCAGGTGTATCACATGTGCACTGCTGCATGTCTGGGTCTACCCCATCAGGTGTATTACATGTGCAGTGCTGCATGTCTGGGTCTCCCCCATCAGGTGTATCACATGTGCACTGCTGCATGTCTGGGTCTCCCCCATCAGGTGTATCACATGTGCACTGCTGCATGTCTGGGTCTCCCCCATCAGGTGTATTGCATGTGCAGTGCTGCATGTCTGGGTCTCCCCCATCAGGTGTATTACATGTGCAGTGACACATGGCTGGGTCTCCCCATCAGGTGTATTACATGTGCAGTGCTGCATGTCTGGGTCTCCCCATCAGGTGTATTACATATGCAGCATGTCTGGGTCTCCCCCATCAGGTGTATCACATGTGCACTGCTGCATGTCTGGGTCTACCCCATCAGGTGTATTTCATGTGCAGTGCTGCATGTCTGGGTCTCCCCCATCAGGTGTATCACATGTGCACTGCTGCATGTCTGGGTCTCCCCCATCAGGTGTATCACATGTGCACTGCTGCATGTCTGGGTCTCCCCCATCAGGTGTATTACATGTGCACTGCTGCATGTCTGGGTCTCCCCCATCAGGTGTATTACATGTGCACTGCTGCATGTCTGGGTCTCCCCCATCAGGTGTATTACATGTGCACTGCTGCATGTCTGGGTCTCCCCCATCAGGTGTATCACATGTGCACTGCTGCATGTCTGGGTCTCCCCCATCAGGTGTATCACATGTGCACTGCTGCATGTCTGGGTCTCCCCCATCAGGTGTATCACATGTGCACTGCTGCATGTCTGGGTCTCCCCCATCAGGTGTATTACATGTGCACTGCTGCATGTCTGGGTCTCCCCCATCAGGTGTATTACATGTGAAGTGCTGCATGTCTGGGTCTCCCCATCAGGTGTATTACATGTGCACTGCTGCATGTCTGGGTCTCCCCCATCAGGTGTATCACATGTGCACTGCTGCATGTCTGGGTCTCCCCCATCAGGTGTATTACATGTGCACTGCTGCATGTCTGGGTCTCCCCCATCAGGTGTATTACATGTGCACTGCTGCATGTCTGGGTCTCCCCCATCAGGTGTATTACATGTGCACTGCTGCATGTCTGGGTCTCCCCCATCAGGTGTATTACATGTGCAGTGCTGCATAGCTGGGTCTCCCCCATCAGGTGTATTACATGTGCAGTGCTGCATAGCTGGGTCTCCCCCCATCAGGTGTATTACATGTGCACTGCTGCATGTCTGGGTCTCCCCCATTAGGTGTATTACATGTGCACTGCTGCATGTCTGGGTCTCCCCCATCAGGTGTATTACATGTGCAGTGCTGCATAGCTGGGTCTCCCCCCATCAGGTGTATTACATGTGCACTGCTGCATGTCTGGGTCTCCCCCATCAGGTGTATTACATGTGCAGTGCTGCATGTCTGGGTCTCCCCCATCAGGTGTATTACATGTGCAGTGCTGCATGTCTGGGTCTCCCCCATCAGGTGTATTACATGTGCAGTGCTGCATGTCTGGGTCTCCCCATCAGGTGTATTACATGTGCACTGCTGCATGTCTGGGTCTCCCCCATCAGGTGTATTACATGTGCAGTGCTGCATGTCTGGGTCTCCCCCATCAGGTGTATTACATGTGCAGTGCTGCATGTCTGGGTCTCCCCCATCAGGTGTATTACATGTACACTGCTGCATGGCTGGGTCTCCCCATCAGGTGTATTACATGTGCACTGCTGCATGGCTGGGTCTCCCCATCAGGTGTATTACATGTGCACTGATGCTGGGCCTGCTCTCTGTCCTGCCACGTTAGTGCCAGGCATTCTCCTACTACACTGGCACGTCCCAATGTGGGAGACACATGCAGTCCCTACAGTTGTACAGGTGGGATCTGATAACTAGGAGTGGAGCAGAACAGGTCTAGTGTATCGCACAGAGCTCAGACTGGGTGGTCGCTCGTCCTGTGCCCCAGCACCAACCCGTAACAAAGACCCTGCACCAGAAGCGCGAGCATTCACAGGAATCATTCAGAACTCAGCCATCATTACATTAGTCAGAAGAATCCCGGTCCACTAACACAGAGTGTCACTGAGGAGAAGGGAGCAGGGGCTGCTGCATTCATGTAGAGGTCTCAGGGAATTCTGGAACTTGTAGTGCTGGGTAGCCGGGAGGACGCCTCTCCTCTCCGCTCAGGACCCCTCAAACATGGCCGCCGCTGTAACGGACATACGAGTCCCCTCTTCTTCCTTCTAGTGTCGGCTCACTGGCCCTTTCTGACGTTCCAATCACCATGTCAATAAGCTGCAGCCGTTTCCGGGAATGGAAGTGAAGGACCAGGGACTTCCGGTTGCGTGAGGACATGGGGAAAGTACTGGAGGTGAGGGCTCCTATCTTCCCTCATTAGCGTCACTGCTCGGGAATAAATGTTCCGGCACTCACAGAGGACTGTGGCAATAGCTGTAGCCCTGCTGCCTCTCACCATTCCTGTATCTCCCTGGCACAACACGTGCTCACCTCTAGCCGCTAATTAATGGTCCCATCTACATAATACTGCTTTTATGATCATGGCCTCACTAATCAGCGCTCCTTTCCTATCATCAAACCCTGCTTGTTGCCCACTAGTCATTTTGTTAGCTCTGTCGCCATGGTCAGCTAACCGCCATCCTGTCAGCCTTCTCGTGGCCTTCCCCGTTATTGGTGTCACTATGGTCTGGTCCTCTCATCTTTCTGACCCTCTACAACATCAGATCGCTTAATAGCCTCTTCTTCAGGACTCCCTCACCCCCTTCCACCAGCTCTTTCAGCCCTTGCCCTCCTGCTGCCTACACTTCCTGCTTCTTTTCCGCCAGTGCTTTCTGCTTCTGCCGTTCTTCCACCTGCTCTTCCTGCCCCCTTTGCGTCAGTTTTTCCTGGCCCCCTACCACCGACGCTGCCTGCTCCCTACCACCGGCACTTACTGCCCTTTCCCCCTACCGCCGGCACTGTCTGCCCCTTCCCCCCCTATTGCCGACGCTGCCTGCACCTGCCCCCCTTTTTCCATCCCTTACCCCCCCTTCCGCCAGTGCCTCCTATTTTGGTTCTTACTTTGTTTCATCCCATCCACTTCAGCACCAGCCGTTCTCTGTTTTTGTTTTTTTCTTCTCCTTTTGTTCCCTCCACTTTTTTATCGTTCCATCCACATAGCTGTGTGAGGGCTTGTTTATTTCAGGACTGCTGTCGTTATAAATGACGCCATCCATTCTGCCACATAATGTACTGGAAATGGCAACAAAATCCAAGTGGAATGAAATGTTTAGAAAGAAAACACAGTTTTTCAGTCACCCATGACGGCACCACAAGAGAGAGGATCCGCCCTTCAAGGACAGGAAACCTTCAAGCTAAAAAAGGGCAGCTCCTTTCTCCCCATCATTTGGCTTCCTGTCCTTGATGGGGTATCGTCAAGATAAAATCAGGAAGATAGAAGAGGATGCCTGGGCCGGGGATGGCTGGGGTCTGGCAGATCTGGGTCTGCTGCGGCCGCCGACAGGTGCCGGTAGCGCCTCGGAGGCCACAACAACGTGCCCTCCCTGAGCAAAGCGTGTGAGGCTTTTTTTGCCATGCCACGCCACCCAGGAGCACATCGGTGCCCGGTTGGAAGAAATATAAGAAGAGGATGCCTGGGGCGTCAGATTTTGGCAGACTTGGTCTGCTGCGGTCGCTTCTGAGGTACCGGTAGCGCCACGGAGGGCAGGATAGCTTGCCCTCCCTGTGCAAATAGTTTTATATATTGATAGATTGGACTTCAGTGAATGCAGCAATATTTGTTTTTATATTTTAAAACGTTTTTTTTTCTTCACTTTTCACAATGATTGTTAGAACCCCTGGATGCTGTGAACCTGCATTGCTTTAGTATTATGGTCTCCTAGGAAGCCAACTAGCTCTAGTCACTGCTGTCAGAGGCAGATGTCGGTTCCATAACACAGCAGGGACCTGCCATCTATGGAGCAGGCTCAGGTCCCGAGCCTGCGCCCTGCACTGAGCATGCAACCTGTTGTGAAAATTTGCGTCTCACTTAATGGAGGGTTGAAAGTGAAAAATATTTCCAGCATTTGAGATGTTTATTAAAAGGGATGTCAGCTGTTTTTTTGCTTTGTAATCTGAAGACTTCAGGAGATAGAGGCTGAGAGAGATTTCAACGATATGTTACTTATTAGGCTGTATTCTGTTGTTTACTTACAATGAAGGTTTTATAAGCTGGAGATTATCACTGCTGGACTACAGATCATGTGAACCCTAGAAAGACACAAGAATCTGTAGAAAGACGTTATGATGGCGAAACCCCAGCATCTTTCATCATCAGGTAAGAAAAGACTTTAATTCAATGTCAAAGCTCATTCAGATGTCCGATTTTCACATATCTCATTCTTGGAGTAAGTAGTCTGTGGGTAGTTCACATGTCTGGTTTAATTTTTTTTTTTGCAGACTATGTAGTCCATGAAAAATTACAGAGATGTGTCTACAATTGATCCAAGTGTCAGACCAAAATTTGCAATGCAAGCCTATGGGTCCATAAAATAAAGTCAGACAGCGCTTGAAAAGGGAAAAGCTTGAGAACATTTTATTTTTGTCTTATTTTGATGAAACTGAACAATATCACTGATAAAACTCGGACAGGTTTTCTTGTATGTGGGGAAAAAGAAAAACGATGTCTGAATGAGCCCTAAAGCAAAAAGCAGTTTTGAATGTAACCTACATACAGCCTTCATCTGATTTCCACATTTTGACAGTGAATTCATTCATTCACTGTGTTTCCTTTAGATGAATCCAGTAATGACAATACACCAGAGAGATGTCCCTGTCGCGAGGATAAGGTAGGAGGAAAGGCAAACTGCTCTCCTCGTTCTGAAGATTGGCGCTTGTTCCACTTCTGACACCCACACTGATCAGAAATTTATAATATCCGAACTTTATACTGTGCGTTTATAATTTCCGGTGTCAGCAATGTTTTGTTCAAGGCTTCATTCCAGAAACAAAAAGTGGGTGATGGCAGTGTGTATTCAGAAGGTAGTCTGGGAAGAGTCTAATGCTAAGCAAGTAGACTTCCAGTAGGACATGAGATTTAGATTCTGTGAGTCAGTATAGTTCACATTGCATATAGGTGGCCACTTGTCAGTGAACACACAGGGCAGAGGTGAGGGGACATTCAGAGGTATAAAAATGTTTATCTGGTGCTTATGCTAAACCAGGGGAAAGCAACCTATGAAGCAAGGAACTCCCATAGTCTTAGCCGAAAGTGTTAGCAACCTTGAGGCTATGTACCCACGTTTCAGAAATGCTGTGGAAATTTCCACACTCCCGCCGCGGGTAAAACGCATGCGTTTTTCGCTTGCGGAAAGCTTGCGCATTCCAAGCAATTAGCATCACTTGAAATGTGATAGGTAGGATGCAAATAATATTTAAAAAAAAAATTGTTATTCTCACCTTCTGACGACCCCCGATCTGCTCTGCGGCGCTCCCGGCATCTTCCGGTTCCAGTAATGCTTTGCACGAAGGACCTGAGATGACGTCACGCGCGCGACGTCATTCGCGCAAAGCATTACTGGGACCGGAAGATGCCGGGAGCATGGTGAGAGGCGGGAAGGACTTCGGGGGCCACCGGAGGGTGAGTATATCACTTTTTTTTTTTTTTTTTTTTTATTCTATTATTTTACAGGATTATGGTACCCAGGGCCTGGAGGACAGTCTTCCCTACTCCAGACCCTGGGTACCATCCACACATGATCCACTTACTTTTTCTAGCAACCTTCCACGACAGCATAGGAGGTTGTCTTAACGCCCTAGTGGGGGACAGGAAGCACAAAGAGTTTAAAGGGTCCCTCCCACCTCCCTCTCACCAGTGTCTTTTTCCTGTCCCCCATGGGGCATGGAGAGGTTACGGGTATGCTGCGTGGCCGGCTGCTGCAGTGTACCTGAGAATTTCAATGCCGGGCAGTGGTGGTCGGTGGCTCTGCCTTCCCTCCTCCGTGCTGCTCCCGTCTTCTCTTGTATTCGGGACTTTCCTGGCCCACCCGCACTCCCTCTGGGGGCAAAGCGGGCCAGTTATCCCCGACCGGAGGTCTCCCGCAGTTCTCCGGTCTCTCCTCCTCCTGTCGCACGGCTGCCGGCGACCCGGAAGTGACATCACGTGCGCGGTCACTTCGGGGTACGCGTTCTTCCAGGAAGCGCAGATGACGTCGGGACCTATGGCGGCCCCCGGACAGCTGTCAACGCGTGGAGCACGCCGGTTAGAGCCGTGCCTGCTCGGACCCCGGGAGGGGGAGGGGGAAAGAGAGTATGAGCAAAGCGCTGAGGGCGAAGTTAACCCTTCATTAACCCGCCGGAAGAAGCCGACAGGTAAGACAAAATCCCCTGGTCAGCATCGACGGTTCTTCCTGCCCTGCATCTGCAGAGCCCAGCGCTGCCCCAGCCACATTGAGTGTTATTTGGGGTGGGTCCTAATGGTGCAATTCTGGGTAGGGGTCCTGAAAATGCTTCTATTCTCTCTTGTAGGGATAAAAGTCGGCCCATAAAAGCACCAATACCACCAGTAAACCAGCTAAATGTGCCATATGTAGTACAAAGCTTCCCTCAAACTGGAGGAAAAAATTATGTTAGGCGTGCACGGACGAAGTGGTCAGGTCTGAGCACCCCTCATTGAGGAAATCCGCAGCCTGGTCACACAACAGGTTCAGACCTCCCTAGCCGCCTTTTCTCCCCCTCCACCTCCTCCACATCCACCAACTGCGGGTTCATCTCCCACAAAAAAGCGAAAGCTTCAACTAGAAGACTGACTCCGAGTCACAGCATTCCTATGAATCAGGCTCTGAAAAATGGGAGGAGCCAAGAACCTCTAAGTCAGCCGAGGCCAGAAGATACCTCTTTTCCTCAGAATATGTGGAGGAGCTGGTCAGTGCGGTGCGTGCCACCATGGGGCTAGAGGACGAACCAGTCCCTCAGTCGGCACAAGACAAAATGTTTGGAGGGTTTGAAGGGCCCAGACTGACAGGGTTTCCAGTACATAGGAGCATAACGGAGATGATCTCCCAAGAATGACAACGTGCTTCCCTTTGGGATATCCTCTGCCCCACAAGTGTTTTCAAAAATTATGGCTGAAGCTGTGTCCCACATAAGAAGTCGAGGTATATACGTTGTGCCCTACCTGGACGACCTATTGATAATGGGGACCTCCTACCAGACCCTGGAAAACCAGGTGACGCAAACTCTAGACATTCTCCAATCTCTGGGGTGGATCCCGAATATAAAAAAATCGCAGATTCAGCCCTCTCAGGAAATAAGATTTTTAGGAGTCCTCTTAGACTCAAGAAGACAGATGTCCTTCCTGCCGGAAGATCATCAGGTGGCTATAAAATCAAAGATCTTGAGTTTCAGAAAACAGAGGTCCCCGACCCTCCAGTCGGCTATGTCAATACTAGGGTCGATGACGTCCTGCATCCAGTCAGTACCGTGGGCGCAGGCAAATTCCATAATCCTCCAGTCCCATATCCTGGAAAATTGGAACAGAGACCACAATTGTGTGAACAAGGGAGTCCTGACCCAAGGGAAGGTAAGGGCTTCACTGGCCTGGTGGCTGGACCGCCAAAACCTGC
The DNA here is from genome assembly GCF_039654945.1 of Dendrobates tinctorius. Taxonomy (NCBI): domain Eukaryota; kingdom Metazoa; phylum Chordata; class Amphibia; order Anura; family Dendrobatidae; genus Dendrobates; species Dendrobates tinctorius. The sequence goes on along the minus strand of NW_027361997.1, from coordinate 767,158 downwards.
GCAGTGGGGTCAGCTGGACCCATGTCCCCTTGGTCACGGTAACATCAGATGCCAGCGAAAAAAGGCTGTGGAGCTGTAGTATCCCACCTGCCATTCCAGGGGTTATGAAGTCAAGAAGTGAGTATGAGATCTTCAAATTTCAGGGAGCTGAAAGCAGTGGAAGAAGCTCTCCTGGCTGCAAGACACCTGGTCCAGGGTCATCATATCAAGGTCTACTCTGACAATATAACGACAGTGGCACACCTCAGGCACCAGGGTGGCACGAGGTCGAACAGCCTACAAAGCCTTTCTGGACGAATATTCTCCTGGGCTGAAAAGCACCTCCTTTCACTAACAGCAGTCCACCTAAAGGGGACCTCGAATCTTCAGGCAGACTTCCTGAGCAGAAGATGTATCCAGCCTGGCGAGTGGAGTCTGAATGGAAGAATCTTTCAGGAGCTAGTGAACAGGTGGGGCCTTCCGGAGGTGGATCTACTAGCATCAAGCGGAAATGCTCAGGTAGGAAACTACTTCTCTCTGAACCCCAGGGACAGATCTCTGGGGGTGGATGCCTTTGCCCACAAGTGGGAGTTCCATCTGGCGTATGTCTCCCCTCAGCCCCCCCCCCTCCAGTTCCAATCCTTGCTGCAACCCTGAGAAAGATCCGAAGAGATCGAACTCAAACCATCCTAGTGGCTCCGCTATGGCCGAAGAGGAGCTGGTATTCTTTAATCACGGAACTCCAGGTAGACGGGCCGCTCCCCTGGAAGACTACCTCCTCCTGCAGGGCCCCCTACATCATCCAAACCTTCGGGGAATGAAGTTAGCGGCCTGGTTACGGAGACCCAGATCTTGAGGGCCGAGGGTCTATCAGAGGCGGTAGTCGAAACCTTTCAGAAATCACGGAAACCGGGCACTAATGCCATATACAACAAAGTATGGAAACATTTTTCATCGTGGTGTCTGCCGAATCTGCCTGACCCAGCAAATCCTAACATCTCCCGTATCCCAGATTTCTTACAGAGGGGGCTCTTGTTAGGCCTAAAACCTAGCACCCTGAAGGTACAAGTCTCGGCCTTAAGCTCCATGTTTGACTGCAACTTAGCCAGCCACCGATGGATAAGAAGATTCATGACATCAGCCACGAGGCTACATCCAAAGAAAAAAAAAAAATTGTCATTCCACCATGGGACTTGAATGTGGTGCTTAAGGGACTCACTCAATCACCCTTTGAGCCCCTAACATCGTGTACTTCTCAGCTCCTCTCCTGTAAAGCGCCCTTCCTTGTAGCAATAACCTCAGCAAGATGTGTAGGAGAGCTCCAGGCTCTTTCAATTAGAGAGCCCTACCTAACCATAAGAGACGATTCCATAGTCCTCTCCCTTGATCCATCCTTTCTCCAGAAGGTCGTGTCTGACTTTCATAGGTCACAGAATATAATACTTCCCTCGTTTTGCCAAAACCCAGAGAACCCTAAGGAGGAGGTGTTTCATACGCTAGACGTAAGTCGCATAATCCTTCACTACCTAAACCCTACAGAATCGACCACAACCTGTTCACCCATTCGTCGGGTGCAAATAAAGGAAAGAAGGTGGCAAAGAACACCATTGCCAACTGGATCAAGAAAGCCATCTCTGAAGCATATCTAGAGCAGAACATTACACCCCCTACGGTGATCAAGGCTCATTCAACACGATCTGCCTCTGCCTCATGGGCTGAGAAGGCAGGCGCATCCTCAGAGCAGATCTGTAAAGCGGCAACTTGGGCCTCGTTACATACATTTACTAAACACTATAGGTTGGACTTTGTGTCCAACAGGGATTTAGTCTTTGGCTGAAAAGTTCTTCAGACCGTTGCCCCCCCCCCCCCCAAGTGCAGTATAGGTTGTTATGCCTCCTATGCTGTCGTGGAAGGTTGCTAGAGAAAATAGAATTAGACTTGCCGGTAATTCGGTTTCTAGAAACCTTCCATGACAGCACTATTTCCATCCCTGTATTCTTGAATAAGTTCTGACAATGTTGAGGTAACCGGTGCTACGAGGTTCAGTTATAAGTCACTGGTGAGAGGGAGGTAGGAGGGACCTTTTAACCTCTTCGTGCTTCCTGTCCCCCATTAGGGCATGGAGACAACCTCCTATGCTGTCGTGGAAGGTTTCTAGAAACCAAATTACCAGTAAGTCTAATTCTATTTTGCGCATGGTGGGCATAGCCACATGCGAAATGTAAGCAGATCAATGCATTCCTATGGGTGCGGAATCGCCGCGATTCTGCAAAAAGAATGGGCATGCTGCGGATTTTTCCGCTATGCAATTCCGCAGCGGAAAAATCCGCAGCATTAGCACAGCATTGCGGAATCCCATAGGATTGCATGGTATGCGTTGTTTTTGCGGCGATTCCACAGCGGAGAAATGCCGCAAAAATGAAAAAACGCAACGTGTGCACACAGCCTCAAATTATTCCAGAAAATGATTGCAATTGCACATGTTTTGTTATACAGAGAAAACCAAAAACAAGGCAAAAAAACCACAAATATCCTAAAATAAACTGCAAAAAATGCATGAAGATAGTAGTAATAATAATAAGGGTATTTAAATTCGTTTATTAAACCACAAGCAGTTTTACAGTACACACATTTGGTACAAGATGTTAAGCTTGACAAAATGTGTTGAAATAGCATGTAGACGTGAGACATAATGTATGCCTCAATTGTGTGTAGATAAAGCAAACATAATATCAATTGAATCGCAGTAGTATTGTGTTAATGCTCCAGTAGTAAAACCTGCCTAGCTTCTAAACCCTACCTACATCTACCATAACATAAACTATTCCGCAGCCTACTTCTATATAATAAGCAGTTTACTGTGCGACATCTCCGCTCTGCAAAGTGAGATGAGAGGAGTTCCACCTCTCCCAAATCTCTCGGAATTTACCTGGGCATCCTCTATTTTGGTATAGTGTATGTTCATATGGGATAATTGAATTTACTAGAGTTATCCATGACCCAAGAGAGGGAGGTGAACTCCCCATCAACCGTAATGCCAGCATCTTCCATGCCATGAACAGTGTCTCCCGCAGAAAAATCCCAACATAATGACCCCATGCCTCCTCATCCCACACTCCAAACAGACAGATCAGTGGCTCAAGGGGAACTGCGGTTTGTACCAAGGATGCTAATGACGACGTCACCCCTCTCCAATATTGCACAACAACAGGACAACACCAGATCATATGAATAAAGTCTGCATCCATTGAATGACATCTCAAACATTCCGATGACTGGTATCGGCCCATCTTAAAGAGTCGAATTGGGGTCAAATATTATTGATTTATAATATACAATTGTATCATCCTGTTGTTGGCAGATGGAGATACCCAGATTGGCGACTTCTCATTCCTCACTCTGTGTATCAGGGATGAGCCCTTCCCATTTCCTCTTAACGGATTCTAAGGCACATTCTGTCCCCACTGAGAACATATATGTATATAGAAAGGAGATGAGACCTTGAGGGGCCCTGTGACTTGAGGATCCCTATCAAAGGTAGAGACGAAATGGCATCACTCATATTTAGACTTCTCACTTGTGATTGAAGAGCTGACCTTAGTTGTAAATAACGGAAGAATTGGGATCTCGGAACACCTCGATCAGCCTGTAATTGCTCAAAGGACACCAAAGTACCATGATCATATAGATCACCTATCGTAGAGACACTGTACTGAACCCAGAACTCGGTGGATGGATGTTCACATAGCACCGGGAGGTAGTCATTATTCCACAGGGGCATTTCAGCTATAGTATCCCCAAATCTAACCACCCTCTTAATCTGTCTCCATATCGATCGAGCCAGACGGAGCAGAGGTAACAGTCTCGAGACGTTTATTTTCCTCATTTCCAAAAAACCCAGTGGGCAACCAGTCCCTGCAGCATGAAGTATATGACTCTCAGAATTCGGGAGGTGACCTCCAGGCATCCATGTACTTATAGCCTTGGCCTGTCCAGCTAGATAATAAAAAAAGAAATCGGGTAACACCGCCCCTCCTCCCCTCTTGGGCCTCTGCAGAGTGGTCAGTTTGAGTTTAGGCCTAGCTTTCCCCCAAATAAAGGATGTGATTTGGGAAATTAGATTAGTAAAAAAGGATTTGGGCACCACCACCGCCCTATATTGAAGAAAATAGCTAAGCTTGGGGAGTAATATCATTTGAATTAAATTAATACGTCCGGCTACTGACAGTGGAAGCTTACCCCAAATTGCAAATGTACCTTTAAACGTCTCCAGCAATGGTTGTATATTGAGTTGTAGATCAAACTTACTACCCTTAGAGATATAAACACTCAAATATTTAAAACTAGTTACAGTGGGCAGTAAGGAGACAGTTTCAAGTCGTGGCATTGGAGAATTTGAAAGAGGCATCAACGCAGACTTCTCCCAATTTATGTATAGGCCAGAATATTTACTAAATTTATTTATGGTAGTGATCACTCTTGTTAGGGTCTCGTCTGTTTTGTCCATAAGTATCACCATATCGTCAGAATATAGGCCTATGGTATCCATCTGACCTGCTATTTCTATACCAGCAATATCAGGGGAGGATCTTATACGAATTGCCAGCGCCTCAGTAGCGAGAGCAAAAAGGGCCGGGGAAAGAGGACACCCCTGACGAGTTCCCCTATGCAGTGAGAATGATTCAAATATGGAGCTATTTACGATGACCCGGGCCTTGGGCTTCATGTATAAGACATAGATTCCAAAAATGGGTCAATCTCCAAACCCATACCTCCGCAAACATGCACGCAGAAAAGGCCATTCAAGTGAGTGAAAGGCCTTAGCCGCATCTAGTGATGCCAGTGCCCATTCATTATCCGGTACCAGAGAACTATATTGGACCACTGACTGGACACGTCTGATGTTTATGGAGGTTCTCTTACCCGGCATAAAACCCGTCTGATCAGAGTGTATAAGATCCAATATAACTGAATTTACTCTCTTGGCCAAAATCTTTGTAAAAATGTTATAATCCACATTTACCAGAGATATAGGCCTGTAAGATCCACAATCTAAAGGGTCCTTCCCCTCCTTTTAAGAACTGTTATATTGGCCTCATAAAAGGACTCTGGCATGCATCCCCCCCTCCCAAATCCCACGAAACACTGTCAACAAAAGGGGCGCCAGTATATCCTGATATCTAATATATAAAGCTCAAAGTGTGTATGTATGTGTGTGTGTGTGTGTATGTCCGGGATAGGCATCCGCACCGTCGCAGCTATAGCCACAAAATTTGGCACAGTCATACGTCTGGACCCCGAGAGCGTACTAAGCTATGTTGTGAGGCGAAATTTTAACCCCGCGCGTTCCAATTCGCCAAACAATTTTGCCCCTATCTACATACTGGGGGGAAAAGTGTGTGCTCATCAAGCCCCGCCCCTCATTGTGATGTCATAATGCCCCTATTTGCATACTGGGAAAACAGTGTGTGCTATCAAGCCCCGCCCCTCATTATGATGTCACAATGGTTGCCATGGCTACGCTGGTGTCATCATAGGTTGCAAGCCCTGCCGCCGCTCATTATGATGTCATAATGGTTGACTATGGGATGGAGGATGTGTGATGAGTATATGGGCACCGGGCCATGGGATGGAGGATATGTATGACAGGTATATGGGAACGGGACTATGGGATGGAGGATGTGTGATGGGTATATGGGCACGGGACTATGGGATGGCGGATATGTATATGGGCACGGGACTATGGGATGGAGGATGTGTGATGGGTATATGGGCATTGGACTATGGGATGGAGGATATGTATGACGGGTATATGTTGGGAGAAGGCACTCATAATATATGAGACCTGGAGCAGTTGCCAAAGAAGAGTGGTCCAAAATTCCAGCTACGAGGTGTAAAAAGTTAATTGGTGGTTATAGGAAGCAATTGATTGCAATTATTTATTCCAAAAAGTGTGCAGCCAAATATTAAATTGAGGGTACCAACAATTTTGTCTGGCCTATTATTGGGGGGGGGGGGTTTGTGTCAAATTATGTCCAATTTGGCTTTTTTTTTCCGGTTTCTTTTTTGTGGTGTTCCAATACACACAAAGGAAATAAACGCGAATAACAAAGTATGTGTAATTGCAATAATTTTCTGGGAGAAATACTTCAATTCCTGGAACAATTTCAAGGGTGCCAACACTTTTGGCCATTACTGTATAAAAGGATCAGAATATCCATTTCAATAAAAAAAAGTCGCTGGAGTACCTCTATTATTAGGACTAAGGAGTAATGAAGACTTTAATACCAATTGGCTATAGCATAATAAAATGTCATCAAAACAGAAATCATGATCACTGGCAGGACCTATACTAACAGTAAATATGGACTCTCCTACCAAGGATAAATACTGAAAACATGGAGTATGTAGTCCAGAATAAGATTAAAAAACTTTTTATTCTTTATTTGTACAGAAAGCAAAAATATGTATTAAATATGTATCATCAACAAAGCTATTCAAAGCAGAGATTCAGGTTCAAAAAGGCGTACATTCCACAAGCGTAATAAATAAAGCCAAGCTTGCACTACATTGTACTAAAGCAAATCAGTGTGTGATGAATGAAGTGTGAATAGCATAATGGCTTTAGGAAATGAAAAAACAGGTGAGATGCTTAGCACAAGATTTGACCAAAAATTTTGAGCCTATCCACCAATGTCAAGGCAATCTCTTAATCAGATGGGTCCCTAACCTAACTGATTATATCTGACACATCCAAAATTTATAAAAAAAAAAATAGAAAAATAATTAGTATTGGTGACATCAAGCCCACGGCTTAGTAATGGAGAGGTGTCAATAAGACACCTATCCATTACTAATCCTATAGTTATATGGTAACTATAGACACAGCCAGAATAAAGTCCTTTATTTGAAACGAGTGCCCATATACCCATCATACATATTCGCCATCCCATAGTCGAGTGCCCATATACCCATCACACATCCTTCATCTCATAGTCCCATGCCCATATACCCATCATACATATCCTCCATCCCATAGTCCCGTGCCCATATACCCATCATACATATCTGCCATCTCATAGTCCCGTGCCCATATACCCATCATACATATCCTCCATCCTATAGTCCAGTGCCCATATACCCATCACACATCCTCCATCCCATAGTCCCGTGCCCATATACATATCCGCCATACCATAGTCCCGTGCCCATATACCCGTCATACATATCCTCCATCCCATAGTCCAGTGCCCATATACCCATCACACATCCTCCATCCCATAGTCCCATGCCCATATACCCATCATACATATCCTCCATCCCATAGTCCAGTGCCCCGTAGTCAACCATTATGACATCATAATGAGCGGCGGCAGGGCTTGCAACCTATGATGACATCAGCGTCGCCATGGCAACCATTGTGACATCATAATGAGGGGCGGGGCTTGATACGCACACACTGCTTCCCCAGTATGCAAATACAGGCATATGACATCACAATGAGGGGCGGGGCTTGACGCACGCACACTTTTTCCCCCAGTATGTAGATAGGGGCAAAATTGGTGAATTGGAACGCGTGGGATAAAATTTCGCCTCACAACATAGCTTAGGACGCTCTCGGGGGTCCAGACGTGTGACTGTGCCAAATTTTGTGGCTGTAGCTGCGACGGTGCGGATGCCAATCCCGGACATACACACACACACACACACACACACACACACACACACACACACACACACACACACACACACACACACACACACACACACACACATACACATACACGCTTTGAGCTTTATATATTAGATAATCACACAGACTCCTTTTATTGAATGTTAATTTACCATACTTTTTAAATCAGATATATTTTATTTCAACATTTTCCTACAAAACCGGTTTAACAACCCTGGGGAACGCAGTCCCCTTACCCCACCCCCCTCCCCCCTGAATTGTCCCCCGTCTTAACAAAAATAAACATTTTATATAGCGTCAATGTAACGTCTCCTTGAATAACAGTAAGTAGAAATACAGGAGAGGCTCCAGATGTGCTACATATAGACAAGACTTCTCTTTAATTCAGCAAAGGTACACTCAAATGAGACCTAATCGGAATCTCTGTAACTCTCTGGATGCAAGGCCCGAGCTGTCTATCCATGATGCCCAAATCTTTTCAAATTTTCCCTTGGACTTCGACGGAGACTTTGAACGCAGCAAATCCAGTACCATACAATAGATTATCGAAATCAGACCCCCCTGACCCTTCAACCCCGGCTATTCTATCTATAACCCTATTTTGTGGGATCCCCTGCTCCAGCTGCCGACCCTCTGCTCGCCATGCGTGTCGTAGTTGTAAATATCTATAAAACTCCTGCTTGGGTAGGTCAAACTCCCTCTGTAGCTGTACAAATTCCTTCAGTTCCCCGTTCTCTAATATCTGAGCAAATCCTCAAATTCCCCTTCTCTCCCACATACTGAATCCTTGTAATTTCTGTAAATTTGGGAGCCATGGAGTAGTCCAAATCAAAGTAAATCGCGAAATACTTTGTATATTCTGCAGAAGTCTTACCTTCCACCACAATTTATGCAACAGCAATAGTGTTGGTGTTTTCTCCCCCCTTAGTGCAAATAATCGTGCCTCCAGAGCTCCATATAGGTCCCCTAATTCCAGTAATTGCTGTAATAATATTTTTTGTATCCCCCCACCTCCCGGATCATTCCACCCTCTAATATGCTGCAACTGAGCTGCTATAAAATATGCCCAGGAATTTGGCGATGCCAGCCCCCCCTTCCCCTTTTCCTCTCTGCAGTTCTTCCAATTTAATTCGTGGTGGCTTTTTCCCCCAGATCAATTCCCTGAACAAACTGTTAATTTTGTAGAAGTACCTTTGTGGTATCCACACTGGGGAGTTATGTAAAATATACAGTAATTGTGGCATCCAAATCATCTTAAGTAAATTCGTTCGCCCTACCACTGACAGTGGTAATTTTACCCATATGTTTAACTTCGATTGAAACTTTTCTAGGACTGGAATAAGATTTAATTTCTCATACTCTCCCACCTTCTCTGTTACATTAAGGCTAAGTGCACACGTACCGGAACTCTCGCGGAAATTACCGCGAGAATTCCGGAATTCCATTCCGCGGGAAAATCGCATTTTAAATTCCCGCGATTTTCCCGCGGAAAAACTAGCATTTTACAAGCGTAATTAGCTTGCAGAATGCTAGCGTTTTCCAAGCGATCTGTAGCATCTCTTGGAGAACTGATTGACAGGTTGGTCACACTCGTCAAACATAGTGTTTGACGAGTGTGACCAAATTTTTACTACTGAGGCCGCCTATGCAGCATCAGTAGTAAAAGATAGAATGTAAAAAAAAAAAATGGTGTTATTCTTACCTTCCGGCGTCCCTCGCATCCGTTCCCAGTAATCCTTTGCGAAAATGCCCGCGATGACGTCCGATCTCGCGGGATCGCGATGTCTCGCGGTAATTCGCGATGACGTCGCGCGAATGACCGCGAGACTTCGCGATCCCGCGAGAATGGACGCCATCGCGGGCATTTTCGCAAAGGATTACTGGGAACGGAAGCGTGGAGAGAGGAGGGAAGCCTGCGCGGGACGCCGGAAGGTAAGAATAACAATATTTTTTATTTTAAATTCTATTTTTTACAGGGATATGGTACCCAGAGCCCGGAGGACAGTCTCCTCTCCTCCGGACCGTGGGTACCATCCGCAAGTGTTCTGCTTACTTTCCGCATGGTGGGCACAGCCACATGCGGGAAGTAAGCGGAACAATGCATTCCTATGGGTGCGGGATTGCCGCGATTCCGCAAATTAATGAGCATGCTGCGGTTTTTACCGCGAAGCGATTCCGCCGCGGTCAAAACCGCAGCATTAGCACAGTATTGCGGAATCCCATAGGAATGCATGGGATGCTTATTTTTCGCGGCAAAATCGTGCGGTTAAAACCGCCGCGGAAACGCGAAAAAAACGCCACGTGTGAACTCAGCCTAATACCAAGATACCTGAACTCCTAGACCAGTCGCAGACCTGATGCTATTTAAATGTGTTCATTATCTTTGTTCCCATCAACTGACAACAGCGTCGACTTATTCCAGTTGATCGTCAGTCCCGAGTAGCTACCAAAATCACCAATAACGTCCATTGCCACCTTTAAGGACGACGAGGCCTCTGCTAGAAATAGTAATGTGTCGTCCGCGTACAAGGCTATTTTCTCCTCAGTCTGTCCCCTCCTGAACCCCTGTATGTCCGTGTGGGCTCTAATGAGTATGGCAAGAGGCTCTATGGCCAAAGCGAACAGCAGCGGGGACAGAGGGCATCCCTGTCTCGTGCCTCGATGTAACTCAAAGGGAGCTGACAAACCGCCATTCACTCTCACTCTAGCCGACGGCGTGTCGTATAACATCTTAACCCATGAGATAAAGGTTATGCCCAGTCCAAATTTATTCATAACTTCCCACAAATACTCCCATTCTATTGAGTCGAAAACCTTGGCCGCATCCAATGAACATATGACCCTATCGCCCAAATTATCCACTGGTAGCTGCAGGTTAAGGAACAATCGTCTGATGTTTGTTGCAGTAGACCTCGCAGGCATAAATCCCGATTGGTCCCTGTGTATTACCCTTGTTATTACCTTACTAAGTCTAGAAGCAAGAACCTTGGCAATAATTTTAATGTCAGTGGTCAGCAGAAAAATCGGCTGATAAGAGTCTGGCAGCAGGGGATCTTTTCCCGGTTTCGGAATTACAACTATCACCGCCTCCTTCAGAGACCTTGGTAACGTTCCCTCCTCAGAAGCTCTCTCAAGAGTAGTCAACAGCTGTGGTAGCAAGACACCCCCAAATTTCTTATAGACCTCCAGGGGCAGACCATCCAAACCCGGTGATTTATTATTGGCCATTGACTCCACCTCCAATTGTAATTCCTCCAAAGTAATAGGTCCATTTAGGTAGGCCCGATCTACCTCCGAAAGAGTAGGGATTGGTATTGTATCTACGTATGCTTTAATCTACTCCTTAGTACAGGCCAGTTTAGTCTTAGATAAATCTTTATAGAAATCTGCGAAGACTGACAGGATTTCAGATGGACTATTAACAATTGTACCAGTTGTATCTTTAATAGCGCCAACAAACGCCGTTTTCCTCTGCGCCTTTGCTATAAGAGCCAGCAAGTGTCCTGCTTTCTCCCCTTCTTCAAAAAAACATTGTCTAGCAAATAATCTCTTATTGTTGGCCTTTTCCAGAACGTGGGTATTATAAGCCGTCTGTGCCCCCTTCCATTTCCGCAGTTCCTCCTCCGCTCTCGTCAGGACTAACTGCCTTTCTGTAGTACTCACTCTATCCCTAAGGAAAACCCCAAACTGCTCAGCTTTATTTTTGGCTCTATTTATAGCTTGGATTAGATTTCCCCTTAGGCAGGCCTTCATAGAATCCCAAAGAACACTTTGCGTAACTGATCCCTCATTCTCCTCAAAGAACCTATTCAGGGAGATCCCAATTGACTCCCAAGTCAATAACCTGAAGCCAGAAAGCATTCATAGACCACATAGTGACATTTAACGGAAGTCTAACGGAGCAATTAATAGTAATTACTAGCGGGGAATGGTCAGATAAAAGTCTAGGTAAGTACTCCACTTTTTCTACTGCCGCAAGGATGCTTTCCGTGCCCAGGGCCATATCAATTCGCGATAATGTGTTATGTGTTTTAGAATAACAAGAAAACTGCCTTTCCCTGGGGTTCTTATGACGCCATATATCCAATAACGACATTTCCTGTGTAAGTACCCCAAATTTCGACTGATGAGAATCCGCCGTCGCAGTCCCTGGTCTAAGTTTGTCCCAATATGGGTGTATGATGTTATTAAAATCCCCTACACATATTACTGGCACATTCGGTATCTTAACCACAAATGCTGCTATAATCTCCAGCACTTTAGTATTAAAGGGTGGTGGAATATACACTCCAATCAGTATCATTTCCTTAAGGTACTGTCGCACTTAGCGATGTACCAGTGATATGACGCGGTCAGGATCGCTGGTACATCGCTAAGTGGTCGCTAGTGAGCTGCCACACAGGCAGATCTCACTTAGCGACATCGCTGGGGACGGGGGTCGCTACTTACCTGTCACACCAGGCGATCCTGCGTCCTCCCGCCCGGCTCCACGCGTTGCTCGTCGTCACAGCAGGAAGCGCCGCAGGAAGCTGACGACGAGAAACGGTCCAGGACGTTCTCGCGCAATCAGCGATAAACAGCGGGGGAGCGGGTCGGAGGTAAGTATCACACACTGCGATATCGCTAGCAATATCGCTATAACGTCACAAGTTATAGCGATATTGCTAGCGATATCTCTTAGTGTGACATGCCCTTTAGCCATTAGTTTACAGTGAAGTTCCACCATTCTGCCCTCTCCGTCCACCCGAGATGTTATCAGTTCAAATGGTATAGAGTTATGAACTAGAACACTTACTCCTCTAGCATAACTGGTGAAAACAGAATGAAAGCTAGATCCTACCCATGCCCTATTTATCAGTCCCGTTTTCCCTTTGTCTAAGTGCGTCTCCTGCAAGCAGACGATCGTGGGGGACCGTGTGTGAGCAAACTCCATCACCGCCGCTCTTTTAGTGGCGTCTCCCAGACCCCTCACATTCCAGGATAGTACATGAACTTTGTTATACATCTTACTGTAAGGCAAATGGTGTAATTGAATACCTCCTCACTCCGTCCTCCCATAAAACATAGCTGCTTCTGAACCGTAGTGACATATAAATATATGGAAACCCACCTACTCACCACAAATTGCAATATGAAAATAGTTATCATTGTCTAACACATTAGCACCTGGATCAAATAATAGGAGACGTGCGAACCTCTCCCACCCCAAGAAAAGAGAACAGAAAGAAATAAACCCCACAAAAAACGGCAATATAGAAATCCTTCTGCAAATATCATACGGACAAGGGCACCAGTCCATCCTTCAGCTGTACAGGAAGCGACCACGAAAAAAGGAGAAAAAAAAAAGTGTGCAACAAGAGCAGTCTACCGCGCCGATCTTCACCCTTTGTTTTAACCGGATACAATACAGAGTATTAAAGTTCCACTGGGCCGTGGATAGACATCTTTATAAAGAAACCAAAAACATACTACCGGCAAATACCGATGGCGAATACTCTTATATCGAATCCTTTGCTCATTTTGCTCAATCCAACGAAGCGCATCTTTCGGATGTTCGAAGAACGAGGTTTCTCCCAGTGTTGCCACTCTCAACTTTGCTGGGTAAATCATGGAGTACGGGATTTGGAGATTCTGCAGTTGTCTCTTTACATCGCCAAATTGAGCTCTGCGCTTGGAGACTTCGATGAAATAATCCGGGAAAAAGCAGACATCGCGGCCATTGTAGGTAATTTTCCCTTTAGTACGTGCTGCTTTCAAAATGGCGTCTCTGTCTCTGTAATGCAGCAACTTTATCAGTACCGGCCGTGGGGGAGCTCCAGGTGGTAATGGTCTGGTGGGGATCCTATGTGCTCCCTCCACTGCAAAGAGCGGGGTCAGTCCATCCAATGCAAATAATTCACGCAGCCAGTTCTCGAAAAATTCTGAGGGGTTATTGCTCTCAGTTTTTTCAGGGACCCCAATAACTCGGACATTATTCTGTCTGAGCCTATTCTCCAAGTCATCTGCTTTAGCTTGCAAAGCTAAGATTTGTTGGTCATGTCTGCGGGTGTCTCGTGTTACCTGGGGGAAAGAATCATCCATGTACCCGAGGCTACCCTCCGCTGCTGACACCCTGTCACTCACTTTTTGCATATTCTGACGCATAAATGATAGTTCCTCCTTAATCTGTCCCATCTGAGTTCCCAGAGATGTGAGAGTAGAGCCATATTGTGTCACAGCCATAAATACGTCCCTCAATGTAGGTTCTGTGTTGCCAGGAATAACAACTTTGCCGTCTGAATGAGGTATCTCTTTAAGTACCATGGCTCCCTCTGCTGGCGCTTCTGTGCAAGTATTCAGTTCCATATTATCTCTCCACCATCTTCTCCACCATCAGCAAGCACCGAGAATCTGCTGCCCCCCCCCCCCCGCCCTCCGATCTCACTAGGGCCTTACTTGGAGTTCTAGCAAAGCCTGCCAACTTCTCTGCACTGAGAGCTGCCTGCCTCTCCGACCTGGTGTTTGCAACCTGCATGACGGCGCCATCTTGAATTCCTCTACCAGCTCCCACCGCTGCCTCCTTTTGCTTCTTATTCATGCCCCCAGCCATCTCTGCAGCACCCGGTGATCCCCGCGTCTTCCACACTCTTTGCCCAGCCGGTACCTGTGAAAATTCAGCAGTTGTAAGGCCCAGTGGATATAAATACAAGGTGAGTCGTCCGGAGCTCTTACACCTTGCCGCCGCTCACATGTCCAGCCAGGCCACGCCCCTTAATTTACCATACTTACTGAACGCCTAATCCCCGACTCCCTCATCTCCTGCAGTGTATCGCTGGCGGCTGGGTAGAGCGGTCACATCTCATGATGTGACTGTTTTACACGTGAGATCATTGTGAGACAATCTAGAATTCCTAGACTATGGCGGACAGGGAGTATATGTTGGTTTATTATTTTACATTATTTCTAGGAGACGAGGGCTTCGGGGATTTGGTCTGAGGTGAGTATAATGGGTTTTTATTTTTATGTGAATATGTAATTTTTTTTTTTTTTTTTTCTGTGAGCACAGGTGCCGGCAGATGATACTACTCTCCCATCTGCAGCACCTGCTGTCACTGTTATCAGTGACAGCAGACATAGCCCCATGGGAGCAGTAGTCTCATCGGCCCACGCCTGCTTTTTTACTGCAGGTCACCGCTGCGGGTCACAGTTAGCTGCGGGATCACGCTGACACCTGCCAGCATGATCCTGCAGCGCTGTGACCGAGAGTACTGGCGGTAGCGTTACGGCAGACATCCGTGCACGCACTCATAGTCTTCGCCAACACCCTCTTCCTCCTTCTGACATAATTTCCTTTTCTGTAATGTTTTTGGCAGCAAATCCACAGCAAATCTACAAACATTTTTTTACACATGCGGTTTTGCTGCGGATTTGACTGACTCAGTGGAAGTCGGTGGGTGCAGAAAAGCTGCAGATCTGCAAAAAGAATTGACATGCTGCAGAAAATAAAACGCTGCAAATAAGGATGTAAATTTCCGCAGCATGTGCACACCAATTCAGGAATGCCACTGATTAGCATTGCTTTAATAATCCATTGCAGATTTATAGCATTTCCGTGCGGAAAAAACGCTGCGGTAACGCAACAAATCCGCAAAGTCTTCACATAGCCTATAAGTTATCCTCTAAATGTGGATAACAGAAGACGATTCACAATAAGTTACTCTCTGTGTAGAATATGTGCACAGACCACAGAGAATGCGAAGAGCTGTCTACCACAGAATTAGATGATCGTCGCCCGCGTATTGTTATCTGTGGTCTCATGTCATTGCTGCCCCAATATATACAATGGTTTTATTTTATTAAATAGTATAATACATTTCTTTTGATGTGTTACTGCTGCTGAATAATTTAATTTTGAATAAATTTGTTTTTGGTAGGATGTAGGCCTGGTTATTGTTAAGACGGAAGAAACTGATGAAGAAGAGGAAGAAAATGAGAGGGATGATCCGTTCTATGAACACGAAGAGGCACCCATAGATTTTAGTAGATGTGAGTAAGTGGTCGCTGTCCCAAGTGTCCGCTGGGTGTTGTGTCCTATTGGGTAGGATTTAGGGAACGTTTTCTGCAGAGACACCAGGAGATTTCACTGTTAGGAAACCCCCAAGGGCCAGTTAGCTTTGTGGTGTGCGACTGATTCTAAATGCATTCTTTTTTTTTATTTATTTTTTTTTTTTATTGGTCTTGGTCCTAGTGAATCACCTACACAGGTATATTTCAACTAGTTACATGGTCACATACCTAGTGATTTCAGCAGTTTTGTGGGGTTTAACCCTTTTAATCATGTTTCTAAACATGCAGTTTTGTAAGTGGCCCAAATATGCTTTGAGCCATTGTTAAACCCCTTCACGACCTGTAATGTACCAGGTAGGATGCCAACTCAAAGGCTGCCTCTAACCACAGCTAGCCGAGCCGAGTTTTTTACACTACTGTTAACCAATTCAATTGCCACAGTCAATCTTTGACAGCGGCATTTAAAGTCCATGATCCTTGGGCGTACTGTTCCTCAAATGCTGTGACGGTGCTCCTGTAAAGACCAGACACATTGGCTGGGCCTCATAGGAAAATGAGACATTTAATATGAACTGCAATGCTCTTGTATTGCATTAAATAGTATAAGCGATCAGACAATCAGATGTTCAAGTTCTCCATGAGAAGTAAAACGTGAAAAGAAATTAAACATATAAAAATTAGACATATAAAAATTAGGGTAACCATCCTTTTCCCTCATTAATAAAGAACTAAAATTATACATTTGATTTACCGTATATACTCGAGTATAATCCGAGTTTTTCAGCACATTTTTTTTGTGCTGAAAATGCCTCCCTCGGCTTATACACGAGTCATTGTCCCAGAAGGGGGAGGGAGAGTGGTGGAGCAGTGGGTCACAGGAGGCAGGAGCTGTCGGCTGCAGCTAAGTCCTGTGCCCACTGCTAAGGAGAAATGAATATTCACTGCACTGACACTGAATATTCCTTTATCTTATAGTGCATGCATAGTGTCAGCCGCAGCAGCCAGCTTCCAGCAGCTGCCATGCTATCAGGGGTGTCTGCTACTTAAGAGCTATGAATATTCACACCTCTCCACTCCCATAGGCATGGAGAGAGGTGAATATTAATTCCCTTAATGAGCGGGGACACGTGACTGCCCGGCCACAGGAGTTGCTAGCACTGGGACAAGATGCAGCAAGGGTGCGCAGAGAAGGTAAGTAGGATGTTTTTTCAAATGCTTTTCTCATGGGGGCCATACATACAAGGATAGAAATAAGGAACCATGCATACAAGGATAGGGATGAGGAACCATTCATACATGGATAGGGATGAGGAACCATGCATACAAGGATAGGGATTAGGGGACAATGCATACCCGGCTTATACTAGAGTCAATAAGTTTTCCCAGTTTTTTGTGGCAAAATTACCTTATTTTCCGGCGTATAAGACGACTTTTTAACCTCTGAAAATCTTCTCAAAAGTCGAGGGTCGTCTTATATGCCGGGTGTCGCCTTTAGTGAAGCGAGCTGCAAGATTCCGGGGTATGGAAAAAAAAGAGAGCGGCCTGCGCCGCTTGACTGCAGTCCTCAGGAGTAGAGATGGGCGAACCTGAACAGTAAAGCTCCGTACTGTTCGGGTTCGGCTGCCCAAACACCGGGTGTTTGTCACGCTGTCATGTGCAAACAGAGGGACCCATGACGTTATTTTAATTATTTATTTACAGCGCATGAGCAGCAGATGAATACTCCTATACGCTGCTCCTGCTCTCACTGTAAATAGTGGCTGTAGGTGTCGGATGATGGGATCAGTAGTCCCATCAGCTGACACCAGTGACTGGAGGTAAGCTTTTATACCTCCGATTACAGCTGCGGGCTCACAGTCAGCGTGGGAATCGTGGCTCTCTGACCGGCTAGGATGATTTCATGCACATTATAGCGCAGCAAACACTGGAAGAGGGGTAGTCTTATACGGCGACTATATAAAAAACTATATATTTTAACTCGAAAAGTTGGGGGTCGTCTTATACGCCGGAAAATACGGTAGATGCCTCGGCTTATACTCGGGTAGGCTTATACAAGAGTATATACAGTAAATTCATTTAAACATTTTGCATTGCTACATCTGCAGAAGTCCAATTGATCAAAATATAAAAATAATTAACCCAATCAGTAAACACCATATGGAGAAAACAAATTAAAATGCAAGAAATTGCAGTTTTTGACTCAAATGGCAAAAATTACATTAAGTGATAAAATGTTTTTATTAATCCCAAAATGGTATCATTGAATGTTAGTTTGCCATGCAAAAATAGTCCCCCCCCACAGCTCCATTGATGTAAAAATTAGTATACACGTATTAAGATGGGTGAAAATAGTGGCATAAATTTTTTACAAATTAATAGATTTCCAAATGTTTATCTCTACATAAAAGGGTATTCCCATCTCCAAGATCCCATCCAAATATGTACTACCACTGATCCAGGGTGGTACACATGGCTTTAGGATTTCTAGAGGGTGATTCTTGCTGAATTTCTTCCTCATTTCAATACATATTTAAATTTGAGGGACTTAATTTGTGAAGTCATTCATTGAGGAACCTTAAGACAGAGGGTAAACACTTGAGGGTTGCAGATGAGTAACACACAAACTGTTGTCATACTTTCTATTGTGGTTGTCCTTTTTTCCTTCAATTTGTTTTGTGCTCATTAATCATGAGACAATACTAAACTACACCTAATGTTTATCTCATGTAACTATGCAATGACCCTTGAATGAATTACTAATGGTTATTTAACCCCTTTACTCCCAAAAGTGGGTTGCATGTTAATGCCCGGGCCAATTATTACAATTCTGACCACTGTCCCTTTATGAGGTAATAACTCTGGAACGCTTCCATGGATCCCGGTTATTCTGACATTGTTTTCTCGTGACATATTGTACTTCATGTTAGTGGTAAAATTTCATTCATATAACTTGCGTTTATCTGTGAAAAAAAATGGAAATTTGGTGAAAATTTTTAAAATTTCGCAATTTTCCAGCTTTGAATTTTTATGCTCTTAAATCACAGAGTTATGGCACACAAAAAACTTAAGTAACATTTCCCACATGTCTACTTTACATCAGCACAATTTGGGAACCCAAATTTTTTTTTTTTGTTAGGAAGTTATAAGGGTTAAAAGTTGACCAGCGATTTCTCATTTTTACAACATTTTATTTTTACGGACCACATCACATTTGAAGTCACTTTGAGGGGTCTACATGGTAGAATGGTGTCACTTTGTGGTATTTTCTAAAAACTGCACCCCTCAAGGTGCTCAAAACCAGATTCAAGAAGTTTATTAACCCTTCAGGTGCTTCACAGGAATTTTTTGAATGTTTAAAAAAAAAATGAACATTTAACTTCACAAAAAAAATTACTTCAGGTTCAATTTTTTTATTTTACCAAGGGTAACAGGAGAAATTGGACTGGAAAAGTTATTGTGCAATTTGTCCAGAGTACGCTGATACCTGATATGTGGGGGGAACCACTGTTTGGGCACATGGCAGTGCTCAGAATGGAAGGAGCGCCGTTTGACTTTTTCCACTGCAAAATTGGCTGGAATTCAGATCGGATGCCATGTCGAGTTTGGAGAGCTCCTGATGTGCCTAAACAGTGGAAACCCCCCACAAGTGACCCCATTTTGGAAACTAGACCCCCCAAGGAACTTATCTAGATATGTGGTGAGCACTTTGAACCCCCAAGGGCTTCACAGAAGTTTATAACGTACAGCCATACAAGTAAAAAATCATATTTTTTCCACAAAAATCTTTTCACCCCCAATTTTTATTTTCCCAAGAGTAACAGGACCCCAAAAGTTATTGTGCAATTTGTCCTGAGTACGCTGATACCCCATATGTGGGGGTAAACCACTATTTGGGCGCATGGCAGAGCTCTGAAAAGAAGCAGCGCCATTTGACTTTTTTGGCTGGAATTGAGATCGGATGCCATGTCGCGTTTGGAAAGCCCCTGATGTGCCAAAACAGTGGAAACCCCCCAATTCTAACTCCAACCCTAGCCCTAATGGGAAAATGGAAATAAATACATTTTTTTTAAATTTTATTATTGTTCCCTAGCTAAGGGGGTGATAACGGGGGGTTTGATTTACTATTTATAGCAGGTTTTTATTTTTGGCAGCTGTCGCACGCTAAAAGACTCTTTTTTTTATTGTAAAAATAGTTTTTGCATCACCACATATTGAGAGCTATAATTTTTCCATATTTTGACCCACCGAGTCATGTGAGGACTTATTTTTTGCGGGACGAGTTGACGTTTTTATTGGTACCATTTTCGGGCACGTGACATTTTTTGATCACTTTTTATTCCGATTTTTGTGATGCAGAATGAACAAAAACCAGCATTTCATGAATATCTTTTGGGGGGGTGCGTTTACACTGTTCCACGTGTGTTAAAATTGATAAATCAGTTTTATTCTTCGGGTTAGTACGGTTACAGTGATACCTCATTTATGTCTTTTTTTTTTGTTTTGGCGCTTTTATGCAATGAAAACAATTTTATATAAAAAATAATTATTTTTGCATCACTTTATTCTGCGAGCTATAACTTTTATTATTTTTTCGCTGATGACACTGTGTGGCAGCTCGTTTTTTGCGGAACAAAATGACGTTTTCAGCGGTACCATGGTTATTTATATCCGTCTTTTGGATCGCGCTGTTAGCACGGGTGGTCAGGAGCGGGAGCTCCGAGAGTGGACCCTCTGGACCGTGGCACCGAGGGACCCCGGGCGAGCTGCCAGGTGGAACCGACCCCTATACAGGGACCATTAGGAGCAGGCCCAGGGGTTCGAGTACCACGGTAGCCGGTACCGAGAGGGGCGGCTCAGGATGGACCGGAGTAAGACAGACTGGAGTAGGACGGCAGGAGCACTGAAGGCAGGACTGGAGTAGGACGGCAGGAGCACTGAAGGCAGGACTGGAGTAGGACGGCAGGAACACTGAAGGCAGGACTGGAGTAGGACGGCAGGAACACTGAAGGCAGGACTGGAGTAGGACGGCAGGGACACAAGGCAGGACTGGAGTAGGACGACAGGAACACTGAAGGCAGGACTGGAGTAGGACGACAGGAACACAAGGCAGGACTGGAGTAGGACGGCAAGAACACTGAAGGCAGGACTGGAGTAGGACGGCAGGAACACTGAAGGCAGGACTGGAGTAGGACGGCAGGAACACTGAAGGCAGGACTGGAGTAGGACGGCAGGAACACTGAAGGCAGGACTGGAGTAGGACGACAGGAACACGGGTAGCAGGACTGAGAAGCTGCTGTGAGGAGCAGCCGAGACAGGAACTGCAGGAGCAGAGTGTGCACGATGGAGCGAGGCCAGAGTGTCAGGAAACACAACGATCAGGCGCCTCCCTCAGGGGGAAGCGGCCTGATATGGCCCCGTCTGGTCAGCCATTGGTCCAAAGGTGCTTCCGGGTCAGGGCACAGCCGGAGCATAAGAAGCAGGAAGGAGGCGCGGCCGCGGCCTATGGCGCATGCGCATAGCATGCAGGGAAGGCATCGGTCGCGGGCCTGTCTCAGGTGACCGCCGCGGCCGTCGGGTGGAGAGAGACTGCGGCGTGGGAGCGGAGGCCGGGTGAGTATGGCGGAGCGGTGTAACAGTACCCCCTCCCCTAAGCCGCCCCCCCCGGAGATTAACAAGAAACCTCTTGAGGATACGGGGAGCATTAATATTCTCCCGAGGCTCCCAGGATCTCTCCTCAGGACCAAAGCCCTTCCAATCAATGAGAAAGAAAGTACTACCTCTAACCCTTTTCACAGCGAGGATGTCCTGCACTTCAAAAACGTTGTCGGCACCCACCGGCTGAGGACCAAGATCAAGCGAGGAATGGAAACGATTCAGCACCACAGGCTTCAGGAGAGAGACGTGAAAGGTGTTCGGGATCCGGAGCGAAGCAGGCAACCTCAATTTGTAGGCAACTTCGTTAATACGTCCCAGAATTTCAAACGGACCGATGTAGCGTGGACCCAACTTGTAGGAGGGCAGTTTTAGTCGGACGAATTTGGAGGAGAGCCAGACCTTGTCGCCAACACGATACGGAGGAGAATCCAACCTCTTTTTGTCTGCATAGTTCTTCATCTGATCAGCGGATCTCTTGAGTGATGTGTTGGTCTCAGCCCAAATCTTAGAAAATTCCGAGGACAAGGCATTGGCCGCGGGTACCTCAGAGGCAGGGGTTATCGGAAGAGGGACACCAGGATGTCTGCCAAAAACAATGAAAAACGGAGACTTGGCCGAAGACTCGCCAGCATGGTTGTTATAAGCGAACTCTGCCCAGGGGAGTAAGTTGACCCAATCGTTCTGGTGGGCGTTAGAGAAGTGGCGTAAGTATCCTGTAAGCGTCTGGTTGGTACGCTCTACTTGTCCGTTGGACTGTGGGTGGTAGGCCGAGGAGAAGTCGAGGGAAACGTTCATAAGCTTACAAAGCGAACGCCAGAACTTGGAGGTAAACTGAACCCCTCGGTCAGACACAATGCGTCGAGGTAGTCCATGAAGCCTGAAGACTTGATGAATGAAGATCTCGGCCAGCTCTGGCGCTGAGGGAAGACCGGGCAGAGGGATGAAGTGAGCCATCTTGGAAAAACGATCCACCACCACCAGAATGACTGAGCAGCCCGCAGAGCAGGGTAGGTCGGTGATGAAATCCATGGCGATGTTCTCCCAAGGAACCGTAGGGACAAGCAACGGAAGCAACAAGCCGGACGGAGATCTCCGTGGCACCTTGTTCTTCGCACAGGATGGACAAGAAGCCACAAAGTCGAGTACATCTTGGCGAAGTGAGGGCCACCAGTAGTGACGTTTGATAAGGTCAAGGGTCTTCTTAGTTCCGGCATGGCCGGCCAGTTTGGAGGAGTGCCCCCATAGAAGAACCTTTTGCTTGAGATTCTCTGGCACAAGCGTCTTGCCAGGCGGAGGAGTAAGCCAGTTCACTGGAGCCACGGTGATGATCCTAGTGGGATCAATGATATGTGACGATTCCTCCGTGGATTTGTGTGGTTGGAAGACCCTGGACAGGGCGTCGGCTTTGGAATTCTTGTTGCCGGGACGGAATCGGAGCTCGAAATCAAATCGGGCAAAAAATAAAGACCATCTGGCCTGGCGAGGGTTTAGTCTCTGGGCAGACTGGAGATAGGCCAGATTCTTGTGGTCCGAGAAGATGACAAAAGGATGGACAGCTCCTTCCAGGAGGTGGCGCCATTCCTCCAAGGCCAACTTGATGGCCAAAAGTTCCCGGTCACCGATCGAGTAGTTACACTCGGATGGAGAAAAGGCCTTCGAGAAGAAGCCACAAGGGTGCAGGCGACCGGAGGCGGTTCTCTGGGACAGCACCGCCCCGGCACCAGTCGAGGAAGCGTCCACCTCGAGTACAAAAGGTCGATCGCTCTCAGGGCGATGCAGGACCGGAGCCGTGGAGAAAGCCCGTTTTAGGGACAGAAAGGCCTCCTCTGCCTCAGGAGACCAATCCTTGGAAGTAGACCCTTTACGGGTGAGCACAGAAATGGGTCTTGTGATCGCGGAGAAGTGGGAGACAAATTGCCGGTAATAGTTGGCGAACCCGAGGAATCGTTGTATCGCCTTTAATCCGACGGGGCGAGGCCATTTGAGGATGGCAGACAACTTCTCGGGATCCATCCTTAGACCAGCGTCGGAGATAATGTATCCCAGAAATGGCAGGTCTGTTCGAAGAGACATTTCTCGATCTTTGCATACAGACGGTTCTCCCGAAGACGCTGAAGCACCAGGCGGACACTCTTTCTGTGGGACGAGAGGTCCGGCGAGAAGACGAGGATGTCGTCTAAGTACACGACCACACAGGAGTACAAGAGATCCCGGAAGATTTCGTTGACGAACTCTTGAAAGACTGCAGGAGCATTGCAAAGACCGAAGGGCATGACCAGGTACTCGTAATGGCCATCTCGAGTGTTGAAAGCGGTCTTCCACTCGTCACCTGCACGGATACGGACCAGATTGTAGGCTCCTCTGAGGTCCAGCTTGGTAAAGACCCGAGCCCCTCTGAGATGGTCAAACAGTTCCGGAATGAGTGGAAGAGGGTACCTGTTCTTGATGGTAATCTCATTCAAGCCCCTATAGTCAATGCATGGCCGTAGAGTCCCATCCTTCTTTTTGACGAAGAAGAACCCGGCTCCCGCAGGCGAAGAGGATTTCCGTATAAAGCCTTTGGCGAGGTTCTCTCAGATGTACTCGGACATGGCGGTGGTCTCCGCGGGAGACAGAGGGTAGATTCTGCCCCTTGGGGGGGTTGAACCAGAAACAAGTTCAATTGGGCAGTCAAACGGCCGGTGTGGAGGGAGGACCTCCGCTTCCTTCTTATCAAAAACATCGGCGTAGGAGCTGTAAGCTGGAGGAAGACCCGGGAGGTCTGGAGGCGACCGTGGAGCGGCCGCCAGGCGGACAGGAGTCAGACAGCGAGCTTGGCACGGGTGCCCCCAGCGGAGTATCTCCCCAGAAGACCAGTCGAGAACAGGCTGATGAGTCCTTAACCATGGAAGACCGAGTAGAATGGCGTGAGAGAGCTTAGGTAAAACGTAAAAGGCTATCTTCTCTCGATGTAAGGCTCCGATTTGCAATTCCACCTCTTCAGTGACCAAGGTGACGGTCACCTGTAGCGATTTGCCATCCACGGTGGCAATCTGAATTGGGTTAGATAGAGTGACTACAGGAATTTGGTATTTGTCTACCTCTTCCGGCCGAATGAAGTTACCTGCTGAGCCCAAATCCACGTAGGCCACCACGGAACCACGCCTCCCTCCTGAAACCAAAAGCACAGAAATCGTAAGGGGTTGAGAGGAATCATCATCATCACCTAGGAAGGCCTCTCTTACCTGACCTAGGTGGAGTCGTTTCCCTGTCTCTTAGGACAGGTGCGGATATAGTGTGACGAATGACCGCAATAGAGGCACAGACCTTGTGCCCGTCTCTCTCTCTGACGTAACTCGGCCAACCTGAGATGATCTATCTGCATGGGCTCACCCGAAGAGAGGGAAGAAGATCCGACTGAACGAGAGCTGGCCGACTGAGTGAAAGGAGAAACTGACCTGGAGGAGCGCCTGTCTCTCACTGACTCCCGAGCGCGCTCCAGGAAGTGCAGGTCAATGCGGATAGCCAGCGAGATAAGGTCCTCTAAGGTGGACGGGGTATCTCGACCTGCGAGTTCATCCTTTATTTTACTAGAAAGACCGCGCCAGAATGCCCCCACCAAAGCTGCGTTATTCCAGCTGAGCTCAGAGGAAATAGTGCGAAAGCGAATAGCGTACTGTCCGACCGTGAGAGAGCCCTGGTGTAAGTTAAAGAGTGACTCAGTGAGAGAGGCTAACCGGCCCGGCTCATCGAAAACCTTACGAAATGTATCCAGGAAAACCGGGAGACTCGAAACGACCGGGTCGTCACGTTCCCAGAGCGGGTTTACCCAAGAAAGGGCCTCTCCCTCCAGATGGGACATGATGAAGGCCACTTTGGCCCGGTCCGAGGGATATTGCTGCGGCAGCCATTCAAAGTGAAGACTACACTGATTTAAGAACCCCCTACAGAGCTTGGGATCCCCGGTGAAACGAGGCGGCGAGGCGGGGCGTCGGAGGAGCAGCAGACGCAGGGGGAGGCACTGCAGCAGTAGCCTGGAGGGCCGACAAGCGACTATCAAAGGAGGCCATGTAGGACAAAATGTGGGTTTGAGTATCTTGCTGCTGACCCAGCTCCTGTTGGAGACTGGCCAGCTGAGTGGCATTTCCAGGATCGGCCACCTGTAAGGCCGACAAACGGGTGTCCATCGACTTCATGATTGACATAATGCGCCCCTGATTCTCCCGTAGGAATAGCAACTCTTTCTGGGTAGCAGCCGTAGTACCGGCGGAGTCCATGGCCTGATCGTACTGTTAGCGCGGGTGGTCAGGAGCGGGAGCTCCAAGAGTGGACCCTCTGGACCATGGCACCGAGGGACCCCGGGCGAGCTGCCAGGTGGAACCGACCCCTATACAGGGACCGTTAGGAGCAGGCCCAGGGGTTCGAGTACCACGGTAGCCGGTACCGAGAGGGGCGGCTCAGGATGGACCGGAGTAAGACTGAGACTGGAGTAGGACGGCAGGAGCACTGAAGACAGGACTGGAGTAGGACGGCAGGAGCACTGAAGGCAGGACTGGAGTAGGACGGCAGGAGCACTGAAGGCAGGACTGGAGTAGGACGGCAGGAGCACTGAAGGCAGGACTGGAGTAGGACGGCAGGAGCACTGAAGGCAGGACTGGAGTAGGACGGCAGGAGCACTGAAGGCAGGACTGGAGTAGGACGGCAGGAGCACTGAAGGCAGGACTGGAGTAGGACGGCAGGAACACTGAAGGCAGGACTGGAGTAGGACGGCAGGAACACTGAAGGCAGGACTGGAGTAGGACGGCAGGGACACAAGGCAGGACTGGAGTAGGACGACAGGAACACTGAAGGCAGGACTGGAGTAGGACGACAGGAACACGGGTAGCAGGACTGAGAAGCTGCTGTGAGGAGCAGCCGAGACAGGAACTGCAGGAGCAGAGTGTGCACGATGGAGCGAGGCCAGAGTGTCAGGAAACACAACGATCAGGCGCCTCCCTCAGGGGGAAGCGGCCTGATATGGCCCCGTCTGGTCAGCCATTGGTCCAAAGGTGCTTCCGGGTCAGGGCACAGCCGGAGCATAAGAAGCAGGAAGGAGGCGCGGCCGCGGCCTATGGCGCATGCGCATAGCATGCAGGGAAGGCATCGGTCGCGGGCCTGTCTCAGGTGACCGCCGCGGCCGTCGGGTGGAGAGAGGCTGCGGCGTGGGAGCGGAGGCCGGGTGAGTATGGCGGAGCGGTGTAACACGCGCGTTATTGCACTTTTTGTTTGGTGGTATGATGATGATGATAGCATTATTTTTTGCTTCGTTTTTTATTTTTATTTTTTAAGGGGTTCAATAAAGGGGTTAACTAGTAGGACAGTTTTATAGGGCGGGTCGCTACGGACGCGGCGATACCAAATATGTGTACTTTTATTGTTTTTTTTGTTTTTTGTTTTTTTCAAAAAATGAATTTATTAGGGAAGTTTTTGGTTTTTTTTTTGTTTTTTTTTCTTTATTACATTGTCCCAGGGGGGACATCACTGTCATGTGACAGATCGCTGATCTGTCACATCACAGATCGCTGTGCCAGATCAGCGATCTGTCACAGGCAGTGCTGGAGGCTTCCTCATGCTGGCGCTTTGCAGGCATGAGGAAGCCGGCTCCCTGCAGGCCCCCGAAGGTCCCCGCCGCCATATTGGATCCGGGGACCTGCAGGGAAGGAGGCCCCCGCAGCAGTGCTGCACATTGCGCTGCTGCGGGGGTCTCGGGGACGCACGGAGGGAGCCCCCTCCCTACCGATGCTTCCCTAAACCCCCGGTACACTGTGATCGTGTTTGATCACAGTGTGCCAGGGGTTAACGTGTCGGGGCGGTCCGTGACCACCCCTGACACATAGTGCCGGGTGTCAGCTGTGATAATCAGGTGACACCCGGCCGCGATTAGCTGCGCTCCCCCCGTGAGCGCAGCTGATCACGCTAGACGTGCTATTCCGTCCTTGGGACTTAGGTCCCAGGTCACATGGACGGAATAGTACGTCTAATGTAGGAAAGGGGTTAAAGGACCTGTGAATAGCCATGTATGATTTATTTTTGTTATCGCAGTGATTTATGAGAGTTGATATCTGTGATATCTTGATTATTTGTTCTTATATATACAGTGCCTTGCGAAAGTATTCGGCCCCCTGAAACTTTTCAACCTTTTCCCACATATCATGCTTCAAACATAAAGATACCAAATGAAAATTTTTGGTGAAGAATCAACAAGTGGGACACAATTGTGAAGTTAAACGAAATTTATTGGTTATTTTAAATTTTTGCGGAAATTGAAAAACTGAAAAGTGGGACGTGCAATATTATTCGGCCCCTTCAACTTAATACTTTGTTGCGCCACCTTTTGCTGTGATTACAACTGCAAGTCGCTTGGGGTATGTCTCTTATCAGTTTTGTACATCGAGAGACCGAAATTCTTGCCCATTCTTCCTTGGCAAACAGCTCGAGCTCAGTGAGGTTTGATAGAGATCGTTTGTGAACAGCAGCTTTCAGCTCTTTCCACAGATTCTCGATTGGATTCAGGTCTGGACTTTGACTTTGCCATTCTAACACCTGGATACATTTATTTGTGAACCATTCCATTATAGATTTTGCATTTTGCTTTATGTTTGGGATCATTGTCTTGTTGGAAGACAAATCTCTGTCCCAGTCTCAGGTCTTTTGCAGACTCCATCAGGTTTTCTTCAAGAATGGTCCTGTATTTGACTCCATCCATCTTCCCATCAATTTTATCCATCTTCCATGTCCCTGCTGAAGAAAAGCAGGCCCAAACCATGATGCTGCCACCACCATGTTTGACAGTGGGGATGGTGTGTTCAGGGTGATGAGCTGTGTTGCCTTTACGCCAAACATATCATTTGGCATTGTTGCCAAAAAGTTCGATTTTGGTTTATTCTTTTTAAGCATTTTTTGTTGCCATTAATTCTAAATAAAGGCGTTTTTCATAGAGTAATTAACCTCCCTGTCTTTTTATTTATTAATTGAGATATTTTTATACATACTATATCATTTTGTGGTCTTATACCGTCTCCATTTTTTAGGGTCCAGTGTAGAGTCTACACTGTGATCATCAGAGTCTTAAACTTGACATTCAAAAAGAATTTGTATATGATTTGGCCTCCTTTTTTTCCAGCAACAGGTGCTAGCAGAACCTTGTGAATACCTACTTTCCTCAAATGTTCTTCTTTGAGGTTCATGAGAATTTAAACCTATGCATGGATGTGAATGGGGACAATGTGAATTAGTGAGTGCCCTATTGTGATTGAGGGTAAGCTGCAACAACAGGCCTGAACACATGTTACATTTTTTAAAAGTAAATTGCCATGTTGGGTCCTGAATAGAGATGGGAGAATTGATTTACAGGATATCAGTCCAACTGCCAGCTCAGCGTGACATCACTTTTGTGTTATGATCAACACACAACCTCACACCAAAAGCAATAGAAAAGCTGTGAATGTCAGGAGGTAAGGGGATTTGCAGGGCTCCAGTCCAGAGGTCATAGATTACTGACCTGGGAAATGGCCAATGGATCAGAGTCCTGCAAATCGATTTTTCCCATCTCTAGTCCTGAAGACCTCTTTTCAAGATCTGCTGTAATGTAAAATTGGTGAAAGATGTTAGGAATAGTATTCCAAACTTAACATTTTGTGTAGATCATTGATATGAACTGCTTAATGGTTTTCATAGCTGGAGCTACACTTGAAACTGTCATTACAACTGTAGCATATACAACATTTTGACTTCTTGGGTGTGTATCTTTGCATTTACAAGCATTCATTATATTTTCACTAGCTCGACGAGATGCAGGGAGCAACACGGAAAGCATCAATGTTCCTGAAGAATGTAAAATGGAAGATTATAACATTGTCCAAGTCAACCTAGACGATAAACTGGTGGATCAGTCATCTGAGCCTTCTAATATTGAGGAAACATTTGCCAATAATTCAGACTTTGCAGAACAGGATGACTCTTACAGAGTTCGTAAAGCATTTCCCTGTCTTGAATGTGATAAATCCTTTGCTCATAATTCAAGTCTTATAACACATCAAAGAATTCACACCGGGGAGAAGCCATTCCCATGTTCAGAGTGTGGAAAGCGGTTTAAGCAGAAATCAGATCTTGTTCGTCATGACAGAATTCACACTGGACAAAAACCCTTCCCATGTTCTCACTGTGGCAAGTGTTTCACTCAGAAGTCAGACCTTATTAAGCATGAGATAAATCACACGGGACAAAAGCCCTTTCCATGTTCTGAGTGCGGGAAAAGTTTTACTCGGAAATCTGTTCTTTTAAGACACCAGAGAATCCATACTATGGAGACTCCGTTCCTGTGTTCAGAATGTGGGAAGTATTTTGTACAGAAGTCTGATCTTGTTTACCATTTGCGAATCCATATGGGAGAAAAGCCGTTTACATGCTCTGACTGTGGCAAAAGTTTTACTCAGAAATCAGATCTTGTTATTCATCAGAGAATTCACACAGGGGAGAAGCCATTTTCATGTTCTGATTGTGGGAAGTGTTTCACACATAAGACCATGCTTATCAATCATGAGAAAATTCATACAGGTGAGAAACCCTTTCCGTGCACAGTGTGTGGAAAGTGTTTTGTGCAAAAGGCAAATCTTGTGTATCATGAGAGGATCCACACAGGAGAGAAACCATTTACATGTACTGATTGTGGCCGATGTTTCACACAGAAATCGGATCTCGTTCGGCATCGAAGAATTCATGGGGAACAAAAGTAATAGATCTACCTAATACACATGTGGTCAAAATTGTTGGTACCCCTCGTTTAATGACTGAAAAACCAACAATTTTGACCACGTGTGTAGCTCGCGGCTGTTCAACAACCGCAACACATGCAGGGATTGCCTAACAAACTGGCAATCCCTGCATTTGTTGTAGCTGTCAAACCGCTGCAAGACTTGCAGGCGCAGGGACTCAAATATATTTTTTGAGCACGCCGAAGACACTCGTTTATCACACGAGCATGCTCAGGTAACACCTTTTCTCTTTCGCCTCATTGGGGGACACAGAGACCATGGGTGTATGCTGCTGCCACTAGGAGGCTGACACTATGCACAAAAAGGTTAGCTCCTCCTCCGCAGTGTACACCCCACCGACTGGCAGGAAATTCCTCAGTTTAGCTTAGGCCTCTTTCACACTTCAGTTTTTTGTGTCAGTTAAAATCCGCCAAAAAGGCGGAAAAGCGGATCCGTTCCTAAGTGATGTGAATGGATGCCACAGGATCCGGCTTTTGACGGATCCGCAGAATGAGGAAATTTAAAGGAACCGCTAGCCGAGAGAGAGAGAGAACGGATCCGCAAAAAAAAATTGCGGATCCGTTTTTTTCAAACCCTGGCGGATTTTGACTGATTGTCAAAAACGGACGTGTGAAAGAGGCCTTAGTGTCAGTAGGAGGTGGACACGGGTCCTTCATTGGACCCTTATCTACCTCGATGTGCGTCGTTCCTTTTCAGGTTTCAAGAGGGATACAGTGTGAACAGTCACAGCTGTACTCCCACAAAGAGGCTATGAGTACGGCGTGTACTGCCACCCCGTATCCTCATAGTTCTCCGGGTGGACCACAGATTCAGCACAGGTGATGTGCCAGCGAAAACGGATGGTCCTTGCACCCCCCCCCCGCCTCCCACCCACTCGCCCACCAGAGCCTGTCGGTTGGACGAGGCGCGAACACGTAAAGGATGAACAGGCAGCGTGGGATACTGAAGGTACCTTTATTGGAGCACCAGCACATGAAGCCAGGAGCGGCGCCTTAAATAGCGCCGCAGATTCTCTGCCGCTCGCGCCTTCCGACGGTCGCCGCATCCCCCTTTGGGTCCGACTGCGGTGTGGACTTTCTTCACCCACCGCTGGTATTCCTGCAGGCTGGCGTCGTCTTCTTTAGGGACGAACGCGGCTGCGCCACAGATCTTCCGCACCGCCCCGTGCTGACAGGCGGCCGCCGTTTCAAATTTAGTCCCCGGCTTTAGTTTGGGCCTTCGCGGCCACGCCCCCATTCTTTCTATAGGCCGGCTGCGATCTCGCCCTCCCACCGCCTCTCTAGTCTTATGGCTGGGAAGGGAGGGGGGGCGGTTCCTCTCTCTGGTGCAGACGGCTAGCTCCACCCTTCTTAACACAGAAACCGCGCTTTTGCCTCCTCACATCAGGCTGCCGCCATCTTTGCAGCCTGACAGCCGGAGATTACAGCGGATGCCAGCACTCTCTGTCGGACCCCTGACAGTTACTATAGTCTAATACGTCTCTTTCGGGGACACGGGACCGTGAGTAGTTCTGCAACTGCAGACTGACACCATTCTCTGCCTTTCTGTCCCCCAGCCTTTTCTTCCTTCACCAATTCTAAGTCTGAGCATGGCCGTCCGCCGGCCCCTACGGGCACTCTAGTCCAGTTCTTCGCATGTTCCTCTTCCCCTCTGCCTGGACTGCAGCAATCCCACTCAGCATGACCCCGTCCAGGAGCCATCTAGTGAGCCACGTGAAAGTGAACCCCCCCCATCCCTGGCTGGGCCTCGTTTCTTTCACAATCCGTGGCAGACCTCACTAGAGTGTCGCAGTCCATAGTGGCCGTTCTTGATAAGTTGCCCCTGGACACTTCTGCAGGGTCCAGCAGGTCGCAAGACTTCCCATCTGAGCCAGCTAGCAGAAGCCGCAAAAGGCCCAGGCAGGACCTCCGGCCGGAATCCTCCCCTGGCCTCTCTTCTCCTCTTAGTCCTTCCCAGCAGTTGCCCTCCCATGCCTCCTCACCCAAGTCATGGGAAGCGTTCTCGGATATGTCATCTGAAGGAATTTTAGAGCTGGATTCACACCAGGACGCGGACATGAAGGTTACTGTACAGAACCTCATTGCGGAGATCAATCACACCTTCGGAATATCTGACGCCCCTGCGAAATCCTCAGATCAGGAGGTTTCGTTCAGACGGGCAGAAACACCTTCCATGGTATTCCCTTCCCATTCCGAATTTGGAAAGATTCTTACCAGGGAAAGAGAAAATCCGACCAGACGATTTCAAAGAGGGAAGCGCCTCGGCGTGCTGTACTCGTTTGCTAAAGAGCTCACGGACAACTGGTCTGCTCTCCCTCGGTGGACCCACCCGTGTCCAGACTTTCTAATAACACGGTTCTCCCGCTTTCTGGTGTGGCATCACTAAAGGATTCTAATGATAGAATTATAGAATCCTTAGCTAAGTCAGCCTTCGAAGCGGCTACAGCGGCACTATGTCCAGTCTTTGCTTCATCGTGGGTAGCAAAGGCCATAGCCACTTGGGCAGAGGATCTCCGTAAGGGCATCCTAGATAAGGCCCAACCAGAACAATTGGCTGATCTGGCCAACCAGATTTCCCATGCAGGGGATTATCTGCTTTCTGCTTCCTTGGATGCCGCGTCTTGCGCAGTTCAGGCGTCAAGTAACGTAGTGGCAATCCGACGTACAATTTGGCTCAAGGCTTGGCAGGCGGACTTATCTTCAAAGAAGTCTCTTACCAATCTGCCTTTTCAGGGAGCGCGCCTCTTTGGATCACAACTGGACCAGATTATTAAAGACGCCACTGGAGGCACGAGTTCCCTCCTCCCTCAGTCCAAGCCTCGCAGACCCCCGCTAAGGCGTCAGTTTCGGCCGCCCTTTCGGGCTTTCCGCCGCTTCAATACGGCAGAGAACTTCTCTACCAACAAAGAACGCAGGCACGCCAGGATAGAAAGAAGGTGTCCTTCAGACCCACTCCCTCCTGGCGATCTCACTCCTCCCAAGGCAGACCCTCCAGGTCCAGATTTGGACGGTCCACATCAGCATGGCTATCAACGAACTCCCGAGGGGCCCTCCCAATTGGGAGGTCGGCTCCTTTTCTTCAGGGACGTCTGGCTAGCCTCGGTAGAGGACGCTTGGGTCAGGGAAGTTGTATCGTCAGGATACAAGATAGAGTTCGTTTCTCATCCACGGGATCGTTTCTTCGAGTCCCGTCCTCCAAAAGATCCAGCCTTAGTTCCGGGGTTCCTTGCAGCCATCGCCTCTCTCCTCAGTTCCGGGGTGGTTGTGCCCGTTCCCGAAACAGAACGTTTCACAGGGTTTTATTCAAACCTATTTGTGGTGCCGAAAAAAGACGGGGTGGTTTGACCCACACTGGATCTCAAGCTACTCAACAAGAGAGTCCGACTCCGGCATTTCAGGATGGAGTCGCTTCGTTCGGTAATCGCTTCCATGGAGGAGCAGGATTTCATGTGTTCAATAGACATCCAGGATGCCTATCTACAGGTTCCCATATTCTCCGGACATCAGAAATTCCTGCGTTTTGCGATTCACCAGGAGCATTACCAGTTCGTTGCGCTGCCCTTCGGTCTCGCCACCGCACCCAGAGCTTTCACAAAGATCATGGCGGCGTTAATGGCCTTGTTGAGGATTAGAGGTCTCGTTCTTTTTCCGTACCTCGACGACATTCTGATCAAAGCTCCGTCTTTTCAACAGGCTCGCCTAAGTCTTACGATCGTCCTAGACACCCTGTCCAATTTCGGGTGGCTCGTCAGCAGGGAAAAGTCCTGTCTTGTTCCGACACAATGTCTGGTGTTTCTGGGCCTATTGTTCGACACTCGTCGATCAAGGGTCTTTCTCCCACAAGAGAAGATTGTTTCCCTGCAGCAGGATGTACGATCGCTACAGATCGCACGATTTCCGTCACTCCGGACAACCATGAAGATCCTGGGAAAGATGATGGCAGCGACAGAGGCAGTTCCCTTTGCCCAATTTCACGCCAGATCTCTCCAACACGCCTTTCTGTCGCGGTGGAACAGGTCGGCTCTTTCCCTGGATCGCCCTGATCGTCTTTCATATCGGACCAGGCAGTCCCTCAACTGGTGGTTGACGTCACTGGCAGATTGTAACAACGGATGCCAGTCTCCTCGGCAGGGGGGCGGTGTTCCGCACCCACACTGTTCAGGGTCGGTGGTCGACTCAAGAGACGACTCTGCCGATCAACGTCCTCGAGATACGGGCAATTTATCTCATTCATTGGGAGAGGCTCCTCAAGGGCCTGCCTGTCCGGATTCAGACAGACAATGCCACAGCGGTGGCATACGTCAACCGCCAAGGAGGGACACGGAGTGTCTCAGCCCTAGCAGAAGTGTCCAAGATTCTTCATTGGGCAGAGGCTTCAGTCCCGACAATTTCCGTGGTACACATACCCGGCGTAGACAACTGGGCCGCCGATTTTCTCAGCCGCAAGGGTCTCGCGGCGGGAGAGTGGTCCCTACATCCGGAGGTATTTCATCAGCTTTGCTGTCAATGGGGAACCCCGGATGTAGATCTGCTGGCATCTCGCCTCAACAGGAAAGTCCCACAGTTTGTATCCAGGTCGCGAGATCCTCTTGCAGTGGGCGCCGATGCTCTGGCCATTCCTTGGTCGCAGTTCGAGCTCCCCTACCGGCTCCCTCCCCTGCCTCTTCTTCCCAAGCTGTTGAAGAATATCAAAGCAGAGGGAATTCCAGTCATCCTCATCGCCCCGAATTGGCCCAGAAGGTCTTGGTTCGCAGACATCGTCAACCTTCTCGCGGACGCCCCCTGGAAGCTTCCAGACAGGGCAGATCTACTGTCTCGAGGTCCGATTTGCCACCCCAATTCTCAGCCGCTCAATTTAACGGCGTGGCTGTTGAGACCAAGGTTTTGAAATGATCAGGGCTCTCCGATCGAGTTATTCATACCATGATCTGAACCAGGAAGCCATCGTCTTCCAAGATTTATTACCGTACCTGGAAGGCCTATTTCACTTGGTGCGAGGCCAATGACATTGCGCCCATGTGTTTTTCGCTCCCTTCTGTCCTGGCGTTTCTTCAGGCAGGGCTGGATGCGGGTCTTGCCCTCAGCTCTTTGAAGGGTCAAGCTTCGGCGCTATCCATTTTATTTCAGAAGACGTTGGCCTCCCGTCCTCGGGTCAAAACCTTCCTTCAAGGTGTGGCTCACACGGCTCCTCCGTACCGAGCGCCCGTAGATCCATGGGATCTTAATCTGGTTCTCGAGATTCTGCAAGGTCCTCCTTTTGAACCTCTCAGGGATGTTTCCCTTGCTGTCCTTTCGTGGAAAGTAGCCTTTCTGGTAGCCATCACCTCCATCCGGCGCGTGTCGGAATTGGCGGCTCTTTCTCGCCGCTCCCCCTTTCTTGGTGCTCCACCAGGATAAAGTAGTTCTGCGGCCTCCGCCCTCTTTCCTTCCTAAGGTGGTGTCCACTTTCCACCTCAATTAGGATATTGTTCTCCCGTCCTTTTGTCCGAGTCCAGCTCATGCTCGGGAGCGGTCCTTGAACAAGCTGGACTTGGTCAGGGCGATGGAGGTCTACCTAATTAGGACGACTAATTTGCGCAGGACAGACTCTCTTCATCATTCCAGATGGGGCGCGGAAAGGTCAACCGGCCTCCAAAGCTGCTATTGCTTGCTGAATCAGATCGGCAATTTTAGAAGCCTACCGGGTCAAACATCGAGTAGCCCCTCCGGGAATTAGAGCACACTCTACCCGGGCAGTGGGTGCCTCCTGGGCGGTGTGCCACAGAGCTTCCGCGCT
Source organism: Dendrobates tinctorius (assembly GCF_039654945.1). Lineage (NCBI taxonomy): Eukaryota > Metazoa > Chordata > Amphibia > Anura > Dendrobatidae > Dendrobates > Dendrobates tinctorius. The sequence goes on along the minus strand of NW_027361997.1, from coordinate 731,218 downwards.
GCAGCTTTGCAAAGCTGCAACCTGGTCATCGGTTCACACGTTTGTGAAATTCTACAAGGTCCACACCTACGCTTCGGCGGACGCCAGCCTAGGTAGAAGGATCCTGCAGGCAGCGTTGGTGACTCCGCTGGCCTGATGGAAGTTTGTTTTTTCCCACCCCAGGGACTGCTTGGGACGTCCCATTGTCTCTGTGTCCCCCAATGAGGCGAAAGAGAAAACAGGATTTTTGGGTTGCTTACCGTAAAATCTGTTTCTCGGAGCCTTCATTGGGGGACACAGCACCCTCCCATGTTCTACAACTCCTGTTCTTATGTTTGTTGGTTGTTTACAGTTGAGTTGTTTCTTCTGTTTTCAATCTATTCTGTTACTTCTCCTACTGCTTTCTCACTAACTGAGGAATTTCTTGCCGGTCGGTGGGGTGTACACTGCGGAGGAGGGGGCTAACCTTTTTGTGCATAGTGTCAGCCTCCTAGTGGCAGCAGCATACACCCATGGTCTCTGTGTCCCCCAATGAAGGCTCCGAGAAACAGATTTTACGGTAAGCAACCCAAAAATCCTGTTATCCGAGCTCTTTCACTAGTCAGCAAGTTTTTCCTATGTAGTCTTAAAGCAGCATGACGTAGGGGCAGATACCCTGATTCCAGTGATGTATCACTTATGCTGGTTTCACATTTGCGGACGAAGGGCTGGGGACTTCCTCCGTGAAGCCCCGCCGCTGCGCCGCCTCCGGTGAGTTCCGCCCATTACTGCATGAGGCTTCATGCGGCCTGCGTACTTTATCTTTAACATTGGGTACACAGGCCGTGCCGCAGTATGTGGATGCCGCCGCATGCGTTGTTTTGACCGTGCGGCAACCTGCGTAGAACGCATCATATTGGAAACATGACGCATGCGGCGACATCCGCATACTGCGGCACGGCCTGCGCACCCAATGTTAGAGAGGGTACGCAGGCCACATGTAGAAATGGGCGTAGCTAACCGGAGGAGGGGCGGGGCTTCACGGAGGAAGTCCGCAGCCCTCCGTCCGCAAATGTGAAACTAGCCTTACTGGACTGTTTGATACAGTCTGGATAGAATCCATGTTTTCACTGTTAAAGATTTTAGTGTATAACACCGCTTACTGTGCACACTGTTTACACTGTTTATTGTCAGCACGTTGCCAATCAGTGGTGGCGGCAGGGTTTACGCAGATAGGCCTAACCTCGTGAAACCTGAAACCTCGTTAGACATCGATAATTTGTTGATACAATCATTAATTTATTGAAACTAACATACAGTGTAATAAATGTCACTTCCCTGTATTCAGGCCATCTTGCTCTATATGCTGCTTTCAGTTTACCGTATTTTTCGGACCATAAGACGCACTTTTTTTCCCAAAAAATTTTGGGGGAAAGTGGGGGGGTGCGTCTATGGTCGCAATATACTTACCTCCGATCATGGCTGGAGGCTGGTGCGGGTGCCGCAGGGCTCTGTAATGCGGTGGTGGCAGCCGGCTGTGCTCCGGTGCAGGGGTAGCGGCTCTCTGTGCTCCAGTGCAGGGGCGGCGGCTCCGTCGGCATTTCCTCCAAGCCCGGAGGCCCCCGCACATCCCTTGCTGGCTGCCGCCATGTTGCGGTGGCCTCGGGGAACATGGCCACCGGTCTGGGGACGGCGCATGCGCAGGGTTCAGATCTCGTCCTGAGATCTCGGGGGACGAGATCTCTTTGCCGAGATTTGAATCTCATCCCCCGAGATCTCGGGACGAGATCTGAACCTGCGCATGCGCCGGACCGACGGCCATCTTCCCGGCATCCATGTTCCCCGAGGCCCCCGCAACATGGCGACGCGACGGCCAGCAAGGGATGTGCGGGGGGCCTCCGGGCTTGGAGGAAATGCCGGCGGAGCCGCCGCCCCTGCACCGGAGCACAGAGAGCCGCCACCCTCACCCCACAGAGCCCACCTGCCCCAGCACAAGCTGCCACAGCGCAGCCCAGCTGCCCTAGCACAACCAACCTGCCCCAGCACAGAGCCGCCACCGCACGAGCCTGGACCACTGAAGACCCCTGTGACCACTCCTCCACCTGGGCCGGATTCCTTCCCAGGTAAGCTGAATTCGGACTGTAAGACGGACCCCCATTTTACACGTTATTTTTTTTCCCTATTTTCCTTCTGAAAATTGGGGTGCGTCTTATGGTCCGGTGCGTCTTATAGTCCGAAAAATACGGTAAGTAGCAAAAAACCTGCTGACACATTCCCTTTAGTCAAATTAATATTTCCAACTAATCGGATATTCCATAGAAATAGGCCATAAAGCATGGCATAATATATACTCAAATATTTCCAACTAATTCAAGGGCTAAAGTTAAAACATTAGATTTTTTATTAATATAAATACAGGGGAGAAAGCATATACCTTTAGGTTATTACAGACATTGTTATTTATGGCTTGTTGTGTTTGAATCAATTAATGGTTTACTTTTGAAGAACGCACATGCAAACAGTTTTTTTATTTAAACATTCAGGATTGCACAACTTAGTTTTTGATGCACAAGCCTGTTAATTATGGCACATGTTTATCCATTCATACCCACTTATTGTCTTACCAGTGGTTTCTCACTTTTATATATATCGCTTTATTGTATCTATATTCATGTATTTAATAAAAATCTAATGTTTTAACTTTTGCCTTAGTGTGAAATTTTTCTTTTTTGGAGTCAAATCAAAATTCTTGCTCCCTCTTTGACCGCTTATAATCTGGCTTCTGGTCGCATCACTCCAATGAAGCTGCCCTAACTAAAGTCACCTATTAACCGCCAAAGCCAAGCGACACTACTCTGTCCTTCTCTTCCTAGACCTGTCCTCTGCCTTTGATACAGCGGACCACTCCCTATAACTACAGACCCTTTCATCTCTTGACATCACAGACTTGGCCCTATCTTGGATCTCGTCATACCTAACAAACCGGACATTCAGCGTCTCCCACTCGCCCACCACCTCCTCACCTCACCACCTATCTGTCAATGTCCCACAAGGTTCAGTCCTAGGGCCTCTGCTCTTCTCCATTTACACTTTAGGCCTTGGACAGCTCATAGAATCTCACGGCTTTCAGTATCACCTCAATGCTGATGACACACATATATACATCTCTGGACCAGGTATTACTTGCCTACTAACCAGAATCCCACAATGTCTGTCTGCTATTTCGTCCTTTGCTAGATTTCTGAAACATAATATGGACAAAACAGAATTCATCGTCTTTCCCCCATCTCACTCGTCATGAACCGGGGGTGTGTAGTTGCCCCTAGTTTGTTAGGGATTTATTACATCCCACTTTCCAGTTCCCGTTTAGGAACTTGCAGCTCTCTGTCACCCCCCTTGCCACCAGCTCCTCGTTCTACAATAAAATCAATATCGGGTCAGAAACCAACCCACACGGTAGCGTAGTTTTAGCACGGAGGACGTGGCAATACGTTTATAGAGTAAGGAAAACAAAACTAGTACATTTTATAGATTTACTCCAGAAAATATAGGCAGTGTTTAGAAAATATAAGAGGTTACAAAGGAGACAAGTTACAGTATATACAGGCAATTACAAAATAAAAATGGATTACAAGATGAGCTTACACTTATCAGTCAATGGCATGCAAGACAGTAAACTCCACCGACGGTACTGACTGGGGAAGGCAATGTCTATGTGAGGGACACCGGTGCTCAACGGTACAACTCAGCAGACCAAACAGGCCAACGTGAACTGTTTCGGGACCGTCTCCCAGGCCCCGATAGTACAAGGATTCTCACCGCTGAAAGAAGAATCTACCCCTCCTGCCCTGCATCCGTTCAGGCCAGTGCCCATGCTAGAACCCCGGGCAATCTCCGCCAGCAACAGGATTGTAAAGAAGACACCGTCAGGACCACAAGAGAAGATTCTCAACGCCAGAAAAGCTTCCCCCATTTTCCACAAAACTGTAACAGATCCCCGTTGTGGCTCATTCCAAGTGGCCCCAGTCAAAGTGAGGGACACATCTGTCACTGGAGCGCAAAGTGATAAGTGCATAGTTTATATTTTCCTTCCCTATTAGTTAAAACCCCCTTAGAAGTGCTCTTTGTATTAGGGAAGAAATCCCCCCCCCCCCATTTAAATATCTCCCTGCGAGGAGTATCCTGTGAATTAAACCCATTGTTAACCCTTGGTCTGCCTCTTGTCCATTACTGCATCCCGCTACCTGCTCACACTTGGCGTAGTCGGCAGGATGCAGTTCACACATATGGACATGGTAGACCAAGCGTGAGGAGGGTCCTAGATCTAGCATTTCTTTGGGAACAATGTTGAATAACCTACCAAAGATAAATGGGAATAACACCATATTGTGGAGATGGACTGAGCATATAAAGGGGATGATGAGAATGCACCCTATGGTTCCAGCCTTGCAGACGGAGGTTGCCATGAGACACCCTTGACAAAGTACTGCAGATACTAAAGGAGACTCATGGGGACCCCACAGACGTAGGGGAATAATGCATGCGGCTGTTTCGTTGGGGTCAAAGAGAGGGGGAGACAGTGACCCAATATATGAATGCGTTGCAAGAAATCCATACCGCCATAGTCAGAAAAGACAGCTTGGGAGTAGGGCCAACTGATGTGGCATTGCACAACCAATTAGTGACTGGGATGAGAGACGCGTTGCTTAAGCAGGCCCTGCGAGAGCACTTGCGCGTGAATCCACATTTGACCTTTGCAGAGGTGGGAAGTGAGGCACGCGCACGCAAACAGGAATGGGGTGACGTCCCGGCGGCGAAGGTCCGGAGCAGGGAGGTGGCCGTGAAAGCTACTGCTGAACCAGGATGGGTGGAAGATTTAAGAAAAGAGATATAATCGATGAGGGAGGATCTGATTGAGACTAAAAAGAAGGTAACCTCAATAAGTACACCCAGTAACAAAACCCCTACGTCGGGATGAAAGAGGGTCTCATCGGAGAGAGCCCCTAACGTGCTATTTTTGTGGAGAATTAGTTCATATGGCCCGGTTCTGCCCACAACGTGAGCGGACCCCTAAAACATCCCCCGTTAAACTAAAGGGCTCCGAGGCTGGGGGATGCCGCCTGGAGCCAGAACAGCCCGAAAGGAATACTGATAGTCCCACCAAATTAGGGTCAGTGAGTCCCTTGGTATGGGCCAACATCACGAAGCAATCACTGACCTCGGGGAGATCAGTCAAAGAAAACACTGCGGCAGCCGGCAAAGGCGCTCAGTCAGTGAAATCCTAGGTGCATTGCTCCCTGGGAAATACGAATATGCAAATAAAGTCCGTGGAGCCTCATTTAAGAGTCTCAAACACGGGACTAGCCAGATCTTCCTCCAGGGTAGGACCCAGCCAAGGAGAGGCTCCTTTCGGAAACCACCATTACCACCATATTAAGTGGCCCTTTAAGTCAATATCCAGCTCTTCAAGAGTTTACAGATATGACAAGGGAAATACCAAGGCCAGGTATCCATCCACAGACAGCTGTTTCGGGGTGTTTCCCCTCATCAGAGTGGAGTAGAATTCTGGTTAGGTGGGATCAATACCTAGTAGACCAACATCACGAAACAATCACTGACCTTAGGGAGACCAGTCAAAGAAAACACTGCGGCAGCCGGCAAAGGCGCTCAATCAGTGAAATTCTAGGTGCATTGCTCCCTGGGAAATACGAATATGCAAATAAAGTCCGTGGAGCCTCATTTAAGAGTCTGAAACACGGGACTAGCCAGATCTTCCTCCAGGGAAGGACCCAGCCAAAGATTGGCTCCTTTCGGAAACCACCATTACCACCATATTAAGGCCAGAATCCTACTCCACACTGATGAGGGGCAACACCCCGAAACAGCACTCTGTGGATGGATACCTGGCCTTGGTATTTCCCTTGTCATATCGGTAAACTCGTAAAGAGCTTGATATTGACTTAAAGGGCCACTTAATATGGTGGTAATGATGGTTTCTGAAAGGAGCCACTCCTTGGCTGGGTCCTTCCCTGGAGGAAGATATGGCTAGTCCCGTGTTTGAGACTCTTAAATGAGGCTCCACAGACTTTATTTGCATAATCATAAACCGCTGAGGAATATTTTACACATCACATAGTCCATAGTAATGATATAGAAGGGTTAATGGTTTGCATTTATATCCCTTTAATTGCCTTTAATACTTCAATTGCCTTTTGCCTATTGTTGCTAGAATTATTCTTATGACACTGCAGACTATTAGTCTCTGTTTCAAGGAGACACACTTGTTATCATATATGTTCTCAATAGTCAGCCACAACGTGTTCTGGGTACATTGTAAACAAGGTACGACCCTGAGGTGATGGTGGGGGCCACATGAGCTCCATAGAATTACATATTGTTGTAAATGGTATAAAAGATTGCCTTGTATTTCATTACGTCAGATAAAGTGATCTGCCCACGGCCCGTGTGTGTGAGCAGTCTTTTTTGTCTCCAAGCGCTTGTAAATTAAGGGCGAAAACTCCTAATCTGGACTCACTGGTGATTTTAGCTTACCTGACTTTGGGTCAGAACGAAAAGCAGCTACAACAGTTTTGGCGCCCGACGGGGACCGTGGAAACCAGCCTATTCGGAATCCATATGTGGGAGCTTCCTGGAAGGTTGAATATGCAAAATCCCAGCTGCAGTAGGTGAGAACATTTATTCTTACATTGATTTTGCGTTTGCAACCTCTCTAAGGATGTCTACATATCTCTGGGTAAGGCTGTACAACACGGTTCAAAAGAACCTACATCACCAGTGAGCAGTGAATATTTCCGTATGAGAGTTGAATCATAGTAACATAGTTATTAGTTATTAAGGTTGAGGGAAGACTTTAAGTCCATCTAGTTCAACCCATATCCTATCCTAACTTGCCCTAACATGTTGATCCAGAGGAAGGCAAAAAAAAACCATGTAGCAAACAGTAAGCTTCACATTGGGGAAAAAAATTCCTTCCCGACTCCACATACGGCAATCAGACTAGCTCCCTGGATCAACACAATATTAAGGAAACTAGTGTATATACCCTGTAATATTATACTTTTCAAGAAAGGCATCCAGTCCCTTCTTAAATTTTATTAGGGAATCACTCATTAGAACATCACATGGCAGAGAGTTCCATAGTCTCACTGCTCTTACAGTAAAGAATCCGCGTCTGTGAGTATGCTTAAACCTTCTTTCCTCCAGAAGTAGAGGATGCCCCCTTGTCCCCGTCACAGGTCTAAGAGTAAAAAGATAATTAGAAAGGTCTTTGTATTGTCCCCACATATATTTATACATTGTAATAAGATCACCCCTAAGCCTTCGATTTTCCAAACTAAATAACCCCAAGTGTAATAACCTGTCTTGGTATTGCATACCCCCTAGTTCCCTAATAACCTTGATCGCTCTTCTCTGCACCCGTTCCAGTTCAGCTATATCTTTCTTATACACCGGAGACCAGAACTGTACACATGTACACAGTATTCTAAGTGTGGTCGCACTAGTGACTTATATAGAGGTAAAATTATGTTCTCCTCATGAGCATCTATGCCTCTTTTAATGCATCCCATTATTTTATTTGCTTTTGCAGCAGCTGCCTGACACTGGCCACTAAATGTGAGTTTGTCGTCCACCCATACACCCAGGTCTTTTTCAGTGACAGTTTTGCCCAGTGTTTTACAATTAAGCACATAATTATACATCTTGTTCGTTCTACCCAAGTGCATGACCTTACATTTATCCCCATTAAAGCTCATTTACCATTTATCAGCTGAAGCTTCTAGTTTACATAAATCCTCCTGTAATATAAAATTGTCCTCCTCTGTATTGATTACCCTGCAGAGTTTAGTGTCATCTACAAATATTGAAATTCTACTCTCTATGCCCCCTACAAGGTCATTAATAAATATGTTAAAAAGAAGCGGGCCCAAAACTGACCCCTCTGGTACCCCACTGCTAACCGTGACCCAGTCCGAGTGTGCTCCATTAATAACCACCCTTTGTTTCCTATCCCTGAGCCAGCTCTTAAGCCACCTACACATATTTTCCCCTATCCCCGTTCTCATTTTATGCATCAACCTTGTGTGGCACTGTATCAAAAGCTTTTGAAAAGTCCATGTACACCACGTCCACTGCATTCCCTTGGTCCAGTCCTGAACTTACCTCTTCATAAAAGCTTATCAGGTTAGTCTGACAGGAACAGTCCCTTGTAAACCCATGTTGATATTGGGTCATGAGGTTATTCTTCTCCAGATACTCTAGTATAGTATCTCTTAGAAAACCCTCCAGGATTTTACCCACAGTTGAGGTTAAACTTACTGGCCTATAATTTCCAAGTTCAGTTTTTGTCCCCTTTTTGAATATTGGCACTACATTTGCTATACGCCAGTCCTGTGGTACAGACCCTGTTATTATGGAATCCTCAAAGATTAAAAATAATGGTCTATCTATGACTGTGCTTAATTCCTGCAGTACTCGGGGGTGTATCCCATCCGGGCCCGGAGATTTGTCAATTTTAGTGATTTTTAGACGCCGCTGTACTTCCTGCTGGGTTTAGCAGGTGACATTTAATGGAGAATTTTTATCCCTGATCATGTTATCCGTCATGGGATTTTCTTGTGTAAATACTGTTGAAAAAAGTCATTTAGCATATTGGCTTTTTCCTCATCCTCATCCACCATTTCACCCAGACTATTTTTAAGGGGGCCAACACTATCATTTTTAAGTTTCTTACTATTTATGTAGTTAAAGAATATTTTGGGATTATTTTTACTTTCTCTGGCAATGAGTCTCTCTGTCTCCATCTTTGCTGTCTTGATTTGCTTTTTACAGAATTTATTTAATCTTCTGTATTTAGTTAATGCCTCATCACTACCTACTTGCTTTAATTCTCTATATGCTTTATTTTTATCTCGTATTGCACCCCTTACAGCTCTATTTAGCCATAGTGGTTTCCTCCTATTTCTAGCATGTTTATTCCCATATGGTATATATTGTGCACAGGTCCTATTCAGGATGCTAATAAACGTCTCCCATTTTCTTTGTGTATTTTTATGTCTCAGGATATCGTCCCAGTTAATTGCACCAAGATCATCTCTCATCCGTTGGAAATTTGCCTTCCTGAAGTTTAGTGTCCTTGTTACCCCTCTACTACACATCTTATTAAAGGACACCAGAAAACCTATTAATTTGTGATCACTATTACCCAAGTGACCTTCAACCCTTACATTTGATATGCGGTCTGGCCTGTTGGTTAATATTAGGTCTAGCAGTGCCCCCCCTCTTGTTGGGTCCTGAACCAGTTGTGAAAGGCAATTGTCTCTCACAGTTGTCAAAAACCTATTACCTTTGCTGGAACTGCAGGTTTCGGTTCCCCAGTGTATTTCAGGGTAGTTGAAGTCCCCCATAATAATGACTTCTCCTTGAGTCGCTGCTTCATCTATTTGCTTTATGAGGATATTCTCTGTTGCTTCCATTATTTTTGGAGACTTATAACAAACTCCTATCAGTAATTTATTATTTTTCCTCCCTCCCCTTATCTCTACCCAGAGGGTCTCTACATTTTCATTAGATTCATATATATTATCATGAAGGATGGGTTTTAAATTATTTTACATATAAACACACCCCTCCCCCTCGCTTAATTGTTCGGTCATTTCTGAACAGACTATAGCCCTGTAAATTAACCGCCCAGTCGTGGCTGTCATTCAGCCATGTCTCAGATATCCCCACCATGTCATAATTATGTTCCAGCAACATTAACTCCAATTCCTCCATTTTGTTGGCGAGGCTTCTGGCATTAGTATACATGCACTTTATGCCTCTCTGTACCTCTATTCTTCCTTAAATTATTAACTGTTCTAACCCCCACCCCCCATGCCACCCCCACCCCCAATTTCATTATTTGTGCCCAGGTCTCTATCTGCACTGTCTTCCCCTCCTATAAAAGGAATACTCTCCCCCCCCGTCCCTAGTTTAAACACTCCTCCAACCTTCTAGCCATTTTCTCCCCCAGCACAGTTGCACCCTCCCTATTGAGGTGCAGCCCGTTCCTAGCGTAGAACCTGTAGCCAACTGAGAAGTCGGCCCAGTTCTGCAGGAACCCAAACCCCTCCTTCCTACACCAATTCCTGAGCCACTTATTAACCTCCCTAATCTCCCGTTGCCTCTCTGGTGTGGCACGTGGTACAGGAAGTATTTCCGAAAATACCACCTTGGAGGTCCTTGCTTTAAGCTTACAGCCTAATTCCCTGAAATCATCTTTAAGGACCTTCCACCTACCTCTAACTTTGTCATTTGTGCCAATGTGCACCATCACCGCTGGATCCTCACCAGCCCCTCCCAGTAATCTGTCAACCCAATCAGCGATGTGTCGGACTCGAGCGCCAGGTAGGCAGCACACCGTTCGACGATCCCTGTCTTTGTGACAGATTTCCATATCTGTTCCCCTAATAATTGAGTCTCCCACTACCAGAACCTGTCTGGCCTGCTCTGCTCTCCTATTTCCCCCCTTACTGGAGCAGACACTCCTCCGGCTTTCAGAGGACATGCCTTGCTGCAGCAGTGCTACTCCTGCACTAACACTCCCCTCCTCTGCCAACTTAGCAAACTTATTGGGATGTGCCATATCAGGACTAGCCTCCCTGGTGCTCTTCCTTTTACCCCGCCTTCTAACTGTCACCCAGCTAGCTGCTTCATTGTCCTGCAGCTCCAACCTAGCATCCCCTCCCTCATCTATCCCATTGAGCATCTGCTCAGTGAGCAGAAGACTCCTTTCCATATTGTCTATGGATCTCAGTGTTGCCAGCTGCACACTTGGATCCAGTATCTGGGCTTCCAAATGCACAACGTGCTCACATCTCGCACAACAGTATGCACCCTCGACCGACTGTTCAAGGATTTCATACATGCAGCAAGACGTGCACTGGATGGCATTGGCAATAGTGGAGCACATCCTAATGGGGATTGCACCAGACAAAAAGATAAGCAAAAATAAATAAAAAGTATTAATAAAATACAACAGCAATTCAGTAATACCTCCCTTGGAAACTCCCTGAATCCAAAGTCACTGAATCACAAGTCACACACTTACCACAGTTTGTACTTAAGCTCAGGTCACACTCAGCTCATTCACACTCGCTCAGGCAGAAGATTTAAAAGATTTTTTTTTTCCCTTTTACCAGCACACCACCCTGCTGCTCAATGCACTTCCAAAAGGAGTTGAGCCCCAACCAGCTGCCCCTTATAAACCCTTAATTATGAACTCCCACCCTTAATTAACCGCTTGTGAATATAGTTACACCTCAAGATTTAAATGCAATATAGGAAATCCTTAAAAACACAGATAGTAAAATAAGAGATTAACCCTGTTGAAAGAAAAAATAGGTTATACAAGCTCCCAAGCCCCCAAAAATTGAACAGGTAGAAAGCACTCAGCAACCTACAATTCAGCAACTCACACAGGTATTTGTTATAGGTTTTCCAAATACCTCTTCACTGAATCACAAGTCACACACTTACCACAGTTCGCACTTACGCTCAGGTCACACTCAGCTCGTTCACACTCGCTCAGGCAGAAGATTTAAAAGATTTTTTTTTTTCCCTTTTACCAGCACACCACCCTGCTGCTCAATGCACTTCCAAAAATAGAGTAATAAGATAATAATTGTCATCTGTATTATCTGTCAATCTGTTCTGGCAATATACTAATATACTAACTGGTTGTGTACTGGTGTACTGTGTAGCACAGAGCCTGGGATAGACTCCGTGCAGTGTTTATTTTGGATTGGCAGTAAATCACATGAGGCGGTATTTTGTATAGGGCTGTGGTTTTTGGTTGTTTTGGTTTTCATTGATTCTTGTTGTTTAAGAAGTTGGCTTTGGTTTTCTCAGAGTGTCAGTGGACACTGCTGTAGGTTAAGGTGTCAAATCCAAAGTGCAAGATAGGCAGGCTGTGTGAATCCTTGTATGTATGTCTGAGATCCTCTGAATGAGTTGAGAGATGAGTAATTGAGTATAAGCAATATACATTAAATCTCTGATTGATGAGGGGTTCCGTTAGGTGTGGCCCTCTGTATGTGACAGAGGACATTATTCAACTCACTTTGAGTTGAATTAGGCAGAGTGATTGAGATAAGGGATTTTTGTTATCTTCTCTTTGTAAAGTCAAATGACCACTGAAAAGTGAAAGAAAAAAAAAATCCCTGAATGAACACGTATGAATGAATCATCACACATCATTTTGTGTCAAGAGATTGTTACCTTTCTAGTTTTTGTGGGAGATCCCGGACAGATGCGTTATGGATATTTCACTCTACATCTGAGATTGAATGAATTGAGTAATGATATAGCTCGTGTTATATGTGACATTACATTGTAAAGTTTCTTGGATGTATTTGGTCAGAAAAGGGTAAGACTCGATTACTCACATTATACAGTTACCTGCTCTTACAGTGAAATCCCGTGATTTTGAGGGTTTTTTTGTAGAAATTGATTTTGATTAAGTCTAAAGAGCTACAGCATTCTCTGTTACTTTGTGAAGGACACTACATTCTGATGGGAGAGGGGAATGAAAGAGCTGCGCGGTTTTGCTCTCCTCTCCTCTTATCTCTGCTGAGTGTCTAATAGGAGGGGGCACAGAGCTGCGCTCAAGATTCTTTGTGGCTGTCCTTGGTGAAATGCTCGCTATTAGATTTGTGCATTTTAAAGCAACAGTACTTAATTGAAGTGGAATGAAATTTTGTAAGTTGAAGTTGGAAGTTGAAAGTAAAATACGGTGCCTAATTTAGAAGGAAATTGTAAGTGATTGTTTGTCATTAATGTGTTTGAACCTGCTTCTAGTTGTGTGATTAATTTGTATAGCATGTTGTGGATCAACAAAGGAGGCAGCCGACTGTATGGCTGATAAAGTAGGTTAGAGGCCTATCACACCTGGGCCTTCTTACTTTAGTCAGCGGGTTTTTTTGTTGTGGGTGAGAGGCGAGGGCAAGGAGCCTTCTGGATACACCTTGGCAGGCTCACTCTGACTTGCTATGTGTGGGCTGTAAGACAGAGGTCCAGGCACACAGAAGGGCATTTCAGAAGAAAGATGAGCTGTCTAAGTTGAAGCAGCCTTCCCACAATCCATGGACCTGGGCTGTAAGGAAAAAGGCCTATTCCTATTCTAGCCAGCTGATCTAACGGGTGAGAGGCAGAGAGCCTTCTCGTTACATCGTGTAGGTCTACCTTTTGAGAGGCAAGGAGCCTTCCCGCTACACCTTGGCAGGCTCTCTCTGACTTGCTAAGTATGGCCTGTAAGACAAAGTCAGGCACACTGAGAGGGCATTTCAGAAGAAAGGTGAGCTGTAGGGAGGAAAAGTTGAAGCCATGGTCAACTTTTTCTGTGTACAGTCTGTGCCCCCAATGGGATCCAAGACAGCTATGCAGATTGAAAAAGACAGAGAAGAAAGGAAGCAGTAAAACAAGTGGGACCAATTTTGAAAAAGGCAAAAATACCAGAGTGTGAATGTTTGGATGTACAAAAAAAGGCACAGACAAGGGAAGAAAATAGCAAGTGAATAAATGATGTTTGAGAATGTGCAGCAGTATGGAAGGTGTATTATGAATGTTTTGATTGACAAAGTTTAACCAGAGACCCAGACAAAACAGATGGACTTGTAAACACTGTGGTCAGACTCAGACAAACCCAGACTGAATAGCTACTTGTGTGACCTGTGCTACTGACCTAAGCGAGTTGCGCTAAATCCTGTCCAGACAAGATCATATGTAGTGACATAAGAAGCTGACATAATAGTGTGGTTAGTGGGTAGTGGGGATATTGACCTTTGAGGAGTAAGCTGACAGACACCAGACAACCAACCCCATCAGGACATAGAAGGGCGACTAGAATAAGAAAGATGCAGGCATTATCCCTGGAGCCCCTCTGACCAGCTAGCTTTGTTGAAGCAGTCGCCTGACCCTGAAAACCAACCATTCCCGTTTTACAGACACATAAAGGAAGTACATCAGACATATACCTGGGCAGACCTAGAGAGGTTGGTGAGTTTAAAGGCAGGTGACATACTAGGACATCTAATTAAGACACATACAGATGTGGCAAAGAATCAGGCTTGGGGCATGGATGATAAATCTGCACGGCCTGGGAAGACGTACTGTGAGTCACTAAAACAATGGGGAACAATCAGAGCAGTCTGTACTCCTGACTAACGTGACACAGCAAAGAGGAGAGAGTGTAGAGATGCACTTTGGACGGTTACAGCTGAAATGGGCAGACATGGGGTACATTTGATGTTAGAATACTGGTGAATGCATTCATTGACGGTATGAACAAAGACTTACGAGACGTAGTACAGACAGCCAGACCTGAATGGAGATATGTAGATCCGAAAGACCTCCTTAAAGTAGCTAAAGTAGTTGAGCAAACAAGGACATTAAGACAACCTGTCATGTATGCTGGAGCACAAGGAAAACCGTGGAGTTGTAATAAGGGACCAAGGGACCTAGAAATAGTGAGGTGCTGGAATTGTGGTGCTTACAAAACTTATTGTTAGTAACAATACCCCTATGAATTTATTGTCATGATTAAATTGGAAAAAAAAAAGAGGAAACACTCCTCCTTGTTTAAAGCAATACCCCTTGAGCCTAGCCAAATCAATGGCCCTGAGCAGGGATATTAAAGAGTATGTTAAGGCAGGGGTTCTAGTGCAAAGATCTTCCCCCTGCAACACCCCTTTGTATCCCATTATGAAAAAAGGACCGAAGGGTTCCCCTGACACTTATAGAATGGTTCATGACCTAAGGGCTATTAATGATGTTACAGAAAGTGTGACCTCAATTGTCCCTAACCCACACACGTCTGTCACAGATCCCAGTGATGTCAAAATGTTTCACAGTCATTGATTTGGCTAATGCATTTTTCTCTGTACCCCTGCACCCTGACTGTCAGTATCTTTTTTTCCTTTACTCATAGAGGTAAACAATATTGTTGGACAGTCCTCCCACAAAGGGGGAAAGAAATCCCCTACCATCTATTCAGCAGTGATGGCAGGGATCCTTGAGTAGTGGCAATCACCTCATCCGCATATTGTACTATTACAGTACGAGGATGACCTTTTGCTGTTCTGCCTGGACCAGAGGTCCTGCAGGGAAGCTACAGTTTCCTTGCTATGTTTTTTTTAGCAGAAAAGGGTTGCAAGGTCTCACGTGACAAATTACAGTATTGCAAACAAAAGGTGACATTTTTGGGACATTGTATTGCCAAAGGGATGAGACACCTGACTGAAGACAGAAAACAGGCAATTCAAAATCTCCCTCTACCCAGGTCACATCAGCATCTACGCACCTTCCTAGGTTTGGTGACCTACTGCAGGCCTTGGATAAGCTGCAATACTACTAGGAAAGGCATGTGAGATCACACTTATGTTTCCTTTGACAATCTATTCCCCACATGATATCCATTCCATATGGGTCGCCCCCGTCCCAGGGCTGTGGGGTACTCGGTACCGGGCCGGTGTCAGGGGGAGAAGTGTCACAGCAGCGGTGCAGCGGTGACCCGGTCCGTGGCCCTGGGCGCCCAATATCAATGGTGGTTGTTTTTGTGGTTTAATGTAATAGTAGTTCGTGACGCCACCCGTGGTGTTTGGCAAGTAAGATGGTAAGCCAACGCTGCTTGCAGATCCACTGGGACTGATGGTGTGATGCAGCAAAGATGGTATAGCTCCCCACAGGTGGAGCTGTAGTCCCAGGGCAGTGTGGGTGCAATGGATGAGGAGAGGCCCAGGATGGTGTAGACGCGGGTACCCAGATGTAGCGGTGCTGATGCGGGAATGAATGGAGGACACCAGGGCTTGCAGTTTCAAAGCTTTACTCACAGTTCGTAGTGCACACAGGTGCCCGCTTCAGTACCGTGTCCTCCGGGGCAGAGGCCCAGCCAACCTCCAGGCGAGATAGGACTCTCCCTGCCAGCACCCCGCCAACATGTGCCTTTCCTGAACGACTCCTCTATTGCGCCTTTTAGTGTGAAGAACTCCAGTACCGTGGTTCCCTGAAGTTCCTCCTGTCAGATGTTCCTAACAACTCTACTTGTATGACAGACAGCTGTAGCCTGCTTTGGGGACTCCCTTCTCCTGAATCCCGGCTCTCTATTCGGTTGCTGTTGTGTCCCAAGTCTTTGATGGGAGTAGTGCATTTACAGCCAACTACTCCACCGGTGTCTGCTGCAGAATCATAAGTGTCCATACAACCTCGGGGACCGGACCCCGGCCTTGGGCTGAGAACCTATAGGCAGAATTCCTATACAACCCACTCCTCCTCTCTGTTCTCTCTCCTCTTCGTTCCGTACTTGTCTTTCTCTCTCTTATGGAAATGCAGGTTACAGTTCTACGTCTCTCCTTCTCTTTCCTTTCCCGTGCCAGCTGGCTCAGGTCACTGAGGCAGCTGCAGCACTCCTTCCTCCATCCCTTCTTCCAGGGATGCCCCCACTCCTCACTGAGTGGGTTCCTTCCCGACTGACCTCCTGTCAGACTCCTCTAAGACTCAACTCCCCTAAATCCTATCTTTCCCCTTCTTTTATACTAACTCCACCCACCTCCCAGCACATCTCGTGTTACGAAGCAAGGATCCACGAAAGGTGCTCTGCTACCCACCAAGCATTGAGCTGCAATCTGGTCCTCTGCTGAACTATCCTGTGTGTGTGATGCAGGTGTTGGAGTGTGGCAAGGAGTTCCCACCTTACCTGGATGGTGGGGCACTATACCTTAGGAGAAGGTGCAGTACCTCTGTGGCGACTGAGCCTCAGGGGCGCCACACATACTCGTACAAGTTCAACCAAAACATCTGTCTATGGCCAGACAGCTCCGTCTTGAATGTGCTCTACTAATTCCTGAGTATATCACCCTCAAAAGGTGTAATGTTCTGAATCCAGCCACCCTCCTGCCTGTGGATTCAGAAAAGGGGGAATTGGTGACCATATTAGCAAGTGAGGAAGAATACTTTGACAGAGATTGAAAGAGCTGGTTACCAGATATAAGCTTGCATAGTTGAAAACACATACCGTATATACTCGAATATAAGCCGAGATTTTCAGCCCGTTTTTTGGGGCTGAAAGTCCCCTTCTCGGCTTATATTCAAGTCATATACACCGGGGGGTCAGAGGGGGAGGGGGGGCGGGGGTGTCAGGTCATACTTGCCCGTCCTGACGCTGTCTCTTGAGCCCGCAGCTTCTCCCCGTGCTCTCTCTTCCTGCCTTCAGCGGTCACGTTGGTTGCCGCTCATTAAAACTCATGAATATGCGCATATTAATGAGCGGCACCATGTGACTGCTGAAGGCAGGAAGAGAGAGCGCGGAGAAGCTGGGGGCTCAAGACACAGCGTCAGGACGGGTAAGTATAGCGATACTCACCTGTCCTGCGTCCATGGCTGCTTGCTGCTGTCTGTCATCGGTCAGTGACTTCAGACAGCAGAGGGCGCGGTGACGTGGTTAGTGCGCGCCGCGCCCCCTGCAGTGTGAACGTCACTGACCGATGATGTGGCAGATAGCGGGGAGCAGCCATGGACGCAGGACAGGTGAGAATCTGACACCCAGCGACGGAGAGGTGAGTATGTCATTTTTTTATTTTTACATGCAGCAGCAGCGGCAGCACATGGGGGAATAATCTTAAGGAGCTTCTAATGGGGGCAGCACATGGGGGAACAATATGGAGCTTCTAATGGGGGCAGCACATGGGGGAACAATATGGAGCTTCTAATGGGGGCAGCATATGGGGGAACAATATGGAGCTTCTAATGGGGGCAGCATATGGGGGAACAATATGGAGCTTCTAATGGGGGCAGCATATGGGGGAACAATATGGAGCTTCTAATGGGGGCAGCATATGGGGGAACAATATGGAGCTTCTAATGGGGGCAGCATATGGGGGAACAATATGGAGCTTCTAATGGGGGCAGTATATGGGGGAACAATATGGAGCTTCTAATGGGGGCAGCATATGGGGGAACAATATGGAGCTTCTAATGGGGGCAGCATATGGGGGAACAATATGGAGCTTCTTATGGGGGCAGCATATGGGGGAACAATATGGAGCTTCTAATGGGGGCACCATATGGTGGAACAATATGGAGCTTCTTATGGGGGCAGTATATGGGGGAACAATATGGAGCTTCTAATGGGGGCAGCATATGGGGGAACAATATGGAGCTTCTTATGGGGGCAGCATATGGGGGAACAATATGGAGCTTCTAATGGGGGCAGCATATGGGGGAACAATATGGAGCTTCTTATGGGGGCAGCATATGGGGGAACAATATGGAGCTTCTAATGGGAGTAGTATATGGGGGAATAATCTATGGAGCATTTCCCACCCTAGGCTTATACTCGAGTCAATAAGTTTTCCCAGTTTTTTGTGGTAAAATTAGGGGGGTCGGCTTATACTCGGGTCGGCTTATACTCGAGTATATACGGTATATACCATTCAGGATTCATCCATTATAAGTTTATGCTTAGAACATACAACACTGCCCTTCACCTCTCCAAACAACCCTATTTCAACACCCTCATCACCTCACTATCCAATAACCCGAAACGTCTCTTTGACACTCTTCATTCTCTACTCAACCCAAGAGTACAGGCCCCAACCACGGAGCTCCGAGCTGACGATCTGGCCAAATACTTCAAAGAAAAAATTGACCAGATTCGACAGGAAATTATCTCCCAATCACCTCAAACCATGCACTGTCCTCCCACTGCATCTAGTTCCCTCTCTGATTTTGAATAGAAGTAGTAAGCAGGCTCCTTGCATCTTCTCGCCCAACGACTTGCACCAGTGACCCATTTCCGTCACATCTCCTCTAGTCCCTTTCCCGTGCTATCACCCCTCACATAACTAAAATATTTAACCTCTCTCTCTCTTCTGGTATCTTTCCCTCCTCATTTAGGCATGCCATCATACATCCACTACTTAAAAAACCATCCCTCGACCAAAACTGGGCCGCTAACTATAGACCTGTCTCTAGTCTTCCCTTCATCTCTAAACTCCTGGAATGCCTGGTCCACTCCCGTCTTATCCGCTATCTCTTTGATAACTCTCTTCTCGACCCTCTCCAATCCGGTTTCCGCTCTTTACACTCTACTGAAACTGCCCTCACTAAAGTCTCTAATGATCTACTAACAACTAAATCAAATGGTCATTACTCCATGCTAATTCTCTTGGATCTCTCTGCAGCATTCGACACTGTGGATCATCAGCTCCTCCTCACTATGCTCCGTTCCATTGTCCTCAAGGACACTGTTCTCTCCTGGTTCTCCTCCTATCTCTCTGACCGCTCCTTTTGCCGATTCCTCCTCCTCTCACTTTCCCCTTACAGTTGGGGTTCCTCAAGGATCGGTTCTAGGCCCCCTCCTCTTCTCCTTGTACACTGCCCCTATTGGTCAAACAATCAGTAGATTTGGTTTCCAGTACCATCTCTATGCTGATGACACCCAATTATACGCTTCTTCTCCTGACATCATGCCAACCTTTCTAGAAAACACCGGCGATTGTCTAAATGCTGTGTCTAACATCATGTCCTCACTATATCTGAAACTGAACCTGTCAAAGACTGAACTCCTTGTGTTTCCTCCCTCTACTAATGTACCTATACCCAACATTGCCATTTTTGTGTGTGGTTCCACTATTACTCCCCAGCAACATGCCCGCTGTCTTGGGGTCATACTTGACTCCGAGCTTTCCTTTGCCCCCCACATTCGATCACTGGCTTGCTCTTGTCATCTGCACCTCAAAAACATTTCTAGAATCCGACCTTTTCTTACTTTTGACTCTGCAAAAACTCTTACTGTTTCTCTTATTCATTCTCGTCTCGACTATTGTAACTCTTCTAGTCGGTCTCCCTCTTACCAAACTTTCCCCTCTCCAATCTGTCTTGAATGCTGCAGCCAGGATCATATTCCTCACCGATCGTTACACCGTTGCCTCTACCTTGTGCCAGTCATTATACTGCCTACCCATCCACTCCAGAATTCAGTATAAACTTATTAGCCCTCCATGGCTCAGCACCACCCTACATCTCCTCCCTTGTTTCAGTATACCACCCTACCCGCACCCTCCGTTCTGCTGATGACCTGAGGTTAGCATCCTCAATAATCAGAACCTCCCACTCCCGTCTCCAAGACTTTACACTTGCTGCGCCATTTCTTTGGAATGCACTTCCCAGGTCAATACGATTAGTCGCCAATCTCCACAATTTTAAGCGTGCCCTGAAAACGCATTTATTCAGACTGGCCTATCGCCTCAACACATTAACCTAATCTATCCCTGTGTGGCACAGCCAAAAGTTTTACCATAACCAGGTTCCCCGCATCATGTTCCCACATGCTTTATGCATCCATTAGCCCTCTGTGTCTGTACTGTTACACACTTAACATTATGGCTGGTCCATACAATCAGGGCAACTGATACCATCCAAGGCACTCACTGAGGCGTGTAGAGCTGGTGCAGGTAAAGTCGCTAATATTTACACTGACTCAAATTATGCATGGGGAATAGCCCATGATTATGGCCCTATCTGGAGAAGCAGAGTGTTCCTTACATCAGCCAGTAAGCCCATTAAAAATGCAGAGCTGGTGAAACAATTAATGGAGGCATTGATGTTACCAGTCCAGGTTGGCATTGTCAAGGTAAAAGCACACACAAAAGGTGACTCCGTGGAAGTAGAGGGCAACAGAAGGGCGGACGAGGCTGCTAAAGTAGCAGCAAGGCGGCCTAGGGAGCAGGAGACGGTGGCAGGGAGTCAGCGTATTCCAGCCACACTGAGCCTAGATGTCCTGAAATCTCTCCAGCAACAGGCTGCCCAAACAGAGAAGGTACACCGGGGGAGACACGGAGCTGAGTTGAACGCAAATGGAGTATGGGAGAATAAGAATAAATTGTGCCTACCGAAGTCCCTGTTCCCAATCATGGTGCAAACAGCACATGGCCCCACTCACGCCTCAAAAAGTCACATGTGTGCCATGGTAGATGCCTTCTGGATCGCTCCTGGTTTCAGTTACGCAGCCGCGAAACTTGTACAATCATGCCTCATCTGTGCACAACACAACCCAGGTAAAACAGTAAAAGTCCCTAAGAAAGCGACACCTAGGCCTCTCTACCCGTTTCAGAGACTGCAGATTGACGACATACAGCTACCAAGGTAGGAGTGTATGCAAATATCCTAGTGTGTGTAGATCTCTTCTCTGGTTGGCCGGAAGCTTATCCAGGTAAAATGTGCAACTGCTAAAACGACTGCAGACAAACTGATCGGCAGGTATGGTGTCCCAGAAACCGTAGAAACCGATAGGGGTACACACTTCACGGGAGAAATAATGGGGGAAGTCATGCAGGCCCTGGGTGTACAGCAAGCATTTCATACACTATATAGGCCACAAAGTAGTGGGAAAGTGGAAAGACTAAATAGGACACTTAAACTGAAAATTCAAAAGGCCATGGCAGAGACAGGAAAGATCTGGGTAGAGTGCTTGTCTATTGCACTCTTTTCAGTCAGACACACTCCAAATAGAAAGACAGGCTTGTCTCCCTTTGAAGTCCTGTTTGGTAGTGCACCAAAGACTGGTCTGTACTTCCCACAGGTGCTACAAATGTAACACGGTTCTATGACAGCCTATGTCCAGGCCTTGCAGGAAAGACTTAATGTGGTGCATAAACGTGTTCTCATCCATTCCAGATCCTAATGAAAGTGCAGATGTGCATCAGCTGAATCCAGGTGATTGCGTGGTTATATGCAGACACGTGAGAAGCAGGGCTGTGGAGTCGGAGTCGTGGAGTCGGAGTCGGAGTCGGAGCTCATTTTGGTGGAGTCGGAGTCGGAGTTGGAGTCGGTATAAAATGGACCGACTCCGACTCCTAAAATATATAATAAATTGGGTACAGTAATTCAATGCAGGATGTGCTGAATATTTTTTCATAGGAGTTTGGGAAAGTTATGAAATGTCCTATAAATGGCTGTTATATTCCTGATCTAAGGCTACATTCACACACAACGTTTTTCCTGTGTTTTTTGAGGATACGTTTTTCAGCTGCAAAAGCTGATCATCTTTTTAAAAAACTGCATCACCTGAAAGGTTTTTGAGCTCATAGATAATGTTTTCAATAGCAAAAGCAGATTAGAAATCTGCTCTATCTATCCATTTATCCATATCTGTCTATCCATATCGTATCTGTACCAAAAAGAATGAAAACCGGGTAGTACACCAATATATATTCTGTTCTATCTAAACATCTTGATTATTGGATCATAAAAATGATTAAATGTCTGAGGTTCACATTGTACTACAATAAATTTTTCACTTAAATATAAGCAATATGTGTGGGAGTCGGAGTCGTGGAGTCGGAGTCGGAGTTGGAGTCGGTGTAAGGGAAATTGAGGAGTCGGAGTCGCAGGTTTGGCTTACCGACTCCACAGCCCTGGTGAGAAGGAGCCTGGACCCACGATTTGACGGCCCCTTCCAAGTCCAGCTGACCACATCCACCTCAGTAAAACTTGAGGGAAAGCCCACCTGATCCACGCCAGTCACTGCAAGAAGGTCCTTTCAACAGCAGAATGACTGTTCTTCTCATAACCTTGGTGGCAGTGACAGGGTTACTGCACTCTACAGAGACACAGGATAAACTCTTAAATGCTGACTGGGACAACAATCTTATTCGGCATCATGCTCTTCTTATAAAGGACATGGAAGGACAGAAACCGAAAGACTGTTGGATCTGTACACACAGCCCAGTATCTGCAAGGAATATGCCATACTTAGCCTTACCTCTGGAGCCATGGAAGGTATTAATCCCACACTGCATACACAATGAGACTTGGACTCAATCTAGGTTTTGGGGAAAAGATGTGCCCCGTGATATTTCTGCCTCATTGGCTATAATCGGGCCGCTAATCCCTGGTTTCAGTTTAATATAACGCGTCCTAAGGTACAAATGTGGTGGCGGGAATATGATTCAGATGTCGGAAATATGGTCGCCAGGAGGAGCACTGAAATCCCTCACTCAGACCCCATTCCCGATGATGGACTGTGGTTCAGTCTTCAACACACTGGAGCAAATACCTGTGGTGAGGACAATAATTGCTTCCGTATATACACTCATGATCAAACACAGGTTAATGAGACGGTGTACCAA
Source organism: Dendrobates tinctorius (assembly GCF_039654945.1). NCBI lineage: Eukaryota > Metazoa > Chordata > Amphibia > Anura > Dendrobatidae > Dendrobates > Dendrobates tinctorius. The sequence continues at coordinate 708,077 of NW_027361997.1, read as the reverse complement.
GATGGTGTTGATGGCTGTAGAGCATCTACGGGTAAAATAAAAAGGAAACAAAGGGGTAACTGTACATCTGGTATGAGTGGAAAACAAATGAATAAAACTTGGTTTGCCCACAAGCCTATGTCAGGACTTTTGAGTTATATCAATGTATACAGACCCCTGGACACATTTGTGTTCTCCCTGAAGGAGTATTCTTAGTGTGCGGAGATCTTGCCTACAGGTGGGTGAGCCCAAACATAAGAGGCGTCTGCACTCTTGCCAAACTAACACCAGCCACTTTAATAGTTCCTCATAGTAAAATAGACACAGCAGAAGTTCCATTTCATACTTTGTATAGAAGGGCTGCAGACCATAAGCCCCGTCCAAATGGTAGGCCGCATCTAGTAGAAATGGGGATAACAAATAAAATATTCAGTAGTATGCTAATATACCCCTTCATGACACAAATGTGGGATAAATTAGTGGAAGCTACCGACTACCTGGACGATCAGATTTTAGAGATTCTTGAAGTTCTTAATGAAACTAATACAATACAGAGACAATTAATCGTAGTTACTAACCAACATACTATAGTACTAGATTACCTGACAGCAAAAGAAGGAGGAATGTGTCAGACAATTGGTCCCACCTGTTGTAATTATATCTACCCTGCTGGCAATCTCCAGATCAGGGCCAGTATAGACAAAATAGGTGAACTTGGAGACCAATGGTTAAAACAACACAGTGCAAACAGAGACTCCTGGTGGGGTAACACATTCTCTTTTCTAAATCCAGCAAATTAGTTTAATGGCCTTGCCGGATGGCTTTTTGGCATTGTACAGACTTGTATGCAAATTTTGTTGTTTTGCTTATTGTTTTATGTAGCCGTAAAAGCGCTAATATATGTATTACTTAAGCTACTGAATAATGTATGCATGAAAAATGAATCTAAGGCTGAACCTTCTGTAGTGTATCACAGACCCCAGGTAGCCATTGCAGATGGGGAAAGTGAGTGTCCACACTGAAGGTGGATGGGCGAAGCAGGTAGGAAGCCCCGTTATGGGTACTAGACCCATGAGACAGTAGCTCCTTTGTGGACATCAGCTGACCCTGTGGCAAAGGTTATACCATTTACAAAAGGGGGAAATTGATATAGAAGGGTTAATGGTTTGCTTTTATATCCCTTTAATTGCCTTTAATTCTTCAATTGCCTTTTGCCTATTATTGCTAGAATTATTCTTATGACACTGCAGACTATTAGTCTCTTTTTCAAGGAGACTATACTTGTTATCATATATGTTCTCAATAGTCAGCCACAATGTGTTCTGGGTACATTGTAAACAAGGTACGACCCTGAGGTGATGGTGGTGGCCACATGAGCTCCATAGAATTACATATTGTTGTACATGGTATAAAAGATTGCCTTGTATTTCATTACGTCAGATAAAGTGATCTGCCCACAGCCCGTGTGTGTGAGCAGTCTCTTTTGTCTCCAAGCGCTTGTAAATTAAGGGCGAAAACTCCTAATCTGGACTCACTGGTGATCTAGCTTACCTGACTTTGGGTCAGAACGAAAAGCAGCTACAACTAGTGTTGAGCATTCCGATACCGCAAGTATCGGGTATCGGCCGATACTTGCTGTATCGGAATTCCGATACCGACTTCCGATATTTTTTCAATATCGGAAGTCGGCATCGGAATCGGAAGTTCAAAGTTGATTGACAGCCTGACGTCATCATGATGCGCGGTGTGTGCGCATCATTATGTGTCGTCATTTCGGGCCTTCCGGGGGTCTCTGCCGGCCTGCCGGGGGGCTGTGTGGACTGCCCGGGGTCTGTACCGGCCTGCCGGAGGGCTGTGCCGGCCTGCCGGTGGTCTGTGCACCCTGTGGGGGTCTGTACCGGCCTGCCGGGGGGCTGTGCCGGCCTGCCGGTGGTCTGTGCACCCTGTGGGGGTCTGTACCGGCCTGCCGGGGGGCTGTGCCGGCCTGCCGGGGGGCTGTGCTGATGTCCGGGGGTCTGTGCAAGCATCGTCCGATGGGACTACAAGTCCCATCTGGCGATGCCTGCTACCATGACAGTGATTGACACATTAGCCAATGATGGGACAGTAGTAGTCCCATCATCCGGCTAATGTGTTAAATGTTAAAAAAAAAAAAAAAATACTACATACATACTACATGCATGCTACATACATACTACATGCTACATACATACTACATACATACTACATGCTACATACATACTACATATATACTACATGCATGCTACATACATACTACATGCTACATACATACTACATATATACTACATGCATGCTACATACATACTACATGCTACATACATACTACATATATACTACATGCATGCTACATACATACTACATGCTACATACATACTACATATATACTACATACATACTACATACATACTACATACATACTACATGCTACATACATACCACATACATGCTACATACATGCTACATACATACTGCATGCTACATGCATGCTACATGCTACATGCATGCTACATACATACTACATACATACTACATGCTACATACATACCACATATATACTACATACATACTACATACAATACATTCATACAATACATACATAGACATACAGTACATATAACATAGAGTAACATACTTACCAATACTTGTCACATTGTTCCCCGAAGCCATTGTCTTTTACGGAATAAATATTAACATAACAAACCACAAAAATACTCACCCACGATCCGAAGCAGTCCACGAGTGTGTCCCACGACGATCTTGGGTAGAGAACTGCAGCATCAGCTGTTGCTGCCGTTCTCTACGGGCTGCAGGAATCCAATGACGGAAGGTAGGTATCCTTCCGCACTGTATTCCTCCGCCACTTAAAAAAAAAAAAGTCCCTAGTCTCACTTTATGCCATTGCTGTGTGGGAAATGAATGTAGTGTATGTAGTATGTATGTAGTATATATGTGGTATGTATGTAGCATGTAGTATGTATGTAGTATGTATGTAGCATGCAGTATGTATGTAGCATGCATGTAGCATATATGTAGTATGTATGTAGCATGTAGTATGTATGTAGTATGTATGTGGTATGTATGTAGCATGTAGTATGTATGTAGCATGCATGTAGTATGTATGTAGTATATATGTAGTATGTATGTAGCATGTAGTATGTATGTAGTATGTATGTAGCATATATGTAGTATGTATGTAGCATGTAGTATGTATGTAGCATGCATGTAGTATATATGTAGTATATATGTAGCATGTAGTATGTATGTAGTATGTATGTGGTATGTATGTAGCATGTAGTATGTATGTAGCATGCAGTATGTATGTAGTATATATGTAGTATGTATGTAGCATGTAGTATATATGTAGTATGCATGTTGCATGCATGTAGTATATATGTAGTATGTATGTTGCATGTAGTATATATGTAGTATGTATGTTGCATGTAGTATATATGTAGTATGCATGTTGCATGTATGTAGTATATATGTAGTATGTATGTTGCATGTAGTATATATGTAGTATGTATGTAGCATGTATGTAGTATGAATGTAGCATGTATGTAGTATGCATGTTGTATGTATGTAGCATGTATGTAGCATGTAATTTTTTTTTTTTTTTACATTCAACACATTAGCCGGATGATGGGACTACTACTGTCCCATCATTGGCTAATGTGTCAATCACTGTCATGGTAGCAGGCATCGCCCGATGGGACTTGTAGTCCCATCGGACGATGCCTGCACAGACCCCCGAAGCCTGCACAGCCCCCCGGCAGGCCGGCACAGCCCCCCGGCAGGCCGGCACAGCCCCCCGGAGCCTGCACAGCCCCCCGGCAGGCCGGCACAGCCCCCCGGCAGGCCGGCACAGCCCACCGGAGCCTGCACAGCCCCCTGGCAGGCCGGCACAGACCACCGGAGCCTGCACAGACCCCCTGGCAGGCCGGCACAGCCCCCCGAAAGGCCCGTACAGACCCCAGAGAGGCTGTACAAGGGAAAAACAGGATTTTTCTTATTCCGATACCGGAAGTCCCATAGACTTGAATGGGACTTCCGGTATCGGAATCGGCGATACCGATACTTTTTTTTAAGATTGGCCGATCCATTCCGATCCGATACTTTGAAGTATCGGACGGTATCGCTCAACTCTAGCTACAACAGTAACTTACAGGATATGGCTTTAATTCGCAGTCCCTAAACACGCTGGACCTCTCTGTCCAGTTACCGTGGGCGGCCGCACGCCAGCCATTCATTAACGTTCATAGAACATACCAAGAACCGACAGTCTGTGGAGGTACCTTACAGGTGCTCCTGCTCCACACGCTGACTCCTTGTCAGTTCTCTCTCTCCCAGGGAAGCTGCCTTGCTGGGATCACCATCCTTGTGACCAGGGCACTCCTGACAGTCCAGACTCACAGAAGGTCCGTAGCTCCCCCAACACAGGCCGTCACAGACTCTGCTCACACATGGCCACTCCGGGTGCTATTCAGGACGTCCATCCCCTCCTGGGACCGTCCAACACACAGGCCTCACTGGGTGCAATTCAGGGATCCGATCCTACTCCCAGGATGTCCCAACACACCGGCCTCACCGGGTCCAAAGTCTACCACGTGCTCTTCAGGGAGGTAGCACACCTTCCAACACGTAGGCCTTCCAGGACCTTCCACACAAACCAATCAGGTCCATACACTCTCCCCATGTGACCAGACCTCAGTCACATTATATGGTTTGTAACCACACCCACAGGTGAGGTATGGATCACATGGTCATGACGTCACTGCAGGTCCTTTTACATATAGCCACACACAGGCTTTATCTTGGGTGTTCAGACACATGCCCTTGGGTGGGTATGTAGGTGACTGGACCCACCCATCTCTCCAAATCACCTGGAAGCCTCCCTATGTAAAGCAAAATACCATAATACCATCAGCAGTAGATCTGCTGATCAAAACACTTTCAGGTTTCCATCACAGGGCACCCACCCCTGTGATACATATCAGCCATTTAAAACCCTGTCGCTCACCATTTCCCCATCACAATAAAGAAAATGCCTGCAGGCATGACTTGGGGAGCCCATACAGCTCCCCCCTAGCTGTAACAGGGGTCACTGCCTCACACTGCATTCTAACAGATATCTCTGGCTGTGGAGGAAAATCCCTCTACGTCAACTTAACTGGGGCATCAAAAAGGCAGGATAAGGACCAGAGAAGGGCCTCCACTAAAAGACCCAGTTCTCCGGAGACGCTGGGGTGTATAGACATAGGCAGCGCCATACAAAGCAGCAGAACTCCAGAGGAGGGAGGGAGAACACTGAGGGCCACGCTACTCACAGAGTCTTGAGAAGAGCACAGGGGCTGCGGACTGGATCGGTGTACATCTGCAGGTGCATGGCGGTGGCGTGAAGGGCGGGAGGAATTCAGAGGCCGAGTCGACCAGGTGAACGGTGGTGAGTGCTGGATGCAAGTCGGTATTGTGCAGGCACCATTCCCCCCTCCCCCTCCTGAAACATGAGGGAGGAGTACTGGAATAGATAAAGGCTGGATGATTGAGGCTGTGTGCACACGTTGCAGATTTAGATGCAGATCCGCATTATCTCCTGTCAATGCATCGTAGGAGGCCCTGTAGAGCAGTGACATCACCCGATGTCACTGTTCTATAGGGGAGATCGTCATGGGACACTCGTTATTAATTGGAATACGTTGGAACAGGGAGTATTTGTTTATTTTTTTCAGGAGATTGAGGGCATCGCATGGATTAGGCGTCTAATAAATATGGCAAGACTGTGCAGTGTTTTAATTAATAAAAGGACTGTCATGTTTGGACAGGGTTCTTACCCTGCACTCGCAGGGTGAAGTGTATATGGCCTCTTTTTGGATCTGGGAGGGGTATTTATACTCAATCTTTACCAAGCTTCTCTGTCAGCTATACTTTCATTCGGTACTGTGTGTCTATTCTCCTGGTTTCTGACTTCGGCTATGTGTCTGGTTATTCTCCTTTCTACGCCCCTGGTACTTCTGCTGTCCTTGTGGTTGTGCCCCTTAGCCTGTCCCCGACATCCATCCTGTCTAGCGCTCATCGGCTTCCGTTTGTGACCATACCTACTGGTAGAGTTTTTATTCTCAGGCCAGCATCTCTGCTCCTGCTCCCTCGGGGAAACCTGCTGCCAGCTCCGCCCCTTGGTAGTCACGTGATGCAGGTCCTGCTATTGCTCAGCCTTGCTGGGATGAGCTCCTCTCCCTAGGGACCCCGGTAATCCCCTGCAGCAGCGCGGATTTCGTAGGGTCCAGACACTGACTGATGTCAGTTCTGGATATCCTGACAAGGACTTTTTCTGTCTTTTTTTAACCCTTAACTATAGGATTAGTAATGGATAGGTGTCTTATTGACGCCTCTCCATTACTAACTGGGCTTTATGTCACCTTACAGTACAAAGGTGACATTAACACCTTATTACCCCATATGCCACTGCTACAGGGCAGTGGGAAGAGAGAGGCAAAGTGCCAGAATTGGCGCCATTTCTGGAGCGGCTGGGGACAGATGTTTGTAGCCGGGGGGGCAATATCCATGGTCTCTTCCTAGGCTATGAAAATCTGCCCTCAGTTGTCGGCTTTCCTTCTCTGGCGCAGAAAATTGCGCAGGAGCCCACGCCATTTTTTCCCCTTTTTTTTCAAAATTAAACATTGTTCATTAATAAACATCGGCCTTGGTATTATATATCTATCCATCTATCTATAGATAGATATATCTATCCATACATCTATATTCATTCCAAAAAAAGGCAGCACTCCATAGTAACGTTTTTCAAAGTGGTAGGTGAGTTTTATTCAGCGCACATATCAAGGCAACGTTTCGGCTCAACTGAGCCTTTCTAAATGCTCAGTTGAGCCGAAACGTTGTCTTGATATGTGGGCTGAATAAAACTCACCTACCACTTTGAAAAACGTTACTATGGAGTGCTGCCTTTTTTTGGAATAAATATTGAAATTGTGGCTGAAAATAGGACTTTCTGCCAGGGGCCGTGCACCCGAAGCTAAGTACTGTGCTGTTTCCTTTTTTTCTATATATCCATACATCTATCTATGGATAGATATATCTATATATAGCTATATAGCAATGTATAGCTATATCTATAGATAGATAAATCTATGGATACTGTAAAGCAGCAGTGTCCACGCTGTGCAGTGATGAGGCAGCCAGTTCAACAAAAAGGTGTTTAATGTCCAAAAAAACCCTCACACAGTGCACAACACGCTGAATCCTCCAGATTGCAGCCGTGAAGCAACAAAACAGTCTATGGCCAGTTGCCGTGAGCGACTGCGCTGCCTGGTTGTGCACGGGGTGCCAGACCTTTTGGCTCAGCTTGGCCCGTGTTGCCTCACACAGGGAATGCTCTGCAGACCACAGCTCTGTGTCTGTGCAAGACAGAACTGACACACCCAAAACTCTTTCTGCAGGTTTTTTTTTCCTTCCTCCAACCTGTGGCCATAGGCCACTTATCTGGGCTGGAGGAAACGGACCGGACCCCACTACCTTCCTGCAGTCCGTTTTAAAAATAAAAGCCCATACCGGGTTTTCCTGAACAAACTCCTTAGTCCAAATAACTTGACCAGGCTCAAATTTACTTTTATTCCTCCCTGTGAATGTTAGGGCTGCGGATCGCACTAAATATTAAATATAAAGACAACGAATATGATGGTGCAGAGGGATGTGGTATTGGACTATGTGTGTGCGTCCGGGGGTACGAGAGGTGTTATCTCTACCATCTATAGAGATTTATTATACTCTTACTTGGCTGGGTTTCCTCTAACAGTAAAATCTAAATGGGAGAGAGAAGTGGGGGAAATAGTAGATGAAACATGGGAGTCTATTTTAGAGTATATACCTAAACTCTCTGAGTGAGCCAGGTAGGATATCGCAATTATATATTGTACATAGAACATATAAGACCCCAGAACTTATGAGGAAAATGGGCTTGAGGGACAATGCGGAGTGTCCAAGATGTGGGTATGAACCTGCGGGAATGCTTCATATGCTCTGGTCTTGTCCAAGACTCTCATCATACTGGGAGGAGGTTATAGGGCTTGTTGAGAAGATATACCGATGCGATATAGGAAGGGATCCAATAACGTGTGTGTTGGGGTACGTGGAGGAGGTTTCGGTGGGGAATGCCTATAAGTCCATCATAGCAAAACTCTTATATATCGCCCGTAAGCTGATAGCACAAAAATGGATCGATGCTGAACCCCCAACGATTGGGGAGTTTGTCACTCGTGCGAATAACGTAATCCGATTGGAAGAGAGAATTTATAGAAGGCGACATATAGAAGCACACTTTGAAAAACTCTGGGCCATGTGGTTACAGTGGAGACAATCACATTGAGAAATTCTGTATTGCAGTTGGGAAGGGGGGGGGAGGGAGGAGGTTGGGTCTGTTTTTCTTCTTCCCTTTTTTTTTCTTTTTCATGACGGGGAGGAAATTGAATGTCGTGTATTTTTATATATGCAATGGAGATGATTTGAAAGCTTTGACTAAATGTAATTATAACGACATTTGAATATAATAAAATCTTTGGTTTAAAAAAAATATTAAATATAAGGACGTGCGATCGCAACCCGGGGTCCACCATGCAAAGATAGAAACTGCTGCTCAGTAATGGCGGAGCACTAAACACCGGTGTGTACAGGAGCGAACTTTGTTACCTCACAGAGCCGCTGGAACAAGTGCCAGAGCCTGTTTATCCTCACATTACTCAGCAGGAGAGCGTTAGTGCTAAGACACAGGACTCTGCCCCAAGGACACAGGGTTAGAGCCCCTCTAGCCCCACTAGCGCTCAGCATCGCAACAGCAATGCCTGAACAGACACTTATAGAATGCTGTGCCCTGTTAGACGTCACAGGGCGCAGTTGAACGTTGCTTACCGCACAGCGCAGCTCTGGCGGACAACACTAACCAGCCTAAACTCTGGCCTGGAAAGCGCATAGAACGCGCACGGCGCCGCACTATTGGATGCTGCAGTACCTGCGGTAGCGTAGTGCCTTAGGTAGAGTGGCACATTCTGGCGCTAGCATGTGTGAGGAGCTGGAAGCACTGCAGCGCTAGGCAGTGCCACAACTTGGCACTGTCTCTGAACTCTAAACCCTACTAACATGCGTATCAAAGGGAAGGGGTTTCATAATGAGTCATTCAGTGGTTCACAAGCATCCATCATCACACTCATCACTCCCAATTACTGTCTATACTAGCGCATGGCCGTGTGGCCATGTGACTCTTTAATAGCAGCGTCCTTCCAAGACCTTCCTAGTGGTCCAATGAGAGCAGCAATAGGACCTGAGCATGTGACCTCAGACCTCCAATGAGAGCACATCCTCCCATGGGCATGCTCAGTGGGCTGAAAGAAGGACTTCGTCCCCAGAGCTATTGCAGGTTACTATAGGTGAACCCTGATTGGCAGCAGTAACCAAGCCAACAGTAGTAGACTGAGCAAGACGTTGGGAATGATGTCTTTGCTGAGCAGGCTCCTCTGTGGCCGGAGAGGAATGGGAGACCGCAGAAGGTAAGGGTCGGGATTCCTCCTGTGCAGATGCAGGAACCTGATGCCTAACATTACCCCCCTCACCTCTGTGTCTCACTATGCTGCAATGAGCATGAATATTCTCCACAGGTTCACAGGTCCTATCCTCTGGGTCATGACCCTTCTAGTCCACTAGATAATGTTTTTTGCCCTGTACCACCTGACATCCCACGATGGCGTTCACCACTTACTTGTCCGAGGACAAGCTCGATGTCCCGGTAGGTGACTCCGAAAACCAGGACATGTGAACGGGCTTAAGGAGGGACACGTGGAAGGTGTGGAGGAAGAGCCAGACGGTAGACCACAGGGTTAACCTGCTCAAGGAACTTGAAGGGACCAATAAAGCAAGGCGTGAACTTAGTGGACTCAACCTGCAGCCTAATGTTACGAGCGGAGAGCCACACCAAGTCGGTGGGAGCGGGGTGCTGGTGTGCGTCAGTGGAGGACCTCATTCTCTCCTTGGAGGCCCGATTGGCTTCCTGAGTGCGTTCCCAAATGTCACGTGCCTCCACCGCCCAGTCTGCCACCCTAGAGTAGGTGGATGGCATGGGCACTGGAACGCGCGGATGCTGTCCGTAATTGAGGAGGAATGTGGTCTGACGGGTGGAGTCGGCCACAGAGTTGTTCAAAGCAAACTCCGCCCATGGCAGCAAGGATGCCCAGTCATCCTGCCTGGCCGAGACAAAATGTCGTAGATATGTGATCAGGGTCTGGTTGTCTCTCTCCACAATCCGTTTGTCTCGGGATGATAGGCTGAGGCCGAGGAGAGATTTAGCTCAATGCTGAGCAGACTACAGAGCTCTCTCCAGAACCGAGGCGCAAACTGGGGACCACGGTCGCTGACAATCTTGCCCGGCATGCCGTGCAGGTGGAAAACGTGTTTAATGAACAACGCTGCCAAGCCCCATGCAGAAGGTAACCGGGAGAGAGGTACCAGGTGCACCATCTTGGAGAAATGGTCGGTGACAACCCAAATGACCGTGCTGCCACTGGACTTGGGCAGTCCCACCACGAAGTCCATACCAACCATCTCGCAGGGCCTGTGAACTACCGGCAGGGGGTAAAGTAGCCCAGTTGGCCGCTGCTGAGAGGACCTATACTGGGCGCAAGAGACGCACGCCCGAATATAGTCAGTGACGTCACGGGCCATATGCGGCCACCAGTATGTCCTCGCCAGAAGCTGAGAGGTCCGTTTTGTCCCGAAATGTCCACCCACCCTGGACGAGTGAGCCGAAGAGAGGACTTCCGGTCTCAGACGGGCAGGGACAAATTTCTTGCCCGGAGGTACTGACTCAAGAGTGACCGGAGCCACGGTCCTCAGGCTCTCGGACGGGACCATCAGCCAAGGGTCCTCCTCCTATGACATGACGGAGCGGGAGAGAGCATCGGCCCGGACGTTCTTCTCACCAGAGGGAAAATGGAGGGTAAAGTGGAACCGGGAGAATAACAAGGACCATCTGGCCTGGCGAGAATTTAGCCTCTGGGCTGGCTGCATAGACACCAAGTTCTTGTGGTCGGTGAACACCTGGAAAGGTGGCGAGCCCCCACCAGGAGGTGTCTCCACTCTGAAAAGGCCAACTTCATCGCTAGCAACTCCCTGTCCCCGATGGAATAATTCCTCTCCACCGGTGTGAAGGTCTTAGAGTAAAAGAAGCATGGGTGTGTTAGGGTTGGCGGAACGCACCAAATAATGAAGATGGTAATAAGGTGCGTTCGCAGCCCGGGGTCAACCGTGCAGGGGTGGCAAACTGCTGCTCAGTAATGGCGGATGCTATATGGCGATATAATAGAGGAACACATGTGGGCTAACGTCACCCAGTGTGTACAGGGACGGACTCTGTTGCTTCACGGAGCCGCACTACCGCTGAACATAAATGCCGGAGCCTATTAAAGCTCACAGAGCTCGGCAAGGTAAATGCTCAGTATCAGGTCAGAGAACTCAGCCCCAAGGACACAGGGTCAGAGTCCATCTAGACCTACTAAGCGTGCGGTGTCGCAACTGAGGACGCCACTAAGTGACGCTGGCGACCGTGGAGTGTCGACCAAGTGAACCGTGGCGTACAGACCAAGCCACCACTTGGCGTTGATGCCAGTCTCTGACTCTGCCTCCTACTTGCTCCTCAGCCTGGGTGCTAACAGGCTAGGCTACACAACACATGCGTACCAAGGGTAGGGGTTTCCAATGAGTCATTCACCAGAGACATTCATACATGCATACAACTCTCACTCCACATGGTGTAAATCTTTCTCTATATTAGCGCATGGCTGAGAGACCATGCAAACCTTTTATAGCCGCGTCCTTCCGGTGCCTTCCTGATGGTCCAATCCGAGCTGGAGAAGGACCTGAGCATGTGACCTCCAATCTCCAATGAGAGATCGTCCCACGGGCATGCTCAGTGGACCGAAAGGAGGACTTAGTCCTTGGAGTAGCTCGCTGCTGACCAGCATGCGTTGCTATAGCTGGACCAGAGGTGGCAGCAGCAACCAAACCTACAGAGCTGGTCTGAGCAGAGCGCCTGGATCGATGAGTCTGCTGAGCAGCTTCCTCTGCGGCTGGAGAGGAATGGGAGACTGCTGAATGCAAGGCTCGGGATTCCTGCTGTGCAGTGACAGGAGCCCAACGCCTAACAGGGTGCCTCCGACCTTGTGTGTCCTTCTGGAACAGGACCAACGGACGAGTCATCCACCTCCAGAATGAAGGGTTTATCTACATCAGGGAGATGTAGAATGGGAGCACTAGCGAAGTGGGACTTAATGGAGGAGAAGGCCTTGGAGACAGGTTCTGACCACAACTTGGGATTTGCACCCTTCTTGGTGAGGGCTACCAAAGTCTAGAAGTGGGGGATGAATTGGTGATGGTAATTTATGAACCCCATAAAGCACTGCACCGCTTTTAGAGAATGAGGCTCCTGCCAATCCATCACTGCCGGAAGATATCGTTCAAAAAGTCTAGGAAGACGGCCAGGGCATTACAGAGCCCAAAGGGCATCACCAGGTATTTGTGACGGAGTCAGCTTACGCTGAGTTGTTTTCTTTAGAGTGGACCCTCTGGGTCGTGGCACCCACCCACCTAGGGTGAGCTGACCTTGTGAGGAACCACCCTCTATGCAGGGAGTGTCAGGGGCAAGACCAAGGGGGTGAGCCACCACGACTGCTGGAACCTGACGGCCAGCTGGCTCAGGTAGACACTAAGTACGAGTGTCTGACGAGAAAGGACGTGCAGGAAACAAGACGAGACGTGAATTCAAGGTATCTTCATTAAGGCAAACTCAGGCTTACATCAGGTGCAAGACGTGATAACAGGAAAAACACAGCAAGGTGCGTGCGAGGGCACACCAAGGTAAATGGCATGGTACATGCCAGGTGACACGCCTGGGTACAGGCAAGGGCTCAATGGCATCGGACTCCGGACAGCTGGCAACGATTGACATGATCAGGCCATCAGGCTGCGGACATCAGCTCCAGACATCAGGCCGCAGTCGTCAGGCTTACGATCTCTGGCAGGTTCCAGGCATCCGGCAGGCAAACTAGGGTTCAGGCAAGGAGGTACGACAGATCTCCAGACATGTTAGGGAACACGCCAAGGTCCAAGGCAAATTTCCAGGCAGAGTGCGTGCTAGGGGCACACCAGGGTCCAGGGCAAGGTGCGTGTGTAGGGGACATGCCAGGGTTCAAAGTACGAGACACGGTGCATGTGTAGGGGACACGCCAGGGTTCAAGGTCCGAGGTCCTGGGCGCGCTAGAGGAGCCGCCAGGGTTCAGGCTAAGGCAAGGGCCTGCACGTGTAAGGTGGCACGACAGGGTTCAGGCTAGGACCTGTACGTGCAAGAGGGCACAACAGGGTACATGGCAAGACCTGCGCGTACTTTAGAGAAGCACGGGGAGGTATGCCAAGAAGCAGGCTATGGCCTGCGCGTGCTAAGAAGGCACGCAAAGCACAGCGCAGAGACAGCGTGGGTGCAAGGAAGCACAGAGAGCACGGCTGGGGCACTGGCTAGCTGGTCGGGCTGAGGCACAGACAGACGGGCAAGACTGAGGTGAACCCGGCTGAGGCATAACAGGCAACACAGCTGTCACTGGCCGACGAGCACAGCTGAGGCACAAGCAGGCGGGTACGGCTAGGGCGGGCACGGCTGAGGCACAGACAGGAAGGCCAGGCGCGTGCAAAGGGCATGCGAAGAAACAAGGCAAGGCAAGAAACAAGGCAAGGCTAGGCAAAGTACAGAACAAGGAGCGGAACGTAGGCAGAAGCACGGAGCCGGGTCAGAGAGAATATAGGGCTAGCAGCGGAGCGTAGGCCGAAGCCCAGAGCCGGTTCAAGGGAGAACCTTGAGACTAGCCATGAAATGTGCTATAGAGCACGATAGGACAGAGTCTAGCAGCGGAGCGTAGGCTGAAACCCAGAGCCGGGTCAAGGCAGAACCTTGAGACTAGACATGTAATGTGCTAGCGAGCACCAGAAGACAGAGTAAGCAAAACCAGGCAAAGACAGGGAACATGAGAAGTACTACAAGGCTCAGACATGGCGAAACAGGCAAGGCAGAGAACATAGGAAGTACTACAAGGCAAAGCATAGCAAGGATACGACATGGTGACAACAGGCAAAGGCAGAGAACATAGGAAGTACTAGAAGTCAAAGCATAGCAAGACAAGACATGGCACAAAAGACAACACAAGACATGGCTCGAGACAAGAGGCAGAATGCAAGCACAGAGCGTGTGCAGAGAAACACTACAGGGCAGAGTGCAGGGGCACAGAATACAGAGAGCGACCAAGCAGACCAAGCAGCCATGCAGGGAAGCAACATGATACTCAGGCCCCGACCATAGGAAGGGGGAGTCTGACATAGGGCATTAGCACCTGCACTTCCGGGTCAGGACCAGGGGAGGACTTCCGCTTCAGATCCTCCAGGATCATAGAGAGGATCACATGGTCGAGTCCTCCAAGACCATAGAGGGGAAAATAGGAAAGGTCACATGGTCAGGGTCTCCAGAAACACAGAGAGGGTTGCTGCAGGCAGAGCAGAGACGGCTGGTCACACAGCAATGGCGTGTAGCCATGAGGTAAAACACACCTGCGCACTGGCAATGGCAGGCAGCCATGAGATGAGGCGTGCGTGCACACTGCTCCAGGCATCTTGCAGCACAACAGTCACGAGGTGCGTGTGCACACTGCTTCCAGGGATAGCAGCATAAGACATAACGGGCATGATAGTTCAGTACACGTGCACACTGCTCCTGGAGTAATGCGGCATACCAGTCATGGCGGGCATGATAGTTCGGTGCACGTGCACACTGCTCCAGGGGTCATGCGGCATAACAGACATGGCGAGCATGATAGTTCGGTGCGCGTGCACACTGCTCCAGGGTTCATGCGGCATAACAGACATTGCGGGCATGACAGTATTCATAGTGCCCATCCCTGGTGTTAAATGCCATCTTCCATTCATCTCCCTCACGGATGCGAATCAGGTTGTAAGCCCCCCGCAGATCGAGTTTGGTAAACACTCTCGCTCCCCGTAGCCTATCAAACAGCTCCGATATCAGGGGCAGAGGGTACTTATTCTTAACGGTGATGGCATTAAGACCCCTGTAATCGATGCAGGGACGCAGTTCTCCGTTCTTCTTCTGGACGAAGAAGAATCCCACTCTTGCTGGTGACACTGACTTCCTAATGAATCCCCTTGCCAGATTCTCCCTGATATACTGAGACATGGCCTCTGTCTCCGGGAGAGAAAGGGGATATACTCAACCCCGAGGAGGCTCAGCACCAGGCAAGAAGCCAATAAGACAGTCGTAGGGGCAATGAGGCGAAAGAGTCTCTGCCGCCCGATTGGAGAACACATCTACATACTGTTGATAGTGTGTGGGGAGAGAGGAAAGATTTGGGGGGACTTCGGTGGAAGCAACCTGAACGCACTCCCTCTGGCATCTACCCTCACAGGCTTTACCCCAACCGAGAATCCTCCCCAAGGACCACTCTATATGGGGAGAGTGGAACCGTAAGTAGGGAACCCCTAAAAGGAACTGATCAATACCCTCGGGCATGACGAGGAGGGATATCATCTCCTGATGAGACGAAGACACCGAGAGTATCAACGGGGCGGTCTTATGGGTAATTTGTGAGGGTAGAGTTGCGCCGTTCACCACCCTGATGGTGACTGGCTTGGCTATCATAACGGGTATTGCTTGCCGTTGAGCGAAGGCAGAAGACATGAAATTGCCCTCCACTCCGGAGTCCATGCAAACCTCCACCGCCAGAGTGGATGAACCAACCTCAAGCGTTCCCTTAAAGGTCAGCTTGGAGGAAAATGCAGCTGATTCTAGTGAGCACCCTCCTATGACCAGAGCGTTTTCCTCTGTGGGCACCGGTTGGCAGGGTGACCAGACTGCCGGCAAACGTGACAGACCACATGTGCTCGAGCGGACCGGGACCTGAATCCCGCGCGAGGAGCCCCCAAAGCACCCTGAGGCTCAGATGCCTGATAGGGAGATTCCAGAAGTTTCGAAAAACTAGGTGCCAACCTAAACCTCTGCCTACACTGGGCCCACTCCAATCCTCGCTCGACGAAGCGACGGTCTATACGGGTAGAGACGGTAATAAGCTCCTCCAGTGTGGCAGAAATCTCCCTGGTGGACAGGGCGTCCTTCACGTGATCAGCCAGACCTCTCCAGAACACGGGGATGAGGACCTTGTCTGGCCACTCCAGCTCAGAGACCAGGGATAGCATAATGGCTGACCAAGGACGAGCCTTGTGACAGTGCCAGCAGCTGGAGCGCGGTGTCATGGGTGACGCTCGGTCCCAAGAAGACCTGCTTCAGAGAAGCCAAGAACGGTGAGGCACTCTGCACCACATGATCACCACGCTCCCACAGCTGTGTGGCCCACTCCAAAGCCCTGCCCGACAAGAGGGAAACTACAAATCCCACCTTAGCCCGCTCGGAGGGGAATCAAGCAGCCAGCAGCTCAAGCTGAAAAGCACACTGGCTGACAAAACCCCTACAAGAAATACCATCGCCCGAGAACTTTTCGGGGAGAGGAAGGTGTGACATAATCGGGGTAGGGATGGCAGTGGTCACAAGGGAGGCAGCCTCCGTAGCTGCCTGAACAGCAACCGCGGTTACATCCACAGCTGAGGTTGAGCGCTCGAGAGCCGCCAACCTGCCCTCCAGTTGCTGGATGCACCTGAGAAGTCGCTGTTCGTCCGCCATTACTAGCCAGACCCTGGCGCTAGTAAAATGTTAGGGTTACGGATTGCACTAAATATAAAATATAAGGATGTGTGATCGCAACCCGGGGTCCACCGTGCAGAGATGGAAACTGCTGCTCAGTAATGGCGGAGCACTAAACACCGGGGGGTTAACCACTGAACTGGTGTGTACAGGAGCGAACTCTGTTACCTCACAGAGTCACTGGAACAAGTGCCAGAGCCTGTTTATCCTCACAGGACTCTGCAGGAGAGCGTTAGTGCTAAGACACAGGACTCTGCCCCAAGGACACAGGGTTAGAGTTCCTCTAGCCCCACTAGCGCTCAGCACCGCAACAGCGATGCCTGAACAGACACTTATAGAATGCGGTGCAATGTTAGAAGTCACAGGGTGCAGCTGAACGTTGCTTACCGCACTATGTGTGTACAGTGCAGCTCTGGCGAACGCCACTAACCAGTCAAAACTCAGGCCTGGAAAGGGCATAGACCTCGCACGGCGCCGCACTAACGGATGCTGCAGTACCTGCGGTAGCGTAGTGCCTTAGGTAGAGTGGCGCACTCTGGCGCAGGCAAGTGTGAGGAGCTGGGAGCACTGCGGCGCTAGGCAATGCCACCACCCCTGGGCTTGATGTCAGTTGACATTACAAAGCTGACATCAACCCCAATCCTATAACCCAACTTACCAACACATCAGGGCAAGTTGAAAGAACTTGGGGCCAAGAGCAAGAATTGGTGCATTTAACCCCTTTACTACCAAGGGTGGTTTGCACATTAACTCCTGGGCCAATTTTTACAATTCTGACCACTGTCCCTTTATGAGGTAATAACTCAGGAACGCTTCAACGGATCTAGGCGACTCTGAGAATGTTTTCTCGTGACATATTTTCCTTCACTTTAGTGGTAAAATTCCTTCGCTTTAACTTGCGTTTATTTATGAAAAAAATGGAAATATGGCAAAAATGTTCAAAATTTAGCAATTTTCAAACTTTGAATTTTTATGCCATTAAACCAGAGAGTTATGTGACACAAAATAGTTAATAAATAACATTTCCCACATGTCTACTTTACATCAGCACAATTTTGGAAACAATTTTTTTTTTTTATTAGGAAGTTATAAGGGTTAAAAGTTGATCAACGATTTCTCATTTTAACAACACCATTTTATTTTTAGGGACCACATCACATTTGAAGTCACTTTGAGGGGTCTATATGATAGAAAATAACCAAAAGTGGCACATTCTAAAAACTGCACCCCTCAAGGTGCTCAAAACCACATTCAAAAAGTTTATTAACCCTTCAGGTGCTTCATAGGAATTTTTTGAATGCTTAAAAAAATGAACATTTAACTTTTTTCACAAAAAAAAATTACTTCAGGTTCAATTTTTTTTTATTTTACCAAGGGTAACAGGAGAAATTGGACTGGAAAAGTTATTGTGCAATTTGTCCTGAGTACGCCGATACATGATATGTGGGCGGGAACCACTGTTTGGGCGCATGGCAGAGCTCGGAAGGGAAGGAGCGCCGTTTGACTTTTTCACTGCAAAATTGGCTGGAATTCAGATCGGATGCCATGTCAAGTTTCAATAGCTCCTGATGTGCCTAAACAGTGGAAACCCCCCACAAGTTACCCCATTTTGGAAACTAGACCCCCCAAGGAACTTATCTAGATATGTGGTGAGAACTTTGAACCCCCAAAGGCTTCACAGAAGTTTATAACGTACAGCCGTAAAATTAAAAAATCATATTTCTTCCACAAAAATTATCTTTTCACCCCCAATTTTTATTTTCCCAAGAATAACAGGACCCCAAAAGTTATTGTGCAATTTATCCTGAGTACGATGATACCCCATATGTGGGGGTAAACCACTATTTGGGCGCACGGCAGAGCTCGGAAGGGAAGCAGCGCCATTTGACATTTTTTGGCTGGAATTGAGATCGGACGCCATGTCGCGTTTGGAAAGCCCCTGATGTGCCAAAACAGTGGAAACCCCCTCAATTCTAACTCCAACCCTAACCCCAACACACCCCTAGCCCTAACCCTAGCCCTAATGGGAAAATGGAAATAAATACATATTTTTTAATTTTATTATTTTTCCCTAACTAAGGGGGTG
Source organism: Dendrobates tinctorius (assembly GCF_039654945.1). Classification (NCBI taxonomy): domain Eukaryota; kingdom Metazoa; phylum Chordata; class Amphibia; order Anura; family Dendrobatidae; genus Dendrobates; species Dendrobates tinctorius. The sequence continues at coordinate 689,193 of NW_027361997.1, read as the reverse complement.
ATAACGGGGGGTTTGATTTACTATTTATGGCAGGTTTTTATTTTTGGCAGCTGTCGCACGCTAAAAGACGCTTTTTAATTGTAAAAATAGTTTTTGCATCACCACATATTGAGAGCTATAATTTTTCCATATTTTGACCCACCGAGTCATGTGAGGTCTTATTTTTTGCGGGACGAGTTGACGTTTTTATTGGTACCATGTTCGGGCATGTGACATTTTTTGATCGCTTTTTATTCCGATTTTTGGGACGCAGAATGAACAAAAACCAGCGTTTCATGAATTTCTTTTGGGGGGTGCGTTTACACCGTTCCGCGTGCGGTAAAATTGATAAAGCGGTTTTATTCTTCGGGTCAGTACGGTTACAGCGATACCTCATTTATGTCTTTTTTTATGTTTTGACGCTTTTATGCAATGAAAACAATTTTATATAAAAAATAATTATTTTTGCATCACTTTATTCTGCGAGCTATAACTTTTTTATTTTTTTGCTGTATGGTGGCTCGTTTTTTTGCGGGACAAGATGAGGTTTTCAACGGTACCATGGTTATTTATTTATGGTCTTTTTGATCGCGCGTTATTGCACTTTTTGTTCGGCGGTATGAAGATAAAGCTTTATTTTTTGCTTCGTTTTCTATTTTTAATTTTTAAGGGGTTCAATAAAGGGGTTAACTAGTGGGACAGTTTTATAGGGTGAGTCGTCACGGGCGCAGCAATACCAAATATGTGTACTTTTATTGGTTTTTCTATTCTGAAAAAATGAATTTATTAGAGAATATTTTTTTTTAATTTATTTAGCGATTTTTTATAAATTATTTTTACACTTTTTTTTTTACTTTATTACAATGTCCCAGGGGGGACATAACTGTCATGTGACAGATCGCTGATCTGTCACATCACAGCGATCTGTCACAGGCAGTGCTGCAGGCTTCCTCATGCCGGCGCTTTGCAGGCATGAGGAAGCCGCCTCCCTGCAGGCTCCCAAAGGTCCCCGCCGCCATTTTGGATTCGGGGACCTGCAGGGAAGGAGACCCCCACAGCAGCGCTTCACATCACGCTGCTGTGGGGGTCTCAGGGAAGCATGGAGGGAGCCCCCTCCCTCACGATGCTTCCCTAAACCCCCGGTACACTGCGATCGTGTTTGATCGCAGTGTGCCAGCGGTTAACGTGTCGGGGGCAGTCCATGACTGCCCCTGACACATAGTGCCGTGTGTCAGCTGTGATAATCAGCTGACACCTGGCCGCGATCAGCTGCGTTCCCCCCGTGAGCGCAGCTGATCGCGCTAGATGTACTATTCTGTCCTTGGGACTTAGGTCCCAGGTCACATGGACAGAATAGTACGTCTAATGTAGGAAAGGGGTTGATGGATACACCACTTTTGGGGCGGCTGAGGGCTGATGTTCTTAGTCTGGGAGGGCGACAATATCCATGATCCATTCCTAGGCTATTAATATCAACCCACAGCTGTCTGCCTGGCCTTTGCTGGCTATTAAAAATAGGGGGGAGCCCACATAATTTTTTTTTCTTTGGGGGCGTCATCCTGTGTTAATAACCAGTAAAGGCTAAATAGACAGTTGTGAGCTGATATTAATAGCCTAGGAAGCTCCATGTTTATTGTCCAATTCCCAGATTGTAAACTTCTGGCCTAAGCTGTTGGCTTGTCCTAAGCTAGTTAAGAAAAATATGGGGGACTCCACAACACTTTTTTTTTATTTTATTCTATGTATATATCTATTCTATTCTGACAGTTCAAGCTGTGAATTTACTGTACTTGGCTGATGAAATGTCAGGTTTACCATGAGATGGGTGAGTAAAAATCACACATCACGCATGTGGTCCATGTGCCGTGCAATTTTTTTCTCGCACTCATTGACTTATATTGGCACATCAATGCGAGCTGTGGCAAGAAAGGTTTGCTGTTTGTCAGCGTAGTGTTCAGAGACTGGAGGCGCTACCAGGAGACGGGCCAGTACACCAGGAGACATGGAAGGGGCCATAGGAGGACAACAACTCAGCAGCAGGACCGCTACCTCCACCTTTGTGCAAGGAGGAACAGGAGGAGCACTTCCAGAGCCTTGCAAAATGACCTCCAGCAGGCCACAAATGTGCATGTTTCTGCACATGAGGATGCTCTGAGTGCCCGATGTCCTCAGATGGGGGTTTTGCTCACAGCCCAACACCGTGTAGGATGCTTGGCATATGCCACAGAACACCAGGATTGGCAAACTCACCACTGGCACCCTGGGCTCTTCACAGATGAAAGCAGGTTCACACTGAGCACATGTGACAGACGTGACAGAGTCTGGAGACGCCGTGGAGAGCGATCTACTGCCTGCAACATCCTCCAGCATGACCGGTTTTACAGTGGGTCAGTAATGGTGTGGGGTGGCATTTCTTTGGAGGGCCGCACAGCCCTCCATGTGCTCGCCAGAGGTAGCCTGACTGCCATTAGGAACCGAGATGAGATCCTCAGACCCCTAGTGAGACCATATGCTGGTGCCGTTGGCCCTGGGTTCCTCCTAATGCAGGACAATGCCAGACCTCATGTGGCTGGAGTGTGTCAGCAGTTCCTGCAAGATGAAGGCATTGAAGCTATGGACTGGCCCACCCGTTCCCCAGACCTGAATCCGATTGAGTACATCTGGGACATCATGTCTTGCTCCATTCACCAACGTCACGTTGCACCACAGACTGTCCAGGAGTTGGAGGATGCTTTAGCCCAGGTGTGGGAGGAGATCCCTCAGGAGACCATCCACAACCTCATGAGGAGAATGCCCAGACATTGTAGGGAGGTCATACAGGCACGTGGAGGCCACACACACTACTGAGCCTCATTTGACTTTTTTTAAGAACACTACATTCCACTCTAATTTTGTGTGTGACTCCAAATCCAAATTGGTTAATGAATTTTATTTCCATTGATAATTTTTGTGTGATTTTGTTGTCAGCAAACTTTGTACCTAACTTTGTACCTAACAAAATATTCAATAAGAGTATTTCAGTCATTCAGATCTAGGATGCGTTATTTGAGTGTTCCCTTTATTTTTTTGAGCAGTATATTTCATATTCATTCACCACCTATACAACTCAGGGAATATAATATACACCTGTTTATATAGGGTATGTGCTCATTCCCGTATTATCTACATATATTTCATGTTAATTCCTCACCAATAAAGCAGAGGGAATATAATATACACCTGTTTATATGGGATATGTGATAATTCCTCTATTATCTACATATATTTCATGTTCATTACCCACCTATAAAGCACAGGGAATGTAATATACACCTGTATATATGGGATATGTGTTCATTCTACTATTATCTACACATATTTCATATTCATTCACCACCTATAAAGCACAGGGAATATAATGTACACCTGTTTATATGGGACATGTGTTAATTCACCTATCTACATATATTCCATGTTCATTCCCCACCTATAGAGCTCAGGGAATATAATGTACACCTCTTTATATAGGGTATGTGCTCATTCCCCTATTATCTACATATATTTCATGTTCATTCCACACCTACAGTATAAAGCTCAGGGAATATAATATACACCTGTTTATATGGGATGTGTTCATTCTCCTATTATCTACATATATTTCATGTTCATTCCCACCTATAAAGCTCAGGGAATATAATATACACCTGTTTATATGGGATGTGTTCATTCCCCTATTATCTACATATATTCCATGTTCATTCCCCACCGATAAAGCACAGGGAATATAATATACACCTGTTTATATGGGATATGTGTTCATTCCCCTATTATCTACTGTAAGGTAGCGCTGTCATTCAAGTAGGGGATACTCACTCAGCAGCCACAAAATCAGATCCGGCACAGGTTTTCCATGCAACATCATAGTCCATGCGGTTTATTTAGCAGCATAAACCCACAGAAGCAACATAAACTTCATATAACAGCATAGCGTCCATTATAGCTTCACTCTGGTTATCCTTATATCACATAGGTTAAGCAAATGTCCATTACACAGGCTGTTCAGCCTTAGCATTATCTCACCCACGTCAGGGTCACTCATGGTTCCATCACCATCATGCGGCAGACGTCCATTCCCTCCAGGGAATTACCAGGCACGTGCAGCCATTAACACAGTGTTCACTTGCTGTCAGAAGGCAGCCCCATCTCACTCAGACGGGACCTTCCACACTGGACCAACCAGGTCCCAGCATTCACCCCCAAGTGATCTACCCTGGCCACATTATATGGTCCATAGCCACGCCCACCGGGTCACATGACTCTGACCTCATCACAGGTCCTTCAAGCCTTTACACACTCTTTACAATAGTGCTTTAAACACACCCCCTGGGAGGGTTTGTAGGTAACCAGGCTCGCCCATCTCCCTAGTTACCTGGAGACTTCTCCCTGACACATTGAAGCAACACCTCAGCAATGTCATTGCTGATCCACACACATACATAAGTCTCCATCTCAAGGCCACCCACCTTGAGATACATAACGGTCCTTCCATATTCTGCCACTCATCCTCTCTCTTGGGACATCCACACAGCACCCCCTAGTGGGCACAGTGGTTACTACACCACATACCTCCCCCCTCTGTTCAAACTTGTGGGGTTGAACACACAACCTAACATCAGGCTCTCGAGACCGGGCACTCATTACACCTTGCCCCACAGGTCGAGAGAACCATCTCCTTCTATCATACGGCCTCATCTCTACGTTAGGTCTCCCCCGCCCCCAGCGGTCAGAGTACCAACCCTGATCTTTGGGCCTCCTGTTACAGTCTGTCTGCGTCATCAGACACTGTTTGGTCACCACGTTCCTCTCCCTGTTTGTTCCGTTCCCCGACCAGCTCCCCCGGATGGTACGGTCATCAGTCTTAATCAGGCCTACTGTCTGGCCTGAGTCTGACTCAGTCAGGGTCTCGCAGGAACTACGGTCTCTCAAAGTCATCCTGCCAGTCGAACTACCACTTGCTGACCTTCTTCGGCCATCTACCCTGTCACTTCTTGGAGGAACTCTTCGGGTCCTTACATCTTGGGTTGAAGGCGGCCTACACCAGGTATTCCGTACTTCATTATTAATTCGCTGGCGGTCCAGCCTCAACTGCTCAATTTATTGCAGGTACCCCACTCGATACTCCACGAGCATCCGAAAGTCTCTCAGGCTCTCCACAGAGCCAACCACCATGATGGGAATCTTACCCACTTCACTGGATACCTGGTCTTCATCATCAGGAGGGATCATCACCCTCAACACTAAACTTCAGGAAGGCAAATTTCCAACGGATGAGAGATGATCTTGGTGCAATTAACTGAGACGATATCCTGAGACATAAAAATACACAAAGAGAATGGGAGATGTTTATTAGCATCCTGAATAGGACCTGTGCACAATATATACCGTATGGGAATAAACATGCTAGAAATAGGAGGAAACCACTATGGCTAAATAGAGCTGTAAGGGGTGCAATAAGAGATAAAAATAAAGCATTTAGAGAATTAAAGCAAGTAGGTAGTGATGAGGCATTAAATAAATACAGAAAATTAAATAAATTGTGTAAAAAGCAAATCAAGACAGCAAAGATTGAGACAGAGAGACTCATTGCCAGAGAAAGTAAAAATAATCCCAAAATATTCTTTAACTACATAAATAGTAAGAAGCTAAAAAATGATCGTGTTGGCTCCCTTAAAAATAGTCTGGGTGAAATGGTGGATGAGGATGAGGAAAAAGCCAATATGCTAAATGACTTTTTTACAACAGTATTTACACAAGAAAATCCCATGACGGATAACATGATCAGGGATAAAAATTCTCAATTAAATGTCACCTGCTTAACCCAGCAGGAAGTACGGCGGTGTCTAAAAATCACTAAAATTGACAAATCCCCGGGCCCGAATGGGATACACCCCCCGAGTACTGCAGGAATTAAGCACAGTCATAGATAGACCATTATTTTTAATCTTTAAAGATTCCATAATAACAGGGTCTGTACCACAGGACTGGCGTATAGCAAATATGGTGCCAATATTCAAAATGGGGACAAAAACTGAACTTGGAAATTATAGGCCAGTAAGTTTAACCTCAACCTGTTTATATGGAATATGTGTTCATTCCTCTATTATCTACATATATTTCATGCTCATTCCCCACCTAAAAAGCTCCGGGAATATAATATACAACTATTTATATGGGATATGTGTTCATTCTTCTTTTATCTACATATATTCCATGTTCATTTCCCACCTATAAAGCTCAGGGAATATAATATACACCTGTTTATATGGGATATGTGTTCATGCCCCTATTATCTGTCACGGTCACGTGTGTCTGGACGCAGCGAGTACCGCAAGGCGAACCCATATGACACACGTGACCCTGGATACAGCGCACCATAAACTGCGACTCCACCACGCCATGCCAGCCCTTCTTGCAGACTCCAGAGCTGAATCAACCCCTCTGGCTGGGCTGCCCAGGACTCTCATTCAGCTCCTTCATCACCCAGGCTTGCGTCCCAAATGATGAACTCACAATATCACCAACGGTGACCAAACACACCTGACACTCTTTTATAGAGCATTCACACCTGCATTATAATTGCGTGCACTTAACTAAAGGAACTAAAGTGTACTACCGCTCACCACCACCGATGCAACTTAGAACAAACGACACCACAGTGCAATAATTCTAATGGCCACCGGGGGCAATCACACCACTTTGGCACACAGCCAAAGGGAAAAAAGTTCAATTTGAACATTTAACCTGTCAGATCCACTCTGGATCATGACATTATCTACATATATTTCATGTTCATTCCTCACCTATAAAGCACAGGGAATATAATATACACCTGTTTATATGGGATGTGTTCATTCTCCTCTTATCTACATATATTTCATGTTCATTCTCCACCTATAAAGCACAGGGAATATAATATACACCTGCTTATATACGGTATGTGCTCATTCCCCTATTATCTACATATATTTCATGTTCATTCCCCACCTATAAAGCTCAGGGAATATAATATACACCTGTTTATATGGGATATGTGTTCATTCTCCTATTATCTACATATATTTCATGTTCATTCCCCACCTATAAAGCTTAGGGAATATAATATACACCTGTTTATATGGGATATGTGTTCATTCGCCCATTATCTACGTATATTTCATATTCATTCCCCACCTATAAAGCTCTGGGAATATAATATACACCTGTTTATATGGGATATGTGTTCATTCCTCTATTATCTTCATATATTTCATGCTCATTCCCCACCTATAAAGCTCCGGGAATATAATATACACCTGTTTATATGGGATATGTGTTCATTCCTCTATTATCTACATATATTCCATGTTCATTCCCCACCTATAAATCACAGGGAATATGATATACACCTGTTTATATGGGATATGTGTTCATTCCTCTATCTACATATATTTCATGCTCATTCCCCACCTATAAAGCACTGGGAATATAATATACACCTGTTTATATGGGATGTGTTCATTCCTCTATTATCTACATGTATTACATGTTCATTTCCCACCTATAAAGCTCAGGGAATATAATATACACCTGTTTATATGGGATATGTGTTCATGCCCCTATTATCTGTCACGGTCACGTGTGTCTGGACGCAGCGAGTACCGCAAGGCGAACCCATATGACACACGTGACCCTGGATACAGCGCACCATAAACTGCGACTCCACCACGCCATGCCAGCCCTTCTTGCAGACTCCAGAGCTGAATCAACCCCTCTGGCTGGGCTGCCCAGGACTCTCATTCAGCTCCTTCATCACCCAGGCTTGCGTCCCAAATGATGAACTCACAATATCACCAACGGTGACCAAACACACCTGACACTCTTTTATAGAGCATTCACACCTGCATTATAATTGCGTGCACTTAACTAAAGGAACTAAAGTGTACTACCGCTCACCACCACCGATGCAACTTAGAACAAACGACACCACAGTGCAATAATTCTAATGGACACCGGGGGCAATCACACCACTTTGGCACACAGCCAAAGGAAAAAAAGTTCAATTTGAACATTTAACCTGTCAGATCCACTCTGGATCATGACATTATCTACATATATTTCATGTTCATTCCTCACCTATAAAGCACAGGGAATATAATATACACCTGTTTATATGGGATGTGTTCATTCTCCTCTTATCTACATATATTTCATGTTCATTCTCCACCTATAAAGCACAGGGAATATAATATACACCTGCTTATATACGGTATGTGCTCATTCCCCTATTATCTACATATATTTCATGTTCATTCCCCACCTATAAAGCTCAGGGAATATAATATACACCTGTTTATATGGGATATGTGTTCATTCTCCTATTATCTACATATATTTCATGTTCATTCCCCACCTATAAAGCTCAGGGAATATAATATACACCTGTTTATATGGGATATGTGTTCATTCGCCCATTATCTACGTATATTTCATATTCATTCCCCACCTATAAAGCTCTGGGAATATAATATACACCTGTTTATATGGGATATGTGTTCATTCCTCTATTATCTTCATATATTTCATGCTCATTCCCCACCTATAAAGCTCTGGGAATATAATATACACCTGTTTATATGGGATATGTGTTCATTCCTCTATTATCTACATATATTCCATGTTCATTCCCCACCTATAAATCACAGGGAATATGATATACACCTGTTTATATGGGATATGTGTTCATTCCTCTATCTACATATATTTCATGCTCATTCCCCACCTATAAAGCACTGGGAATATAATATACACCTGTTTATATGGGATGTGTTCATTCCTCTATTATCTACATGTATTACATGTTCATTCCCCACCTATAAAGCTCCGGGAATATAATATACAACTGTTTATATGGGATATGTGTTCATTCCTCTATTATCTACATATATTCCATGTTCATTCCCCGCCTATAAAGCACAGAGAATATAATATACACCTGTTTATATGGGATGTGTGTTCATTCCTCTATTATCTACATATATATTCCATGTTCATTCCCCACCTATAAAGCACAGGGAATATAATATATACCTGTTTATATGGGATATGTGCTCATTCCTCTATTATCTACATATATTTCATGTTCATTCCCCACCTATAAAGCTCAGGGAATATAATATACACCTGTTTATATGGGATATGTGCTCATTCCTCTATTATCTACATATATTCCATGTTCATTCCCCGCCTATAAAGCACAGGGAATATAATATACACCTGTTTATATGGGATGTGTGTTCATTCCTCTATTATCTACATATATTCCATGTTCATTCCCCACCTATAAAGCACAGAGAATATAATATACACCTGTTTAAATGGGATGTGTGCTCATTCCTCTATTATCTACAGATATTCCATGTTCATTCCTCACCTATAAAGCACAGGGAATATAATATACACCTGTTTATATGGGATATGTGTTCATTCCTCTATTATCTACATATATTTCATGCTCATTCCCCACCTATAAAGCACAGGGAATATAATATACACCTGTTTATATGGGATATGTGTTCATTCCTCTATCTACATATATTTAATGTTCATTCCTCACCTATAAAGCACAGGGAATATAATATACACCTGTTTATATGGGATATGTGTTCATTCCTCTATCTACATATATTTAATGTTCATTCCTCACCTATAAAGCACAGGGAATATAATATACACCTGTTTATATGGGATATGTGTTCATTCCTCTATTATCTACATATATTTCATGCTCATTCCCCACCTATAAAGCACAGGGAATATAATATACACCTGTATATATGGGATATGTGTTCATTCCCCTATTATCTACATATATTTCTTATTCATTCCTCACCTATAAAGCACAAGGAATATAACAAACCCCTGTTTATATGGGATATGTGTTCATTCCTCTATTATCTACATATTTTCCATGTTCATTCCCCACCTATAAAGCTCAGGGAATATAATATACACCTGTTTATATACGGTATGTGCTCATTCCTCTATTATCTACAGATATTCCATGTTCTTTCCCCACCTATAAAGCACAGGGAATATAATATACACCTGGTTATATGGGATATGTGTTCATTCCTCTATCATCTACATATATTACATGTTCATTCCTCACCTATAAAGCTCAGGGAATATAATACACACCTATTTATATGGGATGTGTTCATTACCCTATTATCTACATATATTCCATGTTCATTTCCCATCTATAAAGCACAGGGAATATAATATACACCTGTTTATATACGGTATGTGCTCATTCCCCTATTATCTACATATATTTCATGTTCATTCCCCACCTATAAAGCTCAGGGAATATAATATACACCTGTTTATATGGGATATATGTTCATTCTCCTATTATCTACATATATTTAATATTCATTCCTCACCTATAAAGCACAGGGAATATAATATACACCTGTTTATATGGGATATGTGTTCATGCCCCTATTATCTACATATATTTCATATTCATTCCCCACCTATAAAGCTCAGGGAATATAATATACTCCTGTTTATATGGGATATGTGTTGTGAGTTCATTTTCCCCTTCGTCACTGAGGTCTGGTGAACTCCCTATTCTGGTAAAGGAAGGTAATGAGCCTGATTATCAGGCACCTGAGCCTAATGAGGATGACTGGCTGAGTGGAGTCACCGACTGGATATAAGGCTGCCGACGCCCTTCTGCCCTGCGGGTGATTTCTCTGTGGACCTCTAGGACACCAGTCTGATTCCTGCTCCTCTAAAGCTAAGTTTTCTGCTTTGCCTGTTAGCATTTGTGTTTGGTTGTTGTTTTCCTTGCTTTTCTGTATTCTGCCATTCCCTGCTGGGGTGAGCTGAATCTCCTTTTGCCTGTAGCTCTGTCTTCAGAATATTCCTGAGTACTGACATAGCTTTTTTGAAGCCTAGCGTCTTCAGGGCCTTTTTCACTGTCAGTTTATTGGCTCTTATTTTCATAGGGTTTTTCACGGATTGCAGACAGCAGCCTTCCTGTCCTTTTCTACCTAGTTAGCTTGGGCCCCGTCTTTGCTCAGTCTATCTTTCTGTCTGTGTTAGTGTTTTCATCTTGCTTCACCGTCATTATATGTTGGGGGCTGCCTATTGCTTTGGGGTCTGCTTTGGGGCAATTTATATTTCCCCTTTCTTTCTTTAGGCCTATTTAATTCTCCAGCTGTGATCGAGGGGTCTAGGGCATCGTAGGAACCCCCCACGGCTACTGCTAGTTGTGTTGATAGGTTCAGGGGTCTGCAATCCGATAGCTGCCAATTTCTCTGGTTTTCTGGACTTAGCTAGCATTTCTGTTTTTGCCTCCTACGGTGACTCAATCATAACAGAATCACCCGCCCTACCGCAGATCCTAGGGTACTCAATAGCAGGAAAGAACTGTGTTTGAAAAAAAAAAAAAAGTGTGTATATTCTTTTCTCTATATCTCTGAGGCCGTAGGGGGAATTTTTTTTTCTCTCAATGGAGATAAAGAAATTGTCTGATCGTGTGGAGCAGCTCGCTGCGGAAGTGCGGGGAATTTCCGCCTACCTTGCTCGTTCGCATGCTGTTGAACCAAAGATCCCTACACCTGATGTATTTTTTGGGGATCGATCTAAATTTTTGAGTTTCAAAAATAATTGTAAATTATTTTTTGCCTTGAAGCCTAACTCGTCAGGGAGCTCCGCGCAGCAGGTTAAAATTGTCATCTCTTTGCTGCGTGGCGATCCCCAGGATTGGGCGTTTTCTTTGAAACCAGATGATCCTATTCTGACTAACGTGAACGCATTTTTTCAAGCTTTGGGGTTGTTGTATGACGAACCTAATGCTATTGATCAGGCTGAAAAGACCCTGTTGGCATTGAACCAGGGTCGAGATTCTGCAGAGTTGTACTGTCAAAAGTTCCGAAAGTGGGCGGTCCTTACTACCTGGAATGATAATGCCTTGGCTGCTCTCTTTCGGAAGGGTTTGTCAGAAGCCGTAAAAGATTCTATGGTGGGATTTCCTGTTCCCTCTGGTCTGGACGATTCTATGTCATTAGCCATTCAGGTTGATCGGCGTTTACGTGAACGCAGGATTGCACGAGAGGTGTTGCCACCGGTTGAACAGACGTCTGAACCTATGCAGTGTGATCGAGTTTTGTCTAAGGCGCAACGTCAGGAGTTCAGAAGGCGTAATAAGCTGTGTTTTTTCTGTGGAGATGCCTCGCATATTATTTCTGTTTGTCCTAAATGAGAGAAACGCTTTGCACACACGTTTTCTGTTGGTGGTGTTCAACCTAAGTTTCTTCTGGCAATTACTCTGATCTGCTCCCTGTCCACATTTTCCGCCAAGGCTTTTGTGGATTCGGGAGCAGCGCTAAACCTAATGGACTAGGATTTTGCTAAACGTTGGGAATTTCCGATGACACCTCTGCAGATGCCTATCCCTTTGAGGGGGATTGATGCTACTCCTTTGGCTAAAAATAAACCTCAGTTTTGGACCCAGGTGGTCATGCGGGTCGCCCCAGACCATCAAGAAAATTGCAGATTTTTGGTGTTGCATGGTCTGCATGATGCCGTTGTTCTGGGGTTTCCCTGGTTGCAAATTCATAATCCAGTTTTAGATTGGAAATCTGTGTCTGTGGTGAGTTGGGGTTGTCGGTGTGCCTTTAGTGAGGCTCTGGTTTTTTCCACCTCTCCTCAGTCGCATGATGTTCCTGACTATTTGGCGGACTTTTATGATGTATTTAGTGAGAATGAGTCTGCGTCCTTGCCTCCTCATAGGAGTTATGACTGTGCAATTGAACTAAGCCCGGGGTGTAAATTTCCCATGGGTCGGCTCTTCAATTTATCTGTACCCGAGCACGAGGCTATGCGGTCCTATATTAAGGAGGCGTTGGAGAAGGGTCATATTAGACCATCCTCTTCAACCTTAGGTGCCATTTTTTTTTTGTGGCCAAAAAGGATGGTTCTTTAAGGCCTTGTATTGATTATCGTGCCCTCAATAAAATTACTATTAAATATCATTATCCGTTACCCCTGATTTCGGATCTATTCTCTAGAGTTAGAGGTGCTTGCTGGTTTACCAAGCTTGACCTCAGGGGGGCGTATAATCTTATCCGCATTAAGCAGAGGGATGAATGGAAGACGCCGTTTAATACTCCGGAGGGACATTTTGAGTACCTGGTGATGCCTTTTGGGCTCACTAATGCCCCTTCTGTCTTCCAGTGCTTCATGAACGATATTTTCCGAGACTTTGTCGATAAATTTTTGATTATCTATCTGGATGATATTTTGATCTTCTCCAAGGATTGGGATTCTCATGTGGAACATATTCGGACTGTGTTCCGGATCTTGAGGGAGAATTCCCTGTATGTCAAAGGATCAAAATGCCTTTTTGGAGTACAGAGGATTTCATTTTTGGGATTTATTTTGTCTCCGTCAACTATTGAAATGGACCCGGCCAAGGTACAGGCCATTTATGATTGGGTTCAGCCCACTTCTTTGAAGGCCCTCCAGAAGTTTTTGGGTTTTGCTAATTTTTATCAGAAATTTATAGCAAAATTTTCTAGTATTGCCAAGCCATTGACTGATCTGACTAAGAAGGGTGCTGATGTGTTGAATTGGTCTCCGGAGGCTGTTGCTTCCTTTCAGGAGCTGAAGCGAAGATTTACCTACCGCCCTGGTTTTGCGGCAACCTGATGTCTCACTCCCGTTCCAGGTAGAGGTGGATGCTTCTGAGATTGGTGCAGGAGCTGTTTTGTCCCAAAAGGATCCTGTAACATCTAAAATGAATCCCTGTGCTTTCTTTTCCCGAAAGTTCTCTCCATCTGAACGTAACTATGATGTGGGGAATCGGGAACTGTTGGCCATGAAATGGGTATTTGAGGAGTGGAGACATTGGTTGGAGGGAGCTAAACATCAAGTTGTGGTCCTCACTGACCACAAGAATTTGATTTACATAGAGTCGGCTAAACGCTTGAACCCTAGACAGGCTAGGTGGGCCTTGTTTTTTACACGTTTTGATTTTGTGGTCTCTTTTCTTCCTGGAACTAAGAATGTCAAGGCAGACGCCCTCTCTAGGAGCTGATTCTCCTGTGGTGACCAAGCCTGCTACCATCTTAGGCGAAGGGGTAGTTCTTTCTGCCATTTCGCCCGATTTGAGACTTGCTCTGCAAGAGTTCCAGGAGGACAAACCTGAGCGTTGTCCCAGTGGAAAGTTGTATGTTCCTGACCAGTGGAAGAAGAGAGTGATGTCTGAAGTTCATTGCTCTGCATTGGCTGGTCATCCAGGTATTTTTGGTACTAGAGATCTGGTGAGTCGCTCTTTTTGGTGGCCCACCTTGTCTCATGATGTCAGGAATTTTGTGCAGTCCTGTGGGACTTGCTCCCGATCTAAATCTTGTTCTCGCTCTAGTGGGTTGTTGATGCCTTTGCCGGTCCCCAGGAGGCCATGGACCCATATTTCAATGGATTTCATCTCTGATATGCCGGTCTCTCAAAGAATGACTGTTATTTGGGTGATTTGTGATAGGTTCTCTAAGATGGTTCATCTTGTACCACTCCCTAAGTTGCCATCTTCCTCTGAGTTGGTGCCCCTGTTTTTGCAACAGGTGGTTTGCTTACACGGGATTCCTGAGAACATTGTATCTGACAGAGGAGTTCAGTTTGTGTCTGTTGATTTTGGAGGACTTTCTGTTCCAAGCTGGGAATTCAGTTGTCCTTCTCCTCTGCTTTTCACCCTCAGACCAATGGGCAGACAGAGAGAACAAGCCAGACCATGGAGTCGTATTTGAGATGATGATTGGGTTTCATTTTTGCCCTTGGCCGAATTTGCTTTAAATAATAGAGCTAGTTCTGCCACTTTGATGTCACCTTTTTTTTGTAACTTTGGGTTTCATCCTCGATTTTCTTCCGGGCAGGTGGAGCCTTCTGCCTGCCCAGGTGTTTACACTGTGGTGGAGAGAATGCACCAGATCTGGGACCAAGTTGTGGATAAGTTATCTCTCTCCCAGGAAAAGGCCCAGCGGTTTTCCAATCGACATAGGACCATTGGTCCCCAGTTTAAGATTGGTGATATGGTGTGGTTATCATCAAAAAATATTGCTATGAAGGTGGCTTCTCCTAAGTTTAAGCCTAGATTTATTGGACCTTACAAGATTTTGGAGATTATTAATTCGGTCTCTTTTCGTTTGGCTCTTCCTGTCACATTTAAAATCCATAATGTGTTCCATAAGTCCTTGTTGAAGAGGTTTGTTGAACCAGTTGTTCCTGGGGTGGCACCTCCAGACCCTGTATTGGTTGAAGGTAACATGGAATATGAGGTAGAGAAAATACTGGATTCCCGTCTGGCTAGACGGAGACTCCAGTATTTGGTTAAGTAGAAGGGTTATGGTCAGGAGGATAATTCCTGGGTCTCTGCCTCTGATATTCATGCCAAAAGATTGGCGCATGCTTTTCATCGGGCTCACCCTGATCGCCCTGGTGGCGTGGTTGAGGGTTCGGTGACCCCTCCTCAAGGGGGAGGTACTGTTGTGAGTTCATTTTCCCCTTCGTCACTGAGGTCTGGTGAACTCCCTATTCTGGTAAAGGAAGGTAATGAGCCTGATTATCAGGCACCTGAGCCTAATGAGGATGACTGGCTGAGTGGAGTCACCGACTGGATATAAGGCTGCCGACGCCCTTCTGCCCTGCGGGTGATTTCTCTGTGGACCTCTAGGACACCAGTCTGATTCCTGCTCCTCTAAAGCTAAGTTTTCTGCTTTGCCTGTTAGCATTTGTGTTTGGTTGTTGTTTTCCTTGCTTTTCTGTATTCTGCCATTCCCTGCTGGGGTGAGCTGAATCTCCTTTTGCCTGTAGCTCTGTCTTCAGAATATTCCTGAGTACTGACATAGCTTTTTTGAAGCCTAGCGTCTTCAGGGCCTTTTTCACTGTCAGTTTATTGGCTCTTATTTTCATAGGGTTTTTCACGGATTGCAGACAGCAGCCTTCCTGTCCTTTTCTATCTAGTTAGCTTGGGCCCCGTCTTTGCTCAGTCTATCTTTCTGTCTGTGTTAGTGTTTTCATCTTGCTTCACCGTCATTATATGTTGGGGGCTGCCTATTGCTTTGGGGTCTGCTCTGGGGCAGTTTAGATTTCCCCTTTCTTTCTTTAGGCCTATTTAATTCTCCGGCTGTGATCGAGGGGTCTAGGGCATCGTAGGAACCCCCCACGGCTACTGCTAGTTGTGTTGATAGGTTCAGGGGTCTGCAATCCGATAGCTGCCAACTTCTCTGGTTTTCTGGACTTAGCTAGCATTTCTGTTTTTGCCTCCTACGGTGACTCAATCATAACAGATATGTCTTCATTCCCCTATTATCTACGTATATTTCATATTCATTCCCCACCTATAAAGCTCTGGGAATATAATATACACCTGTTTATATGGGATATGTGTTCATTCCTCTATTATCTTCATATATTTCATGCTCATTCCCCACCTATAAAGCTCCGGGAATATAATATACACCTGTTTATATGGGATATGTGTTCATTCCTCTATTATCTACATATATTCCATGTTCATTCCCCACCTATAAATCACAGGGAATATGATATACACCTGTTTATATGGGATATGTGTTCATTCCTCTATCTATATATATTTCATGCTCATTCCCCACCTATAAAGCACTGGGAATATAATATACACCTGTTTATATGGGATGTGTTCATTCCTCTATTATCTACATGTATTACATGTTCATTCCCCACCTATAAAGCTCCGGGAATATAATATACAACTGTTTATATGGGATATGTGTTCATTCCTCTATTATCTACATATATTCCATGTTCATTCCCCGCCTATAAAGCACAGAGAATATAATATACACCTGTTTATATGGGATGTGTGTTCATTCCTCTATTATCTACATATATTCCATGTTCATTCCCCACCTATAAAGCACAGAGAATATAATATACACCTGTTTAAATGGGATGTGTGCTCATTCCTCTATTATCTACAGATATTCCATGTTCATTCCTCACCTATAAAGCACAGGGAATATAATATACACCTGTTTAAATGGGATGTGTGTTCATTCCTCTATTATCTACATATATTTCATGTTCATTCCCCACCTATAAAGCACAGGGAATATAATATACACCTGTTTATATGGGATATGTGTTAATTCCTCTATTATCTACATATATTTCATGCTCATTCCCCACCTATAAAGCACAGGGAATATAATATACACCTGTTTATATGGGATATGTGTTCATTCCTCTATCTACATATATTTAATGTTCATTCCTCACCTATAAAGCACAGGGAATATAATATACACCTGTTTATATGGGATATGTGTTCATTCCTCTATTATCTACATATATTTCATGCTCATTCCCCACCTATAAAGCACAGGGAATATAATATACACCTGTTTATATGGGATATGTGTTCATTCCTCTATCTACATATATTTAATGTTCATTCCTCACCTATAAAGCACAGGGAATATAATATACACCTGTTTATATGGGATATGTGTTCATTCCTCTATTATCTACATATATTTCATGCTCATTCCCCACCTATAAAGCACAGGGAATATAATATACACCTGTTTATATGGGATATGTGCTCATTCCCCTATTATCTACATATTTTCCATGTTCATTCCCCACCTATAAAGCTCAAGGAATATAACAAACCCCTGTTTATATGGGATATGTGTTCATTCCTCTATTATCTACATATTTTCCATGTTCATTCCCCACCTATAAAGCTCAGGGAATATAATATACACCTGTTTATATGGGATATGTGTTCATTCCTCTATTATCTACATACACTCACTGGCCACTTTATTAGGTACACCTGTCCAACTGTGTGTTAAGACTTAATTTCTAATCAGCCAATCACATGGCGGCAACTCAGTGCATTTAGGCATGTAGACATGGTCAAGACAATCTCCTGCAGTTCAAACCGAGCATCAGTATGGGGAAGAAAGGTGATTTGAGTGCCTTTGAACGTGGCATGATTGTTGGTGCCAGAAGGGCTGGTCTGAGTATTTCAGAAACTGCTGATCTACTGGGATTTTCACGCACAACCATCTCTAGGGTTTACAGAGAATGGTCCGAAAAAGAAAAAAAATCCAGTGAGCGGCAGTTCTGTGGCCGGAAATGCCTTGTTGATGCCAGAGGTCAGAGGAGAATGGGCAGACTGGTTCGAGCTGATAGAAAGGCAACAGTGACTCAAATTGCCACCCGTTACAACCAAGGTAGGCAGAAGAGCATCTCTGAACGCACAGTGCGTCGAACTTTGAGGCAGATGGGCTACAGCAGCAGAAGACCACACCGGGTACCACTCCTCTCAGCTAAGAACAGGAAACTGAGGCTACAATTTGCACAAACTCATCGAAATTGGACAGTAGAAGATTGGAAAAACGTTGCCTGGTCTGATGAGTCTCGATTTCTGCTGCGACATTCGGATGGTAGGGTCAGAATTTGGCGTAAACAACATGAAAGCATGGATCCATCCTGCCTTGTATCAACGGTTCAGGCTGGTGGTGGTGGTGTCATGGTGTGGGGAATTTTTTCTTGGCACTCTTTGGGCCCCTTGGTACCAATTGAGCATCGTTGCAACGCCACAGCCTACCTGAGTATTGTTGCTGACCATGTCCATCCCTTTATGACCACAATGTACCCAACATCTGATGGCTACTTTCAGCAGGATAATGCGCCATGTCATAAAGCTCGAATCATCTCAGATTGGTTTCTTGAACATGACAATGAGTTCACTGTACTCAAATGGCCTCCTCAGTCACCAGATCTCAATCCAATAGAGCATCTTTGGGATGTGGTGGAACGGGAGATTCGCATCAGGGATGTGCAGCCGACAAATCTGCGCCAACTGTGTGATGCCATCATGTCAATATGGTCCAAAATCTCTGAGGAATGCTTCCAGCACCTTGTTGAATCTCTGCCACGAAGAATTGAGGCAGTTCTGAAGGCAAAAGGGGGTCCAACCCCTTACTAGCATGGTGTACCTAATAAAGTGGCCAGTGAGTGTATATTTCATGCTCATTCCCCACCTATAAAGCACAGGGAATATAATATACACCTGTTTATATACGGTATGTGCTCATTCCTCTATTATCTACAGATATTCCATGTTCTTTCCCCACCTATAAAGCACAGGGAATATAATATACACCTGGTTATATGGGATATGTGTTCATTCCTCTATCATCTACATATATTACATGTTCATTCCTCACCTATAAAGCTCAGGGAATATAATACACACCTATTTATATGGGATACAGTGGGGAAAAAAAGTATTTAGTCAGTCAGCAATAGTGCAAGTTCCACCACTTAAAAAGATGAGAGGCGTCTGTAATTTACATCATAGGTAGAAACCAACTATGGGAGACAAACTGAGAAAAAAAAATCCAGAAAATCACATTGCCTGTTTTTTTTTCATTTTATTTGCATATTATGGTGGAAAATAAGTATTTGGTCAGAAACAAAATTTAATCAACCTTGTACCACTCCCTAAGTTGCCATCTTCCTCTGAGTTGGTGCCCCTGTTTTTGCAACAGGTGGTTTGCTTACACGGGATTCCTGAGAACATTGTATCTGACAGAGGAGTTCAGTTTGTGTCTGTTGATTTTGGAGGACTTTCTGTTCCAAGCTGGGAATTCAGTTGTCCTTCTCCTCTGCTTTTCACCCTCAGACCAATGGGCAGACAGAGAGAACAAGCCAGACCATGGAGTCGTATTTGAGATGATGATTGGGTTTCATTTTTGCCCTTGGCCGAATTTGCTTTAAATAATAGAGCTAGTTCTGCCACTTTGATGTCACCTTTTTTTTGTAACTTTGGGTTTCATCCTCGATTTTCTTCCGGGCAGGTGGAGCCTTCTGCCTGCCCAGGTGTTTACACTGTGGTGGAGAGAATGCACCAGATCTGGGACCAAGTTGTGGATAAGTTATCTCTCTCCCAGGAAAAGGCCCAGCGGTTTTCCAATCGACATAGGACCATTGGTCCCCAGTTTAAGATTGGTGATATGGTGTGGTTATCATCAAAAAATATTGCTATGAAGGTGGCTTCTCCTAAGTTTAAGCCTAGATTTATTGGACCTTACAAGATTTTGGAGATTATTAATCCGGTCTCTTTTCGTTTGGCTCTTCCTGTCACATTTAAAATCCATAATGTGTTCCATAAGTCCTTGTTGAAGAGGTTTGTTGAACCAGTTGTTCCTGGGGTGGCACCTCCAGACCCTGTATTGGTTGAAGGTAACATGGAATATGAGGTAGAGAAAATACTGGATTCCCGTCTGGCTAGACGGAGACTCCAGTATTTGGTTAAGTAGAAGGGTTATGGTCAGGAGGATAATTCCTGGGTCTCTGCCTCTGATATTCATGCCAAAAGATTGGTGCGTGCTTTTCATCGGGCTCACCCTGATCGCCCTGGTGGCGTGGTTGAGGGTTCGGTGACCCCTCCTCAAGGGGGAGGTACTGTTGTGAGTTCATTTTCCCCTTCGTCACTGAGGTCTGGTGAACTCCCTATTCTGGTAAAGGAAGGTAATGAGCCTGATTATCAGGCACCTGAGCCTAATGAGGATGACTGGCTGAGTGGAGTCACCGACTGGATATAAGGCTGCCGACGCCCTTCTGCCCTGCGGGTGATTTCTCTGTGGACCTCTAGGACACCAGTCTGATTCCTGCTCCTCTAAAGCTAAGTTTTCTGCTTTGCCTGTTAGCATTTGTGTTTGGTTGTTGTTTTCCTTGCTTTTCTGTATTCTGCCATTCCCTGCTGGGGTGAGCTGAATCTCCTTTTGCCTGTAGCTCTGTCTTCAGAATATTCCTGAGTACTGACATAGCTTTTTTGAAGCCTAGCGTCTTCAGGGCCTTTTTCACTGTCAGTTTATTGGCTCTTATTTTCATAGGGTTTTTCACGGATTGCAGACAGCAGCCTTCCTGTCCTTTTCTATCTAGTTAGCTTGGGCCCCGTCTTTGCTCAGTCTATCTTTCTGTCTGTGTTAGTGTTTTCATCTTGCTTCACCGTCATTATATGTTGGGGGCTGCCTATTGCTTTGGGGTCTGCTCTGGGGCAGTTTAGATTTCCCCTTTCTTTCTTTAGGCCTATTTAATTCTCCGGCTGTGATCGAGGGGTCTAGGGCATCGTAGGAACCCCCCACGGCTACTGCTAGTTGTGTTGATAGGTTCAGGGGTCTGCAATCCGATAGCTGCCAACTTCTCTGGTTTTCTGGACTTAGCTAGCATTTCTGTTTTTGCCTCCTACGGTGACTCAATTATAACAGATATGTCTTCATTCCCCTATTATCTACGTATATTTCATATTCATTCCCCACCTATAAAGCTCTGGGAATATAATATACACCTGTTTATATGGGATATGTGTTCATTCCTCTATTATCTTCATATATTTCATGCTCAATCCCCACCTATAAAGCTCCGGGAATATATTATACACCTGTTTATATGGGATATGTGTTCATTCCTCTATTATCTACATATATTCCATGTTCATTCCCCACCTATAAATCACAGGGAATATGATATACACCTGTTTATATGGGATATGTGTTCATTCCTCTATCTACATATATTTCATGCTCATTCCCCACCTATAAAGCACTGGGAATATAATATACACCTGTTTATATGGGATGTGTTCATTCCTCTATTATCTACATGTATTACATGTTCATTCCCCACCTATAAAGCTCCGGGAATATAATATACAACTGTTTATATGGGATATGTGTTCATTCCTCTATTATCTACATATATTCCATGTTCATTCCCCGCCTATAAAGCACAGAGAATATAATATACACCTGTTTATATGGGATGTGTGTTCATTCCTCTATTATCTACATATATTCCATGTTCATTCCCCGCCTATAAAGCACAGAGAATATAATATACACCTGTTTATATGGGATGTGTGTTCATTCCTCTATTATCTACATATATTCCATGTTCATTCCCCACCTATAAAGCACAGAGAATATAATATACACCTGTTTAAATGGGATGTGTGCTCATTCCTCTATTATCTACAGATATTCCATGTTCATTCCTCACCTATAAAGCACAGGGAATATAATATACACCTGTTTAAATGGGATGTGTGTTCATTCCTCTATTATCTACATATATTTCAAGTTCATTCCCCACCTATAAAGCATATATAATATACACCTGTTTATATGGGATATGTGTTCATTCCTCTATTATCTACATATATTTCATGCTCATTCCCCACCTATAAAGCACAGGGAATATAATATACACCTGTTTATATGGGATATGTGTTCATTCCTCTATCTACATATATTTAATGTTCATTCCTCACCTATAAAGCACAGGGAATATAATATACACCTGTTTATATGGGATATGTGTTCATTCCTCTATTATCTACATATATTTCATGCTCATTCCCCACCTATAAAGCACAGGGAATATAATATACTCCTGTTTATATGGGATATGTGTTCATTCCCCTATTATCTACATATATTTCTTATTCATTCCTCACCTATAAAGCACAAGGAATATAACAAACCCCTGTTTATATGGGATATGTGTTCATTCCTCTATTATCTACATATTTTCCATGTTCATTCCCCACCTATAAACTCAGGGAATATAATATACACCTGTTTATATGGGATGTGCTCATTCCTCTATTATCTACATATATTACATGTTGATTCCCCACCTATAAAGCACAGGGAATATAATATACACCTGTTTATATGGGATATGTGTTCATTCCCCTATTATCTACATATATATTCCATGCTCATTCCCCACCTATAAAGCACAGGGAATTTAATATACACCTGTTTATATGGGATATGTGCTCATTCCTCTATTATCTACATATATTACATGTTCATTCCCCACCTATAAAGCACAGGGAATATAATATACACCTGTTTATATGGGATCTGTGTTCATTCTCCTATTATCTACATATATTTCATGTTCATTCCCCACCTATAAAGCACAGGGAATATAATATACACCTGTTTATATGGGATATGTGTTCATTCCTCTATTATCTACATATATTTCATGTTCATTCCTCACCTATAAATCACAGGGAATATAATATACACCTGTATATATGGGATATGTGCTCATTCCTCTATTATCTACATATATTTCATGTTCATTCCTCACCTATAAAGCACAGGGAATATAATATACACCTGTTTATATGGGATATGTGTTCATTCCCCTATTATCTAAATATATATTTCATGCTTATTCCCCACCTATAAAGCACAGGGAATATAATATACACCTGTTTATATGGGATATGTGTTCATTCCTCTATTATCTACATAAATTCCATGTTCATTCCTCACCTATAAAGCACAGGGAATATAATATACTCCTGTTTATATGGGATATGTGCTCATTCCCCTATTATCTACATATATTACATGTTCATTCCCCACCTATAAAGCACAGGGAATATAATATACACCTGTTTATATGGGATATGTGTTCATTCCCCTATTATCTAAATATATATTCCATGCTTATTCCCCACCTATAAAGCACAGGGAATATAATATACACCTGTTTATATTTGATATGTGCTCATTCCTCTATTATCTACATATATTCCATGTTCATTCCCCACCTATAAAGCACAGAGAATATAATATACACCTGTTTATATGGGATATGTGCTCATTCCCCTATTATCTACATATATTTCATATTCATTCCCCACCTATAAAGCACAGGGAATATAATATACACCTGTTTATATGGGATATGTGTTCATTCCTCTATTATCTACATATATTGCATGCTCATTCCTCACCTATAAAGCTCAGGGAATATAATATACACCTGTTTATATGGGATATGTGCTCATTCCTCTATTATCTACATATATTTCATGCTCATTCCCCACCTATAAAGCACAGGGAATATAATATACACCTGTTTATATGGGATATGTGCTCATTCCACTATTATCTACATATATTTCATGTTCATTCCCCATCTATAAAGCACAGGGAATATAATATACACCTGTATATATGGGATATGTGTTCATTCCTCTATTATCTACATACTGTATATTTCATGTTCATTCCCCACCTATAAAGCTCAGGGAATATAATATACACCTGTTTATATGGGATATGTGTTCATTCCCCTATTATCTAAATATATTTCATATTCATTCCCCACCTATAAAGCTCAGGGAATATAATATACACCTGTATATATGGGATGTGTGTTCATTCCCCTATTATCTACATATATTTCATGTTCATTCCCCACCTATAAAGCACAGGGAATATAATATACACCTGTTTACATGGGATATGTGCTCATTCCCCTATTATCTACATATATTTCATGTTCATTCCCCACCTATAAAGCACAGGGAATATAATATACACCTGTATATATGGGATATGTGTTCATTCCCCTATTATCTACATATATTTCATGTTCATTCCCCACCTATAAAGCACAGGGAATATAATATACACCTGTATATATGGGATCTGTGTTCATTCCCCTATTATCTACATATATTTCATGTTCATTCCCCACCTATAAAACACAGGGAATATAATATACACCTGTTTATATGGGATATGTGATCATTCCCCTATTATCTACATACATTACATGTTCATTCCCCACCTATAAAGCACAGGAAATATAATATACAGCTGTATATATGGGATCTGTGTTCATTCCCCTATTATCTACATATATTTCATGTTCATTCCCCACCTATAAAGCACAGGGAATATAATATATACCTGTATATATGGGATATGTGTTCATTCCCCTATTATCTACATATATTTCATGTTCATTCCCCACCTATAAAGCACAGGGAATATAATATACACCTGTTTTTATGGGATATGTGTTCATTCCCCTATTATCTACATATATTTCATGTTCATTCCCCACCTATAAAGCACAGGTAATATAATATACACCTGTATATATGGGATATGTGTTCATTCCTCTATCATCTACATATATTTTATGTTCATTCCCCACCTATAAAGCACAGGGAATATAATATACACCTGTTTATATGGGATATGTGTTCATTCCCCTATTATCTACATATATTTTATGTTCATTCCCCACTTATAAAGCACAGGGAATATAATATACACCTGTTTATATGGGATATGTGTTCATTCCTCTATTATCCACATATATTTCATGTTCATTCCCCTCCTATAAAGCACAGGGAATATAATATACACCTGTTTATATGGGATATGTGTTCATTCCCCTATTATCTACATATATTTCAAGTTCATTCTCCATCTATAAAGCACAGGGAATATAATATACAACTGTATATATGGGATCTGTGTTCATTCCCCTAATATCTACATATATTTCATGCTCATTCCCCTCCTATAAAGCACAGGGAATATAATATACACCTGTTTATATGGGATGTGCTTATTCCTCTATTATCTACATATATTACATGTTCATTCCCCACCTATAAAGCACAGGGAATATAATATACACCTGTTTATATAGGGTATGTGTTCATTCCTCTATTATCTGCATATATTTTATGTTCATTCCCCACCTATAAAGCACAGGGAATAAAATATACACCTGTTTATATGGGATATGTGTTCATTCCTCTATTATCTACATATATTTCATGTTCATTCCCCACCTATAAAGCACAGGGAATATAATATACACCTGTTTATATAGGGTATGTGTTCATTCCTATTATCTACATATATTTCATGCTCATTCCCCTCCTATAAAGCACAGGGAATATAATATACACCTGTTTATATGGGATAGGTGTTCCTTCCTCTATTATCTACATATATTTCATGTTCATTCCCCACCTATAAAGCACAGGGAATATAATATACACCTGTTTATATGGAATATGTATTCATTCCTCTATTATCTACATATATTTCATGTTCATTCCCCACCTATAAAGCACAGGGAATATAATATACACCTGTATATATGGGATATGTGTTCATTCCCCTATTATCTACATATATTTCATGTTCATTCCCCACCTATAAAGCACAGGGAATATAATATACACCTGTATATATGGGATCTGTGTTCATTCCCCTATTATCTACATATATTTCATGTTCATTCCCCACCTATAAAACACAGGGAATATAATATACACCTGTTTATATGGGATATGTGATCATTCCCCTATTATCTACATACATTACATGTTCATTCCCCACCTATAAAGCACAGGGAATATAATATACAGCTGTATATATGGGATCTGTGTTCATTCCCCTATTATCTACATATATTTCATGTTCATTCCCCACCTATAAAGCACAGGGAATATAATATATACCTGTATATATGGGATATGTGTTCATTCCCCTATTATCTACATATATTTCATGTTCATTCCCCACCTATAAAGCACAGGGAATATAATATACACCTGTTTTTATGGGATATGTGTTCATTCCCCTATTATCTACATATATTTCATGTTCATTCCCCACCTATAAAGCACAGGTAATATAATATACACCTGTATATATGGCATATGTGTTCATTCCTCTATCATCTACATATATTTTATGTTCATTCCCCACCTATAAAGCACAGGGAATATAATATACACCTGTTTATATGGGATATGTGTTCATTCCCCTATTATCTACATATATTTTATGTTCATTCCCCACTTATAAAGCACAGGGAATATAATATACACCTGTTTATATGGGATATGTGTTCATTCCTCTATTATCTACATATATTTCATGTTCATTCCCCTCCTATAAAGCACAGGGAATATAATATACACCTGTTTATATGGGATATGTGTTCATTCCCCTATTATCTACATATATTTCAAGTTCATTCTCCATCTATAAAGCACAGGGAATATAATATACAACTGTATATATGGGATCTGTGTTCATTCCCCTAATATCTACATTTATTTCATGCTCATTCCCCTCCTATAAAGCACAGGGAATATAATATACACCTGTTTATATGGGATGTGCTTATTCCTCTATTATCTACATATATTACATGTTCATTCCCCACCTATAAAGCACAGGGAATATAATATACACCTGTTTATATAGGGTATGTGTTCATTCCTCTATTATCTGCATATATTTTATGTTCATTCCCCACCTATAAAGCACAGGGAATAAAATATACACCTGTTTATATGGGATATGTGTTCATTCCTCTATTATCTACATATATTTCATGTTCATTCCCCACCTATAAAGCACAGGGAATATAATATACACCTGTTTATATAGGGTATGTGTTCATTCCTATTATCTACATATATTTCATGCTCATTCCCCTCCTATAAAGCACAGGGAATATAATATACACCTGTTTATATGGGATAGGTGTTCCTTCCTCTATTATCTACATATATTTCATGTTCATTCCCCACCTATAAAGCACAGGGAATATAATATACACCTGTTTATATGGAATATGTATTCATTCCTCTATTATCTACATATATTTCATGTTCATTCCCCACCTATAAAGCACAGGGAATATAATATACACCTTTTTATATGGGATCTGTGTTCATTCCCCTATTATCTACATATATTTCATGCTCATTCCCCTCCTATAAAGCACAGGGAATATAATATACACCTGTTTATATAGGGTATGTGTTCATTCCTCTATTATCTACATATATTTCATGTTCATTCCCCACCTATAAAGCACAGGGAATATAATATACACCTGTTTATATGGGATATGTGTTCATTCCCCTATTATCTACATATATTTTATGTTCATTCCCCACCTACAAAGCACAGGGAATATAATATACACCTGTTTATATGGGATATGTGTTCCTTCCTCTATTATCTATATATATTTCATGGTCATTCCCCACCTATAAAGCACAGGGAATATAATATACTCCTGTTTATATGGGATATGTGCTCATTCCCCTATTATCGACATATATTTCATGTTCATTCCTCACCTATAAAGCACAGGTAATATAATATACAGCTGTATATATGGGATATGTGTTCATTCCTCTATTATCTACATATATTTCATGTTCATTCCTCACCTATAAAGCACAGGTAATATAATATACACCTGTTTATATGGGATATGTGCTCATTCCCCTATTATCTACATATATTTCATGTTCATTCCCCACCTATAAAGCACAGGGAATATAATATACACCTGTATATATGGGATATGTGTTCATTCCTCTATTATCTACATATATTTCATGCTCATTCCCCACCTATAAAGCTCCGGGAATATAATATACACCTATTTATATGGGATATGTGCTCATTCCCCTATTATCTACATATATTTCATGCTCATTCCCCACCTATAAAGCTCCGGGAATATAATATACACCTATTTATATGGGATATGTGCTCATTACCCTATTATCTACATATATTTCATGTTCATTCCTCACCTATAAAGCACAGGGAATATAATATACACCTGTTTATATAGGGTATGTGCTCATTCCTCTATTATCTACATATATTTCATGCTCATTCCCCACCTATAAAGCTCAGGGAATATAATATACACCTGTTTATATGGGATATGTGATCATTCCCCTATTATCTACATATATTTCATGTTCATTCCCCACCTATAAAGCACAGGGAATATAATAAACACCTGTTTATATGGGATATGTGCTCATTCCTCTATTATCTACATATATTTCATGTTCATTCCCCACCTATAAAGCTCAGGGAATATAATATACACCTGTTTATATGGGATAGGTGCTCATTGCCCTATTATCTACATATATTCCATGTTCATTCCCCACTTATAAAGCACAGGGAATATAATGTACACCTCTTTATATAGGGTATGTGCTCATTCCTCTATTATCTACTTATATTTCATGCTCATTCCCCACCTATAAAGCTCAGGGAATATAATATACACCTGTTTATATGGGATATGTGATCATTCCCCTATTATCTACATATATTTCATGTTCATTTCCCACCTATAAAGCTCCGGGAATATAATATACACCTGTATATATGGGATATGTGCTCATTCCTCTACGATCTACATATATTTCATGTTCATTCCCCACCTATAAAGCTCAGGGAATATAATATACACCTGTTTATATGGGATATGTGTTCATTCCCCTATTATCTACCTATATTCCATGTTCATTCACCACCTTTAAAGCTCAGGGAATATAATATACACCTGTTTATATGGGATATTTGTTCATTCCTCTATTATCTACATATATTACATGTTCATTCCCCAGCTATAAAGCTCAGGGAATTTAATATACACCTGTTTATATGGGATATGTGCTCATTCCTCTATTATCTACATATATTACATGTTCATTCCCCACCTATAAAGCACAGGGAATATAATATACACCTGTTTATATGGGATCTGTGTTCATTCTCCTATTATCTACATATATTTCATGTTCATTCCCCACCTATAAAGCACAGGGAATATAATATACACCTGTTTATATGGGATATGTGTTCATTCCTCTATTATCTACATATATTTCATGTTCATTCCTCACCTATAAATCACAGGGAATATAATATACACCTGTATATATGGGATATGTGCTCATTCCTCTATTATCTACATATATTTCATGTTCATTCCTCACCTATAAAGCACAGGGAATATAATATACACCTGTTTATATGGGATATGTGTTCATTCCCCTATTATCTAAATATATATTCCATGCTTATTCCCCACCTATAAAGCACAGGGAATATAATATACACCTGTTTATATGGGATATGTGTTCATTCCTCTATTATCTACATAAATTCCATGTTCATTCCTCACCTATAAAGCACAGGGAATATAATATACTCCTGTTTATATGGGATATGTGCTCATTCCCCTATTATCTACATATATTACATGTTCATTCCCCACCTATAAAGCACAGGGAATATAATATACACCTGTTTATATGGGATATGTGTTCATTCCCCTATTATCTAAATATATATTCCATGCTTATTCCCCACCTATAAAGCACAGGGAATATAATATACACCTGTTTATATTTGATATGTGCTCATTCCTCTATTATCTACATATATTCCATGTTCATTCCCCACCTATAAAGCACAGAGAATATAATATACACCTGTTTATATGGGATATGTGCTCATTCCCCTATTATCTACATATATTTCATGTTCATTCCCCACCTATAAAGCACAGGGAATATAATATACACCTGTTTATATGGGATATGTGTTCATTCCTCTATTATCTACATATATTGCATGCTCATTCCTCACCTATAAAGCTCAGGGAATATAATATACACCTGTTTATATGGGATATGTGCTCATTCCTCTATTATCTACATATATTTCATGCTCATTCCCCACCTATAAAGCACAGGGAATATAATATACACCTGTTTATATGGGATATGTGCTCATTCCACTATTATCTACATATATTTCATGTTCATTCCCCATCTATAAAGCACAGGGAATATAATATACACCTGTATATATGGGATATGTGTTCATTCCTCTATTATCTACATACTGTATATTTCATGTTCATTCCCCACCTATAAAGCTCAGGGAATATAATATACACCTGTTTATATGGGATATGTGTTCATTCCCCTATTATCTAAATATATTTCATATTCATTCCCCACCTATAAAGCTCAGGGAATATAATATACACCTGTATATATGGGATGTGTGTTCATTCCCCTATTATCTACATATATTTCATGTTCATTCCCCACCTATAAAGCACAGGGAATATAATATACACCTGTTTACATGGGATATGTGCTCATTCCCCTATTATCTACATATATTTCATGTTCATTCCCCACCTATAAAGCACAGGGAATATAATATACACCTGTATATATGGGATATGTGTTCATTCCCCTATTATCTACATATATTTCATGTTCATTCCCCACCTATAAAGCACAGGGAATATAATATACACCTGTATATATGGGATCTGTGTTCATTCCCCTATTATCTACATATATTTCATGTTCATTCCCCACCTATAAAACACAGGGAATATAATATACACCTGTTTATATGGGATATGTGATCATTCCCCTATTATCTACATACATTACATGTTCATTCCCCACCTATAAAGCACAGGAAATATAATATACAGCTGTATATATGGGATCTGTGTTCATTCCCCTATTATCTACATATATTTCATGTTCATTCCCCACCTATAAAGCACAGGGAATATAATATATACCTGTATATATGGGATATGTGTTCATTCCCCTATTATCTACATATATTTCATGTTCATTCCCCACCTATAAAGCACAGGGAATATAATATACACCTGTTTTTATGGGATATGTGTTCATTCCCCTATTATCTACATATATTTCATGTTCATTCCCCACCTATAAAGCACAGGTAATATAATATACACCTGTATATATGGGATATGTGTTCATTCCTCTATCATCTACATATATTTTATGTTCATTCCCCACCTATAAAGCACAGGGAATATAATATACACCTGTTTATATGGGATATGTGTTCATTCCCCTATTATCTACATATATTTTATGTTCATTCCCCACTTATAAAGCACAGGGAATATAATATACACCTGTTTATATGGGATATGTGTTCATTCCTCTATTATCCACATATATTTCATGTTCATTCCCCTCCTATAAAGCACAGGGAATATAATATACACCTGTTTATATGGGATATGTGTTCATTCCCCTATTATCTACATATATTTCAAGTTCATTCTCTATCTATAAAGCACAGGGAATATAATATACAACTGTATATATGGGATCTGTGTTCATTCCCCTAATATCTACATATATTTCATGCTCATTCCCCTCCTATAAAGCACAGGGAATATAATATACACCTGTTTATATGGGATGTGCTTATTCCTCTATTATCTACATATATTACATGTTCATTCCCCACCTATAAAGCACAGGGAATATAATATACACCTGTTTATATAGGGTATGTGTTCATTCCTCTATTATCTGCATATATTTTATGTTCATTCCCCACCTATAAAGCACAGGGAATAAAATATACACCTGTTTATATGGGATATGTGTTCATTCCTCTATTATCTACATATATTTCATGTTCATTCCCCACCTATAAAGCACAGGGAATATAATATACACCTGTTTATATGGAATATGTATTCATTCCTCTATTATCTACATATATTTCATGTTCATTCCCCACCTATAAAGCACAGGGAATATAATATACACCTGTATATATGGGATATGTGTTCATTCCCCTATTATCTACATATATTTCATGTTCATTCCCCACCTATAAAGCACAGGGAATATAATATACACCTGTATATATGGGATCTGTGTTCATTCCCCTATTATCTACATATATTTCATGTTCATTCCCCACCTATAAAACACAGGGAATATAATATACACCTGTTTATATGGGATATGTGATCATTCCCCTATTATCTACATACATTACATGTTCATTCCCCACCTATAAAGCACAGGGAATATAATATACAGCTGTATATATGGGATCTGTGTTCATTCCCCTATTATCTACATATATTTCATGTTCATTCCCCACCTATAAAGCACAGGGAATATAATATATACCTGTATATATGGGATATGTGTTCATTCCCCTATTATCTACATATATTTCATGTTCATTCCCCACCTATAAAGCACAGGGAATATAATATACACCTGTTTTTATGGGATATGTGTTCATTCCCCTATTATCTACATATATTTCATGTTCATTCCCCACCTATAAAGCACAGGTAATATAATATACACCTGTATATATGGCATATGTGTTCATTCCTCTATCATCTACATATATTTTATGTTCATTCCCCACCTATAAAGCACAGGGAATATAATATACACCTGTTTATATGGGATATGTGTTCATTCCCCTATTATCTACATATATTTTATGTTCATTCCCCACTTATAAAGCACAGGGAATATAATATACACCTGTTTATATGGGATATGTGTTCATTCCTCTATTATCTACATATATTTCATGTTCATTCCCCTCCTATAAAGCACAGGGAATATAATATACACCTGTTTATATGGGATATGTGTTCATTCCCCTATTATCTACATATATTTCAAGTTCATTCTCCATCTATAAAGCACAGGGAATATAATATACAACTGTATATATGGGATCTGTGTTCATTCCCCTAATATCTACATTTATTTCATGCTCATTCCCCTCCTATAAAGCACAGGGAATATAATATACACCTGTTTATATGGGATGTGCTTATTCCTCTATTATCTACATATATTACATGTTCATTCCCCACCTATAAAGCACAGGGAATATAATATACACCTGTTTATATAGGGTATGTGTTCATTCCTCTATTATCTGCATATATTTTATGTTCATTCCCCACCTATAAAGCACAGGGAATAAAATATACACCTGTTTATATGGGATATGTGTTCATTCCTCTATTATCTACATATATTTCATGTTCATTCCCCACCTATAAAGCACAGGGAATATAATATACACCTGTTTATATAGGGTATGTGTTCATTCCTATTATCTACATATATTTCATGCTCATTCCCCTCCTATAAAGCACAGGGAATATAATATACACCTGTTTATATGGGATAGGTGTTCCTTCCTCTATTATCTACATATATTTCATGTTCATTCCCCACCTATAAAGCACATGGAATATAATATACACCTGTTTATATGGAATATGTATTCATTCCTCTATTATCTACATATATTTCATGTTCATTCCCCACCTATAAAGCACAGGGAATATAATATACACCTTTTTATATGGGATCTGTGTTCATTCCCCTATTATCTACATATATTTCATGCTCATTCCCCTCCTATAAAGCACAGGGAATATAATATACACCTGTTTATATAGGGTATGTGTTCATTCCTCTATTATCTACATATATTTCATGTTCATTCCCCACCTATAAAGCACAGGGAATATAATATACACCTGTTTATATGGGATATGTGTTCATTCCCCTATTATCTACATATATTTTATGTTCATTCCCCACCTACAAAGCACAGGGAATATAATATACACCTGTTTATATGGGATATGTGTTCCTTCCTCTATTATCTATATATATTTCATGGTCATTCCCCACCTATAAAGCACAGGGAATATAATATACTCCTGTTTATATGGGATATGTGCTCATTCCCCTATTATCGACATATATTTCATGTTCATTCCTCACCTATAAAGCACAGGTAATATAATATACACCTGTTTATATGGGATATGTGCTCATTCCCCTATTATCTACATATATTTCATGTTCATTCCCCACCTATAAAGCACAGGGAATATAATATACACCTGTATATATGGGATATGTGTTCATTCCTCTATTATCTACATATATTTCATGCTCATTCCCCACCTATAAAGCTCCGGGAATATAATATACACCTATTTATATGGGATATGTGCTCATTCCCCTATTATCTACATATATTTCATGCTCATTCCCCACCTATAAAGCTCCGGGAATATAATATACACCTATTTATATGGGATATGTGCTCATTCCCCTATTATCTACATATATTTCATGTTCATTCCTCACCTATAAAGCACAGGGAATATAATATACACCTGTTTATATAGGGTATGTGCTCATTCCTCTATTATCTACATATATTTCATGCTCATTCCCCACCTATAAAGCTCAGGGAATATAATATACACCTGTTTATATGGGATATGTGATCATTCCCCTATTATCTACATATATTTCATGTTCATTCCCCACCTATAAAGCACAGGGAATATAATAAACACCTGTTTATATGGGATATGTGTTCATTCCTCTATTATCTACATATATTTCATGTTCATTCCCCACCTATAAAGCTCAGGGAATATAATATACACCTGTTTATATGGGATAGGTGCTCATTGCCCTATTATCTACATATATTCCATGTTCATTCCCCACTTATAAAGCACAGGGAATATAATGTACACCTCTTTATATAGGGTATGTGCTCATTCCTCTATTATCTACTTATATTTCATGCTCATTCCCCACCTATAAAGCTCAGGGAATATAATATACACCTGTTTATATGGGATATGTGATCATTCCCCTATTATCTACATATATTTCATGTTCATTTCCCACCTATAAAGCTCCGGGAATATAATATACACCTGTATATATGGGATATGTGCTCATTCCTCTACGATCTACATATATTTCATGTTCATTCCCCACCTATAAAGCTCAGGGAATATAATATACACCTGTTTATATGGGATATGTGTTCATTCCCCTATTATCTACCTATATTCCATGTTCATTCACCACCTATAAAGCTCAGGGAATATAATATACACCTGTTTATATGGGATATTTGTTCATTCCTCTATTATCTACATATATTACATGTTCATTCCCCAGCTATAAAGCTCAGGGAATATAATATACACCTGTTTATATGGGATATGTGTTCATTCCTCTATTATCTACATATATTACATGTTCATTCCCCACCTATAAAGCACAGGGAATATAATATACACCTGTTTATATGGGATATGTGTTCATTCCTCTATTATCTACATATATTACATGTTCATTCCCCAGCTATAAAGCACAGAGAATATAATATACACCTGTTTATATGGGATATGTGATTATTCCTCTATTATATACATATATTTCATATTCATTCCCCACCTATAAAGCACAGGGAATATAATATACACATGTTTATATGGGATATGTGTTCATTCCTCTATTATCTACATATATTCCATGTTCATTCCCCACCTATAAAGCTCAGGGAATATAATATACACCTGTTTATATGGGATATGTGTTCATTCCTCTATTATCTACATATATTTCATATTCATTCCCCACCTATAAAGCTCAGGGAATATAATATACACCTGTTTATATGGGATGTGTTCATTCCCCTATTATCTACATATATTCCATGTTCATTCCCCACCTATAAAGCACAGGGAATATAATATACACCTGTTTATATGGGATATGTGTTCATTCCTCTATTATCTACATATATTACATGTTCATTCCCCAGCTATAAAGCACAGAGAATATAATATACACCTGTTTATATGGGATATGTGATTATTCCTCTATTATCTACATATATTTCATATTCATTCCCCACCTATAAAGCACAGGGAATATAATATACACCTGTTTATATGGGATATGTGTTCATTCCTCTATTATCTACATATATTCCATGTTCATTCCCCACCTATAAAGCTCAGGGAATATAATATACACCTGTTTATATGGGATATGTGTTCATTCCTCTATTATCTACATATATTTCATATTCATTCCCCACCTATAAAGCTCAGGGAATATAATATACACCTGTTTATATGGGATGTGTTCATTCCCCTATTATCTACATATATTCCATGTTCATTCCCCACCTATAAAGCACAGGGAATATAATATACACCTGTTTATATGGGATATGTGTTCATTTCCCTATTATCTACATATATTTCATGTTCATTCCCCACCTATAAAGCACAGGGAATATAATATACACCTGTTTATATTGGATATGTGTTTATTCCTCTATTATCTACATATATTTCATGTTCATTCCCCACCTATAAAGCACAGGGAATATAATATACACCTGTTTATATGGGATATGTGTTCATTCCTCTATTATCTACATATATTCCATGTTCATTCACCACCTATAAAGCTCAGGGAATATAATATACACCTGTTTATAGGGGATATGTGTTCATTCACCTATTATCTACATATATTACATGTTCATTCCCTACCTATAAAGCACTGGGAATATAATATACTCCTGTTTATATGGGATATGTGTTCATTCCACTATTATCTACATATATTCCATGCTCATTCCCCACCTATAAAGCACAGGGAATATTGTATAATATACACCTGTTTATATGGGATATGTGTTCATTCCTCTATTACCTACATATATTTCATGTTCATTCCCCATCTATAAAGCACAGGGAATATAATATACACCTGTATATATGGGATATGTGTTCATTCCTCTATTATCTACATATATTCCATGCTCATTCCCCACCTATAAAGCACAGAGAATATAATATACACCTGTTTATATAGGGTATGTGCTCATTCCCCTATTATCTACATATATTCCATGTTCATTCCCCACCTATAAAGCACAGGGAATATAATATACACCTGTATATATGGGATATGTGTTCATTCCTCTATTATCTACATATATTCCATGCTCCTTCCCCACCTATAAAGCACAGAGAATATAATATACACCTGTTTATATGGGATATGTGCTCATTCCTCTATTATCTACATATATTTCATGTTCATTCCTCACCTATAAAGCACAGGGAATATAATATATACCTGTTTATATGGGATATGTGCTCATTCTCCTATTATCTACATATATTTCATGGTCATTCCCCACCTTTAAAGCACAGGGAATATAATGTACAACTGTATATATGGGATATGTGTTCATTCCTCTATCTACATTTATTTCATGCTAATTCCCCACCTATAAAGCACAGGGAATATAATATACACCTGTTTATATGGGATATGTGTTCATTCCTCTATTATCTACATATATTCCATGCTCATTCCCCACCTATAAAGCACAGGGAATATAATATACACCTGTTTATATGGGATATGTGTTCATTCCTCTATTATCTACATATATTTCATGCTAATTCCCCACCTATAAAGCACAGGGAATATAATATACATCTGTTTATATGGGATATGTGCTCATTCCTCTATTATCTACATATATTTCATGTTCATTCCCCACCTATAAAGCACAGGTAATATAATATACACCTGTTTATATGGGATATGTGCTCATTCCTCTATTATCTACATA
Organism: Dendrobates tinctorius; assembly: GCF_039654945.1. NCBI lineage: Eukaryota > Metazoa > Chordata > Amphibia > Anura > Dendrobatidae > Dendrobates > Dendrobates tinctorius. The sequence continues at coordinate 651,100 of NW_027361997.1, read as the reverse complement.
TATTTCATGTTCATTCCTCACCTATAAAGCACAGGGAATATAATATACACCTGTATATATGGAATATGTGTTCATTCTCCTATTCTCTACATATATTCCATGTTCATTCCCCACCTATAAAGCACAGGGAATATAATATATACCTGTTTATATGGGATATGTGCTCATTCCTCTATTATCTACATATATTTCAAGTTCATTCCCCACCTATAAAGCACAGGGAATATAATATACACCTGTTTATATGGGATATGTGTTCATTCCTCTATTATCTACATATATTCCATGCTCATTCCCCACCTATAAAGCACAGAGAATATAATATACACCTGTTTGTATGGGATATGTGCTCATTCCTCTATTATCTACATATATTTCATGTTCATTCCCCACCTATAAAGCTCAGGGAATATAATATACACCTGTTTATATGGGATATGTGTTCATTCCCCTATTATCTACATATATTTCATGTTCATTCCCCACCTATAAAGCACAGGGAATATAATATACACCTGTTTATATGGGATATGTGTTCATTCCTCTATTATCTACATATATTTCATGTTCATTCCCCACCTATAAAGCACAGGGAATATAATATACCCCTGTTTATATGGGATATGTGTTCATTCCTCTATTATCTACATAGATTACATGTTCATTCCCCACCTATAAAGCATAGGGAATATAATATACACCTGTATATATGGGATATGTGTTCATTCTCCTATTATCTACATATATTTCATGCTCATTCCTCACCTATAAAGCTCAGGGAATATAATATACACCTGTTTATATGGGATAGGTGCTCATTGCCCTATTATCTACATATATTCCATGTTCATTCCCCACTTATAAAGCACAGGGAATATAATGTACACCTCTTTATATAGGGTATGTGCTCATTCCTCTATTATCTACTTATATTTCATGCTCATTCCCCACCTATAAAGCTCAGGGAATATAATATACACCTGTTTATATGGGATATGTGATCATTCCCCTATTATCTACATATATTTCATGTTCATTTCCCACCTATAAAGCTCCGGGAATATAATATACACCTGTATATATGGGATATGTGCTCATTCCTCTACGATCTACATATATTTCATGTTCATTCCCCACCTATAAAGCTCAGGGAATATAATATACACCTGTTTATATGGGATATGTGTTCATTCCCCTATTATCTACCTATATTCCATGTTCATTCACCACCTATAAAGCTCAGGGAATATAATATACACCTGTTTATATGGGATATTTGTTCATTCCTCTATTATCTACATATATTACATGTTCATTCCCCAGCTATAAAGCTCAGGGAATATAATATACACCTGTTTATATGGGATATGTGTTCATTCCTCTATTATCTACATATATTACATGTTCATTCCCCACCTATAAAGCACAGGGAATATAATATACACCTGTTTATATGGGATATGTGTTCATTCCTCTATTATCTACATATATTACATGTTCATTCCCCAGCTATAAAGCACAGAGAATATAATATACACCTGTTTATATGGGATATGTGATTATTCCTCTATTATATACATATATTTCATATTCATTCCCCACCTATAAAGCACAGGGAATATAATATACACATGTTTATATGGGATATGTGTTCATTCCTCTATTATCTACATATATTCCATGTTCATTCCCCACCTATAAAGCTCAGGGAATATAATATACACCTGTTTATATGGGATATGTGTTCATTCCTCTATTATCTACATATATTTCATATTCATTCCCCACCTATAAAGCTCAGGGAATATAATATACACCTGTTTATATGGGATGTGTTCATTCCCCTATTATCTACATATATTCCATGTTCATTCCCCACCTATAAAGCACAGGGAATATAATATACACCTGTTTATATGGGATATGTGTTCATTCCTCTATTATCTACATATATTACATGTTCATTCCCCAGCTATAAAGCACAGAGAATATAATATACACCTGTTTATATGGGATATGTGATTATTCCTCTATTATCTACATATATTTCATATTCATTCCCCACCTATAAAGCACAGGGAATATAATATACACCTGTTTATATGGGATATGTGTTCATTCCTCTATTATCTACATATATTCCATGTTCATTCCCCACCTATAAAGCTCAGGGAATATAATATACACCTGTTTATATGGGATATGTGTTCATTCCTCTATTATCTACATATATTTCATATTCATTCCCCACCTATAAAGCTCAGGGAATATAATATACACCTGTTTATATGGGATGTGTTCATTCCCCTATTATCTACATATATTCCATGTTCATTCCCCACCTATAAAGCACAGGGAATATAATATACACCTGTTTATATGGGATATGTGTTCATTTCCCTATTATCTACATATATTTCATGTTCATTCCCCACCTATAAAGCACAGGGAATATAATATACACCTGTTTATATTGGATATGTGTTTATTCCTCTATTATCTACATATATTTCATGTTCATTCCCCACCTATAAAGCACAGGGAATATAATATACACCTGTTTATATGGGATATGTGTTCATTCCTCTATTATCTACATATATTCCATGTTCATTCACCACCTATAAAGCTCAGGGAATATAATATACACCTGTTTATAGGGAATATGTGTTCATTCACCTATTATCTACATATATTACATGTTCATTCCCTACCTATAAAGCACTGGGAATATAATATACTCCTGTTTATATGGGATATGTGTTCATTCCACTATTATCTACATATATTCCATGCTCATTCCCCACCTATAAAGCACAGGGAATATTGTATAATATACACCTGTTTATATGGGATATGTGTTCATTCCTCTATTACCTACATATATTTCATGTTCATTCCCCATCTATAAAGCACAGGGAATATAATATACACCTGTATATATGGGATATGTGTTCATTCCTCTATTATCTACATATATTCCATGCTCATTCCCCACCTATAAAGCACAGAGAATATAATATACACCTGTTTATATAGGGTATGTGCTCATTCCCCTATTATCTACATATATTCCATGTTCATTCCCCACCTATAAAGCACAGGGAATATAATATACACCTGTATATATGGGATATGTGTTCATTCCTCTATTATCTACATATATTCCATGCTCCTTCCCCACCTATAAAGCACAGAGAATATAATATACACCTGTTTATATGGGATATGTGCTCATTCCTCTATTATCTACATATATTTCATGTTCATTCCTCACCTATAAAGCACAGGGAATATAATATATACCTGTTTATATGGGATATGTGCTCATTCTCCTATTATCTACATATATTTCATGGTCATTCCCCACCTTTAAAGCACAGGGAATATAATGTACAACTGTATATATGGGATATGTGTTCATTCCTCTATCTACATATATTTCATGCTAATTCCCCACCTATAAAGCACAGGGAATATAATATACACCTGTTTATATGGGATATGTGTTCATTCCTCTATTATCTACATATATTCCATGCTCATTCCCCACCTATAAAGCACAGGGAATATAATATACACCTGTTTATATGGGATATGTGTTCATTCCTCTATTATCTACATATATTTCATGCTAATTCCCCACCTATAAAGCACAGGGAATATAATATACATCTGTTTATATGGGATATGTGCTCATTCCTCTATTATCTACATATATTTCATGTTCATTCCCCACCTATAAAGCACAGGTAATATAATATACACCTGTTTATATGGGATATGTGCTCATTCCTCTATTATCTACATATATTTCATGTTCATTCCTCACCTATAAAGCACAGGGAATATAATATACACCTGTATATATGGAATATGTGTTCATTCTCCTATTCTCTACATATATTCCATGTTCATTCCCCACCTATAAAGCACAGGGAATATAATATATACCTGTTTATATGGGATATGTGCTCATTCCTCTATTATCTACATATATTTCAAGTTCATTCCCCACCTATAAAGCACAGGGAATATAATATACACCTGTTTATATGGGATATGTGTTCATTCCTCTATTATCTACATATATTCCATGCTCATTCCCCACCTATAAAGCACAGAGAATATAATATACACCTGTTTGTATGGGATATGTGCTCATTCCTCTATTATCTACATATATTTCATGTTCATTCCCCACCTATAAAGCTCAGGGAATATAATATACACCTGTTTATATGGGATATGTGTTCATTCCCCTATTATCTACATATATTTCATGTTCATTCCCCACCTATAAAGCACAGGGAATATAATATACACCTGTTTATATGGGATATGTGTTCATTCCTCTATTATCTACATATATTTCATGTTCATTCCCCACCTATAAAGCACAGGGAATATAATATACCCCTGTTTATATGGGATATGTGTTCATTCCTCTATTATCTACATAGATTACATGTTCATTCCCCACCTATAAAGCATAGGGAATATAATATACACCTGTATATATGGGATATGTGTTCATTCTCCTATTATCTACATATATTTCATGCTCATTCCTCACCTATAAAGCACAGGGAATATAATATACCCCTGTTTATATGGGATATGTGTTCATTCCTCTATTATCTACATATATTTCATTCTCATTCCTCACCTATAAAGCACAGGGAATATAATATACACCTGTTTATATGGGATATGTGTTCATTCCTCTATTATCTACATATATTCCATGTTCATTCCTCACCTATAAAGCACAGGGAATATAATATACCCCTGTTTATATGGGATATGTGTTCATTCCTCTATTATCTACATATATTTCATGCTCATTCCCCACCTATAAAGCACAGGGAATATAATATACCCCTGTTTATATGGGATATGTGTTCATTCCTCTATTATCTACATATATTACATGTTCATTCCCCACCTATAAAGCACAGGGAATATAATATACACCTGTTTATATAGGGTATGTGCTCATTCCCCTATTATCTACATATATTCCATGTTCATTCCCCACTTATAAAGCTCAGGGAATATAATATACACCTGTATATATGGGATATGTGTTCATTCTCCTATTATCTACATATATTTCATGCTCATTCCTAACCTATAAAGCACAGGGAATATAATATACCCCTGTTTATATGGGATATGTGTTCATTCCTCTATTATCTACATATATTTCACACTCATTCCTCACCTATAAAGCACAGGGAATATAATATACCCCTGTTTATATGGGATATGTGTTCATTCCTCTATTATCTACATATATTCCATGCTCATTCCCCACCTATAAAGAACAGGGAATATAATATACACCTGTTTATATGGGATATGTGTTCATTCCCCTATTATCTACATATATTTCATGCTCATTCCTCACCTATAAAGCACAGGGAATATAATATACACCTGTTTATATGGGATGTGCTCATTCCTCTATTATCTACATATATTACATGTTCATTCCCCACCTATAAAGCTCAGGGAATATAATATACACCTGTTTATATGGGATATGTGTTCATTCCCCTATTATCTACATATATATTCCATGTTCATTCCTCACCTATAAAGCACAGGGAATATAATATACACTTGTTTATATAGGGTATGTGCTCATTCCTCTATTATCTACATATATTACATGTTCATTCCCCACCTATTAAGCACAGGGAATATAATATACACCTGTTTATATGGGATATGTGCTCATACCCTATTATCTACATATATTTCATGTTCATTCCCCACCTATAAAGCACAGGGAATATAATATACACCTGTTTATATGGGATATGTGCTCATTCCCCTATTATCTACATATATTTCATGTTCATTCCCCACCTATAAAGCACAGGGAATATAATATACACCTGTTTATATGGGATATGTGTTCATTCCTCTATTATCTACATATATTTCATGTTCATTCCTCACCTATAAAGCACAGGGAATATAATATACACCTGTTTATATGGGATATGTGCTCATTCCTCTGTTATCGACATATATTCAATGTTCATTCCCCACCTATAAAGCACAGGGAATATAATATACACCTGTTTATATGGGATATGTGCTCATTCCTCTGTTATCTACATATATTCCATGTTCATTCCCCACCTATAAAGCATAGGGAATATAATATACACCTGTTTTTTATGGGATATGTGTTCATTCCTCTATTATCTACATATATATCATGTTCATTCCTCACCTATAAAGTTCAGGGAATATAATATACACCTGTTTATATGGGATATGTGCTCATTCCTCTATTATCTACATATATTTCATGTTCATTCCCCACCTATAAAGCTCATGGAATATAATATACACCTGTATATATGGGATATGTGTTCATTTCCCTATTATCTACATATATGTCATATTCATTCCCCACCTATAAAGCACAGGGAATATAATATACACCTGTTTATATAGGGTATGTGCTCATTCCTCTATTATCTACATATATTTCATATTCATTCCCAACCTATAAAGCTCCGGGAATATAATATACACCTGTTCATATGGGATAGGTGCTCATTCCTCTATTATCTACATATATTTCATGCTCATTCCCCACCTATAAAGCACAGGGAATATAATATACACCTGTTTATATGGGATATGTGCTCATTCCACTATTATCTACATATATTTCATGTTCATTCCCCATCTATAAAGCACAGGGAATATAATGTACACCTGTATATATGGGATATGTGTTCATTCCTCTATTATCTACATACTGTATATTTCATGTTCATTCCCCACCTATAAAGCTCAGGGAATATAATATACACCTGTTTATATGGGATATGTGTTCATTCCCCTATTATCTAAATATATTTCATATTCATTCCCCACCTATAAAGCTCAGGGAATATAATATACACCTGTATATATGGGATGTGTGTTCATTCCCCTATTATCTACATATATTTCAAGTTCATTCCCCACCTATAAAGCACAGGGAATATAATATACACCTGTTTATATGGGATATGTGCTCATTCCCCTATTATCTACATATATTTCATGTTCATTCCCCACCTATAAAGCACAGGGAATATAATATACACCTGTATATATGGGATATGTGTTCATTCCCCTATTATCTACATATATTTCATGTTCATTCCCCACCTATAAAGCACAGGGAATATAATATACACCTGTATATATGGGATCTGTGTTCATTCCCCTATTATCTACATATATTTCATGTTCATTCCCCACCTATAAAACACAGGGAATATAATATTCACCTGTTTATATGGGATATGTGATCATTCCCCTATTATCTACATACATTACATGTTCATTCCCCACCTATAAAGCACAGGGAATATAATATACAGCTGTATATATGGGATCTGTGTTCATTCCCCTATTATCTACATATATTTCATGTTCATTCCCCACCTATAAAGCACAGGGAATATAATATACACCTGTTTATATGGGATATGTGTTCATTCCCCTATTAGCTACATATATTTTATGTTCATTCCCCACTTATAAAGCACAGGGAATATAATATACACCTGTTTATATGGGATATGTGTTCATTCCTCTATTATCTACATATATTTCATGTTCATTCCCTTCCTATAAAGCACAGGGAATATAATATACACCTGTTTATATGGGATATGTGTTCATTCCCCTATTATCTACATATATTTCATGTTCATTCCCCACCTATAAAGCACAGGGAATATAATATACACCTGTTTTTATGGGATATGTGTTCATTCCCCTATTATCTACATATATTTCATGTTCATTCCCCACCTATAAAGCACAGGTAATATAATATACACCTGTATATATGGGATATGTGTTCATTCCTCTATCATCTACATATATTTTATGTTCATTCCCCACCTATAAAGCACAGGGAATATAATATACACCTGTTTATATGGGATATGTGTTCATTCCCCTATTATCTACATATATTTTATGTTCATTCCCCACTTATAAAGCACAGGGAATATAATATACACCTGTTTATATGGGATATGTGTTCATTCCTCTATTATCTACATATATTTCATGTTCATTCCCTTCCTATAAAGCACAGGGAATATAATATACACCTGTTTATATGGGATATGTGTTCATTCCCCTATTATCTACATATATTTCATGTTCATTCTCCATCTATAAAGCACAGGGAATATAATATACAACTGTATATATGGGATCTGTGTTCATTCCCCTAATATCTACATATATTTCATGCTCATTCCCCTCCTATAAAGCACAGGGAATATAATAAACACCTGTTTATATGGGATGTGCTTATTCCTCTATTATCTACATATATTACATGTTCATTCCCCACCTATAAAGCACAGGGAATATAATAAACACCTGTTTATATAGGGTATGTGTTCATTCCTCTATTATCTGCATATATTTTATGTTCATTCCCCACCTATAAAGCACAGGGAATATAATATACACCTGTTTATATGGGATATGTGTTCATTCCTCTATTATCTACATATATTTCATGTTCATTCCCCACCTATAAAGCACTGGGAATATAATATACACCTGTTTATATAGGGTATGTGTTCATTCCTATTATCTACATATATTTCATGCTCATTCCCCTCCTATAAAGCACAGGGAATATAATATACACCTGTTTATATGGAATATGTATTCATTCCTCTATTATCTACATATATTTCATGTTCATTCCCCACCTATAAAGCACTGGGAATATAATATACACCTGTTTATATAGGGTATGTGTTCATTCCTATTATCTACATATATTTCATGCTCATTCCCCACCTATAAAGCACAGGGAATATAATATACACCTGTTTATATGGGATAGGTGTTCCTTCCTCTATTATCTACATATATTTCATGTTCATTCCCCACCTATAAAGCACAGGGAATATAATATACACCTGTTTATATGGAATATGTATTCATTCCTCTATTATCTACATATATTTCATGTTCATTCCCCACCTATAAAGCACAGGGAATATAATATACACCTTTTTATATGGGATCTGTGTTCATTCCCCTATTATCTACATATATTTCATGCTCATTCCCCTCCTATAAAGCACAGGGAATATAATATACACCTGTTTATATAGGGTATGTGTTCATTCCTCTATTAGCTACATATATTTCATGTTCATTCCCCACCTATAAAGCACAGGGAATATAATATACACCTGTTTATATGGGATATGTGTTCATTCCCCTATTATCTACATATATTTTATGTTCATTCCCCACCTACAAAGCACAGGGAATATAATATACACCTGTTTATATGGGATATGTGTTCCTTACTCTATTATCTATATATATTTCATGTTCATTCCCCACCTATAAAGCACAGGGAATATAATATACTCCTGTTTATATGGGATATGTACTCATTCCCCTATTATCGACATATATTTCATGTTCATTCCTCACCTATAAAGCACAGGTAATATAATATACACCTGTTTATATGGGATATGTGCTCATTCCCCTATTATCTACATATATTTCATGTTCATTCCCCACCTATAAAGCACAGGGAATATAATATACACCTGTATATATGGGATATGTGTTCATTCCTCTATTATCTACATATATTTCACGCTCATTCCCCACCTATAAAGCTCCGGGAATATAATATACACCTATTTATATGGGATATGTGCTCATTCCCCTATTATCTACATATATTTCATGCTCATTCCCCACCTATAAAGCTCCGGGAATATAATATACACCTTTTTATATGGGATATGTGCTCATTCCCCTATTATCTACATATATTTCATGTTCATTCCTCACCTATAAAGCACAGGGAATATAATATACACCTGTTTATATAGGGTATGTGCTCATTCCTCTATTATCTACATATATTTCATGCTCATTCCCCACCTATAAAGCTCAGGGAATATAATATACACCTGTTTATATGGGATATGTGATCATTCCCCTATTATCTACATATATTTCATGTTCATTCCCCACCTATAAAGCACAGGGAATATAATATACACCTGTTTATATGGAATATGTATTCATTCCTCTATTATCTACATATATTTCATGTTCATTCCCCACCTATAAAGCACAGGGAATATAATATACACCTTTTTATATGGGATCTGTGTTCATTCCCCTATTATCTACATATATTTCATGCTCATTCCCCTCCTATAAAGCACAGGGAATATAATATACACCTGTTTATATAGGGTATGTGTTCATTCCTCTATTATCTACATATATTTCATGTTCATTCCCCACCTATAAAGCACAGGGAATATAATATACACCTGTTTATATGGGATATGTGTTCATTCCCCTATTATCTACATATATTTTATGTTCATTCCCCACCTACAAAGCACAGGGAATATAATATACACCTGTTTATATGGGATATGTGTTCCTTACTCTATTATCTATATATATTTCATATTCATTCCCCACCTATAAAGCACAGGGAATATAATATACTCCTGTTTATATGGGATATGTACTCATTCCCCTATTATCGACATATATTTCATGTTCATTCCTCACCTATAAAGCACAGGTAATATAATATACACCTGTTTATATGGGATATGTGCTCATTCCCCTATTATCTACATATATTTCATGTTCATTCCCCACCTATAAAGCACAGGGAATATAATATACACCTGTATATATGGGATATGTGTTCATTCCTCTATTATCTACATATATTTCACGCTCATTCCCCACCTATAAAGCTCCGGGAATATAATATACACCTATTTATATGGGATATGTGCTCATTCCCCTATTATCTACATATATTTCATGCTCATTCCCCACCTATAAAGCTCCGGGAATATAATATACACCTATTTATATGGGATATGTGCTCATTCCCCTATTATCTACATATATTTCATGTTCATTCCTCACCTATAAAGCACAGGGAATATAATATACACCTGTTTATATAGGGTATGTGCTCATTCCTCTATTATCTACATATATTTCATGCTCATTCCCCACCTATAAAGCTCAGGGAATATAATATACACCTGTTTATATGGGATATGTGATCATTCCCCTATTATCTACATATATTTCATGTTCATTCCCCACCTATAAAGCACAGGGAATATAATATACACCTGTTTATATGGGATATGTGTTCATTCCTCTATTATCTACATATATTTCATGTTCATTCCCCACCTATAAAGCTCAGGGAATATAATATACACCTGTTTATATGGGATAGGTGCTCATTGCCCTATTATCTACATATATTCCATGTTCATTCCCCACTTATAAAGCACAGGGAATATAATGTACACCTCTTTATATAGGGTATGTGCTCATTCCTCTATTATCTACTTATATTTCATGCTCATTCCCCACCTATAAAGCTCAGGGAATATAATATACACCTGTTTATATGGGATATGTGATCATTCCCCTATTATCTACATATATTTCATGTTCATTTCCCACCTATAAAGCTCCGGGAATATAATATACACCTGTATATATGGGATATGTGCTCATTCCTCTACGATCTACATATATTTCATGTTCATTCCCCACCTATAAAGCTCAGGGAATATAATATACACCTGTTTATATGGGATATGTGTTCATTCCCCTATTATCTACCTATATTCCATGTTCATTCACCACCTATAAAGCTCAGGGAATATAATATACACCTGTTTATATGGGATATGTGTTCATTCCTCTATTATCTACAGATATTACATGTTCATTCCCCAGCTATAAAGCACAGAGAATATAATATACACCTGTTTATATGGGATATGTGATTATTCCTCTATTATCTACATATATTTCAAATTCATTCCCCACCTATAAAGCACAGGGAATATAATATACACATGTTTATATGGGATATGTGTTCATTCCTCTATTATCTACATATATTCCATGTTCATTCCCCACCTATAAAGCTCAGGGAATATAATATACACCTGTTTATATGGGATATGTGTTCATTCCTCTATTATCTACATATATTTCATATTCATTCCCCACCTATAAAGCTCAGGGAATATAATATACACCTGTTTATATGGGATGTGTTCATTCCCCTATTATCTACATATATTCCATGTTCATTCCCCACCTATAAAGCACAGGGAATATAATATACACCTGTTTATATGGGATATGTGTTCATTCCTCTATTATCTACATATATTACATGTTCATTCCCCAGCTATAAAGCACAGAGAATATAATATACACCTGTTTATATGGGATATGTGATTATTCCTCTATTATCTACATATATTTCATATTCATTCCCCACCTATAAAGCACAGGGAATATAATATACACCTGTTTATATGGGATATGTGTTCATTCCTCTATTATCTACATATATTCCATGTTCATTCCCCACCTATAAAGCTCAGGGAATATAATATACACCTGTTTATATGGGATATGTGTTCATTCCTCTATTATCTACATATATTTCATATTCATTCCCCACCTATAAAGCTCAGGGAATATAATATACACCTGTTTATATGGGATGTGTTCATTCCCCTATTATCTACATATATTCCATGTTCATTCCCCACCTATAAAGCACAGGGAATATAATATACACCTGTTTATATGGGATATGTGTTCATTTCCCTATTATCTACATATATTTCATGTTCATTCCCCACCTATAAAGCACAGGGAATATAATATACACCTGTTTATATTGGATATGTGTTTATTCCTCTATTATCTACATATATTTCATGTTCATTCCCCACCTATAAAGCACAGGGAATATAATATACACCTGTTTATATGGGATATGTGTTCATTCCTCTATTATCTACATATATTCCATGTTCATTCACCACCTATAAAGCTCAGGGAATATAATATACACCTGTTTATATGGGATATGTGTTCATTCACCTATTATCTACATATATTACATGTTCATTCCCTACCTATAAAGCACTGGGAATATAATATACTCCTGTTTATATGGGATATGTGTTCATTCCACTATTATCTACATATATTCCATGCTCATTCCCCACCTATAAAGCACAGGGAATATTGTATAATCTACACCTGTTTATATGGGATATGTGTTCATTCCTCTATTACCTACATATATTTCATGTTCATTCCCCATCTATAAAGCACATGGAATATAATATACACCTGTATATATGGGATATGTCTTCATTCCTCTATTATCTACATATATTCCATGCTCATTCCCCACCTATAAAGCACAGAGAATATAATATACACCTGTTTATATAGGGTATGTGCTCATTCCCCTATTATCTACATATATTCCATGTTCATTCCCCACCTATAAAGCACAGGGAATATAATATACACCTGTATATATGGGATATGTGTTCATTCCTCTATTATCTACATATATTTCATGGTCATTCCCCACCTATAAAGCACAGGGAATATAATGTACAACTGTATATATGGGATATGTGTTCATTCCTCCATCTACATATATTTCATGCTAATTCCCCACCTATAAAGCACAGGGAATATAATATACACCTGTTTATATGGGATATGTGTTCATTCCTCTATTATCTACATATATTCCATGCTCATTCCCCACCTATAAAGCACAGGGAATATAATATACACCTGTTTATATGGGATATGTGTTCATTCCTCTATTATCTACATATATTTCATGCTAATTCCCCACCTATAAAGCACAGGGAATATAATATACACCTGTTTATATGGGATATGTGCTCATTCCTCTATTATCTACATATATTTCATGTTCATTCCCCACCTATAAAGCACAGGTAATATAATATACACCTGTTTATATGGGATATGTGCTCATTCCTCTATTATCTACATATATTTCATGTTCATTCCTCACCTATAAAGCACAGGGAATATAATATACACCTGTATATATGGAATATGTGTTCATTCTCCTATTCTCTACATATATTCCATGTTCATTCCCCACCTATAAAGCACAGGGAATATAATATATACCTGTTTATATGGGATATGTGCTCATTCCTCTATTATCTACATATATTTCATGTTCATTCCCCACCTATAAAGCACAGGGAATATAATATACACCTGTTTATATGGGATATGTGTTCATTCCTCTATTATCTACATATATTCCATGCTCATTCCCCACCTATAAAGCACAGAGAATATAATATACACCTGTTTGTATGGGATATGTGCTCATTCCTCTATTATCTACATATATTTCATGTTCATTCCCCACCTATAAAGCTCAGGGAATATAATATACACCTGTTTATATGGGATATGTGTTCATTCCCCTATTATCTACATATATTTCATGTTCATTCCCCACCTATAAAGCACAGGGAATATAATATACACCTGTTTATATGGGATATGTGTTCATTCCTCTATTATCTACATATATTTCATGTTCATTCCCCACCTATAAAGCACAGGGAATATAATATACCCCTGTTTATATGGGATATGTGTTCATTCCTCTATTATCTACATATATTACATGTTCATTCCCCACCTATAAAGCATAGGGAATATAATATACACCTGTATATATGGGATATGTGTTCATTCTCCTATTATCTACATATATTTCATGCTCATTCCTCACCTATAAAGCACAGGGAATATAATATACCCCTGTTTATATAGGATATGTGTTCATTCCTCTATTATCTACATATATTTCATGCTCATTCCTCACCTATAAAGCACAGGGAATATAATATACACCTGTTTATATGGGATATGTGTTCATTCCTCTATTATCTACATATATTCCATGTTCATTCCTCACCTATAAAGAACAGGGAATATAATATACCCCTGTTTATATGGGATATGTTTTCATTCCTCTATTATCTTCATATATTTCATGCTCATTCCCCACCTATAAAGCACAGGGAATATAATATACCCCTGTTTATATGGGATATGTGTTCATTCCTCTATTATCTACATATATTACATGTTCATTCCCCACCTATAAAGCACAGGGAATATAATATACACCTGTTTATATAGGGTATGTGCTCATTCCCCTATTATCTACATATATTCCATGTTCATTCCCCACTTATAAAGCTCAGGGAATATAATATACACCTGTATATATGGGATATGTGTTCATTCTCCTATTATCTACATATATTTCATGCTCATTCCTCACCTATAAAGCACAGGGAATATAATATACCCCTGTTTATATGGGATATGTGTTCATTCCTCTATTATCTACATATATTTCATACTCATTCCTCACCTATAAAGCACAGGGAATATAATATACCCCTGTTTATATGGGATATGTGTTCATTCCTCTATTATCTACATATATTCCATGCTCATTCCCCACCTATAAAGAACAGGGAATATAATATACACCTGTTTATATGGGATATGTGTTCATTCCCCTATTATCTACATATATTTCATGCTCATTCCTCACCTATAAAGCACAGGGAATATAATATACACCTGTTTATATGGGATGTGCTCATTCCTCTATTATCTACATATATTACATGTTCATTCCCCACCTATAAAGCTCAGGGAATATAATATACACCTGTTTATATGGGATATGTGTTCATTCCCCTATTATCTACATATATATTCCATGTTCATTCCTCACCTATAAAGCACAGGGAATATAATATACACTTGTTTATATAGGGTATGTGCTCATTCCTCTATTATCTACATATATTACATGTTCATTCCCCACCTATTAAGCACAGGGAATATAATATACAACTGTTTATATGGGATATGTGCTCATACCCTATTATCTACATATATTTCATGTTCATTCCCCACCTATAAAGCACATGGAATATAATATACACCTGTTTATATGGGATATGTGCTCATTCCCCTATTATCTACATATATTTCATGTTCATTCCCCACCTATAAAGCACAGGGAATATAATATACACCTGTTTATATGGGATATGTGCTCATTCCCCTATTATCTACATATATATTCCATGTTCATTCCTCACCTATAAAGCACAGGGAATATAATATACACTTGTTTATATAGGGTATGTGCTCATTCCTCTATTATCTACATATATTACATGTTCATTCCCCACCTATAAAGCACAGGGAATATAATATACACCTGTTTATATGGGATATGTGTTCATTCCTCTATTATCTACATATATTTAATGTTCATTCCTCACCTATAAAGCACAGGGAATATAATATACACCTGTAAATATGGGATATGTGCTCATTCCTCTGTTATCGACATATATTCCATGTTCATTCCCCACCTATAAAGCACAGGGAATATAATATACACCTGTTTATATGGGATATGTGCTCATTCCTCTGTTATCTACATATATTCCATGTTCATTCCCCACCTATAAAGCACAGGGAATATAATATACACCTGTTTTTTATGGGATATGTGTTCATTCCTCTATTATCTACATATATATCATGTTCATTCCTCACCTATAAAGTTCAGGGAATATAATATACACCTGTTTATATGGGATATGTGTTCATTATTCTATTATCTACATATATTTCATGCTCATTCCCCACCTATAAAGCACAGGGAATATAATATACACCTGTATATATGGGATATGTGTTCATTTCCCTATTATCTACATATATGTCATATTCATTCCCCACCTATAAAGCACCGGGAATATAATATACACCTGTTCATATGGGATAGGTGCTCATTCCTCTATTATCTACATATATTTCATGCTCATTCCCCACCTATAAAGCACAGGGAATATAATATACACCTGTTTATATGGGATATGTGTTCATTCCTCTATTATCTACATATATTCCATGTTCATTCCTCACCTATAAAGCACAGGGAATATAATATACACCTGTATATATGGGATATGTGCTCATTCCTCTATTATCTACATATATTTCATGCTCATTCCTCACCTATAAAGCTCAGGGAATATAATATACACCTGTTTATATGGGATATGTGTTCATTCCTCTATTATCTACATATATTCCATGTTCATTCCTCACCTATAAAGCACAGGGAATATAATATACACCTGTATATATGGGATATGTGCTCATTCCTCTATTATCTACATACACTCACTGGCCACTTTATTAGGTACACCATGCTAGTAAGGGGTTGGACCCCCTTTTGCCTTCAGAACTGCCTCAATTCTTCGTGGCAGAGATTCAACAAGGTGCTGGAAGCATTCCTCAGAGATTTTGGACCATATTGACATGATGGCATCACACAGTTGGCGCAGATTTGTCGGCTGCACATCCCTGATGCGAATCTCCCGTTCCACCACATCCCAAAGATGCTCTATTGGATTGAGATCTGGTGACTGAGGAGGCCATTTGAGTACAGTAAACTCATTGTCATGTTCAAGAAACCAATCTGAGATGATTCGAGCTTTATGACATGGCGCATTATCCTGCTGAAAGTAGCCATCAGATGTTGGGTACATTGTGGTCATAAAGGGATGGACATGGTCAGCAACAATACTCAGGTAGGCTGTGGCGTTGCAACGATGCTCAATTGGTACCAAGGGGCCCAAAGAGTGCCCAGAAAAAATTCCCCACACCATGACACCACCACCACCAGCCTGAAC
The DNA here is from genome assembly GCF_039654945.1 of Dendrobates tinctorius. Lineage (NCBI taxonomy): Eukaryota > Metazoa > Chordata > Amphibia > Anura > Dendrobatidae > Dendrobates > Dendrobates tinctorius. The sequence goes on along the minus strand of NW_027361997.1, from coordinate 633,383 downwards.
CGTTGATACAAGGCAGGATGGATCCATGCTTTCATGTTTTTTACGCCAAATTCTGACCCTACCATCCGAATGTCGCAGCAGAAATCGAGACTCATCAGACCAGGCAACGTTTTTCCAATCTTCTACTGTCCAATTTCGATGAGCTTGTGCAAATTGTAGCCTCAGTTTCCTGTTCTTAGCTGAGAGGAGTGGTACCCAGTGTGGTCTTCTGCTGCTGTAGCCCATCTGCCTCAAAGTTCGACGCACTGTGCGTTCAGAGATGCTCTTCTGCCTACCTTGGTTGTAACGGGTGGCAATTTGAGTCACTGTTGCCTTTCTATCAGCTCGAACCAGTCTGCCCATTCTCCTCTGACCTCTGGCATCAACATGGCATTTCCGGCCACAGAACTGCCGCTCACTGGATTTTTTTTCTTTTTCGGACCATTCTCTGTAAACCCTAGAGATGGTTGTGCGTGAAAATCCCAGTAGATCAGCAGTTTCTGAAATTCTCAGACCAGCCCTTCTGGCACCAACAATCATGCCACGTTCAAAGGCACTCAAATCACCTTTCTTCCCCATACTGATGCTCGGTTTGAACTGCAGGAGATTGTCTTGACCATGTCTACATGCCTAAATGCACTGAGTTGCCGCCATGTGATTGGCTGATTAGAAATTAAGTCTTAACACACAGTTGGACAGGTGTACCTAATAAAGTGGCCAGTGAGTGTATATTTCATGCTCATTCCCCACCTATAAAGCTCAGGGAATATAATATACACCTGTTTATATGGGATATGTGTTCATTACTCTATTATCTACATATATTTCATGCTCATTCCCCACCTATAAAGCACAGGGAATATAATATACACCTGTATATATGGGATATGTGTTCATTCCCCTATTATCTACATATATTTGATGTTCATTCCCCACCTATAAAGCACAGGGAATATAATATACACCTGTTTATATGGGATAGGTGCTCATTCCTCTATTATCTACATATATTTCATGCTCATTCCCCACCTATAAAGCTGCGGGAATATAATATACACCTGTTTATATGGGATAGGTGCTCATTCCTCTATTATCTACATATATTTCATGCTCATTCCCCACCTATAAAGCTCAGGGAATATAATATACACCTGTTTATATGGGATATGTGTGCATTCCTCTATTATCTACATATATATTCCATGCTCATTCCCCACCTATAAAGCACAGGGAATATAATATACACCTGTTTATATGGGATATGTGCTCATTCCTCTATTATCTACATGTATTACATGTTCATTCCCCACCTATAAAGCACAGGTAATATAATATACACCTGTTTATATGGGATATGTGTTCATTCCTCTATTATCTACATATATTTCATGTTCATTCCTCACCTATAAAGCATAGGGAATATAATATACACTTGTTTATATAGGGTATGTGCTCATTCCTCTATTATCTAAATATATTACATGTTGATTCCCCACCTATAAAGCACAGGGAATATAATATACACCTGTTTATATGGGATATGTGCTCATTCCTCTGTTATCTACATATATTCCATGTTCATTTTCCACCTATAAGGCACAGGGAATATAATATACACCTGTTTATATGGGATCTGTGTTCATTCTCCTATTATCTACATATATTTCATGTTCATTCCTCACCTATAAAGCACAGGGAATATAATATACAACTGTTTATATGGGATATGTGTTCATTCCTCTATTATCTAGATATATTACATGTTCATTCCCCACCTATAAAGCTCAGGGAATATAATATACACCTGTTTATATGGGATATGTGCTCATTCCCCTATTATCTACATATATTTCATGTTCATTCCCCACCTATAAAGCACAGGGAATATAATATACACCTGTTTATATGGGATATGTGCTCATTTCCCTATTATCTACATATATTTCATGTTCATTCCCCACCTATAAAGCTCAGGGAATATAATATACACCTGTTTATATGGGATATGTGTTCATTCCTCTATTATCTACATATATTTCATGTTCATTCCCCACCTATAAAGCACAGGGAATATAATATACACCTGTTTATATGGGATATGTGCTCATTCCCCTATTATCTACATATATTTCATGTTCATTCCACACCTATAAAGCACAGGGAATATAATATACACCTGTTTATATGGGATATGTATTCATTCCCCTATTATCTACATATATTTCATATTCATTCTACACCTATAAAGCTCAGGGAATATAATATACACCTGTTTATATGGGATATGTATTCATTCCCCTATTATCTACATATATGTCATATTCATTCTACACCTATAAAGCTCAAGGAATATAATATACACCTGTTTATATGGGATGTGCTCATTCCCCTATTATCTACATATATTTCATGTTCATTCCTCACCTATAAAGCACAGGGAATATAATATACACCTGTTTATATGGGATGTGCTCCTTCCTCTATTATCTACATATATTACATGTTCATTCCCCACCTATAAAGCTCAGGGAATATAATATACACCTGTTTATATGGGATATGTGTTCATTCCCCTATTATCTACATATATATTCCATGCTCATTCCCCACCTATAAAGCTCAGGGAATATAATATACACCTGTTCATATGGGATAGGTGCTCATTCCTCTATTATCTACATGTATTTCATGCTCATTCCCCACCTATAAAGCTCAGGGAATATAATATACACCTGTTTATATGGGATATGTGGTCATTCCTCTATTATCTACATATATTTCATGTTCATTCCCCACCTATGAAGCTCAGGGAATATAATATACACCTGTATATATGGGATATGTGTTCATTCCCCTATTATCTACATATATTTCATGTTCATTCCCCACCTATAAAACACAGGGAATATAATATACACCTGTTTATATGGGATAGGTGCTCATTCCTCTATTATCTACATATAATCATGCTCATTCCCCACCTATAAAGCTGCGGGAATATAATATACACCTGTTTATATGGGATAGGAGCTCATTCCTCTATTATCTACATATATTTCATGCTCATTCCCCACCTATAAAGCTCAGGGAATATAATATACACCTGTTTATATGGGATATGTGTTCATTCCTCTATTATCTACATATATATTCCATTCTCATTCCCCACCTATAAAGCACAGGGAATATAATATACACCTGTTTATATGGGATATGTGTTCATTCCTCTATTATCTACATATATTTCATGTTCATTCCTCACCTATAAAGCACAGGGAATATAATATACACTTGTTTATATAGGGTATGTGCTCATTCCTCTATTATCTACATATATTACATGTTCATTCCCCACCTATAAAGCACAGGGAATATAATATACACCTGTTTATATGGGATATGTGCTCATTCCTCTGTTATCTACATATATTCCATGTTCATTCCCCACCTATAAAGCACAGGGAATATAATATACACCTGTTTATATGGGATCTGTGTTCATTCTCCTATTATCTACATATATTTCATGTTCATTCCTCACCTATAAAGCACAGGGAATATAACATACAACTGTTTATATGGGATATGTGTTCATTCCTCTATTATCTAGATATATTACATGTTCTTTCCCCACCTATAAAGCTCAGGGAATATAATATACACCTGTTTATATGGGATATGTGCTCATTCCCCTATTATCTACATATATTTCATGTTCATTCCCCACCTATAAAGCACAGGGAACATAATATACACCTGTTTATATGGGATATGTGCTCATTCCCCTATTATCTACATATATTTCATGTTCATTCCCCACCTATAAAGCACAGGGAATATAATATACACCTGTTTATATGGGATATGTGCTCATTCCCCTATTATCTACATATATTTCATGTTCATTCCCCACCTATAAAGCACAGGGAATATAATATACACCTGTTTATATGGGATATGTATTCATTCCCCTATTATCTAAATATATTTCATGTTCATTCCCCACCTATAAAGCACAGGGAATATAATATACACCTGTTTATATGGGATATGTGTTCATTCCCCTATTATCTACATATATATTCCATGCTCATTCCCCTCCTATAAAGCACAGGGAATATAATATACACCTGTTCATATGGGATAGGTGCTCATTCCTCTATTATCTACATATATTTCATGCTCATTCCCCACCTATAAAGCACAGGGAATATAATATACACCTGTTTATATGGGATATGTGTTCATTCCTCTATTATCTACATATATTCCATGTTCATTCCTCACCTATAAAGCACAGGGAATATAATATACACCTGTATATATGGGATATGTGCTCATTCCTCTATTATCTACATATATTTCATGCTCATTCCTCACCTATAAAGCTCAGGGAATATAATATACACCTGTTTATATGGGATATGTGTTCATTCCTCTATTATCTACATATATTCCATGTTCATTCCTCACCTATAAAGCACAGGGAATATAATATACACCTGTATATATGGGATATGTGCTCATTCCTCTATTATCTACATATATTTCATGCTCATTCCCCACCTATAAAGCTCAGGGAATATAATATACACCTGTTTATATGGGATATGTGTTCATTACTCTATTATCTACATATATTTCATGCTCATTCCCCACATATAAAGCACAGGGAATATAATATACACCTGTATATATGGGATATGTGTTCATTCCCCTATTATCTACATATATTTGATGTTCATTCCCCACCTATAAAGCACAGGGAATATAATATACACCTGTTTATATGGGATAGGTGCTCATTCCTCTATTATCTACATATATTTCATGCTCATTCCCCACCTATAAAGCTGCGGGAATATAATATACACCTGTTTATATGGGATAGGTGCTCATTCCTCTATTATCTACATATATTTCATGCTCATTCCCCACCTATAAAGCTCAGGGAATATAATATACACCTGTTTATATGGGATATGTGTGCATTCCTCTATTATCTACATATATATTCCATGCTCATTCCCCACCTATAAAGCACAGGGAATATAATATACACCTGTTTATATGGGATATGTGCTCATTCCTCTATTATCTACATGTATTACATGTTCATTCCCCACCTATAAAGCACAGGGAATATAATATACACCTGTTTATATGGGATATGTGTTCATTCCTCTATTATCTACATATATTTCATGTTCATTCCTCACCTATAAAGCACAGGGAATATAATATACACTTGTTTATATAGGGTATGTGCTCATTCCTCTATTATCTAAATATATTACATGTTGATTCCCCACCTATAAAGCACAGGGAATATAATATACACCTGTTTATATGGGATATGTGCTCATTCCTCTGTTATCTACATATATTCCATGTTCATTCCCCACCTATAAGGCACAGGGAATATAATATACACCTGTTTATATGGGATCTGTGTTCATTCTCCTATTATCTACATATATTTCATGTTCATTCCTCACCTATAAAGCACAGGGAATATAATATACAACTGTTTATATGGGATATGTGTTCATTCCTCTATTATCTAGATATATTACATGTTCATTCCCCACCTATAAAGCTCAGGGAATATAATATACACCTGTTTATATGGGATATGTGCTCATTCCCCTATTATCTACATATATTTCATGTTCATTCCCCACCTATAAAGCACAGGGAATATAATATACACCTGTTTATATGGGATATGTGCTCATTTCCCTATTATCTACATATATTTCATGTTCATTCCCCACCTATAAAGCTCAGGGAATATAATATACACCTGTTTATATGGGATATGTGTTCATTCCTCTATTATCTACATATATTTCATGTTCATTCCCCACCTATAAAGCACAGGGAATATAATATACACCTGTTTATATGGGATATGTGCTCATTCCCCTATTATCTACATATATTTCATGTTCATTCCACACCTATAAAGCACAGGGAATATAATATACACCTGTTTATATGGGATATGTATTCATTCCCCTATTATCTACATATATTTCATATTCATTCTACACCTATAATGCTCAGGGAATATAATATACACCTGTTTATATGGGATATGTATTCATTCCCCTATTATCTACATATATTTCATATTCATTCTACACCTATAAAGCTCAAGGAATATAATATACACCTGTTTATATGGGATGTGCTCATTCCCCTATTATCTACATATATTTCATGTTCATTCCTCACCTATAAAGCACAGGGAATATAATATACACCTGTTTATATGGGATGTGCTCCTTCCTCTATTATCTACATATATTACATGTTCATTCCCCACCTATAAAGCTCAGGGAATATAATATACACCTGTTTATATGGAATATGTGTTCATTCCCCTATTATCTACATATATATTCCATGCTCATTCCCCACCTATAAAGCTCAGGGAATATAATATACACCTGTTCATATGGGATAGGTGCTCATTCCTCTATTATCTACATGTATTTCATGCTCATTCCCCACCTATAAAGCTCAGGGAATATAATATACACCTGTTTATATGGGATATGTGCTCATTCCTCTATTATCTACATATATTTCATGTTCATTCCCCACCTATGAAGCTCAGGGAATATAATATACACCTGTATATATGGGATATGTGTTCATTCCCCTATTATCTACATATATTTCATGCTCATTCCCCACCTATAAAGCTGCGGGAATATAATATACACCTGTTTATATGGGATAGGAGCTCATTCCTCTATTATCTACATATATTTCATGCTCATTCCCCACCTATAAAGCTCAGGGAATATAATATACACCTGTTTATATGGGATATGTGTTCATTCCTCTATTATCTACATATATATTCCATGCTCATTCCCCACCTATAAAGCACAGGGAATATAATATACACCTGTTTATATGGGATATGTGTTCATTCCTCTATTATCTACATATATTTCATGTTCATTCCTCACCTATAAAGCACAGGGAATATAATATACACCTGTTTATATGGGATATGTGCTCATTCCTCTGTTATCTACATATATTCCATGTTCATTCCCCACCTATAAAGCACAGGGAATATAATATACACCTGTTTATATGGGATCTGTGTTCATTCTCCTATTATCTACATATATTTCATGTTCATTCCTCACCTATAAAGCACAGGGAATATAACATACACCTGTTTATATGGGATATGTGTTCATTCCTCTATTATCTAGATATATTACATGTTCATTCCCCAGCTATAAAGCTCAGGGAATATAATATACACCTGTTTATATGGGATATGTGCTCATTCCCCTATTATCTACATATATTTCATGTTCATTCCCCACCTATAAAGCACAGGGAATATAATATACACCTGTTTATATGGGATATGTGCTCATTCCCCTATTATCTACATATATTTCATGTTCATTCCCCACCTATAAAGCACAGGGAATATAATATACACCTGTTTATATGGGATATGTGCTCATTCCCCTATTATCTACATATATTTCATGTTCATTCCCCACCTATAAAGCACAGGGAATATAATATACACCTGTTTATATGGGATATGTATTCATTCCCCTATTATCTACATATATTTCATATTCATTCTACACCTATAAAGCTCAAGGAATATAATATACACCTGTTTATATGGGATGTGCTCATTCTCCTATTATCTAAATATATTTCATGTTCATTCCCCACCTATAAAGCACAGGGAATATAATATACACCTGTTTATATGGGATATGTGTTCATTCCCCTATTATCTACATATATATTCCATGCTCATTCCCCTCCTATAAAGCACAGGGAATATAATATACAACTGTTTTTATGGGATATGTGCTCATTCCTCTATTATCTACTTATAATACATGTTCATTCCCCACCTATAAAGCACAGGGAATATAATATACACCTCTTTATAGGGGATATGTGTTCATTCCTCTATTATCTACATATATTCCATGTTCATTCCTCACCTATAAAGCACAGGGAATATAATATACACCTGTAGATATGGGATATGTGCTCATTCCTCTATTATCTACATATATTTCATGCTCATTCCCCACCTATAAAGCTCAGGGAATATAATATACCCCTGTTTATATGGGATATGTGTTCATTCCTCTATTATCTACATATATTTCATGTTCATTCCCCACCGATAAAACACAGGGAATATAATATACTCCTGTTTATATGGGATATGTGCTCATTCCCCTATTATCTACATATATTCCATGCTCATTCCCCACCTATAAAGCACAGGGAATATAATACACACCTGTTTATATGGGATATGTGCTCATTCCCCTATTATCTACATATATTTCATGCTTATTCCTCACCTATAAAGCACAGGGAATATAATATACACCTGTTTATATGGGATATGTGTTCATTCCTCTATTATCTATATATATATCATGTTCATTCCCCACCTATAAAGCACAGGGAATATATACTCCTGTTTATATGGGATATGTGCTCATTCCCCTATTATCTACATATATTACATGTTCATTCCCCACCTATAAAGCACAGGGAATATGATATACACCTGTTTATATGGGATATGTGCTCATTCCCCTATTATCTACATATATATTTCATGTTCATTCCCCACCTATAAAGCACAGAGAATATAATATACAACTGTTTATATGGGATATGTGCTCTTTCTCCTATTATATACATATATTTCATGTTCATTCCTCACCTATAAAGCACAGGGAATATAATATACACCTGTTTATATGGGATATGTGCTCATTCCTCTATTATCTACATATATATCATGTTCATTCCTCACCTATAAAGCTCAGGGAATATAATATACACCTGTTTATATGGGATATGTGTTCATTCCTCTATTATCTACATATATTTCATGCTCATTCCCCACCTATAAAGCACAGGGAATATAATATACACCTGTTTATATGGGATATGTGCTCATTCCTCTATTATCTACATATATTCCATGTTCATTCCCCACCTATAAAGCACAGGGAATATAATATACACCTGTTTATATGGGATATGTGTTCATTCCTCTATTATCTACATATATTTCATGTTCATTCCCCACCTATAAAGCTCAGGGAATATAATATTCACCTGTTTATATGGGATATGTGTTCATTCCTCTATTATCTACATATATATCATGTTCATTCCTCACCTATAAAGCTCAGGGAATATAATATACACCTGTTTATATGGGATATGTGTTCATTCCTCTATTATCTACATATATTCCATGTTCATTCCCCACCTATAAAGCACAGGGAATATAATATACACCTGTTTATATGGGATATGTGTTCATTCCTCTATTATCTACATATATATCATGTTCATTCCTCACCTATAAAGCTCAGGGAATATAATATACACCTGTTTATATGGGATATGTGTTCATTCCTCTATTATCTACATATATTCCATGTTCATTCCCCACCTATAAAGCACAGGGAATATAATATACACCTGTTTATATGGGATATGTGTTCATTCCTCTATTATCTACATATATATCATGTTCATTCCTCACCTATAAAGCTCAGGGAATATAATATACACCTGTTTATATGGGATATGTGTTCATTCCTCTATTATCTACATATATTCCATGTTCATTCCCCACCTATAAAGCACAGGGAATATAATATACACCTGTTTATATGGGATATGTGCTCATTCCTCTATTATCTACATATATTCCATGTTCATTCCCCACCTATAAAGCACAGGGAATATAATATACACCTGTTTATATGGGATATGTGCTCATTCCCCTATTATCTACATATATATTTCATGTTCATTCCCCACCTATAAAGCACAGAGAATATAATATACACCTGTTTATATGGGATATGTGTTCATTCCCCTATTATCTACATATATATTCCATGCTCATTCCCCTCCTATAAAGCACAGGGAATATAATATACAACTGTTTTTATGGGATATGTGCTCATTCCTCTATTATCTACTTATAATACATGTTCATTCCCCACCTATAAAGCACAGGGAATATAATATACACCTGTTTATAGGGGATATGTGTTCATTCCTCTATTATCTACATATATTCCATGTTCATTCCTCACCTATAAAGCACAGGGAATATAATATACACCTGTAGATATGGGATATGTGCTCATTCCTCTATTATCTACATATATTTCATGCTCATTCCCCACCTATAAAGCTCAGGGAATATAATATACCCCTGTTTATATGGGATATGTGTTCATTCCTCTATTATCTACATATATTTCATGTTCATTCCCCACCGATAAAACACAGGGAATATAATATACTCCTGTTTATATGGGATATGTGCTCATTCCCCTATTATCTACATATATTCCATGCTCATTCCCCACCTATAAAGCACAGGGAATATAATACACACCTGTTTATATGGGATATGTGCTCATTCCCCTATTATCTACATATATTTCATGCTTATTCCTCACCTATAAAGCACAGGGAATATAATATACACCTGTTTATATGGGATATGTGTTCATTCCTCTATTATCTATATATATATCATGTTCATTCCCCACCTATAAAGCACAGGGAATATATACTCCTGTTTATATGGGATATGTGCTCATTCCCCTATTATCTACATATATTACATGTTCATTCCCCACCTATAAAGCACAGGGAATATGATATACACCTGTTTATATGGGATATGTGCTCATTCCCCTATTATCTACATATATATTTCATGTTCATTCCCCACCTATAAAGCACAGAGAATATAATATACAACTGTTTATATGGGATATGTGCTCTTTCTCCTATTATATACATATATTTCATGTTCATTCCTCACCTATAAAGCACAGGGAATATAATATACACCTGTTTATATGGGATATGTGCTCATTCCTCTATTATCTACATATATATCATGTTCATTCCTCACCTATAAAGCTCAGGGAATATAATATACACCTGTTTATATGGGATATGTGTTCATTCCTCTATTATCTACATATATTTCATGCTCATTCCCCACCTATAAAGCACAGGGAATATAATATACACCTGTTTATATGGGATATGTGCTCATTCCTCTATTATCTACATATATTCCATGTTCATTCCCCACCTATAAAGCACAGGGAATATAATATACACCTGTTTATATGGGATATGTGTTCATTCCTCTATTATCTACATATATTTCATGTTCATTCCCCACCTATAAAGCTCAGGGAATATAATATTCACCTGTTTATATGGGATATGTGTTCATTCCTCTATTATCTACATATATATCATGTTCATTCCTCACCTATAAAGCTCAGGGAATATAATATACACCTGTTTATATGGGATATGTGTTCATTCCTCTATTATCTACATATATTCCATGTTCATTCCCCACCTATAAAGCACAGGGAATATAATATACACCTGTTTATATGGGATATGTGTTCATTCCTCTATTATCTACATATATATCATGTTCATTCCTCACCTATAAAGCTCAGGGAATATAATATACACCTGTTTATATGGGATATGTGTTCATTCCTCTATTATCTACATATATTCCATGTTCATTCCCCACCTATAAAGCACAGGGAATATAATATACACCTGTTTATATGGGATATGTGTTCATTCCTCTATTATCTACATATATATCATGTTCATTCCTCACCTATAAAGCTCAGGGAATATAATATACACCTGTTTATATGGGATATGTGTTCATTCCTCTATTATCTACATATATTCCATGTTCATTCCCCACCTATAAAGCACAGGGAATATAATATACACCTGTTTATATGGGATATGTGCTCATTCCTCTATTATCTACATATATTCCATGTTCATTCCCCACCTATAAAGCACAGGGAATATAATATACACCTGTTTATATGGGATATGTGTTCATTCCTCTATTATCTACATATATTCCATGTTCATTCCCCACCTATAAAGCACAGGGAATATAATATACACCTGTTTATATGGGATATGTGTTCATTCCTCTATTATCTACATATATATCATGTTCATTCCTCACCTATAAAGCTCAGGGAATATAATATACACCTGTTTATATGGGATATGTGTTCATTCCTCTATTATCTACATATATTCCATGTTCATTCCCCACCTATAAAGCACAGGGAATATAATATACACCTGTTTATATGGGATATGTGCTCATTCCTCTATTATCTACATATATTCCATGTTCATTCCCCACCTATAAAGCACAGGGAATATAATATACACCTGTTTATATGGGATATGTGTTCATTCCTCTATTATCTACATATATTTCATGTTCATTCCTCACCTATAAAGCTCAAGGAATATAATATACCCCTGTTTATATGGGATATGAGTTCATTCCTCTATTATCTACATATATTTCATGTTCATTCCCCACCGATAAAGCACGGGGAATATAATATACACCTGTTTATATGGGATATGTGTTCATTCCTCTATTATCTACATATATTTCATGTTCATTCCTCACCTATAAAGCACAGCGAATATAGTATACACCTGTATATATGGGATATGTGCTCATTCCTCTATTATCTACATATATTCCATGCTCATTCCCCACCTATAAAGCACAGGGAATATAATACACACCTGTTTATATGGGATATGTGCTCATTCCCCTATTATCTACATATATTTCATGCTTATTCCTCACCTATAAAGCACAGGGAATATAATATACACCTGTTTATATGGGATATGTGTTCATTCCTCTATTATCTATATATATATCATGTTCATTCCCCACCTATAAAGCACAGGGAATATATACTCCTGTTTATATGGGATATGTGCTCATTCCCCTATTATCTACATATATTACATGTTCATTCCCCACCTATAAAGCACAGGGAATATGATATACACCTGTTTATATGGGATATGTGCTCATTCCCCTATTATCTACATATATATTTCATGTTCATTCCCCACCTATAAAGCACAGAGAATATAATATACAACTGTTTATATGGGATATGTGCTCTTTCTCCTATTATATACATATATTTCATGTTCATTCCTCACCTATAAAGCACAGGGAATATAATATACACCTGTTTATATGGGATATGTGCTCATTCCTCTATTATCTACATATATATCATGTTCATTCCTCACCTATAAAGCTCAGGGAATATAATATACACCTGTTTATATGGGATATGTGTTCATTCCTCTATTATCTACATATATTTCATGCTCATTCCCCACCTATAAAGCACAGGGAATATAATATACACCTGTTTATATGGGATATGTGCTCATTCCTCTATTATCTACATATATTCCATGTTCATTCCCCACCTATAAAGCACAGGGAATATAATATACACCTGTTTATATGGGATATGTGTTCATTCCTCTATTATCTACATATATTTCATGTTCATTCCCCACCTATAAAGCTCAGGGAATATAATATACACCTGTTTATATGGGATATGTGTTCATTCCTCTATTATCTACATATATATCATGTTCATTCCTCACCTATAAAGCTCAGGGAATATAATATACACCTGTTTATATGGGATATGTGTTCATTCCTCTATTATCTACATATATTCCATGTTCATTCCCCACCTATAAAGCACAGGGAATATAATATACACCTGTTTATATGGGATATGTGTTCATTCCTCTATTATCTACATATATATCATGTTCATTCCTCACCTATAAAGCTCAGGGAATATAATATACACCTATTTATATGGGATATGTGTTCATTCCTCTATTATCTACATATATTCCATGTTCATTCCCCACCTATAAAGCACAGGGAATATAATATACACCTGTTTATATGGGATATGTGTTCATTCCTCTATTATCTACATATATATCATGTTCATTCCTCACCTATAAAGCTCAGGGAATATAATATACACCTGTTTATATGGGATATGTGTTCATTCCTCTATTATCTACATATATTCCATGTTCATTCCCCACCTATAAAGCACAGGGAATATAATATACACCTGTTTATATGGGATATGTGCTCATTCCTCTATTATCTACATATATTCCATGTTCATTCCCCACCTATAAAGCACAGGGAATATAATATACACCTGTTTATATGGGATATTTGTTCATTCCTCTATTATCTACATATATTCCATGTTCATTCCCCACCTATAAAGCACAGGGAATATAATATACACCTGTTTATAAGGGATATGTGTTCATTCCTCTATTATCTACATATATATCATGTTCATTCCTCACCTATAAAGCTCAGGGAATATAATATACACCTGTTTATATGGGATATGTGTTCATTCCTCTATTATCTACATATATTCCATGTTCATTCCCCACCTATAAAGCACAGGGAATATAATATACACCTGTTTATATGGGATATGTGCTCATTCCTCTATTATCTACATATATTCCATGTTCATTCCCCACCTATAAAGCACAGGGAATATAATATACACCTGTTTATATGGGATATGTGTTCATTCCTCTATTATCTACATATATTTCATGTTCATTCCTCACCTATAAAGCTCAAGGAATATAATATACACCTGTTTATATGGGATATGTGTTCATTCCTCTATTATCTACATATATTTCATGCTCATTCCCCACCTATAAAGCACAGGAAATATAATATACACCTGTATATATGGGATATGTGTTCATTCTCCTATTATCTACATATATTTCATGCTCATTCCTCACCTATAAAGCACAGGGAATATAATATACCCCTGTTTATATGGGATATGAGTTCATTCCTCTATTATCTACATATATTTCATGTTCATTCCCCACCGATAAAGCACGGGGAATATAATATACACCTGTTTATATGGGATATGTGTTCATTCCTCTATTATCTACATATATTTCATGTTCATTCCTCACCTATAAAGCACAGGGAATATAGTATACACCTGTATATATGGGATATGTGCTCATTCCTCTATTATCTACATATATTTCATGTTCATTCCTCACCTATAAAGCACAGGGAATATAAAATACACCTGTTTATATGGGATATGTGTTCATTCCCCTATTATCTAAATATATATTCCATGCTTATTCCCCACCTATAAAGCACAGGGAATATAATATACACCTGTTTATATGGGATATGTGTTCATTCCTCTATTATCTACATATATTCCATGTTCATTCCTCATCTATAAAGCACAGGGAATATAATATACTCCTGTTTATATGGGATATGTGCTCATTCCCCTATTATCTACATATATTACATGTTCATTCCCCACCTATAAAGCACAGGGAATATAATATACACCTGTTTATATGGGATATGTGTTCATTCCCCTATTATCTAAATATATATTCCATGCTTATTCCTCACCTATAAAGCACAGGGAATATAATATACACCTGTTTATATGGGATATGTGTTCATTCCTCTATTATCTACATATATTTCATATTCATTACTCACCTATAAAGCACAGGGAATATAATATTCACCTGTTTATATGGGATGTGCTCATTCCTCTATTATCTACATATATTTCATGTTCATTCCCCACCTATAAAGCACAGGGAATATAATATACACCTGTTTATATGGGATATGTGCTCATTCCTCTATTATCTACATATATTTCATGTTCATTCTTCACCTATAAAGCTCAGGAAATATAATATACCCCTGTTTATATGGGATATGTGTTCATTCCCCTATTATCTACATATATTCCATGTTCATTCCCAACCTATAAAGCACAGAGAATATAATATACACCTGTTTATATGGGATATGTGCTCATTCCCCTATTATCTACATATATTTCATGTTCATTCCCCACCTATAAAGCACAGGGAATATAATATACACCTGTTTATATGGGATATGTGCTCATTCCTCTATTATCTACATATATTTCATGTTCATTCCTCACCTATAAAGCACAGAGAATATAATATACACCTGTTTATATGGGATATGTGCTCATTCCTCTATTATCTACATATATTTCATGTTCATTCCTCACCTATAAAGCACAGGGAATATAATATACACCTGTTTATATGGGATATGTGCTCATTCCCCTATTATCTACATATATTTCATGGTCATTCCCCACCTGTAAAGCACAGGGAATATAATGTACAACTGTATATATGGGATATGTGTTCATTCCTCTATCTACATATATTTCATGCTAATTCCCCACCTATAAAGCACAGGGAATATAATATACACCTGTTTATATGGGATATGTGTTCATTCCTCTATTATCTACATATATTCCATGCTCATTCCCCACCTATAAAGCACAGAGAATATAATATTCACCTGTTTATATGGGATATGTGCTCATTCCTCTATTATCTACATATATTTCATGTTCATTCCCCACCTATAAAGCACAGGGAATATAATATACACCTGTATATATGGGATATGTGCTCATTCCTCTATTATCTACATATATTTCATGTTCATTCCTCACCTATAAAGCACAGGGAATATAATATACACCTGTATATATGGAATATGTGTTCATTCTCCTATTCTCTACATATATTCCATGTTCATTCCCCACCTATAAAGCACAGGGAATATAATATATACCTGTTTACATGGGATATGTGCTCATTCCTCTATTATCTACATATATTTCATGTTCATTCCCCACCTATAAAGCACAGGGAATATAATATACACCTGTTTATATGGGATATGTGTTCATTCCTCTATTATCTACATATATTCCATGCTCATTCCCCACCTATAAAGCACAGGGAATATAATATACACCTGTTTATATGGGATATGTGCTCATTCCCCTATTATCTACATATATTTCATGGTCATTCCCCACCTATAAAGCACAGGGAATATAATGTACAACTGTATATATGGGATATGTGTTCATTCCTCTATCTACATATATTTCATGCTAATTCCCCACCTATAAAGCACAGGGAATATAATATACACCTGTTTATATGGGATATGTGTTCATTCCTCTATTATCTACATATATTCCATGCTCATTCCCCACCTATAAAGCACAGAGAATATAATATACACCTGTTTATATGGGATATGTGCTCATTCCTCTATTATCTACATATATTTCATGTTCATTCCCCACCTATAAAGCACAGGGAATATAATATACACCTGTTTATATGGGATATGTGCTCATTCCTCTATTATCTACATATATTTCATGTTCATTCCTCACCTATAAAGCACAGGGAATATAATATACACCTGTATATATGGAATATGTGTTCATTCTCCTATTCTCTACATATATTCCATGTTCATTCCCCACCTATAAAGCACAGGGAATATAATATATACCTGTTTATATGGGATATGTGCTCATTCCTCTATTATCTACATATATTTCATGTTCATTCCCCACCTATAAAGCACAGGGAATATAATATACACCTGTTTATATGGGATATGTGTTCATTCCTCTATTATCTACATATATTCCATGCTCATTCCCCACCTATAAAGCACAGAGAATATAATATACACCTGTTTGTATGGGATATGTGCTCATTCCTCTATTATCTACATATATTTCATGTTCATTCCCCACCTATAAAGCTCAGGGAATATAATATACACCTGTTTATATGGGATATGTGTTCATTCCCCTATTATCTACATATATTTCATGTTCATTCCCCACCTATAAAGCACAGGGAATATAATATACACCTGTTTATATGGGATATGTGTTCATTCCTCTATTATCTACATATATTTCATGTTCATTCCCCACCTATAAAGCACAGGGAATATAATATAAACCTGTATATATGGGATATGTGTTCATTCCTCTATTATCTAGATATATTACATGTTCATTCCCCACCTATAAAGCATAGGGAATATAATATACACCTGTATATATGGGATATGTGTTCATTCTCCTATTATCTACATATATTTCATGCTCATTCCTCACCTATAAAGCACAGGGAATATAATATACCCCTGTTTATATGGGATATGTGTTAATTCCTCTATTATCTACATAAATTTCATGCTCATTCCTCACCTATAAAGCACAGGGAATATAATATACACCTGTTTATAAGGGATATGTGTTCATTCCTCTATTATCTACATATATTCCATGTTCATTCCTCACCTATAAAGCACAGGGAATATAATATACCCCTGTTTATATGGGATATGTGTTCATTCCTCTATTATCTACATATATTTCATGCTCATTCCCCACCTATAAAGCACAGGGAATATAATATACCCCTGTTTATATGGGATATGTGTTCATTCCTCTATTATCTACATATATTACATGTTCATTCCCCACCTATAAAGCACAGGGAATATAATATACACCTGTTTATATAGGGGATGTGCTCATTCCCCTATTATCTACATATATTCCATGTTCATTCCCCACTTATAAAGCTCAGGGAATCTAATATACACCTGTATATATGGGATATGTGTTCATTCTCCTATTATCTACATATATTTCATGCTCATTCCTCACTTATAAAGCACAGGGAATATAATATACCCCTGTTTATATGGGATATGTGTTCATTCCTCTATTATCTACATATATTTCATACTCATTCCTCACCTATAAAGCACAGGGAATATAATATACCCCTGTTTATATGGGATATGTGTTCATTCCTCTGTTATCTACATATATTCCATGCTCATTCCCCACCTATAAAGAACAGGGAATATAATATACACCTGTTTATATGGGATATGTGTTCATTCCCCTATTATCTACATATATTTCATGCTCATTCCTCACCTATAAAGCACAGGGAATATAATATACACATGTTTATATGGGATATGTGCTCATTCCTCTATTATCTACATATATTACATGTTCATTCCCCACCTATAAAGCTCAGGGAATATAATATACACCTGTTTATATGGGATATGTGTTCATTCCCCTATTATCTACATATATATTCCATGTTCATTCCTCACCTATAAAGCACAGGGAATATAATATACACTTGTTTATATAGGGTATGTGCTCATTCCTCTATTATCTACATATATTACATGTTCATTCCCCACCTATAAAGCACAGGGAATATAATATACACCTGTTTATATGGGATATGTGCTCATTCCCCTATTATCTACATATATTTCATGTTCATTCCCCACCTATAAAGCACAGGGAATATAATATACACCTGTTTATATGGGATATGTGCTCATTCCCCTATTATCTACATATATTTCATGTTCATTCCCCACCTATAAAGCACAGGGAATATAATATACACCTGTTTATATGGGATATGTGCTCATTCCCCTATTATCTACATATATATTCCATGTTCATTCCTCACCTATAAAGCACAGGGAATATAATATACACTTGTTTATATAGGGTATGTGCTCATACCTCTATTATCTACATATATTACATGTTCATTCCCCACCTATAAAGCACAGGGAATATAATATACACCTGTTTATATGGGATATGTGTTCATTCCTCTATTATATACATATATTTCATGTTCATTCCTCACCTATAAAGCACAGGGAATATAATATACACCTGTTTATATGGGATATGTGCTCATTCCTATGTTATCTACATATATTCCATATTCATTCCCCACCTATAAAGCACAGGGAATATAATATACACTTGTTTATATATGGTATGTGCTCATTCCTCTGTTATCTACATATATTCCATGTTCATTCCCCACCTATAAAGCACAGGGAATATAATATACACCTGTTTATATGGGATATGTGTTCATTCCTCTATTATCTACATATATATCATGTTCATTCCTCACCTATAAAGCACAGGGAATATAATATACACCTGTTTATATGGGATATGTGTTCATTCCTCTATTATCTACATATATTTCATACTCATTCCTCACCTATAAAGCACAGGGAATATAATATACCCCTGTTTATATGGGATATGTGTTCATTCCTCTATTATCTACATATATTCCATGCTCATTCCCCACCTATAAAGAACAGGGAATATAATATACACCTGTTTATATGGGATATGTGTTCATTCCCCTATTATCTACATATATTTCATGCTCATTCCTCACCTATAAAGCACAGGGAATATAATATACACCTGTTTATATGGGATATGTGCTCATTCCTCTATTATCTACATATATTACATGTTCATTCCCCACCTATAAAGCTCAGGGAATATAATATACACCTGTTTATATGGGATATGTGTTCATTCCCCTATTATCTACATATATATTCCATGTTCATTCCTCACCTATAAAGCACAGGGAATATAATATACACTTGTTTATATAGGGTATGTGCTCATTCCTCTATTATCTACATATATTACATGTTCATTCCCCACCTATAAAGCACAGGGAATATAATATACACCTGTTTATATGGGATATGTGCTCATTCCCCTATTATCTACATATATTTCATGATCATTCCCCACCTATAAAGCACAGGGAATATAATATACACCTGTTTATATGGGATATGTGCTCATTCCCCTATTATCTACATATATTTCATGTTCATTCCCCACCTATAAAGCACAGGGAATATAATATACACCTGTTTATATGGGATATGTGCTCATTCCCCTATTATCTACATATATATTCCATGTTCATTCCTCACCTATAAAGCACAGGGAATATAATATACACTTGTTTATATAGGGTATGTGCTCATTCCTCTATTATCTACATATATTACATGTTCATTCCCCACCTATAAAGCACAGGGAATATAATATACACCTGTTTATATGGGATAAGTGTTCATTCCTCTATTATCTACATATATTTCATGTTCATTCCTCACCTATAAAGCACAGGGAATATAATATACACCTGTTTATATGGGATATGTGCTCATTCCTCTGTTATCTACATATATTCCATGTTCATTCCCCACCTATAAAGCACAGGGAATATAATATACACCTGTTTATACGGGATATGTGTTCATTCCTCTATTATCTACATATATATCATGTTCATTCCTCACCTATAAAGTTCAGGGAATATAATATACACCTGTTTATAAGGGATATGTGTTCATTCCTCTATTATCTACATATATTTCATGTTCATTCCTCACCTATAAAGCACAGGGAATATAATATACTCCTGTTTATATGGGATATGTGCTCATTCCTCTATTATCTACATATATTTCATGTTCATTCCCCACCTATAAAGCACAGGGAATATAATATACACCTGTTTATATAGGGTATGTGCTCATTCCTCTATTATCTACATATATTTCATATTCATTCCCAACCTATAAAGCTCCGGGAATATAATATACACCTGTTCATATGGGATAGGTGCTCATTCCTCTATTATCTACATATATTTCATACTCATTCCCCACCTATAAAGCACAGGGAATATAATATACACCTGTTTATATGGGATATGTGTTCATTCC
The DNA here is from genome assembly GCF_039654945.1 of Dendrobates tinctorius. Lineage (NCBI taxonomy): Eukaryota > Metazoa > Chordata > Amphibia > Anura > Dendrobatidae > Dendrobates > Dendrobates tinctorius. Next base: position 611,848 of record NW_027361997.1, on the reverse strand, counting down.
TCTATTATCTACATATATTCCATGTTCATTCCTCACCTATAAAGCACAGGGAATATAATATACACCTGGATATATGGGATATGTGCTCATTCCTCTATTATCTACATATATTTCATGCTCATTCCTCACCTATAAAGCTCAGGGAATATAATATACACCTGTTTATATGGGATATGTGTTCATTCCTCTATTATCTACATATATTCCATGTTCATTCCTCACCTATAAAGCACAGGGAATATAATATACACCTGGATATATGGGATATGTGCTCATTCCTCTATTATCTACATATATTTCATGCTCATTCCCCACCTATAAAGCTCAGGGAATGTAATATACACCTGTTTATATGGGATATGTGTTCATTACTCTATTATCTACATATATTTCATGCTCATTCCCCACCTATAAAGCACAGGGAATATAATATACACCTGTATATATGGGATATGTGTTCATTCCCCTATTATCTACATATATATTCCATGCTCATTCCTCACCTATAAAGCACAGGGAATATAATATACACCTGTTTATATGGGATATGTGTTCATTCCTCTATTATCTACATATATTTCATATTCATTCCCCACCTATAAAGCTCAGGGAATATAATATACACCTGTATATATGGGATATGTGTTCATTCCCCTATTATCTACATATATTTGATGTTCATTCCCCACCTATAAAGCACAGGGAATATAATATACACCTGTTTATATGGGATAGGTGCTCATTCCTCTATTATCTACATATATTTCATGCTCATTCCCCACCTATAAAGCTGCGGGAATATAATATACACCTGTTTATATGGGATAGGTGCTCATTCCTCTATTATCTACATATATTTCATGCTCATTTCCCACCTATAAAGCTCAGGGAATATAATATACACCTGTTTATATGGGATATGTGTGCATTCCTCTATTATCTACATATCTATTCCATGCTCATTCCCCACCTATAAAGCACAGGGAATATAATATACACCTGTTTATATGGGATATGTGCTCATTCCTCTATTATCTACATGTATTACATGTTCATTCCCCACCTATAAAGCACAGGGAATATAATATACACCTGTTTATATGGGATATGTGTTCATTCCTCTATTATCTACATATATTCCATGTTCATTCCTCACCTATAAAGCACAGGGAATATAATATACACCTGTATATATGGGATATGTGCTCATTCCTCTATTATCTACATATATTTCATGCTCATTCCTCACCTATAAAGCTCAGGGAATATAATATACACCTGTTTATATGGGATATGTGTTCATTCCTCTATTATCTACATATATTCCATGTTCATTCCTCACCTATAAAGCACAGGGAATATAATATACACCTGTATATTTGGGATATGTGCTCATTCCTCTATTATCTACATATATTTCATGCTCATTCCCCACCTATAAAGCTCAGGGAATATAATATACACCTGTTTATATGGGATATGTGTTCATTACTCTATTATCTACATATATTTCATGCTCATTCCCCACCTATAAAGCACAGGGAATATAATATACACCTGTATATATGGGATATGTGTTCATTCCCCTATTATCTACATATATTTGATGTTCATTCCCCACCTATAAAGCACAGGGAATATAATATAAACCTGTTTATATGGGATAGGTGCTCATTCCTCTATTATCTACATATATTTCATGCTCATTCCCCACCTATAAAGCTGCGGGAATATAATATACACCTGTTTATATGGGATATGTGTTCATTCCCCTATTATCTACATATATATTCCATGCTCATTCCTCACCTATAAAGCACAGGGAATATAATATACACCTGTTTATATGGGATATGTGTTCATTCCTCTATTATCTACATATATTTCATATTCATTCCCCACCTATAAAGCTCAGGGAATATAATATACACCTGTATATATGGGATATGTGTTCATTCCCCTATTATCTACATATATTTGATGTTCATTCCACACCTATAAAGCACAGGGAATATAATATACACCTGTTTATATGGGATAGGTGCTCATTCCTCTATTATCTACATATATTTCATGCTCATTCCCCACCTATAAAGCTGCGGGAATATAATATACACCTGTTTATATGGGATAGGTGCTCATTCCTCTATTATCTACATATATTTCATGCTCATTTCCCACCTATAAAGCTCAGGGAATATAATATACACCTGTTTATATGGGATATGTGTGCATTCCTCTATTATCTACATATCTATTCCATGCTCATTCCCCACCTATAAAGCACAGGGAATATAATATACACCTGTTTATATGGGATATGTGCTCATTCCTCTATTATCTACATGTATTACATGTTCATTCCCCACCTATAAAGCACAGGGAATATAATATACACCTGTTTATATGGGATATGTGCTCATTCCTCCATTATCTACATATATTTCATGCTCATTCCTCACCTATAAAGCTCAGGGAATATAATATACACCTGTTTATATGGGATATGTGTTCATTCCTCTATTATCTACATATATTCCATGTTCATTCCTCACCTATAAAGCACAGGGAATATAATATACACCTGTATATATGGGATATGTGCTCATTCCTCTATTATCTACATATATTTCATGCTCATTCCCCTCCTATAAAGCTCAGGGAATATAATATACACCTGTTTATATGGGATATGTGTTCATTACTCTATTATCTACATATATTTCATGCTCATTCCCCACCTATAAAGCACAGGGAATATAATATACACCTGTATATATGGGATATGTGTTCATTCCCCTATTATCTACATATATTTGATGTTCATTCCCCACCTATAAAGCACAGGGAATATAATATAAACCTGTTTATATGGGATAGGTGCTCATTCCTCTATTATCTACATATATTTCATGCTCATTCCCCACCTATAAAGCTGCGGGAATATAATATACACCTGTTTATATGGGATAGGTGCTCATTCCTCTATTATCTACATATATTTCATGCTCATTCCCCACCTATAAAGCTCAGGGAATATAATATACACCTGTTTATATGGGATATGTGTGCATTCCTCTATTATCTACATATATATTCCATGCTCATTCCCCACCTATAAAGCACAGGGAATATAATATACACCTGTTTATATGGGATATGTGCTCATTCCTCTATTATCTACATGTATTACATGTTCATTCCCCACCTATAAAGCACAGGGAATATAATATACACCTGTTTATATGGGATATGTGTTCATTCCTCTATTATCTACATATATTTCATGTTCATTCCTCACCTATAAAGCACAGGGAATATAATATACACTTGTTTATATAGGGTATGTGCTCATTCCTCTATTATCTACATATATTACATGTTGATTCCCCACCTATAAAGCACAGGGAATATAATATACACCTGTTTATATGGGATATGTGCTCATTCCTCTGTTATCTACATATATTCCATGTTCATTCCCCACCTATAAGGCACAGGGAATATAATATACACCTGTTTATATGGGATCTGTGTTCATTCTCCTATTATCTACATATATTTCATGTTCATTCCTCACCTATAAAGCAAAGGGAATATAATATACAACTGTTTATATGGGATATGTGTTCATTCCTCTATTATCTAGATATATTACATGTTCATTCCCCACCTATAAAGCTCAGGGAATATAATATACACCTGTTTATATGGGATATGTGCTCATTCCCCTATTATCTACATATATTTCATGTTCATTCCCACCTATAAAGCACAGGGAATATAATATACACCTGTTTATATGGGATATGTGCTCATTTCCCTATTATCTACATATATTTCATGTTCATTCCCCACCTATAAAGCTCAGGGAATATAATATACACCTGTATATATGGGATATGTGTTCATTCCTCTATTATCTACATATATTTCATGTTCATTCCCCACCTATAAAGCACAGGGAATATAATATACACCTGTTTATATGGGATATGTGCTCATTCCCCTATTATCTACATATATTTCATGTTCATTCCACACCTATAAAGCACAGGGAATATAATATACACCTGTTTATATGGGATATGTATTCATTCCCCTATTATCTACATATATTTCATATTCATTCTACACCTATAAAGCTCAGGGAATATAATATACACCTGTTTATATGGGATATGTATTCATTCCCCTATTATCTACATATATTTCATATTCATTCTACACCTATAAAGCTCAAGGAATATAATATACACCTGTTTATATGGGATGTGCTCATTCCCCTATTATCTACATATATTTCATGTTCATTCCTCACCTATAAAGCACAGGGAATATAATATACACCTGTTTATATGGGATGTGCTCCTTCCTCTATTATCTACATATATTACATGTTCATTCCCCACCTATAAAGCTCAGGGAATATAATATACACCTGTTTATATGGGATATGTGTTCATTCCCCTATTATCTACATATATATTCCATGCTCATTCCCCACCTATAAAGCTCAGGGAATATAATATACACCTGTTCATATGGGATAGGTGCTCATTCCTCTATTATCTACATGTATTTCATGCTCATTCCCCACCTATAAAGCTCAGGGAATATAATATACACCTGTTTATATGGGATATGTGCTCATTCCTCTATTATCTACATATATTTCATGTTCATTCCCCACCTATGAAGCTCAGGGAATATAATATACACCTGTATATATGGGATATGTGTTCATTCCCCTATTATCTACATATATTTCATGTTCATTCACCACCTATAAAGCACAGGGAATATAATATACACCTGTTTAAATGGGATAGGTGCTCATTCCTCTATTATCTACATATAATCATGCTCATTCCCCACCTATAAAGCTGCGGGAATATAATATACACCTGTTTATATGGGATAGGAGCTCATTCCTCTATTATCTACATATATTTCATGCTCATTCCCCACCTATAAAGCTCAGGGAATATAATATACACCTGTTTATATGGGATATGTGTTCATTCCTCTATTATCTACATATATATTCCATGCTCATTCCCCACCTATAAAGCACAGGGAATATAATATACACCTGTTTATATGGGATATGTGTTCATTCCTCTATTATCTACATATATTTCATGTTCATTCCTCACCTATAAAGCACAGGGAATATAATATACACTTGTTTATATAGGGTATGTGCTCATTCCTCTATTATCTACATATATTACATGTTCATTCCCCACCTATAAAGCACAGGGAATATAATATACACCTGTTTATATGGGATATGTGCTCATTCCTCTGTTATCTACATATATTCCATGTTCATTCCCCACCTATAAAGCACAGGGAATATAATATACACCTGTTTATATGGGATCTGTGTTCATTCTCCTATTATCTACATATATTTCATGTTCATTCCTCACCTATAAAGCACAGGGAATATAACATACAACTGTTTATATGGGATATGTGTTCATTCCTCTATTATCTAGATATATTACATGTTCATTCCCCACCTATAAAGCTCAGGGAATATAATATACACCTGTTTATATGGGATATGTGCTCATTCCCCTATTATCTACATATATTTCATGTTCAGTCCTCACCTATAAAGCACAGGGAATATAATATACACCTGTTTATATGGGATATGTGCTCATTCCCCTATTATCTACATATATTTCATGTTCATTCCCCACCTATAAAGCACAGGGAATATAATATACACCTGTTTATATGGGATATGTGCTCATTCCCCTATTATCTACATATATTTCATGTTCATTCCCCACCTATAAAGCACAGGGAATATAATATACACCTGTTTATATGGGATATGTATTCATTCCCCTATTATCTACATATATTTCATATTCATTCTACACCTATAAAGCTCAAGGAATATAATATACACCTGTTTATATGGGATGTGCTCATTCTCCTATTATCTAAATATATTTCATGTTCATTCCCCACCTATAAAGCACAGGGAATATAATATACACCTGTTTATATGGGATATGTGTTCATTCCCCTATTATCTACATATATATTGCATGCTCATTCCCCTCCTATAAAGCACAGGGAATATAATATACAACTGTTTTTATGGGATATGTGCTCATTCCTCTATTATCTACTTATATTACATGTTCATTCCCCACCTATAAAGCACAGGGAATATAATATACACCTGTTTATAGGGGATATGTGTTCATTCCTCTATTATCTACATATATTCCATGTTCATTCCTCACCTATAAAGCACAGGGAATATAATATACACCTGTAGATATGGGATATGTGCTCATTCCTCTATTATCTACATATATTTCATGCTCATTCCCCACCTATAAAGCTCAGGGAATATAATATACCCCTGTTTATATGGGATATGTGTTCATTCCTCTATTATCTACATATATTTCATGTTCATTCACCACCGATAAAACACAGGGAATATAATATACTCCTGTTTATATGGGATATGTGCTCATTCCCCTATTATCTACATATATTCCATGCTCATTCCCCACCTATAAAGCACAGGGAATATAATACACACCTGTTTATATGGGATATGTGCTCATTCCCCTATTATCTACATATATTTCATGCTTATTCCTCACCTATAAAGCACAGGGAATATAATATACACCTGTTTATATGGGATATGTGTTCATTCCTCTATTATCTATATATATATCATGTTCATTCCCCACCTATAAAGCACAGGGAATATATACTCCTGTTTATATGGGATATGTGCTCATTCCCCTATTATCTACATATATTAAATGTTCATTCCCCACCTATAAAGCACAGGGAATATGATATACACCTGTTTATATGGGATATGTGCTCATTCCCCTATTATCTACATATATATTTCATGTTCATTCCCCACCTATAAAACACAGAGAATATAATATACAACTGTTTATATGGGATATGTGCTCTTTCTCCTATTATATACATATATTTCATGTTCATTCCTCACCTATAAAGCACAGGGAATATAATATACACCTGTTTATATGGGATATGTGCTCATTCCTCTAATATCTACATATATTCCATGTTCATTCCCCACCTATAAAGCACAGGGAATATAATATACACCTGTTTATATGGGATATGTGTTCATTCCTCTATTATCTACATATATATCATGTTCACTCCTCACCTATAAAGCTCAGGGAATATAATATACACCTGTTTATATGGGATATGTGTTCATTACTCTATTATCTACATATATTTCATGCTCATTCCCCACCTATAAAGCACAGGAAATATAATATACACCTGTATATATGGGATATGTGTTCATTCTCCTATTATCTACATATATTTCATGCTCATTCCTCACCTATAAAGTACAGGGAATATAATATACCCCTGTTTATATGGGATATGAGTTCATTCCTCTATTATCTACATATATTACATGTTCATTCCCCACCTATAAAGCACAGGGAATATAATATACACCTGTTTATATGGGATATGTGTTCATTCCTCTATTATCTACATATATTTCATGTTCATTCCTCACCTATAAAGCACAGGGAATATAATATACACCTGTATATATGGGATATGTGCTCATTCCTCTATTATCTACATATATTTCATGCTCATTCCCCACCTATAAAGCACAGGAAATATAAAATACACCTGTATATATGGGATATATGTTCATTCTCCTATTATCTACATATATTTCATGCTCATTCCTCACCTATAAAGCACAGGGAATATAATATACCCCTGTTTATATGGGATATGAGTTCATTCCTCTATTATCTACATATATTACATGTTCATTCCCCACCTATAAAGCACAGGGAATATAATATACACCTGTTTATATGGGATGTGTTCATTCCTCTATTATCTACATATATTTCATGTTCATTCCTCACCTATAAAGCACAGGGAATATAATATACACCTGTATATATGGGATATGTGCTCATTCCCCTATTATCTACATATATTTCATGTTCAATCCCCACCGATAAAGCACAGGGAATATAATATACACCTGTTTATATGGGATATGTGTTCATTCCTCTATTATCTACATATATTTCATGTTCATTCCTCACCTATAAAGCACAGGGAATATAATATACACCTGTTTATATGGGATATGTGTTCATTCCCCTATTATCTAAATATATATTCCATGCTTATTCCCCACCTATAAAGCACAGGGAATATAATATACACCTGTTTATATGGGATATGTGTTCATTCCTCTATTATCTACATATATTCCATGTTCATTCCTCACCTATAAAGCACAGGGAATATAATATACTCCTGTTTATATGGGATATGTGCTCATTCCCCTATTATCTACATATATTACATGTTCATTCCCCACCTATAAAGCACAGGGAATATAATATACACCTGTTTATATGGGATATGTGTTCATTCCTCTATTATCTACATATATTTCATGTTCATTCCTCACCTATAAAGCACAGGGAATATAATATACACCTGTTTATATGGGATATGTGTTCATTCCCCTATTATCTAAATATATATTCCATGCTTATTCCCCACCTATAAAGCACAGGGAATATAATATACACCTGTTTATATGGGATATGTGTTCATTCCTCTATTATCTACATATATTTCACATTCATTCCTCACCTATAAAGCACAGGGAATATAATATACACCTGTTTATATGGGATGTGCTCATTCCTCTATTATCTAGATATATTTCATGTTCATTCCCCACCTATAAAGCACAGGGAATATAATATACACCTGTTTATATGGGATATGTGCTCATTCCTCTATTATCTACATATATTTCATGTTCATTCTTTACCTATAAAGCTCAGGAAATATAATATACCCCTGTTTATATGGGATATGTGTTCATTCCCCTATTATCTACATATATTCCATGTTCATTCCCCACCTATAAAGCACAGAGAATATAATATACACCTGTTTATATGGGATATGTGCTCATTCCCCTATTATCTACATATATTTCATGTTCATTCCCCACCTATAAAGCACAGGGAATATAATATACACCTGTTTATATGGGATATGTGCTCATTCCTCTATTATCTACATATATTTCATGTTCATTCCTCACCTATAAAGCACAGGGAATATAATATACACCTGTTTATATGGGATATGTGTTCATTCCCCTATTATCTAAATATATATTCCATGCTTATTCCCCACCTATAAAGCACAGGGAATATAATATACACCTGTTTATATGGGATATGTGTTCATTCCTCTATTATCTACATATATTTCACATTCATTCCTCACCTATAAAGCACAGGGAATATAATATACACCTGTTTATATGGGATGTGCTCATTCCTCTATTATCTACATATATTTCATGTTCATTCCCCACCTATAAAGCACAGGGAATATAATATACACCTGTTTATATGGGATATGTGCTCATTCCTCTATTATCTACATATATTTCATGTTCATTCTTCACCTATAAAGCTCAGGAAATATAATATACCCCTGTTTATATGGGATATGTGTTCATTCCCCTATTATCTACATATATTCCATGTTCATTCCCCACCTATAAAGCACAGAGAATATAATATACACCTGTTTATATGGGATATGTGCTCATTCCCCTATTATCTACATATATTTCATGTTCATTCCCCACCTATAAAGCACAGGGAATATAATATACACCTGTTTATATGGGATATGTGCTCATTCCTCTATTATCTACATATATTTCATGTTCATTCCTCACCTATAAAGCACAGAGAATATAATATACACCTGTTTATATGGGATATGTGTTCATTCCTCTATTATCTACATATATTTCATGTTCATTCCTCACCTATAAAGCACAGGGAATATAATATACACCTGTTTATATGGGATATGTGCTCATTCCCCTATTATCTACATATATTTCATGGTCATTCACCACCTATAAAGCACAGGGAATATAATGTACAACTGTATATATAGGATATGTGTTCATTCCTCTATCTACATATATTTCATGCTAATTCCCCACCTATAAAGCACAGGGAATATAATATACACCTGTTTATATGGGATATGTGTTCATTCCTCTATTATCTACATATATTCCATGCTCATTCTCCACCTATAAAGCACAGAGAATATAATATACACCTGTTTATATGGGATATGTGCTCATTCCTCTATTATCTACATATATTTCATGTTCATTCCCCACCTATAAAGCACAGGGAATATAATATACACCTGTTTATATGGGATATGTGCTCATTCCTCTATTATCTACATATATTTCATGTTCATTCCTCACCTATAAAGCACAGGGAATATAATATACACCTGTATATATGGATTATGTGTTCATTCTCCTATTCTCTACATATATTCCATGTTCATTCCCCACCTATAAAGCACAGGGAATATAATATATACCTGTTTATATGGGATATGTGCTCATTCCTCTATTATCTACATATATTTCATGTTCATTCCCCACCTATAAAGCACAGGGAATATAATATACACCTGTTTATATGGGATATGTGTTCATTCCTCTATTATCTACATATATTCCATGCTCATTCCCCACCTATAAAGCACAGAGAATATAATATACACCTGTTTATATGGGATATGTGCTCATTCCTCTATTATCTACATATATTTCATGTTCATTCCTCACCTATAAAGCACAGGGAATATAATATACACCTGTTTATATGGGATATGTGCTCATTCCCCTATTATCTACATATATTTCATGGTCATTCCCCACCTATAAAGCACAGGGAATATAATGTACAACTGTATATATGGGATATGTGTTCATTCCTCTATCTACATATATTTCATGCTAATTCCCCACCTATAAAGCACAGGGAATATAATATATACCTGTTTATATGGGATATGTGTTCATTCCTCTATTATCTACATATATTCCATGCTCATTCCCCACCTATAAAGCACAGAGAATATAATATACACCTGTTTATATGGGATATGTGCTCATTCCTCTATTATCTACATATATTTCATGTTCATTCCCCACCTATAAAGCACAGGGAATATAATATACACCTGTTTATATGGGATATGTGCTCATTCCTCTATTATCTACATATATTTCATGTTCATTCCTCACCTATAAAGCACAGGGAATATAATATACACCTTTATATATGGAATATGTGTTCATTCTCCTATTCTCTACATATATTCCATGTTCATTCCCCACCTATAAAGCACAGGGAATATAATATATACCTGTTTATATGGGATATGTGCTCATTCCTCTATTATCTACATATATTTCATGTTCATTCCCCACCTATAAAGCACAGGGAATATAATATACACCTGTTTATATGGGATATGTGTTCATTCCTGTATTATCTACATATATTCCATGCTCATTCCCCACCTATAAAGCACAGAGAATATAATATACACCTGTTTGTATGGGATATGTGCTCATTCCTCTATTATCTACATATACAGTATTTCATGTTCATTCCCCACCTATAAAGCTCAGGGAATATAATATACACCTGTTTATATGGGATATGTGTTCATTCCCCTATTATCTACATATATTTCATGTTCATTCCCCACCTATAAAGCACAGGGAATATAATATACACCTGTTTATATAGGGTATGTGCTCATTCCCCTATTATCTACATATATTCCATGTTCATTCCCCACTTATAAAGCTCAGGGAATATAATATACACCTGTATATATGGGATATGTGTTCATTCTCCTATTATCTACATATATTTCATGCTCATTCCTCACCTATAAAGCACAGGGAATATAATATACCCCTGTTTATATGGGATATGTGTTCATTTCTCTATTATCTACATATATTTCATACTCATTCCTCACCTATAAAGCACAGGGAATATAATATACACTTGTTTATATAGGGTATGTGCTCATTCCTCTATTATCTACATATATTACATGTTCATTCCCCACCTATAAAGCACAGGGAATATAATATACACCTGTTTATATGGGATATGTGCTCATTCCCCTATTATCTACATATATTTCATGCTCATTCCTCACCTATAAAGCACAGGGAATATAATATACACCTGTTTATATGGGATATGTGCTCATTCCCCTATTATCTACATATATTTCATGTTCATTCCCCACCTATAAAGCACAGGGAATATAAGATACACCTGTTTATATGGGATATGTGCTCATTCCCCTATTATCTACATATATATTCCATGTTCATTCCTCACCTATAAAGCACAGGGAATATAATATACACTTGTTTATATAGGGTATGTGCTCATTCCTCTATTATCTACATATATTACATGTTCATTCCCCACCTATAAAGCACAGGGAATATAATATACACCTGTTTATATGGGATATGTGCTCATTCCTCTATTATCTACATATATTTCATGTTCATTCCTCACCTATAAAGCACAGGGAATATAATATACACCTGTTTATATGGGATATGTGCTCATTCCTCTGTTATCTACATATATTCCATGTTCATTCCCCACCTATAAAGCACAGGGAATATAATATACACTTGTTTATATAGGGTATGTGCTCATTCCTCTGTTATCTACATATATTCCATGTTCATTCCCCACCTATAAAGCACAGGGAATATAATATACACCTGTTTATATGGGATATGTGTTCATTCCTCTATTATCTACATATATATCATGTTCATTCCTCACCTATAAAGTTCAGGGAATATAATATACACCTGTTTATATGGGATATGTGTTCATTCCTCTATTATCTACATATATTTCATGTTCATTCCTCACCTATAAAGCACAGGGAATATAATATACACCTGTTTATATGGGATATGTGCTCATTCCTCTATTATCTACATATATTTCATGTTCATTCCCCACCTATAAAGCACAGGGAATATAATATACACCTGTTTATATAGGGTATGTGCTCATTCCTCTATTATCTACATATATTTCATATTCATTCCCAACCTATAAAGCTCCGGGAATATAATATACACCTGTTCATATGGGATAGGTGCTCATTCCTCTATTATCTACATATATTTCATGCTCATTCCCCACCTATAAAGCACAGGGAATATAATATACACCTGTTTATATGGGATATGTGTTCATTCCTCTATTATCTACATATATTCCATGTTCATTCCTCACCTATAAAGCACAGGGAATATAATATACACCTGTATATATGGGATATGTGCTCATTCCTCTATTATCTACATATATTTCATGCTCATTCCTCACCTATAAAGCTCAGGGAATATAATATACACCTGTTTATATGGGATATGTGTTCATTCCTCTATTATCTACATATATTCCATGTTCATTCCTCACCTATAAAGCACAGGGAATATAATATACACCTGTATATATGGGATATGTGCTCATTCCTCTATTATCTACATATATTTCATGCTCATTCCCCACCTATAAAGCTCAGGGAATATAATATACACCTGTTTATATGGGATATGTGCTCATTCCTCTATTATCTACATATATTTCATGCTCATTCCCCACCTATAAAGCACAGGGAATATAATATACACCTGTATATATGGGATATGTGTTCATTCCCCTATTATCTACATATATATTCCATGCTCATTCCTCACCTATAAAGCACAGGGAATATAATATACACCTGTTTATATGGGATATGTGTTCATTCCTCTATTATCTACATATATTTCATGTTCATTCCCCACCTATAAAGCTCAGGGAATATAATATGCACCTGTATATATGGGATATGTGTTCATTCCCCTATTATCTACATATATTTGATGTTCATTCCCCACCTATAAAGCACAGGGAATATAATATACACCTGTTTATATGGGATAGGTGCTCATTCCTCTATTATCTACATATATTTCATGCTCATTCCCCACCTATAAAGCTGCGGGAATATAATATACACCTGTTTATATGGGATAGGTGCTCATTCCTCTATTATCTACATATATTTCATGCTCATTCCCCACCTATAAAGCTCAGGGAATATAATATACACCTGTTTATATGGGATATGTGTGTATTCCTCTATTATCTACATATATATTCCATGCTCATTCCCCACCTATAAAGCACAGGGAATATAATATACACCTGTTTATATGGGATATGTGCTCATTCCTCTATTATCTACATGTATTACATGTTCATTCCCCACCTATAAAGCACAGGGAATATAATATACACCTGTTTATATGGGATATGTGTTCATTCCTCTATTATCTACATATATTTCATGTTCATTCCTCACCTATAAAGCACAGGGAATATAATATACACTTGTTTATATAGGGTATGTGCTCATTCCTCTATTATCAACATATATTACATGTTCATTCCCCACCTATAAAGCACAGGGAATATAATATACACCTGTTTATATGGGATATGTGCTCATTCCTCTGTTATCTACATATATTCCATGTTCATTCCCCACCTATAAGGCACAGGGAATATAATATACACCTGTTTATATGGGATCTGTGTTCATTCTCCTATTATCTACATATATTTCATGTTCATTCCTCACCTATAAAGCACAGGGAATATAATATACAACTGTTTATATGGGATATGTGTTCATTCCTCTATTATCTAGATATATTACATGTTCATTCCCCACCTATAAAGCTCAGGGAATATAATATACACCTGTTTATATGGGATATGTGTTCATTCCTCTATTATCTACATATATTTCATGTTCATTCCCCACCTATAAAGCACAGGGAATATAATATACACCTGTTTATATGGGATATGTGCTCATTCCCCTATTATCTACATATATTTCATGTTCATTCCACACCTATAAAGCACAGGGAATATAATATACACCTGTTTATATGGGATATGTATTCATTCCCCTATTATCTACATATATTTCATATTCATTCTACACCTATAAAGCTCAAGGAATATAATATACACTTGTTTATATGGGATAGGTGCTCATTCCTCTATTATCTACATATATTTCATGTTCATTCCCCACCTATAAAGCACAGGGAATATAAGATACACCTGTTTATATGGGATATGTGCTCATTCCCCTATTATCTACATATATATTCCATGTTCATTCCTCACCTATAAAGCACAGGGAATATAATATACACTTGTTTATATAGGGTATGTGCTCATTCCTCTATTATCTACATATATTACATGTTCATTCCCCACCTATAAAGCACAGGGAATATAATATACACCTGTTTATATGGGATATGTGCTCATTCCTCTATTATCTACATATATTTCATGTTCATTCCTCACCTATAAAGCACAGGGAATATAATATACACCTGTTTATATGGGATATGTGCTCATTCCTCTGTTATCTACATATATTCCATGTTCATTCCCCACCTATAAAGCACAGGGAATATAATATACACTTGTTTATATAGGGTATGTGCTCATTCCTCTGTTATCTACATATATTCCATGTTCATTCCCCACCTATAAAGCACAGGGAATATAATATACACCTGTTTATATGGGATATGTGTTCATTCCTCTATTATCTACATATATATCATGTTCATTCCTCACCTATAAAGTTCAGGGAATATAATATACACCTGTTTATATGGGATATGTGTTCATTCCTCTATTATCTACATATATTTCATGTTCATTCCTCACCTATAAAGCACAGGGAATATAATATACACCTGTTTATATGGGATATGTGCTCATTCCTCTATTATCTACATATATTTCATGTTCATTCCCCACCTATAAAGCACAGGGAATATAATATACACCTGTTTATATAGGGTATGTGCTCATTCCTCTATTATCTACATATATTTCATATTCATTCCCAACCTATAAAGCTCCGGGAATATAATATACACCTGTTCATATGGGATAGGTGCTCATTCCTCTATTATCTACATATATTTCATGCTCATTCCCCACCTATAAAGCACAGGGAATATAATATACACCTGTTTATATGGGATATGTATTCATTCCTCTATTATCTACATATATTCCATGTTCATTCCTCACCTATAAAGCACAGGGAATATAATATACACCTGTATATATGGGATATGTGCTCATTCCTCTATTATCTACATATATTTCATGCTCATTCCTCACCTATAAAGCTCAGGGAATATAATATACACCTGTTTATATGGGATATGTGTTCATTCCTCTATTATCTACATATATTCCATGTTCATTCCTCACCTATAAAGCACAGGGAATATAATATACACCTGTATATATGGGATATGTGCTCATTCCTCTATTATCTACATATATTTCATGCTCATTCCCCACCTATAAAGCTCAGGGAATATAATATACACCTGTTTATATGGGATATGTGTTCATTACTCTATTATCTACATATATTTCATGCTCATTCCCCACCTATAAAGCACAGGGAATATAATATACACCTGTATATATGGGATATGTGTTCATTCCCCTATTATCTACATATATATTCCATGCTCATTCCTCACCTATAAAGCACAGGGAATATAATATACACCTGTTTATATGGGATATGTGTTCATTCCTCTATTATCTACATATATTTCATGTTCATTCCCCACCTATAAAGCTCAGGGAATATAATATGCACCTGTATATATGGGATATGTGTTCATTCCCCTATTATCTACATATATTTGATGTTCATTCCCCACCTATAAAGCACAGGGAATATAATATACACCTGTTTATATGGGATAGGTGCTCATTCCTCTATTATCTACATATATTTCATGCTCATTCCCCACCTATAAAGCTGCGGGAATATAATATACACCTGTTTATATGGGATAGGTGCTCATTCCTCTATTATCTACATATATTTCATGCTCATTCCCCACCTATAAAGCTCAGGGAATATAATATACACCTGTTTATATGGGATATGTGTGCATTCCTCTATTATCTACATATATATTCCATGCTCATTCCCCACCTATAAAGCACAGGGAATATAATATACACCTGTTTATATGGGATATGTGCTCATTCCTCTATTATCTACATGTATTACATGTTCATTCCCCACCTATAAAGCACAGGGAATATAATATACACCTGTTTATATGGGATATGTGTTCATTCCTCTATTATCTACATATATTTCATGTTCATTCCTCACCTATAAAGCACAGGGAATATAATATACACTTGTTTATATAGGGTATGTGCTCATTCCTCTATTATCAACATATATTACATGTTCATTCCCCACCTATAAAGCACAGGGAATATAATATACACCTGTTTATATGGGATATGTGCTCATTCCTCTGTTATCTACATATATTCCATGTTCATTCCCCACCTATAAAGCACAGGGAATATAATATACACCTGTTTATATAGGGTATGTGCTCATTCCTCTGTTATCTACATATATTTCATGTTCATTCCCCACCTATAAAGCACAGGGAATATAATATACACCTGTTTATATAGGGTATGTGCTCATTCCTCTATTATCTACATATATTTCATATTCATTCCCAACCTATAAAGCTCCGGGAATATAATATACACCTGTTCATATGGGATAGGTGCTCATTCCTCTATTATCTACATATATTTCATGCTCATTCCCCACCTATAAAGCACAGGGAATATAATATACACCTGTTTATATGGGATATGTATTCATTCCTCTATTATCTACATATATTCCATGTTCATTCCTCACCTATAAAGCACAGGGAATATAATATACACCTGTATATATGGGATATGTGCTCATTCCTCTATTATCTACATATATTTCATGCTCATTCCTCACCTATAAAGCTCAGGGAATATAATATACACCTGTTTATATGGGATATGTGTTCATTCCTCTATTATCTACATATATTCCATGTTCATTCCTCACCTATAAAGCACAGGGAATATAATATACACCTGTATATATGGGATATGTGCTCATTCCTCTATTATCTACATATATTTCATGCTCATTCCCCACCTATAAAGCTCAGGGAATATAATATACACCTGTTTATATGGGATATGTGTTCATTACTCTATTATCTACATATATTTCATGCTCATTCCCCACCTATAAAGCACAGGGAATATAATATACACCTGTATATATGGGATATGTGTTCATTCCCCTATTATCTACATATATATTCCATGCTCATTCCTCACCTATAAAGCACAGGGAATATAATATACACCTGTTTATATGGGATATGTGTTCATTCCTCTATTATCTACATATATTTCATGTTCATTCCCCACCTATAAAGCTCAGGGAATATAATATGCACCTGTATATATGGGATATGTGTTCATTCCCCTATTATCTACATATATTTGATGTTCATTCCCCACCTATAAAGCACAGGGAATATAATATACACCTGTTTATATGGGATAGGTGCTCATTCCTCTATTATCTACATATATTTCATGCTCATTCCCCACCTATAAAGCTGCGGGAATATAATATACACCTGTTTATATGGGATAGGTGCTCATTCCTCTATTATCTACATATATTTCATGCTCATTCCCCACCTATAAAGCTCAGGGAATATAATATACACCTGTTTATATGGGATATGTGTGCATTCCTCTATTATCTACATATATATTCCATGCTCATTCCCCACCTATAAAGCACAGGGAATATAATATACACCTGTTTATATGGGATATGTGCTCATTCCTCTATTATCTACATGTATTACATGTTCATTCCCCACCTATAAAGCACAGGGAATATAATATACACCTGTTTATATGGGATATGTGTTCATTCCTCTATTATCTACATATATTTCATGTTCATTCCTCACCTATAAAGCACAGGGAATATAATATACACTTGTTTATATAGGGTATGTGCTCATTCCTCTATTATCAACATATATTACATGTTCATTCCCCACCTATAAAGCACAGGGAATATAATATACACCTGTTTATATGGGATATGTGCTCATTCCTCTGTTATCTACATATATTCCATGTTCATTCCCCACCTATAAGGCACAGGGAATATAATATACACCTGTTTATATGGGATCTGTGTTCATTCTCCTATTATCTACATATATTTCATGTTCATTCCTCACCTATAAAGCACAGGGAATATAATATACAACTGTTTATATGGGATATGTGTTCATTCCTCTATTATCTAGATATATTACATGTTCATTCCCCACCTATAAAGCTCAGGGAATATAATATACACCTGTTTATATGGGATATGTGTTCATTCCTCTATTATCTACATATATTTCATGTTCATTCCCCACCTATAAAGCACAGGGAATATAATATACACCTGTTTATATGGGATATGTGCTCATTCCCCTATTATCTACATATATTTCATGTTCATTCCACACCTATAAAGCACAGGGAATATAATATACACCTGTTTATATGGGATATGTATTCATTCCCCTATTATCTACATATATTTCATATTCATTCTACACCTATAAAGCTCAAGGAATATAATATACACTTGTTTATATGGGATGTGCTCATTCCCCTATTATCTACATATATTTCATGTTCATTCCTCACCTATAAAGCACAGGGAATATAATATACACCTGTTTATATGGGATGTGCTCCTTCCTCTATTATCTACATATATTACATGTTCATTCCCCACCTATAAAGCTCAGGGAATATAATATACACCTGTTTATATGGGATATGTGTTCATTCCCCTATTATCTACATATATATTCCATGCTCATTCCCCACCTATAAAGCTCAGGGAATATAATATACACCTGTTCATATGGGATAGGTGCTCATTCCTCTATTATCTACATATATTTCATGCTCATTCCCCACCTATAAAGCTCAGGGAATATAATATACACCTGTTTATATGGGATATGTGCTCATTCCTCTATTATCTACATATATTTCATGTTCATTCCCCACCTATAAAGCTCAGGGAATATAATATACACCTGTATATATGCGATATGTGTTAATTCCCCTATTATCTATATATATTTCATGCTCATTCCCCACCTATAAAGCACAGGGAATATAATATACACCTGTTTATATGGGATAGGTGCTCATTCCTCTATTATCTACATATAATCATGCTCATTCCCCACCTATAAAGCTGCGGGAATATAATATACACCTGTTTATATGGGATAGGAGCTCATTCCTCTATTATCTACATATATTTCATGCTCATTCCCCACCTATAAAGCTCAGGGAATATAATATACACCTGTTTATATGGGATATGTGTTCATTCCTCTATTATCTACATATATATTCCATGCTCATTCCCCACCTATAAAGCACAGGGAAAATAATATACACCTGTTTATATGGGATATTTGTTCATTCCTCTATTATCTACATATATTTCATGTTCATTCCTCACCTATAAAGCACAGGGAATATAATATACACCTGTTTATATAGGGTATGTGCTCATTCCTCTATTATCTACATATATTACATGTTCATTCCCCACCTATAAAGCACAGGGAATATAATATACACCTGTTTATATGGGATATGTGCTCATTCCCCTATTATCTACATATATTTCATGTTCATTTCCCACCTATAAAGCACAGGGAATATAATATACACCTGTTTATATGGGATATGTGCTCATTCCCCTATTATCTACATATATTTCATGTTCATTCCCCACCTATAAAGCACAGGGAATATAATATACACCTGTTTATATGGGATATGTGCTCATTCCCCAATTATCTACATATATTTCATGTTCATTCCCCACCTATAAAGCACAGGGAAAATAATATACACCTGTTTATATAGGGTATGTGCTCATTCCTCTATTATCTACATATATTACATGTTCATTCCCCACCTATAAAGCACAGGGAATATAATATACACCTGTTTATATGGGATATGTGCTCATTCCCCTATTATCTACATATATTTCATGTTCATTTCCCACCTATAAAGCACAGGGAATATAATATACACCTGTTTATATGGGATATGTGCTCATTCCCCTATTATCTACATATATTTCATGTTCATTCCCCACCTATAAAGCACAGGGAATATAATATACACCTGTTTATATGGGATATGTGCTCATTCCCCAATTATCTACATATATTTCATGTTCATTCCCCACCTATAAAGCACAGGGAATATAATATACACCTGTTTATATGGGATATGTATTCATTCCCCTATTATCTACATATATTTCATATTCATTCTACACCTATAAAGCTCAAGGAATATAATATACACCTGTTTATATGGAATGTGCTCATTCCCCTATTATCTACATATATTTCATGTTCATTCCCCACCTATAAAGCACAGGGAATATAATATACACCTGTTTATATGGGATATGTGTTCATTCCCCTATTATCTACATATATATTCCATGCTCATTCCTCACCTATAAAGCACAGGGAATATAATATACAACTGTTTTTATGGGATATGTGCTCATTCCCCTATTATCTACATATATATTCCATGTTCATTCCCCACCTATAAAGCACAGGGAATATAATATACACCTGTATATATGGGATATGTGCTCATTCCTCTATTATCTACATATATTTCATGCTCATTCCCCACCTATAAAGCTCAGGGAATATAATATACCCCTGTTTATATGGGATATGTGTTCATTCCTCTATTATCTACATATATTCCATGCTCATTCCCCACCTATAAAGCACAGGGAATATAATACACACCTGTTTATATGGGATATGTGTTCATTCCTCTATTATCTACATATATTTCATGTTCATTCCCCACCGATAAAACACAGGGAATATAATATACTCCTGTTTATATGGGATATGTGCTCATTCCCCTATTATCTACATATATTCCATGCTCATTCCCCACCTATAAAGCACAGGGAATATAATACACACCTGTTTATATGGGATATGTGCTCATTCCCCTATTATCTACATATATTTCATGCTTATTCCTCACCTATAAAGCACAGGGAATATAATATACACCTGTTTATATGGGATATGTGTTCATTCCTCTATTATCTATATATATATCATGTTCATTCCCCACCTATAAAGCACAGGGAATATATACTCCTGTTTATATGGGATATGTGCTCATTCCCCTATTATCTACATATATTACATGTTCATTCCCCACCTATAAAGCACAGGGAATATGATATACACCTGTTTATATGGGATATGTGCTCATTCCCCTATTATCTACATATATATTTCATGTTCATTCCCCACCTATAAAGCACAGAGAATATAATGTACAACTGTTTATATGGGATATGTGCTCATTCCCCTATTATCTACATATATTTCATGTTCATTCCTCACCTATAAAGCACAGGGAATATAATATACACCTGTTTATATGGGATATGTGCTCATTCCTCTATTATCTACATATATTCCATGTTCATTCCCCACCTATAAAGCACAGGGAATATAATATACACCTGTTTATATGGGATATGTGTTCATTCCTCTATTATCTACATATATATCATGTTCATTCCTCACCTATAAAGCTCAGGGAATATAATATACACCTGTTTATATGGGATATGTGTTCATTCCTCTATTATCTACATATATTTCATGCTCATTCCCCACCTATAAAGCACAGGGAATATAATATACACCTGTTTATATGGGATATGTGTTCATTCCTCTATTATCTACATATATTCCATGTTCATTCCTCACCTATAAAGCACAGGGAATATAATATACACCTGTATATATGGGATATGTGCTCATTCCTCTATTATCTACATATATTTCATGCTCATTCCCCACCTATAAAGCTCAGGGAATATAATATACACCTGTTTATATGGGATATGTGTTCATTCCTCTATTATCTACATATATTCCATGCTCATTCCCCACCTATAAAGCACAGGGAATATAATATACACCTGTATATATGGGATATGTGTTCATTCTCCTATTATCTACATATATTTCATGCTCATTCCTCACCTATAAAGCACAGGGAATATAATATACCCCTGTTTATATGGGATATGAGTTCATTCCTCTATTATCTACATATATTTCATGTTCATTCCCCACCGATAAAGCACAGGGAATATAATATACTCCTGTTTATATGGGATATGTGCTCATTCCCCTTTTATCTACATATATTCCATGCTAATTCCCCACCTATAAAGCACAGGGAATATAATATACACCTGTTTATATGGGATATATGTTCATTCCTCTATTATCTACATATATTTCATGCTCATTCCCCACCTATAAAGCACAGGGAATATAATAAACACCTGTTTATATGGGATATGTGTTCATTCCTCTATTATCTACATATATTTCATGTTCATTCCCCACCTATAAAGCACAGGGAATATAATATACTCCTGTTTATATGGGATATGTGCTCATTCCCCTATTATCTACATACAGTGGGGAAAAAAAGTATTTAGTCAGTCAGCAATAGTGCAAGTTCCACCACTTAAAAAGATGAGAGGCGTCTGTAATTTACATCATAGGTAGACCTCAACTATGGGAGACAAACTGAGAAAAAAAAATCCAGAAAATCACATTGTCTGTTTTTTTTTCATTTTATTTGCATATTATGGTGGAAAATAAGTATTTGGTCAGAAACAAGCAATCAAGATTTCTGGCTCTCACAGACCTGTAACTTCTTCTTTAAGAGTCTCCTCTTTCCTCCACTCATTACCTGTAGTAATGGCACCTGTTTAAACTTGTTATCAGTATAAAAAGACACCTGTGCACACCCTCAAACAGTCTGACTCCAAACTCCACTATGGTGAAGACCAAAGAGCTGTCAAAGGACACCAGAAACAAAATTGTAGCCCTGCACCAGGCTGGGAAGACTGAATCTGCAATAGCCAACCAGCTTGGAGTGAAGAAATCAACTGTGGGAGCAATAATTAGAAAATGGAAGACATACAAGACCACTGATAATCTCCCTCGATCTGGTGCTCCACGCAAAATCCCACCCCGTGGGGTCAGAATGATCACAAGAACGGTGAGCAAAAATCCCAGAACCACGCGGGGGGACCTAGTGAATGAACTGCAGAGAGCTGGGACCAATGTAACAAGGCCTACCATAAGTAACACACTACGCCACCATGGACTCAGATCCTGCAGTGCCAGACGTGTCCCACTGCTTAAGCCTGTACATGTCCGGGCCCGTCTGAAGTTTGCTAGAGAGCATTTGGATGATCCAGAGGAGTTTTGGGAGAATGTCCTATGGTCTGATGAAACCAAACTGGAACTGTTTGGTAGAAACACAACTTGTTGTGTTTGGAGGAAAAAGAATACTGAGTTGCATCCATCAAACACCATACCTACTGTAAAGCATGGTGGTGGAAACATCATGCTTTGGGGCTGTTTCTCTGCAAAGGGGCCAGGACGACTGATCCGGGTACATGAAAGATTGAATGGGGCCATGTATCGTGAGATTTTGAGTGCAAACCTCCTTCCATCAGCAAGGACATTGAAGATGAAACGTGGCTGGGTCTTTCAACATGACAATGATCCAAAGCACACCGCCAGGGCAACGAAGGAGTGGCTTCGTAAGAAGCATTTCAAGGTCCTGGAGTGGCCTAGCCAGTCTCCAGATCTCAACCCTATAGAAAACCTTTGGAGGGAGTTGAAAGTCCGTGTTGCCAAGCGAAAAGCCAAAAACATCACTGCTCTAGAGGAGATCTGCATGGAGGAATGGGCCAACATACCAACAACAGTGTGTGGCAACCTTGTGAAGACTTACAGAAAACGTTTGACCTCTGTCATTGCCAACAAAGGATATATCACAAAGTATTGAGATGAAATTTTGTTTCTGACCAAATACTTATTTTCCACCATAATATGCAAATAAAATTAAAAAAAAACAGACAATGTGATTTTCTGGATTTTTTTTTCTCAATTTGTCTCCCATAGTTGAGGTCTACCTATGATGTAAATTACAAACGCCTCTCATCTTTTTAAGTGGTGGAACTTGCACTATTGATGACTGACTAAATACTTTTTTTCCCCACTGTATATTACATGTTCATTCCCCACCTATAAAGCACAGGGAATATGATATAGACCTGTTTATATGGGATATGTGTTCATTCTCCTATTATCTACATATATTTCATGTTCATTCCTCACCTATAAAGCACAGGGAATATAATATACACCTGTTTATATGGGATGTCCTCATTCCCCTATTATCTACATATATTTCATGTTCATTCCTCACCTATAAAGCACGGGGAATATAATATACACCTGTTTATATGGGATATGTATTCATTCCTCTATTATCTACATATATATCATGTTCATTCCCCACCTATAAAGTGCAGGGAATATAATATACACCTGTTTATATGGGATCTGTGTTCATTCCTCTATTATCTACATATATTACATGTTCATTCCCCACCTATAAAGCTCAGGGAATATAATATACACCTGTTTATATGGGATATGTGTTCATTCCCTTATTATCTAAATATATATTCCATGCTTATTCCCCACCTATAAAGCACAGGGAATATAATATACACCTGTTTATATGGGATATGTGTTCATTCCCTTATTATCTAAATATATATTCCATGCTTATTCCCCACCTATAAAGCACAGGGAATATAATATACACCTGTTTATATGGGATATGTGCTCATTCCTCTATTATCTACATATATTTCATGTTGATTCCTCACCTATAAAGCACAGGGAATATAATATACACCTGTTTATATGGGATATGTGTTCATTCCCTTATTATCTAAATATATATTCCATGCTTATTCCCCACCTATAAAGCACAGGGAATATAATATACACCTGTTTATATGGGATATGTGTTCATTCCTCTATTATCTACATATATTCCATGTTCATTCCTCACCTATAAAGCACAGGGAATATAATATACTCCTGTTTATATGGGATATGTGCTCATTCCCCTATTATCTACATATATTACATGTTCATTCCCCACCTATAAAGCACAGGGAATATAATATACACCTGTTTATATGGGATATGTGTTCATTCCCCTATTATCTAAATATATATTCCATGCTTATTCCCCACCTATAAAACACCGGGAATATAATATACACCTGTTTATATGGGATATGTGTTCATTCCTCTATTATCTACATATATTTCATGTTCATTCCTCACCTATAAAGCACAGGGAATATAATATACACCTGTTTATATTTGATATGTGCTCATTCCTCTATTATCTACAGATATTTCATGTTCATTCCCCACCTATAAAGCACGGGGAATATAATATACACCTGTTTATATGGGATATGTGCTCATTCCTCTATTATCTACATATATTTCATGTTCATTCTTCACCTATAAAGCTCAGGAAATATAATATACACCTGTTTATATGGGATATGTGTTCATTCCCCTATTATCTACATATATTTCATGTTCATTCCCCACCTATAAAGCACAGGGAATATAATATACACCTGTTTATATGGGATATGTGTTCATTCCCCTATTATCTACATATATTTCATGTTCATTCCCCACCTATAAAGCTCAGGGAATATAATATACACCTGTTTATATGGGATATGTGTTCATTCCCCTATTATCTACATATATTCCATGTTCATTCCTCACCAATAAAGCACAGGGAATATAATATACACCTGTTTATATGGGATATGTGCTCATTCCTCTATTATCTACATATATTTCATGTTCATTCCTCACCTATAAAGCACAGGGAATATAATATACACCTGTTTATATGGGATATGTGTTCATTCTCCTATTCTCTACATATATTCCATGTTCATTCCCCACCTATAAAGCACAGGGAATATAATATACACCTGTATATATGGGATATGTGTTCATTCCTCTATTATCTACATATATTCCATGCTCATTCCCCACCTATAAAGCACAGAGAATATAATATACACCTGTTTATATGGGATATGTGCTCATTCCTCTATTATCTACATATATTTCATGTTCATTCCCCACCTATAAAGCACAGGGAATATAATATACACCTGTTTATATGGGATATGTGTTCATTCCTCTATTATCTACATATATTCCATGCTCATTCCCCACCTATAAAGCACAGAGAATATAATATACACCTGTTTGTATGGGATATGTGCTCATTCCTCTATTATCTACATATATTTCATGTTCATTCCCCACCTATAAAGAACAGGGAATATAATATACACCTGTTTATATGGGATATGTGCTCATTCTCCTATTATCTACATATATTTCATGTTCATTCCCCACCTATAAAGCTCAGGGAATATAATGTACACCTGTTTATATGGGATATGTGTTCATTCCCCTATTATCTACATATATTTCATGTTCATTCCCCACCTATAAAGCACAGGGAATATAATATACACCTGTTTATATGGGATATGTGTTCATTCCTCTATTATCTACATATATTCCATGTTCATTCCCCACCTATAAAGCACAGAGAATATAATATACACCTGTTTATATGGGATATGTGCTCATTCCCCTATTATCTACATATATTTCATGTTCATTCCCAACCTATAAAGCACAGGGAATATAATATACACCTGTTTATATGGGATATGTGTTCATTCCTCTATTATCTACATATATTTCATGTTCATTCCTCACCTATAAAGCACAGGGAATATAATATACACCTGTTTATATTTGATATGTGCTCATTCCTCTATTATCTACATATATTTCATGTTCATTCCCCACCTATAAAGCACGGGGAATATAATATACACCTGTTTATATGGGATATGTGCTCATTCCTCTATTATCTACATATATTTCATGTTCATTCTTCACCTATAAAGCTCAGGAAATATAATATACACCTGTTTATATGGGATATATGTTCATTCCCCTATTATCTACATATATTTCATGTTCATTCCCCACCTATAAAGCACAGGGAATATAATATACACCTGTTTATATGGGATATGTGTTCATTCCCCTATTATCTACATATATTTCATGTTCATTCCCCACCTATAAAGCTCAGGGAATATAATATACACCTGTTTATATGGGATATGTGTTCATTCCCCTATTATCTACATATATTCCATGTTCATTCCTCACCAATAAAGCACAGGGAATATAATATACACCTGTTTATATGGGATATGTGCTCATTCCTCTATTATCTACATATATTTCATGTTCATTCCTCACCTATAAAGCACAGGTAATATAATATACACCTGTTTATATGGGATATGTGTTCATTCTCCTATTCTCTACATATATTCCATGTTCATTCCCCACCTATAAAGCACAGGGAATATAATATACACCTGTATATATGGGATATGTGTTCATTCCTCTATTATCTACATATATTCCATGCTCATTCCCCACCTATAAAGCACAGAGAATATAATATACACCTGTTTATGTGGGATATGTGCTCATTCCTCTATTATCTACATATATTTCATGTTCATTCCCCACCTATAAAGCACAGGGAATATAATATACACCTGTTTATATGGGATATGTGTTCATTCCTCTATTATCTACATATATTCCATGCTCATTCCCCACCTATAAAGCACAGAGAATATAATATACACCTGTTTGTATGGGATATGTGCTCATTCCTCTATTATCTACATATATTTCATGTTTATTCCCCACCTATAAAGAACAGGGAATATAATATACACCTGTTTATATGGGATATGTGCTCATTCTCCTATTATCTACATATATTTCATGTTCATTCCCCACCTATAAAGCTCAGGGAATATAATGTACACCTGTTTATATGGGATATGTGTTCATTCCCCTATTATCTACATATATTTCATGTTCATTCCCCACCTATAAAGCACAGGGAATATAATATACACCTGTTTATATGGGATATGTGTTCATTCCTCTATTATCTACATATATTCCATGTTCATTCCCCACCTATAAAGCACAGAGAATATAATATACACCTGTTTATATGGGATATGTGCTCATTCCCCTATTATCTACATATATTTCATGTTCATTCCCAACCTATAAAGCACAGGGAATATAATATACACCTGTTTATATGGGATATGTGTTCATTCCTCTATTATCTACATATATTGCATGTTCATTCCTCACCTATAAAGCTCAGGGAATATAATATACACCTGTTTATATGGGATATGTGCTCATTCCTCTATTATCTACATATATTTCATGCTCATTCCCCACCTATAACGCACATGGAAAATAATATACACCTGTTTATATGGGATATGTGCTCATTCCACTATTATCTACATATATTTCATGTTCATTCCCCATCTATAAAGCACAGGGAATATAATATACACCTGTATATATGGGATATGTGTTCATTCCTCTATTATCTACATACTGTATATTTCATGTTCATTCCCCACCTATAAAGCACAGGGAATATAATATACACCTGTTTATATGGGATATGTGATCATTCCCCTATTATCTACATATATTACATGTTCATTCCCCACCTATAAAGCACAGGGAATATAATATATACCTGTATATATGGGATATGTATTCATTCCCCTATTATCTACATATATTTCATATTCATTCTACACCTATAAAGCTCAGGGAATATAATATACACCTGTTTATATGGGATATGTATTCATTCCCCTATTATCTACATATATTTCATATTCATTCTACACCTATAAAGCTCGAGGAATATAATATACACCTGTTTATATGGGATGTGCTCATTCCTCTATTATCTACATATATTTCATGTTCATTCCCCACCTATAAAGCTCAGGGAATATAATATACACCTGTTTATATGGGATATGTGTTCATTCCCCTATTATCTACATATATATTCCATGCTCATTCCCCACCTATAAAGCACAGGGAATATAATATACACCTGTTTATATGGGATATGTGCTCATTCCTCTATTATCTACATATATTATATGTTCATTCCCCACCTATAAAGCATAGGGAATATAATATACACCTGTTTATATGAGATATGTGCTCATTCCTCTATTATCTACATATATTTCATGCTCATTCCCCACCTATAAAGCACAGGGAATATAATATACACCTGTTTATATGGGATATGTGCTCATTCCCCTATTATCTACATATATATTCCATGCTCATTCCCCACCTATAAAGCACAGGGAATATAATATACACCTGTTTATATGAGATATGTGCTCATTCCTCTATTATCTACATATATATCATGTTCATTCCTCACCTATAAAGCTCAGGGAATATACTATACACCTGTTTATATGGGATATGTGATCATTCCTCTGTTATCTACATATATTTCATGCTCATTCCCCACCTATAAAGCACAGGGAATATAATATACACCTGTTTATATGGGATATATGTTCATTCCTCTATTATCTACATATATTTCATGCTCATTCCCCACCTATAAAGCACAGGGAATATAATATACACCTGTTTATATGGGATATGCGTTCATTCCCCTATTATCTACATATATATTCAATGCTCATTCCCCACCTATAAAGCACAGGGAATATAATATACACCTGTTTATATGGGATATGTGTTCATTCCCCTATTATCTACATATATTTCATGCTCATTCCCCACCTATAAAGCACAGGGAATATAATATACACCTGTTTATATGGGATATGTGCTCATTCCCCTATTATCTACATATATTCCATGTTCATTCCCCAGCTATAAAGCTCAGGGAATATAATATACACCTGTTTATATGGGATATGTGTTCATTCCTCTATTATCTACATATATTTCATGCTCATTCCCCACCTATAAAGCACAGGGAATATAATATACACCTGTTTATATGGGATATGTGCTCATTCCCCTATTATCTACATATATTCCATGTTCATTCCCCAGCTATAAAGCTCAGGGAATATAATATACACCTGTTTATATGGGATATGTGTTCATTCCCCTATTATCTACATATATTTCATGTTCATTCCTCACCTATAAAGCACAGGGAATATAATATACACCTGTTTATATGGGATATGTGTTCATTCCCTTATTATCTAAATATATATTCCATGCTTATTCCCCACCTATAAAGCACAGGGAATATAATATACACCTGTTTATATGGGATATGTGTTCATTCCTCTATTATCTACATATATTTCATGTTCATTCCTCACCTATAAAGCACAGGGAATATAATATACACCTGTTTATATGGGATATGTGTTCATTCCCTTATTATCTAAATATATATTCCATGCTTATTCACCACCTATAAAGCACAGGGAATATAATATACACCTGTTTATATGGGATATGTGTTCATTCCCTTATTATCTAAATATATATTCCATGCTTATTCCCCACCTATAAAGCACAGGGAATATAATATACACCTGTTTATATGGGATATGTGCTCATTCCTCTATTATCTACATATATTTCATGTTCATTCCTCACCTATAAAGCACAGGGAATATAATATACACCTGTTTATATGGGATATGTGTTCATTCCCTTATTATCTAAATATATATTCCATGCTTATTCCCCACCTATAAAGCACAGGGAATATAATATACACCTGTTTATATGGGATATGTGTTCATTCCTCTATTATCTACATATATTCCATGTTCATTCCTCACCTATAAAGCACAGGGAATATAATATACTCCTGTTTATATGGGATATGTGCTCATTCCCCTATTATCTACATATATTACATGTTCATTCCCCACCTATAAAGCACAGGGAATATAATATACACCTGTTTATATGGGATATGTGTTCATTCCCCTATTATCTAAATATATATTCCATGCTTATTCCCCACCTATAAAGCACCGGGAATATAATATACACCTGTTTATATGGGATATGTGTTCATTCCTCTATTATCTACATATATTTCATGTTCATTCCTCACCTATAAAGCACAGGGAATATAATATACACCTGTTTATATTTGATATGTGCTCATTCCTCTATTATCTACATATATTTCATGTTCATTCCCCACCTATAAAGCACGGGGAATATAATATACACCTGTTTATATGGGATATGTGCTCATTCCTCTATTATCTACATATATTTCATGTTCATTCTTCACCTATAAAGCTCAGGAAATATAATATACACCTGTTTATATGGGATATGTGTTCATTCCCCTATTATCTACATATATTTCATGTTCATTCCCCACCTATAAAGCACAGGGAATATAATATACACCTGTTTATATGGGATATGTGTTCATTCCCCTATTATCTACATATATTTCATGTTCATTCCCCACCTATAAAGCTCAGGGAATATAATATACACCTGTTTATATGGGATATGTGTTCATTCCCCTATTATCTACATATATTCCATGTTCATTCCTCACCAATAAAGCACAGGGAATATAATATACACCTGTTTATATGGGATATGTGCTCATTCCTCTATTATCTACATATATTTCATGTTCATTCCTCACCTATAAAGCACAGGGAATATAATATACACCTGTTTATATGGGATATGTGTTCATTCTCCTATTCTCTACATATATTCCATGTTCATTCCCCACCTATAAAGCACAGGGAATATAATATACACCTGTATATATGGGATATGTGTTCATTCCTCTATTATCTACATATATTCCATGCTCATTCCCCACCTATAAAGCACAGAGAATATAATATACACCTGTTTATATGGGATATGTGCTCATTCCTCTATTATCTACATATATTTCATGTTCATTCCCCACCTATAAAGCACAGGGAATATAATATACACCTGTTTATATGGGATATGTGTTCATTCCTCTATTATCTACATATATTCCATGCTCATTCCCCACCTATAAAGCACAGAGAATATAATATACACCTGTTTGTATGGGATATGTGCTCATTCCTCTATTATCTACATATATTTCATGTTCATTCCCCACCTATAAAGAACAGGGAATATAATATACACCTGTTTATATGGGATATGTGCTCATTCTCCTATTATCTACATATATTTCATGTTCATTCCCCACCTATAAAGCTCAGGGAATATAATGTACACCTGTTTATATGGGATATGTGTTCATTCCCCTATTATCTACATATATTGCATGTTCATTCCTCACCTATAAAGCTCAGGGAATATAATATACACCTGTTTATATGGGATATGTGCTCATTCCTCTATTATCTACATATATTTCATGCTCATTCCCCACCTATAACGCACAGAGAATATAATATACACCTGTTTATATGGGATATGTGTTCATTCCTCTATTATCTACATATATTGCATGTTCATTCCTCACCTATAAAGCTCAGGGAATATAATATACACCTGTTTATATGGGATATGTGCTCATTCCTCTATTATCTACATATATTTCATGCTCATTCCCCACCTATAACGCACATGGAAAATAATATACACCTGTTTATATGGGATATGTGCTCATTCCACTATTATCTACATATATTTCATGTTCATTCCCCATCTATAAAGCACAGGGAATATAATATACACCTGTATATATGGGATATGTGTTCATTCCTCTATTATCTACATACTGTATATTTCATGTTCATTCCCCACCTATAAAGCACAGGGAATATAATATACACCTGTTTATATGGGATATGTGATCATTCCCCTATTATCGACATATATTACATGTTCATTCCCCACCTATAAAGCACAGGGAATATAATATATACCTGTATATATGGGATATGTATTCATTCCCCTATTATCTACATATATTTCATATTCATTCTACACCTATAAAGCTCAGGGAATATAATATACACCTGTTTATATGGGATATGTATTCATTCCCATATTATCTACATATATTTCATATTCATTCTACACCTATAAAGCTCGAGGAATATAATATACACCTGTTTATATGGGATGTGCTCATTCCTCTATTATCTACATATATTTCATGTTCATTCCCCACCTATAAAGCTCAGGGAATATAATATACACCTGTTTATATGGGATATGTGTTCATTCCCCTATTATCTACATATATATTCCATGCTCATTCCCCACCTATAAAGCACAGGGAATATAATATACACCTGTTTATATGGGATATGTGCTCATTCCTCTATTATCTACATATATTATATGTTCATTCCCCACCTATAAAGCATAGGGAATATAATATACACCTGTTTATATGAGATATGTGCTCATTCCTCTATTATCTACGTATATTTCATGCTCATTCCCCACCTATAAAGCACAGGGAATATAATATACACCTGTTTATATGGGATATGTGCTCATTCCCCTATTATCTACATATATATTCCATGCTCATTCCCCACCTATAAAGCACAGGGAATATAATATACACCTGTTTATATGAGATATGTGCTCATTCCTCTATTATCTACATATATATCATGTTCATTCCTCACCTATAAAGCTCAGGGAATATACTATACACCTGTTTATATGGGATATGTGATCATTCCTCTGTTATCTACATATATTTCATGCTCATTCCCCACCTATAAAGCACAGGGAATATAATATACACCTGTTTATATGGGATATATGTTCATTCCTCTATTATCTACATATATTTCATGCTCATTCCCCACCTATAAAGCACAGGGAATATAATATACACCTGTTTATATGGGATATGTGTTCATTCCCCTATTATCTACATATATATTCCATGCTCATTCCCCACCTATAAAGCACAGGGAATATAATATACACCTGTTTTTATGGGATATGTGTTCATTCCCCTATTATCAACATATATTTCATGCTCATTCCCCACCTATAAAGCACAGGGAATATAATATACACCTGTTTATATGGGATATGTGCTCATTCCCCTATTATCTACATATATTCCATGTTCATTCCCCAGCTATAAAGCTCAGGGAATATAATATACACCTGTTTATATGGGATATGTGTTCATTCCCCTATTATCTACATATATTTCATGTTCATTCCCCTCCTATAAAGCACAGGGAATATAATATACACCTGTTTATATGGGATATGTGCTCATTCCCCTATTATCTACATATATTCCATGTTCATTCCCCAGCTATAAAGCTCAGGGAATATAATATACACCTGTTTATATGGGATATGTGTTAATTCCCCTATTATCTACATATATTTCATGCTCATTCCTCACCTATAAAGCACAGGGAATATAATATACACCTGTTTATATGGGATGTGCTCATTCCCCTATTATCTACATATATTACATGTTCATTCCCCACCTATAAAGCACAGGGAATATAATATACACCTGTTTATATGGGATATGTGTTCATTCTCCTATTATCTACATATATTTCATGTTCATTCCTCACCTATAAAGCACAGGGAATATAATATACACCTGTTTATATGGGATATGTGTTCATTCTCCTATTATCTACATATATTTCATGTTCATTCCTCACCTATAAAGCACAGGGAATATGATATACACCTGTTTATATGGCATCTGTGTTCATTCTCCTATTATCTACATATATTTCATGTTCATTCCCCACCTATAAAGCACAGGGAATATAATATACACCTGTTTATATGGGATATGTGTTCATTCCTCTATTATCTACATATATTTCATGTTCATTCCTCACCTATAAAGCACAGGGAATATAATATACACCTGTATATATGGGATATGTGCTCATTCCTCTATTATCTACATATTTTTCATGTTCATTCCTCACCTATAAAGCACAGGGAATATAATATACACCTGTTTATATGGGATATGTGTTCATTCCCCTATTATCTAAATATATATTCCATGCTTATTCCCCACCTATAAAGCGCAGGGAATATAATATACACCTGTTTATATGGGATATGTGTTCATTCCTCTATTATCTACATATATTCCATGTTCATTCCTCACCTATAAAGCACAGGGAATATAATATACTCCTGTTTATATGGGATATGTGCTCATTCCCCTATTATCTACATATATTACATGTTCATTCCCCACCTATAAAGCACAGGGAATATAATATACACCTGTTTATATGGGATCTGTGTTCATTCTCCTATTATCTACATATATTTCATGTTCATTCCCCACCTATAAAGCACAGGGAATATAATATACACCTGTTTATATGGGATATGTGTTCATTCCTCTATTATCTACATATATTTCATGTTCATTCCTCACCTATAAAGCACAGGGAATATAATATACACCTGTATATATGGGATATGTGCTCATTCCTCTATTATCTACATTTATTTCATGTTCATTCCTCACCTATAAAGCACAGGGAATATAATATACACCTGTTTATATGGGATATGTGTTCATTCCCCTATTATCTAAATATATATTCCATGCTTATTCCCCACCTATAAAGCGCAGGGAATATAATATACACCTGTTTATATGGGATATGTGTTCATTCCTCTATTATCTACATATATTTCATGCTCATTCCTCACCTATAAAGCACAGGGAATATAATATACACCTGTTTATATGGGATGTGCTCATTCCCCTATTATCTACATATATTACATGTTCATTCCCCACCTATAAAGCACAGGGAATATAATATACACCTGTTTATATGGGATATGTGTTCATTCTCCTATTATCTACATATATTTCATGTTCATTCCTCACCTATAAAGCACAGGGAATATAATATACACCTGTTTATATGGGATATGTGTTCATTCTCCTATTATCTACATATATTTCATGTTCATTCCTCACCTATAAAGCACAGGGAATATGATATACACCTGTTTATATGGGATCTGTGTTCATTCTCCTATTATCTACATATATTTCATGTTCATTCCCCACCTATAAAGCACAGGGAATATAATATACACCTGTTTATATGGGATATGTGTTCATTCCTCTATTATCTACATATATTTCATGTTCATTCCTCACCTATAAAGCACAGGGAATATAATATACACCTGTATATATGGGATATGTGCTCATTCCTCTATTATCTACATATATTTCATGTTCATTCCTCACCTATAAAGCACAGGGAATATAATATACACCTGTTTATATGGGATATGTGTTCATTCTCCTATTATCTAAATATATATTCCATGCTTATTCCCCACCTATAAAGCGCAGGGAATATAATATGCACCTGTTTATATGGGATATGTGTTCATTCCTCTATTATCTACATATATTCCATGTTCATTCCTCACCTATAAAGCACAGGGAATATAATATACTCCTGTTTATATGGGATATGTGCTCATTCCCCTATTATCTACATATATTACATGTTCCTTCCCCACCTATAAAGCACAGGGAATATAATATACACCTGTTTATATGGGATATGTGTTCATTCCTCTATTATCTACATATATTTCATATTCTTTCCTCACCTATATAGCACAGGGAATATAATATACACCTGTTTATATTTGATATGTGCTCATTCCTCTATTATCTACATATATTTCATGTTCATTCCCCACCTATAAAGCACAGGGAATATAATATACACCTGTTTATATGGGATATGTGCTCATTCCTCTATTATCTACATATATTTCATGTTCATTCTTCACCTATAAAGCTCAGGAAATATAATATACCCCTGTTTATATGGGATATGTGTTCATTCCCCTATTATCTACATATATTCCATGTTCATTCCCCACCTATAAAGCACAGGGAATATAATATACACCTGTTTATATGGGATATATGTTCATTCCTCTATTATCTACATATATTTCATGCTCATTCCTCACCTATAAAGCACAGGGAATATAATATACCCCTGTTTATATGGGATATGAGTTCATTCCTCTATTATCTACATATATTACATGTTCATTCCCCACCTATAAAGCACAGGGAATATAATATACACCTGTTTATATGGGATATATGTTCATTCCTCTATTATCTACATATATTTCATGTTCATTCCTCACCTATAAAGCACAGGGAATATAATATACACCTGTATATATGGGATATGTGCTCATTCCTCTATTATCTACATATATTTCATGCTCATTCCCCACCTATAAAGCACAGGAAATATAATATACACCTGTATATATGGGATATGTGT
Organism: Dendrobates tinctorius; assembly: GCF_039654945.1. Taxonomy (NCBI): domain Eukaryota; kingdom Metazoa; phylum Chordata; class Amphibia; order Anura; family Dendrobatidae; genus Dendrobates; species Dendrobates tinctorius. The sequence continues at coordinate 573,547 of NW_027361997.1, read as the reverse complement.
TCATTCTCCTATTATCTACATATATTTCATGCTCATTCCTCACCTATAAAGCACAGGGAATATAATATACCCCTGTTTATATGGGATATGAGTTCATTCCTCTATTATCTACATATATTACATGTTCATTCCCCACCTATAAAGCACAGGGAATATAATATACACCTGTTTATATTGGATATGTGTTCATTCCTCTATTATCTACATATATTTCATGTTCATTCCTCACCTATAAAGCACAGGGAATATAATATACACCTGTATATATGGGATATGTGCTCATTCCTCTATTATCTACATATATTTCATGTTCATTCCTCACCTATAAAGCACAGGGAATATAATATACACCTGTTTATATGGGATATGTGTTCATTCCCCTATTATCTAAATATATATTCCATGCTTATTCCCCACCTATAAAGCACAGGGAATATAATATACACCTGTTTATATGGGATATGTGTTCATTCCTCTATTATCTACATATATTTCATATTCATTCCTCACCTATAAAGCACAGGGAATATAATATACACCTGTTTATATGGGATGTGCTCATTCCTCTATTATCTACATATATTTCATGTTCATTCCCCACCTATAAAGCACAGGGAATATAATATACACCTGTTTATATGGGATATGTGCTCATTCCTCTATTATCTACATATATTTCATGTTCATTCTTCACCTATAAAGCTCAGGAAATATAATATACCCCTGTTTATATGGGATATGTGTTCATTCCCCTATTATCTACATATATTCCATGTTCATTCCCCACCTATAAAGCACAGAGAATATAATATACACCTGTTTATATGGGATATGTGCTCATTCCCCTATTATCTACATATATTTCATGTTCATTCCCCACCTATAAAGCACAGGGAATATAATATACACCTGTTTATATGGGATATGTGCTCATTCCTCTATTATCTACATATATTTCATGTTCATTCCTCACCTATAAAGCACAGAGAATATAATATACACCTGTTTATATGGGATATGTGCTCATTCCTCTATTATCTACATATATTTCATGTTCATTCCTCACCTATAAAGCACAGGGAATATAATATACACCTGTTTATATGGGATATGTGCTCATTCCCCTATTATCTACATATATTTCATGGTCATTCCCCACCTATAAAGCACAGGGAATATAATGTACAACTGTATATATGGGATATGTGTTCATTCCTCTATCTACATATATTTCATGCTAATTCCCCACCTATAAAGCACAGGGAATATAATATACACCTGTTTATATGGGATATGTGTTCATTCCTCTATTATCTACATATATTCCATGCTCATTCTCCACCTATAAAGCACAGAGAATATAATATACACCTGTTTATATGGGATATGTGCTCATTCCTCTATTATCTACATATATTTCATGTTCATTCCCCACCTATAAAGCACAGGGAATATAATATACACCTGTTTATATGGGATATGTGCTCATTCCTCTATTATCTACATATATTTCATGTTCATTCCTCACCTATAAAGCACAGGGAATATAATATACACCTGTATATATGGAATATGTGTTCATTCTCCTATTCTCTACATATATTCCATGTTCATTCCCCACCTATAAAGCACAGGGAATATAATATATACCTGTTTATATGGGATATGTGCTCATTCCTCTATTATCTACATATATTTCATGTTCATTCCCCACCTATAAAGCACAGGGAATATAATATACACCTGTTTATATGGGATATGTGTTCATTCCTCTATTATCTACATATATTCCATGCTCATTCCCCACCTATAAAGCACAGAGAATATAATATACACCTGTTTATATGGGATATGTGCTCATTCCTCTATTATCTACATATATTTCATGTTCATTCCTCACCTATAAAGCACAGGGAATATAATATACACCTGTTTATATGGGATATGTGCTCATTCCCCTATTATCTACATATATTTCATGGTCATTCCCCACCTATAAAGCACAGGGAATATAATGTACAACTGTATATATGGGATATGTGTTCATTCCTCTATCTACATATATTTCATGCTAATTCCCCACCTATAAAGCACAGGGAATATAATATACACCTGTTTATATGGGATATGTGTTCATTCCTCTATTATCTACATATATTCCATGCTCATTCCCCACCTATAAAGCACAGAGAATATAATATACACCTGTTTATATGGGATATGTGCTCATTCCTCTATTATCTACATATATTTCATGTTCATTCCCCACCTATAAAGCACAGGGAATATAATATACACCTGTTTATATGGGATATGTGCTCATTCCTCTATTATCTATATATATTTCATGTTCATTCCTCACCTATAAAGCACAGGGAATATAATATACACCTGTATATATGGAATATGTGTTCATTCTCCTATTCTCTACATATATTCCATGTTCATTCCCCACCTATAAAGCACAGGGAATATAATATATACCTGTTTATATGGGATATGTGCTCATTCCTCTATTATCTACATATATTTCATGTTCATTCCCCACCTATAAAGCACAGGGAATATAATATACACCTGTTTATATGGGATATGTGTTCATTCCTCTATTATCTACATATATTCCATGCTCATTCCCCACCTATAAAGCACAGAGAATATAATATACACCTGTTTGTATGGGATATGTGCTCATTCCTCTATTATCTACATATACAAGTGCCTACAAGTAGTATTCAACCCCCTGCAGATTTAGCAGGTTTACACATTCGGAATTAACTTGGCATTGTGACATTTGGACTGTAGATCAGCCTGGAAGTGTGAAATGCACTGCAGCAAAAAAGAATGTTATTTCTTTGTTTAATTTTTTTTTAAATTGTGAAAAGTTTATTCAGAGGGTCATTTATTATTCAACCCCTCAAACCACCAGAATTCTGTTTGGTTCCCCTAAAGTATTAAGAAGTATTTCAGGCACAAAGAACAATGAGCTTCACATGTTTGGATTAATTATCTCTTTTTCCAGCCTTTTCTGACTATTTAAGACCCTCCCCAAACTTTTGAACAGCACTCATACATGGTCAACATGGGAAAGACAAAGGAGCATTCCAAGGCCTTCAGAGACAAGATTGTGGAGGGTCACAAGGCTGGCAAGGGGTACAAAACCCTTTCCAATGAGTTGGGCCTACCTGTCTCCACTGTTGGGAGCATCATCCGGAAGTGGAAGGCTTATGGAACTACTGTTAGCCTTCCACGGCCTGGACAGCCTTTGAAAGTTTCCTCCCGTGCCGAGGCCAGGCTTGTCCGAAGAGTCAAGGCTAACCCAAGGACAACAAGGAAGGAGCTCCGGGAAGATCTCATGGCAGTGGGGACATTGGTTTCAGTCAATACCATAAGTAACGTACTCCACCGCAATGGTCTCCGTTCCAGACGAGCCCGTAAGGTACCTTTACTTTCAAAGCGTCATGTCAAGGCTCGTCTACAGTTTGCTCATGATCAATTGGAGGACTCTGAGACAGACTGGTTCAAGGTTCTCTGGTCTGATGAGACCAAGATCGAGATCTTTGGTGCCAACCACACACATGACGTTTGGAGACTGGATGGCACTGCATACGACCCCAAGAATACCATCCCTACAGTTAAACATGGTGGTGGCAGCATCATGCTGTGGGGCTGTTTCTCAGCCAAGGGGCCTGGCCATCTGGTCCGCATCCATGGGAAGATGGATAGCACGGCCTACCTGGAGATTTTGGCCAAGAACCTCCGCTCCTCCATCAAGGATCTTAAGATGGGTCGTCATTTCATCTTCCAACAAGACAACGACCCAAAGCACACAGCCAACAAAACCAAGGCCTGGTTCAAGAGGCAAAAAATCAAGGTGTTGGAGTGGCCTAGTCAGTCTCCTGACCTTAACCCAATTGAAAACTTGTGGAAGGAGCTCAATATTAAAGTCCACATGAGACACCCAAAGAACCTAGCTAACTTGGAGAAGATCTGCATGGAGGAGTGGGCCAAGATAACTCCAGAGACCTGTGCCGGCCTGATCAGGTCTTATAAAAGACGATTATTCGCTGTAATTGCAAACAAGGGTTATTCCACAAAATATTAAACCTAGGGGTTGAATAATAATTGACCCACACTTTTATGTTTAAAATTTATTAAAATTTAACTGAGCAACATAACTTTTTGGTTTGTAAGATTTATGCATCTGTTAATAAATCCTGCTCTTGTGTGAAGTTTGAAGGCTCTAACTTATTTGCATCTTATCAAACCTGCTAAATCTGCAGGGGGTTGAATACTACTTGTAGGCACTGTATTTCATGTTCATTCCCCACCTATAAAGCTCAGGGAATATAATATACACCTGTTTATATGGGATATGTGTTCATTCCCCTATTATCTACATATATTTCATGTTCATTCCCCACCTATAAAGCACAGGGAATATAATATACACCTGTTTATATAGGGTATGTGCTCATTCCCCTATTATCTACATATATTCCATGTTCATTCCCCACTTATAAAGCTCAGGGAATATAATATACACCTGTATATATGGGATATGTGTTCATTCTCCTATTATCTACATATATTTCATGCTCATTCCTCACCTATAAAGCACAGGGAATATAATATACCCCTGTTTATATGGGATATGTGTTCATTCCTCTATTATCTACATATATTTCATACTCATTCCTCACCTATAAAGCACAGGGAATATAATATACACTTGTTTATATAGGGTATGTGCTCATTCCTCTATTATCTACATATATTACATGTTCATTCCCCACCTATAAAGCACAGGGAATATAATATACACCTGTTTATATGGGATATGTGCTCATTCCCATATTATCTACATATATTTCATGCTCATTCCTCACCTATAAAGCACAGGGAATATAATATACACCTGTTTATATGGGATATGTGCTCATTCCCCTATTATCTACATATATTTCATGTTCATTCCCCACCTATAAAGCACAGGGAATATAATATACACCTGTTTATATGGGATATGTGCTCATTCCCCTATTATCTACATATATATTCCATGTTCATTCCTCACCTATAAAGCACAGGGAATATAATATACACTTGTTTATATAGGGTATGTGCTCATTCCTCTATTATCTACATATATTACATGTTCATTCCCCACCTATAAAGCACAGGGAATATAATATACACCTGTTTATATGGGATATGTGTTCATTCCTCTATTATCTACATATATTTCATGTTCATTCCTCACCTATAAAGCACAGGGAATATAATATACACCTGTTTATATGGGATATGTGCTCATTCCTCTGTTATCTACATATATTCCATGTTCATTCCCCACCTATAAAGCACAGGGAATATAATATACACTTGTTTATATAGGGTATGTGCTCATTCCTCTGTTATCTACATATATTCCATGTTCATTCCCCACCTATAAAGCACAGGGAATATAATATATACCTGTTTATATGGGATATGTGTTCATTCCTCTATTATCTACATATATTTCATGTTCATTCCTCACCTATAAAGCACAGGGAATATAATATACACCTGTATATATGGGATATGTGCTCATTCCTCTATTATCTACATATATTTCATGCTCATTCCTCACCTATAAAACTCAGGGAATATAATATACACCTGTTTATATGGGATATGTGTTCATTCCTCTATTATCTACATATATTCCATGTTCATTCCTCACCTATAAAGCACAGGGAATATAATATACACCTGTATATATGGGATATGTGCTCATTCCTCTATTATCTACATATATTTCATGCTCATTCCCCACCTATAAAGCTCAGGGAATATAATATACACCTGTTTATATGGGATATGTGTTCATTACTCTATTATCTACATATATTTCATGCTCATTCCCCACCTATAAAGCACTGGGAATATAATATACACCTGTATATATGGGATATGTGTTCATTCCCCTATTATCTACATATATATTCCATGCTCATTCCTCACCTATAAAGCACAGGGAATATAATATACACCTGTTTATATGGGATATGTGTTCATTCCTCTATTATCTACATATATTTCATGTTCATTCCCCACCTATAAAGCTCAGGGAATATAATATACACCTGTATATATGGGATATGTGTTCATTACTCTATTATCTACATATATTTCATGCTCATTCCCCACCTATAAAGCACAGGGAATATAATATACACCTGTATATATGGGATATGTGTTCATTCCCCTATTATCTACATATATATTCCATGCTCATTCCTCACCTATAAAGCACAGGGAATATAATATACACCTGTTTATATGGGATATGTGTTCATTCCTCTATTATCTACATATATTTCATGTTCATTCCCCACCTATAAAGCACAGGGAATACAATATACACCTGTTTATATAGGGTATGTGCTCATTCCTCTATTATCTACATATATTTCATATTCATTCCCAACCTATAAAGCTCCGGGAATATAATATACACCTGTTCATATGGGATAGGTGCTCATTCCTCTATTATCTACATATATTTCATGCTCATTCCCCACCTATAAAGCACAGGGAATATAATATACACCTGTTTATATGGGATATGTGTTCATTCCTCTATTATCTACATATATTCCATGTTCATTCCTCACCTATAAAGCACAGGGAATATAATATACACCTGTATATATGGGATATGTGCTCATTCCTCTATTATCTACATATATTTCATGCTCATTCCTCACCTATAAAGCTCAGGGAATATAATATACACCTGTTTATATGGGATATGTGTTCATTCCTCTATTATCTACATATATTCCATGTTCATTCCTCACCTATAAAGCACAGGGAATATAATATACACCTGTATATATGGGATATGTGCTCATTCCTCTATTATCTACATATATTTCATGCTCATTCCCCACCTATAAAGCTCAGGGAATATAATATACACCTGTTTATATGGGATATGTGTTCATTACTCTATTATCTACATATATTTCATGCTCATTCCCCACCTATAAAGCTCAGGGAATATAATATACACCTGTTTATATGGGATATGTGTTCATTACTCTATTATCTACATATATTTCATGCTCATTCCCCACCTATAAAGCACAGGGAATATAATATACACCTGTATATATGAGATATGTGTTCATTCCCCTATTATCTACATATATATTCCATGCTCATTCCTCACCTATAAAGCACAGGGAATATAATATACACCTGTTTATATGGGATATGTGTTCATTCCTCTATTATCTACATATATTTCATGTTCATTCCCCACCTATAAAGCTCAGGGAATATAATATACACCTGTATATATGGGATATGTGTTCATTCCCCTATTATCTACATATATTTGATGTTCATTCCCCACCTATAAAGTACAGGGAATATAATATACACCTGTTTATATGGGATAGGTGCTCATTCCTCTATTATCTACATATATTACATGTTGATTCCCCACCTATAAAGCACAGGGAATATAATATACACCTGTTTATATGGGATGTGCTCATTCCTCTATTATCTACATATATTACATGTTGATTCCCCACCTATAAAGCACAGGGAATATAATATACACCTGTTTATATGGGATATGTGTTCATTCCCCTATTATCTACATATATATTCCATGCTCATTCCCCACCTATAAAGCACAGGGAATTTAATATACACCTGTTTATATGGGATATGTGCTCATTCCTCTATTATCTACATATATTACATGTTCATTCCCCACCTATAAAGCACAGGGAATATAATATACACCTGTTTATATGGGATATGTGTTCATTCTCCTATTATCTACATATGTTTCATGTTCATTCCTCACCTATAAAGCACAGGGAATATAATATACACCTGCTTATATGGGATATGTGTTCATTCTCCTATTATCTACATATATTTCATGTTCATTCCCCACCCATAAAGCACAGGGAATATAATATACACCTGTTTATATGGGATATGTGTTCATTCCTCTATTATCTACATATATTTCATGTTCATTCCTCACCTATAAAGCACAGGGAATATAATATACACCTGTGTATATGGGATATGTGCTCATTCCTCTATTATCTACATATATTTCATGTTCATTCCTCACCTATAAAGCACAGGGAATATAATATACACCTGTTTATATGGGATATGTGTTCATTCCCCTATTATCTAAATATATATTCCATGCTTATTCCCCACCTATAAAGCACAGGGAATATAATATACACCTGTTTATATGGGATATGTGTTCATTCCTCTATTATCTACATATATTCCATGTTCATTCCTCACCTATAAAGCACAGGGAATATAATATACTCCTGTTTATATGGGATATGTGCTCATTCCTCTATTATCTACATATATTTCATGTTCATTCCCCACCTATAAAGCACGGGGAATATAATATACACCTGTTTATATGGGATATGTGCTCATTCCTCTATTATCTACATATATTTCATGTTCATTCTTCACCTATAAAGCTCAGGAAATATAATATACACCTGTTTATTTGGGATATGTGTTCATTCCCCTATTATCTACATATATTTCATGTTCATTCCCCACCTATAAAGCACAGGGAATATAATATACACCTGTTTATATGGGATATGTGTTCATTCCCCTATTATCTACATATATTTCATGTTCATTCCCCACCTATAAAGCTCAGGGAATATAATATACACCTGTTTATATGGGATATGTGTTCATTCCCCTATTATCTACATATATTCCATGTTCATTCCTCACCAATAAAGCACAGGGAATATAATATACACCTGTTTATATGGGATATGTGTTCATTCTCCTATTCTCTACATATATTCCATGTTCATTCCCCACCTATAAAGCACAGGGAATATAATATACACCTGTATATATGGGATATGTGTTCATTCCTCTATTATCTACATATATTCCATGCTCATTCCCCACCTATAAAGCACAGAGAATATAATATACACCTGTTTATATGGGATATGTGCTCATTCCTCTATTATCTACATATATTTCATGTTCATTCCCCACCTATAAAGCACAGGGAATATAATATACACCTGTTTATATGGGATATGTGTTCATTCCTCTATTATCTACATATATTCCATGCTCATTCCCCACCTATAAAGCACAGAGAATATAATATACACCTGTTTGTATGGGATATGTGCTCATTCCTCTATTATCTACATATATTTCATGTTCATTCCCCACCTATAAAGAACAGGGAATATAATATACACCTGTTTATATGGGATATGTGCTCATTCTCCTATTATCTACATATATTTCATGTTCATTCCCCACCTATAAAGCTCAGGGAATATAATGTACACCTGTTTATATGGGATATGTGTTCATTCCCCTATTATCTACATATATTTCATGTTCATTCCCCACCTATAAAGCACAGGGAATATAATATACACCTGTTTATATGGGATATGTGTTCATTCCTCTATTATCTACATATATTTCATGTTCATTCCCCACCTATAAAGCACAGAGAATATAATATACACCTGTTTATATGGGATATGTGCTCATTCCCCTATTATCTACATATATTTCATGTTCATTCCCCACCTATAAAGCACAGGGAATATAATATACACCTGTTTATATGGGATATGTGTTCATTCCTCTTTTATCTACATATATTGCATGTTCATTCCTCACCTATAAAGCTCAGGGAATATAATATACACCTGTTTATATGGGATATGTGCTCATTCCTCTTTTATCTACATATATTTCATGCTCATTCCCCACCTATAACGCACAGGGAAAATAATATACACCTGTTTATATGGGATATGTGCTCATTCCACTATTATCTACATATATTTCATGTTCATTCCCCATCTATAAAGCACAGGGAATATAATATACACCTGTATATATGGGATATGTGTTCATTCCTCTATTATCTACATACTGTATATTTCATGTTCATTCCCCACCTATAAAGCACAGGGAATATAATATACACCTGTTTATATGGGATATGTGATCATTCCCCTATTATCTACATATATTACATGTTCATTCCCCACCTATAAAGCACAGGGAATATAATATATACCTGTATATATGGGATATGTATTCATTCCCCTATTATCTACATATATTTCATATTCATTCTACACCTATAAAGCTCAGGGAATATAATATACACCTGTTTATATGGGATATGTATTCATTCCCCTATTATCTACATATATTTCATATTCATTCTACACCTATAAAGCTCAAGAAATATAATATACACCTGTTTATATGGGATGTGCTCATTCCTCTATTATCTACATATATTTCATGTTCATTCCCCACCTATAAAGCTCAGGGAATATAATATACACCTGTTTATATGGGATATGTGTTCATTCCCCTATTATCTACATATATATTCCATGCTCATTCCCCACCTATAAAGCACAGGGAATATAATATACACCTGTTTATATGGGATATGTGCTCATTCCTCTATTATCTACATATATTATATGTTCATTCCCCACCTATAAAGCATAGGGAATATAATATACACCTGTTTATATGAGATATGTGCTCATTCCTCTATTATCTACATATATTTCATGCTCATTCCCCAGCTATAAAGCACAGGGAATATAATATACACCTGTTTATATGGGATATGTGCTCATTCCCCTATTATCTACATATATATTCCATGCTCATTCCCCACCTATAAAGCACAGGGAATATAATATACACCTGTTTATATGAGATATGTGCTCATTCCTCTATTATCTACATATATATCATGTTCATTCCTCACCTATAAAGCTCAGGGAATATACTATACACCTGTTTATATGGGATATGTGATCATTCCTCTATTATCTACATATATTTCATGTTCATTCTTCACCTATAAAGCTCAGGAAATATAATATACACCTGTTTATTTGGGATATGTGTTCATTCCCCTATTATCTACATATATTTCATGTTCATTCCCCACCTATAAAGCACAGGGAATATAATATACACCTGTTTATATGGGATATGTGTTCATTCCCCTATTATCTACATATATTTCATGTTCATTCCCCACCTATAAAGCTCAGGGAATATAATATACACCTGTTTATATGGGATATGTGTTCATTCCCCTATTATCTACATATATTCCATGTTCATTCCTCACCAATAAAGCACAGGGAATATAATATACACCTGTTTATATGGGATATGTGCTCATTCCTCTATTATCTACATATATTTCATGTTCATTCCTCACCTATAAAGCACAGGGAATATAATATACACCTGTTTATATGGGATATGTGTTCATTCTCCTATTCTCTACATATATTCCATGTTCATTCCCCACCTATAAAGCACAGGGAATATAATATACACCTGTATATATGGGATATGTGTTCATTCCTCTATTATCTACATATATTCCATGCTCATTCCCCACCTATAAAGCACAGAGAATATAATATACACCTGTTTATATGGGATATGTGCTCATTCCTCTATTATCTACATATATTTCATGTTCATTCCCCACCTATAAAGCACAGGGAATATAATATACACCTGTTTATATGGGATATGTGTCCATTCCTCTATTATCTACATATATTCCATGCTCATTCCCCACCTATAAAGCACAGAGAATATAATATACACCTGTTTGTATGGGATATGTGCTCATTCCTCTATTATCTACATATATTTCATGTTCATTCCCCACCTATAAAGAACAGGGAATATAATATACACCTGTTTATATGGGATATGTGCTCATTCTCCTATTATCTACATATATTTCATGTTCATTCCCCACCTATAAAGCTCAGGGAATATAATGTACACCTGTTTATATGGGATATGTGTTCATTCCCCTATTATCTACATATATTTCATGTTCATTCCCCACCTATAAAGCACAGGGAATATAATATACACCTGTTTATATGGGATATGTGTTCATTCCTCTATTATCTACATATATTTCATGTTCATTCCCCACCTATAAAGCACAGAGAATATAATATACACCTGTTTATATGGGATATGTGCTCATTCCCCTATTATCTACATATATTTCATGTTCATTCCCCACCTATAAAGCACAGGGAATATAATATACACCTGTTTATATGGGATATGTGTTCATTCCTCTTTTATCTACATATATTGCATGTTCATTCCTCACCTATAAAGCTCAGGGAATATAATATACACCTGTTTATATGGGATATGTGCTCATTCCTCTATTATCTACATATATTTCATGCTCATTCCCCACCTATAACGCACAGGGAAAATAATATACACCTGTTTATATGGGATATGTGCTCATTCCACTATTATCTACATATATTTCATGTTCATTCCCCATCTATAAAGCACAGGGAATATAATATACACCTGTATATATGGGATATGTGTTCATTCCTCTATTATCTACATACTGTATATTTCATGTTCATTCCCCACCTATAAAGCACAGGGAATATAATATACACCTGTTTATATGGGATATGTGATCATTCCCCTATTATCTACATATATTACATGTTCATTCCCCACCTATAAAGCACAGGGAATATAATATATACCTGTATATATGGGATATGTATTCATTCCCCTATTATCTACATATATTTCATATTCATTCTACACCTATAAAGCTCAGGGAATATAATATACACCTGTTTATATGGGATATGTATTCATTCCCCTATTATCTACATATATTTCATATTCATTCTACACCTATAAAGCTCAAGGAATATAATATACACCTGTTTATATGGGATGTGCTCATTCCTCTATTATCTACATATATTTCATGTTCATTCCCCACCTATAAAGCTCAGGGAATATAATATACACCTGTTTATATGGGATATGTGTTCATTCCCCTATTATCTACATATATATTCCATGCTCATTCCCCACCTATAAAGCACAGGGAATATAATATACACCTGTTTATATGGGATATGTGCTCATTCCTCTATTATCTACATATATTATATGTTCATTCCCCACCTATAAAGCATAGGGAATATAATATACACCTGTTTATATGAGATATGTGCTCATTCCTCTATTATCTACATATATTTCATGCTCATTCCCCACCTATAAAGCACAGGGAATATAATATACACCTGTTTATATGGGATATGTGCTCATTCCCCTATTATCTACATATATATTCCATGCTCATTCCCCACCTATAAAGCACAGGGAATATAATATACACCTGTTTATATGAGATATGTGCTCATTCCTCTATTATCTACATATATATCATGTTCATTCCTCACCTATAAAGCTCAGGGAATATACTATACACCTGTTTATATGGGATATGTGATCATTCCTCTGTTATCTACATATATTTCATGCTCATTCCCCACCTATAAAGCACAGGGAATATAATATACACCTGTTTATATGGGATATATGTTCATTCCTCTATTATCTACATATATTTCATGCTCATTCCCCACCTATAAAGCACAGGGAATATAATATACACCTGTTTATATGGGATATGTGTTCATTCCCCTATTATCTACATATATATTCCATGCTCATTCCCCACCTATAAAGCACAGGGAATATAATATACACCTGTTTATATGGGATATGTGTTCATTCCCCTATTATCTACATATATTTCATGCTCATTCCCCACCTATAAAGCACAGGGAATATAATATACACCTGTTTATATGGGATATGTGCTCATTCCCCTATTATCTACATATATTCCATGTTCATTCCCCAGCTATAAAGCTCAGGGAATATAATATACACCTGTTTATATGGGATATGTGTTCATTCCTCTATTATCTACATATATTTCATGCTCATTCCCCACCTATAAAGCACAGGGAATATAATATACACCTGTTTATATGGGATATGTGCTCATTCCCCTATTATCTACATATATTCCATGTTCATTCCCCAGCTATAAAGCTCAGGGAATATAATATACACCTGTTTATATGGGATATGTGTTCATTCCCCTATTATCTACATATATTTCATGTTCATTCCCCACCTATAAAGCACAGGGAATATAATATACACCTGTTTATATGGGATATGTGCTCATTCCCCTATTATCTACATATATTCCATGTTCATTCCCCAGCTATAAAGCTCAGGGAATATAATATACACCTGTTTATATAGGATATGTGTTCATTCCCCTATTATCTACATATATTTCATGCTCATTCCTCACCTATAAAGCACAGGGAATATAATATACACCTGTTTATATGGGATGTGCTCATTCCCCTATTATCTACATATATTACATGTTCATTCCCCACCTATAAAGCACAGGGAATATAATATACACCTGTTTATATGGGATATGTGTTCATTCTCCTATTATCTACATATATTTCATGTTCATTCCCCACCTATAAAGCACAGGGAATATAATATACACCTGTTTATATGGGATATGTGTTCATTCTCCTATTATCTACATATATTTCATGTTCATTCCTCACCTATAAAGCACAGGGAATATGATATACACCTGTTTATATGGGATCTGTGTTCATTCTCCTATTATCTACATATATTTCATGTTCATTCCCCACCTATAAAGCACAGGGAATATAATATACACCTGTTTATATGGGATATGTGTTCATTCCTCTATTATCTACATATATTTCATGTTCATTCCTCACCTATAAAGCACAGGGAATATAATATACACCTGTATATATGGGATATGTGCTCATTCCTCTATTATCTACATATATTTCATGTTCATTCCTCACCTATAAAGCACAGGGAATATAATATACACCTGTTTATATGGGATATGTGTTCATTCCCCTATTATCTAAATATATATTCCATGCTTATTCCCCACCTATAAAGCGCAGGGAATATAATATACACCTGTTTATATGGGATATGTGTTCATTCCTCTATTATCTACATATATTTCATGTTCATTCCTCACCTATAAAGCACAGGGAATATAATATACTCCTGTTTATATGGGATATGTGCTCATTCCCCTATTATCTACATATATTACATGTTCATTCCCCACCTATAAAGCACAGGGAATATAATATACACCTGTTTATATGGGATATGTGTTCATTCCTCTATTATCTACATATATTTCATATTCTTTCCTCACCTATATAGCACAGGGAATATAATATACACCTGTTTATATTTGATATGTGCTCATTCCTCTATTATCTACATATATTCCATGCTCATTCCCCACCTATAAAGCTCAGGGAATATAATATACACATGTTTATATGGGATATGTGCTCATTCCTCTATTATCTACATATATTTCATGTTCATTCTTCACCTATAAAGCTCAGGAAATATAATATACCCCTGTTTATATGGGATATGTGTTCATTCCCCTATTATCTACATATATTCCATGTTCATTCCCCACCTATAAAGCACAGAGAATATAATATACACCTGTTTATATGGGATATGTGCTCATTCCCCTATTATCTACATATATTTCATGTTCATTCCCCACCTATAAAGCACAGGGAATATAATATACATCTGTTTATATGGGATATGTGTTCATTCCTCTATTATCTACATATATTGCATGTTCATTCCTCACCTATAAAGCTCAGGGAATATAATATACACCTGTTTATATGGGATATGTGCTCATTCCTCTATTATCTACATATATTTCATGCTCATTCCCCACCTATAAAGCACAGGGAATATAATATACACCTGTTTATATGGGATATGTGCTCATTCCACTATTATCTACATATATTTCATGTTCATTCCCCATCTATAAAGCACAGGGAATATAATATACACCTGTATATATGGGATACGTGTTCATTCCTCTATTATCTACATTCTGTATATTTAATGTTCATTCCCCACCTATAAAGCTCAGGGAATATAATATACACCTGTTTATATGGGAACTGTGTTCATTCCCCTATTATCTACATATATTTCATGTTCATTCCCCACCTATAAAGCACAGGGAATATAATATATACCTGTATATATGGGATATGTGTTCATTCCCCTATTATCTACATATATTTCATGTTCATTCCCCACCTATAAAGCACAGGGAATATAATATACACCTGTTTATATAGGGTATGTGCTCATTCCTCTATTATCTACATATATTTCATGTTCATTCCTCACCTATAAAGCACAGGGAATATAATATACACCTGTTTATAAGGGATAGGTGCTCATTCCTCTATTATCTACATATATTTCATGCTCATTCCCCACCTATAAAGCTCCGGAAATATAATATACACCTATTTATATGGGATAGGTGCTCATTCCTCTATTATCTACATATATTTCATGCTCATTCCCCACCTATAAAGCTCAGGGAATATAATATACACCTGTTTATATGGGATATATGTTCATTCCCCTATTATCTACATATATTTCATGTTCATTCCCCACCTATAAAGCACAGGGAATATAATATACACCTTTTTATATGGGATATGAGTTCATTCCTCTATTATCTACATATATTTCATATTCTTTCCTCACCTATATAGCACAGGGAAAATAATATACACCTGTTTATATGGGATATGTGCTCATTCCTCTATTATCTACATATATTTCATGTTCATTCTTCACCTATAAAGCACAGGGAATATAATATACACCTGTTTATATGGGATATGTGCTCATTCCTCTATTATCTACATATATTTCATGTTCATTCCCCACCTATAAAGCACAGGGAATATAATATACACCTGTTTATATGAGATATGTGCTCATTCCTCTATTATCTACATATATATCATGTTCATTCCTCACCTATAAAGCTCAGGGAATATACTATACACCTGTTTATATGGGATATGTGATCATTCCTCTGTTATCTACATATATTTCATGCTCATTCCCCACCTATAAAGCACAGGGAATATAATATACACCTGTTTATATGGGATATATGTTCATTCGTCTATTATCTACATATATTTCATGCTCATTCCCCACCTATAAAGCACAGGGAATATAATATACACCTGTTTATATGGGATATGTGTTCATTCCCCTATTATCTACATATATATTCCATGCTCATTCCCCACCTATAAAGCACAGGGAATATAATATACACCTGTTTATATGGGATATGTGCTCATTCCTCTATTATCTACATATATATCATGTTCATTCCTCACCTATAAGGCTCAGAGAATATAATATACACCTGTTTATATGGGATATGTGTTCATTCCTCTATTATCTACATATATTTCATGCTCATTCCCCACCTATAAAGCACAGGGAATATAATATACACCTGTTTATATGGGATGTGCTCCTTCCTCTATTATCTACATATATTACATGTTCATTCCCCACCTATAAAGCTCAGGGAATATAATATACACCTGTTTATATGGGATATGTGTTCATTCCCCTATTATCTACATATATATTCCATGCTCATTCCCCACCTATAAAGCTCAGGGAATATAATATACACCTGTTCATATGGGATAGGTGCTCATTCCTCTATTATCTACATGTATTTCATGCTCATTCCCCACCTATAAAGCTCAGGGAATATAATATACACCTGTTTATATGGGATATGTGCTCATTCCTCTATTATCTACATATATTTCATGTTCATTCCCCACCTATGAAGCTCAGGGAATATAATATACACCTGTATATATGGGATATGTGTTCATTCCCCTATTATCTACATATATTTCATGTTCATTCCCCACCTATAAAGCACAGGGAATATAATATACACCTGTTTATATGGGATAGGTGCTCATTCCTCTATTATCTACATATAATCATGCTCATTCCCCACCTATAAAGCTGCGGGAATATAATATACACCTGTTTATATGGGATAGGAGCTCATTCCTCTATTATCTACATATATTTCATGCTCATTCCCCACCTATAAAGCTCAGGGAATATAATATACACCTGTTTATATGGGATATGTGTTCATTCCTCTATTATCTACATATATATTCCATGCTCATTCCCCACCTATAAAGCACAGGGAATATAATATACACCTGTTTATATGGGATATGTGTTCATTCCTCTATTATCTACATATATTTCATGTTCATTCCTCACCTATAAAGCACAGGGAATATAATATACACTTGTTTATATAGGGTATGTGCTCATTCCTCTATTATCTACATATATTACATGTTCATTCCCCACCTATAAAGCACAGGGAATAAAATATACACCTGTTTATATGGGATATGTGCTCATTCCTCTGTTATCTACATATATTCCATGTTCATTCCCCACCTATAAAGCACAGGGAATATAATATACACCTGTTTATATGGGATCTGTGTTCATTCTCCTATTATCTACATATATTTCATGTTCATTCCTCACCTATAAAGCACAGGGAATATAACATACAACTGTTTATATGGGATATGTGTTCATTCCTCTATTATCTAGATATATTACATGTTCATTCCCCACCTATAAAGCTCAGGGAATATAATATACACCTGTTTATATGGGATATGTGCTCATTCCCCTATTATCTACATATATTTCATGTTCATTCCCCACCTATAAAGCACAGGGAATATAATATACACCTGTTTATATGGGATATGTGCTCATTCCCCTATTATCTACATATATTTCATGTTCATTCCCCACCTATAAAGCACAGGGAATATAATATACACCTGTTTATATGGGATATGTGCTCATTCCCCTATTATCTACATATATTTCATGTTCATTCCCCACCTATAAAGCACAGGGAATATAATATACACCTGTTTATATGGGATATGTATTCATTCCCCTATTATCTACATATATTTCATATTCATTCTACACCTATAAAGCTCAAGGAATATAATATACACCTGTTTATATGGGATGTGATCATTCTCCTATTATCTAAATATATTTCATGTTCATTCCCCACCTATAAAGCACAGGGAATATAATATACACCTGTTTATATGGGATATGTGTTCATTCCCCTATTATCTACATATATATTCCATGCTCATTCCCCTCCTATAAAGCACAGGGAATATAATATACAACTGTTTTTATGGGATATGTGCTCATTCCTCTATTATCTACTTATATTACATGTTCATTCCCCACCTATAAAGCACAGGGAATATAATATACACCTGTTTATAGGGGATATGTGTTCATTCCTCTATTATCTACATATATTCCATGTTCATTCCTCACCTATAAAGCACAGGGAATATAATATACACCTGTAGATATGGGATATGTGCTCATTCCTCTATTATCTACATATATTTCATGCTCATTCCCCACCTATAAAGCTCAGGGAATATAATATACCCCTGTTTATATGGGATATGTGTTCATTCCTCTATTATCTACATATATTTCATGTTCATTCCCCACCGATAAAACACAGGGAATATAATATACTCCTGTTTATATGGGATATGTGCTCATTCCCCTATTATTTACATATATTCTATGCTCATTCCCCACCTATAAAGCACAGGGAATATAATACACACCTGTTTATATGGGATATGTGCTCATTCCCCTATTATCTACATATATTTCATGCTTATTCCTCACCTATAAAGCACAGGGAATATAATATACACCTGTTTATATGGGATATGTGTTCATTCCTCTATTATCTATATATATATCATGTTCATTCCCCACCTATAAAGCATAGGGAATATATACTCCTGTTTATATGGGATATGTGCTCATTCCCCTATTATCTACATATATTACATGTTCATTCCCCACCTATAAAGCACAGGGAATATGATATACACCTGTTTATATGGGATATGTGCTCATTCCCCTATTATCTACATATATATTTCATGTTCATTCCCCACCTATAAAACACAGAGAATATAATATACAACTGTTTATATGGGATATGTGCTCTTTCTCCTATTATATACATATATTTCATGTTCATTCCTCACCTATAAAGCACAGGGAATATAATATACACCTGTTTATATGGGATATGTGCTCATTCCTCTATTATCTACATATATATCATGTTCATTCCTCACCTATAAAGCTCAGGGAATATAATATACACCTGTTTATATGGGATATGTGTTCATTCCTCTATTATCTACATATATTTCATGCTCATTCCCCACCTATAAAGCACAGGGAATATAATATACACCTGTTTATATGGGATATGTGCTCATTCCTCTATTATCTACATATATTCCATGTTCATTCCCCACCTATAAAGCACAGGGAATATAATATACACCTGTTTATATGGGATATGTGTTCATTCCTCTATTATCTACATATATATCATGTTCATTCCTCACCTATAAAGCTCAGGGAATATAATATACACCTGTTTATATGGGATATGTGTTCATTCCTCTATTATCTACATATATTTCATGCTCATTCCCCACCTATAAAGCACAGGAAATATAATATACACCTGTATATATGGGATATGTGTTCATTCTCCTATTATCTACATATATTTCATGCTCATTCCTCACCTATAAAGCACAGGGAATATAATATACCCCTGTTTATATGGGATATGAGTTCATTCCTCTATTATCTACATATATTACATGTTCATTCCCCACCTATAAAGCACAGGGAATATAATATACACCTGTTTATATGGGATATGTGTTCATTCCTCTATTATCTACATATATTTCATGTTCATTCCTCACCTATAAAGCACAGGGAATATAATATACACCTGTATATATGGGATATGTGCTCATTCCCCTATTATCTACATATATTTCATGTTCATTCCCCACCGATAAAGCACAGGGAATATAATATACACCTGTTTATATGGGATATGTGTTCATTCCTCTATTATCTACATATATTTCATGTTCATTCCTCACCTATAAAGCACAGGGATTATAATATACACGTGTATATATGGGATATGTGCTCATTCCTCTATTATCTACATATATTTCATGTTCATTCCTCACCTATAAAGCACAGGGAATATAATATACACCTGTTTATATGGGATATGTGTTCATTCCCCTATTATCTAAATATATATTCCATGCTTATTCCCCACCTATAAAGCACAGGGAATATAATATACACCTGTTTATATGGGATATGTGTTCATTCCTCTATTATCTACATATATTCCATGTTCATTCCTCACCTATAAAGCACAGGGAATATAATATACTCCTGTTTATATGGGATATGTGCTCATTCCCCTATTATCTACATATATTACATGTTCATTCCCCACCTATAAAGCACAGGGAATATAATATACACCTGTTTATATGGGATATGTGTTCATTCCCCTATTATCTAAATATATATTCCATGCTTATTCCCCACCTATAAAGCACAGGGAATATAATATACACCTGTTTATATGGGATATGTGTTCATTCCTCTATTATCTACATATATTTCATATTCATTCCTCACCTATAAAGCACAGGGAATATAATATACACCTGTTTATATGGGATGTGCTCATTCCTCTATTATCTACATATATTTCATGTTCATTCCCCACCTATAAAGCACAGGGAATATAATATACACCTGTTTATATGGGATATGTGCTCATTCCTCTATTATCTACATATATTTCATGTTCATTCTTCACCTATAAAGCTCAGGAAATATAATATACCCCTGTTTATATGGGATATGTGTTCATTCCCCTATTATCTACATATATTCCATGTTCATTCCCCACCTATAAAGCACAGAGAATATAATATACACCTGTTTATATGGGATATGTGCTCATTCCCCTATTATCTACATATATTTCATGTTCATTCCCCACCTATAAAGCACAGGGAATATAATATACACCTGTTTATATGGGATATGTGCTCATTCCTCTATTATCTACATATATTTCATGTTCATTCCTCACCTATAAAGCACAGGGAATATAATATACACCTGTTTATATGGGATATGTGCTCATTCCCCTATTATCTACATATATTTCATGGTCATTCCCCACCTATAAAGCACAGGGAATATAATGTACAACTGTATATATGGGATATGTGTTCATTCCTCTATCTACATATATTTCATGCTAATTCCCCACCTATAAAGCACAGGGAATATAATATACACCTGTTTATATGGGATATGTGTTCATTCCTCTATTATCTACATATATTCCATGCTCATTCTCCACCTATAAAGCACAGAGAATATAATATACACCTGTTTATATGGGATATGTGCTCATTCCTCTATTATCTACATATATTTCATGTTCATTCCCCACCTATAAAGCACAGGGAATATAATATACACCTGTTTATATGGGATATGTGCTCATTCCTCTATTATCTACATATATTTCATGTTCATTCCTCACCTATAAAGCACAGGGAATATAATATACACCTGTATATATGGAATATGTGTTCATTCTCCTATTCTCTACATATATTCCATGTTCATTCCCCACCTATAAAGCACAGGGAATATAATATATACCTGTTTATATGGGATATGTGCTCATTCCTCTATTATCTACATATATTTCATGTTCATTCCCCACCTATAAAGCACAGGGAATATAATATACACCTGTTTATATGGGATATGTGTTCATTCCTCTATTATCTACATATATTCCATGCTCATTCCCCACCTATAAAGCACAGAGAATATAATATACACCTGTTTATATGGGATATGTGCTCATTCCTCTATTATCTACATATATTTCATGTTCATTCCTCACCTATAAAGCACAGGGAATATAATATACACCTGTTTATATGGGATATGTGCTCATTCCCCTATTATCTACATATATTTCATGGTCATTCCCCACCTATAAAGCACAGGGAATATAATGTACAACTGTATATATGGGATATGTGTTCATTCCTCTATCTACATATATTTCATGCTAATTCCCCACCTATAAAGCACAGGGAATATAATATACACCTGTTTATATGGGATATGTGTTCATTCCTCTATTATCTACATATATTCCATGCTCATTCCCCACCTATAAAGCACAGAGAATATAATATACACCTGTTTATATGGGATATGTGCTCATTCCTCTATTATCTACATATATTTCATGTTCATTCCCCACCTATAAAGCACAGGGAATATAATATACACCTGTTTATATGGGATATGTGCTCATTCCTCTATTATCTATATATATTTCATGTTCATTCCTCACCTATAAAGCACAGGGAATATAATATACACCTGTATATATGGAATATGTGTTCATTCTCCTATTCTCTACATATATTCCATGTTCATTCCCCACCTATAAAGCACAGGGAATATAATATATACCTGTTTATATGGGATATGTGCTCATTCCTCTATTATCTACATATATTTCATGTTCATTCCCCACCTATAAAGCACAGGGAATATAATATACACCTGTTTATATGGGATATGTGTTCATTCCTCTATTATCTACATATATTCCATGCTCATTCCCCACCTATAAAGCACAGAGAATATAATATACACCTGTTTGTATGGGATATGTGCTCATTCCTCTATTATCTACATATACAAGTGCCTACAAGTAGTATTCAACCCCCTGCAGATTTAGCAGGTTTACACATTCGGAATTAACTTGGCATTGTGACATTTGGACTGTAGATCAGCCTGGAAGTGTGAAATGCACTGCAGCAAAAAAGAATGTTATTTCTTTGTTTAATTTTTTTTTAAATTGTGAAAAGTTTATTCAGAGGGTCATTTATTATTCAACCCCTCAAACCACCAGAATTCTGTTTGGTTCCCCTAAAGTATTAAGAAGTATTTCAGGCACAAAGAACAATGAGCTTCACATGTTTGGATTAATTATCTATTTTTCCAGCCTTTTCTGACTATTTAAGACCCTCCCCAAACTTTTGAACAGCACTCATACATGGTCAACATGGGAAAGACAAAGGAGCATTCCAAGGCCTTCAGAGACAAGATTGTGGAGGGTCACAAGGCTGGCAAGGGGTACAAAACCCTTTCCAATGAGTTGGGCCTACCTGTCTCCACTGTTGGGAGCATCATCCGGAAGTGGAAGGCTTATGGAACTACTGTTAGCCTTCCACGGCCTGGACAGCCTTTGAAAGTTTCCTCCCGTGCCGAGGCCAGGCTTGTCCGAAGAGTCAAGGCTAACCCAAGGACAACAAGGAAGGAGCTCCGGGAAGATCTCATGGCAGTGGGGACATTGGTTTCAGTCAATACCATAAGTAACGTACTCCACCGCAATGGTCTCCGTTCCAGACGAGCCCGTAAGGTACCTTTACTTTCAAAGCGTCATGTCAAGGCTCGTCTACAGTTTGCTCATGATCAATTGGAGGACTCTGAGACAGACTGGTTCAAGGTTCTCTGGTCTGATGAGACCAAGATCGAGATCTTTGGTGCCAACCACACACATGACGTTTGGAGACTGGATGGCACTGCATACGACCCCAAGAATACCATCCCTACAGTTAAACATGGTGGTGGCAGCATCATGCTGTGGGGCTGTTTCTCAGCCAAGGGGCCTGGCCATCTGGTCCGCATCCATGGGAAGATGGATAGCACGGCCTACCTGGAGATTTTGGCCAAGAACCTCCGCTCCTCCATCAAGGATCTTAAGATGGGTCGTCATTTCATCTTCCAACAAGACAACGACCCAAAGCACACAGCCAACAAAACCAAGGCCTGGTTCAAGAGGCAAAAAATCAAGGTGTTGGAGTGGCCTAGTCAGTCTCCTGACCTTAACCCAATTGAAAACTTGTGGAAGGAGCTCAATATTAAAGTCCACATGAGACACCCAAAGAACCTAGCTAACTTGGAGAAGATCTGCATGGAGGAGTGGGCCAAGATAACTCCAGAGACCTGTGCCGGCCTGATCAGGTCTTATAAAAGACGATTATTCGCTGTAATTGCAAACAAGGGTTATTCCACAAAATATTAAACCTAGGGGTTGAATAATAATTGACCCACACTTTTATGTTTAAAATTTATTAAAATTTAACTGAGCAACATAACTTTTTGGTTTGTAAGATTTATGCATCTGTTAATAAATCCTGCTCTTGTGTGAAGTTTGAAGGCTCTAACTTATTTGCATCTTATCAAACCTGCTAAATCTGCAGGGGGTTGAATACTACTTGTAGGCACTGTATTTCATGTTCATTCCCCACCTATAAAGCTCAGGGAATATAATATACACCTGTTTATATGGGATATGTGTTCATTCCCCTATTATCTACATATATTTCATGTTCATTCCCCACCTATAAAGCACAGGGAATATAATATACACCTGTTTATATAGGGTATGTGCTCATTCCCCTATTATCTACATATATTCCATGTTCATTCCCCACTTATAAAGCTCAGGGAATATAATATACACCTGTATATATGGGATATGTGTTCATTCTCCTATTATCTACATATATTTCATGCTCATTCCTCACCTATAAAGCACAGGGAATATAATATACCCCTGTTTATATGGGATATGTGTTCATTCCTCTATTATCTACATATATTTCATACTCATTCCTCACCTATAAAGCACAGGGAATATAATATACACTTGTTTATATAGGGTATGTGCTCATTCCTCTATTATCTACATATATTACATGTTCATTCCCCACCTATAAAGCACAGGGAATATAATATACACCTGTTTATATGGGATATGTGCTCATTCCCATATTATCTACATATATTTCATGCTCATTCCTCACCTATAAAGCACAGGGAATATAATATACACCTGTTTATATGGGATATGTGCTCATTCCCCTATTATCTACATATATTTCATGTTCATTCCCCACCTATAAAGCACAGGGAATATAATATACACCTGTTTATATGGGATATGTGCTCATTCCCCTATTATCTACATATATATTCCATGTTCATTCCTCACCTATAAAGCACAGGGAATATAATATACACTTGTTTATATAGGGTATGTGCTCATTCCTCTATTATCTACATATATTACATGTTCATTCCCCACCTATAAAGCACAGGGAATATAATATACACCTGTTTATATGGGATATGTGTTCATTCCTCTATTATCTACATATATTTCATGTTCATTCCTCACCTATAAAGCACAGGGAATATAATATACACCTGTTTATATGGGATATGTGCTCATTCCTCTGTTATCTACATATATTCCATGTTCATTCCCCACCTATAAAGCACAGGGAATATAATATACACTTGTTTATATAGGGTATGTGCTCATTCCTCTGTTATCTACATATATTCCATGTTCATTCCCCACCTATAAAGCACAGGGAATATAATATATACCTGTTTATATGGGATATGTGTTCATTCCTCTATTATCTACATATATTTCATGTTCATTCCTCACCTATAAAGCACAGGGAATATAATATACACCTGTATATATGGGATATGTGCTCATTCCTCTATTATCTACATATATTTCATGCTCATTCCTCACCTATAAAACTCAGGGAATATAATATACACCTGTTTATATGGGATATGTGTTCATTCCTCTATTATCTACATATATTCCATGTTCATTCCTCACCTATAAAGCACAGGGAATATAATATACACCTGTATATATGGGATATGTGCTCATTCCTCTATTATCTACATATATTTCATGCTCATTCCCCACCTATAAAGCTCAGGGAATATAATATACACCTGTTTATATGGGATATGTGTTCATTACTCTATTATCTACATATATTTCATGCTCATTCCCCACCTATAAAGCACTGGGAATATAATATACACCTGTATATATGGGATATGTGTTCATTCCCCTATTATCTACATATATATTCCATGCTCATTCCTCACCTATAAAGCACAGGGAATATAATATACACCTGTTTATATGGGATATGTGTTCATTCCTCTATTATCTACATATATTTCATGTTCATTCCCCACCTATAAAGCTCAGGGAATATAATATACACCTGTATATATGGGATATGTGTTCATTACTCTATTATCTACATATATTTCATGCTCATTCCCCACCTATAAAGCACAGGGAATATAATATACACCTGTATATATGGGATATGTGTTCATTCCCCTATTATCTACATATATATTCCATGCTCATTCCTCACCTATAAAGCACAGGGAATATAATATACACCTGTTTATATGGGATATGTGTTCATTCCTCTATTATCTACATATATTTCATGTTCATTCCCCACCTATAAAGCACAGGGAATACAATATACACCTGTTTATATAGGGTATGTGCTCATTCCTCTATTATCTACATATATTTCATATTCATTCCCAACCTATAAAGCTCCGGGAATATAATATACACCTGTTCATATGGGATAGGTGCTCATTCCTCTATTATCTACATATATTTCATGCTCATTCCCCACCTATAAAGCACAGGGAATATAATATACACCTGTTTATATGGGATATGTGTTCATTCCTCTATTATCTACATATATTCCATGTTCATTCCTCACCTATAAAGCACAGGGAATATAATATACACCTGTATATATGGGATATGTGCTCATTCCTCTATTATCTACATATATTTCATGCTCATTCCTCACCTATAAAGCTCAGGGAATATAATATACACCTGTTTATATGGGATATGTGTTCATTCCTCTATTATCTACATATATTCCATGTTCATTCCTCACCTATAAAGCACAGGGAATATAATATACACCTGTATATATGGGATATGTGCTCATTCCTCTATTATCTACATATATTTCATGCTCATTCCCCACCTATAAAGCTCAGGGAATATAATATACACCTGTTTATATGGGATATGTGTTCATTACTCTATTATCTACATATATTTCATGCTCATTCCCCACCTATAAAGCTCAGGGAATATAATATACACCTGTTTATATGGGATATGTGTTCATTACTCTATTATCTACATATATTTCATGCTCATTCCCCACCTATAAAGCACAGGGAATATAATATACACCTGTATATATGAGATATGTGTTCATTCCCCTATTATCTACATATATATTCCATGCTCATTCCTCACCTATAAAGCACAGGGAATATAATATACACCTGTTTATATGGGATATGTGTTCATTCCTCTATTATCTACATATATTTCATGTTCATTCCCCACCTATAAAGCTCAGGGAATATAATATACACCTGTATATATGGGATATGTGTTCATTCCCCTATTATCTACATATATTTGATGTTCATTCCCCACCTATAAAGTACAGGGAATATAATATACACCTGTTTATATGGGATAGGTGCTCATTCCTCTATTATCTACATATATTACATGTTGATTCCCCACCTATAAAGCACAGGGAATATAATATACACCTGTTTATATGGGATGTGCTCATTCCTCTATTATCTACATATATTACATGTTGATTCCCCACCTATAAAGCACAGGGAATATAATATACACCTGTTTATATGGGATATGTGTTCATTCCCCTATTATCTACATATATATTCCATGCTCATTCCCCACCTATAAAGCACAGGGAATTTAATATACACCTGTTTATATGGGATATGTGCTCATTCCTCTATTATCTACATATATTACATGTTCATTCCCCACCTATAAAGCACAGGGAATATAATATACACCTGTTTATATGGGATATGTGTTCATTCTCCTATTATCTACATATGTTTCATGTTCATTCCTCACCTATAAAGCACAGGGAATATAATATACACCTGCTTATATGGGATATGTGTTCATTCTCCTATTATCTACATATATTTCATGTTCATTCCCCACCCATAAAGCACAGGGAATATAATATACACCTGTTTATATGGGATATGTGTTCATTCCTCTATTATCTACATATATTTCATGTTCATTCCTCACCTATAAAGCACAGGGAATATAATATACACCTGTGTATATGGGATATGTGCTCATTCCTCTATTATCTACATATATTTCATGTTCATTCCTCACCTATAAAGCACAGGGAATATAATATACACCTGTTTATATGGGATATGTGTTCATTCCCCTATTATCTAAATATATATTCCATGCTTATTCCCCACCTATAAAGCACAGGGAATATAATATACACCTGTTTATATGGGATATGTGTTCATTCCTCTATTATCTACATATATTCCATGTTCATTCCTCACCTATAAAGCACAGGGAATATAATATACTCCTGTTTATATGGGATATGTGCTCATTCCTCTATTATCTACATATATTTCATGTTCATTCCCCACCTATAAAGCACGGGGAATATAATATACACCTGTTTATATGGGATATGTGCTCATTCCTCTATTATCTACATATATTTCATGTTCATTCTTCACCTATAAAGCTCAGGAAATATAATATACACCTGTTTATTTGGGATATGTGTTCATTCCCCTATTATCTACATATATTTCATGTTCATTCCCCACCTATAAAGCACAGGGAATATAATATACACCTGTTTATATGGGATATGTGTTCATTCCCCTATTATCTACATATATTTCATGTTCATTCCCCACCTATAAAGCTCAGGGAATATAATATACACCTGTTTATATGGGATATGTGTTCATTCCCCTATTATCTACATATATTCCATGTTCATTCCTCACCAATAAAGCACAGGGAATATAATATACACCTGTTTATATGGGATATGTGTTCATTCTCCTATTCTCTACATATATTCCATGTTCATTCCCCACCTATAAAGCACAGGGAATATAATATACACCTGTATATATGGGATATGTGTTCATTCCTCTATTATCTACATATATTCCATGCTCATTCCCCACCTATAAAGCACAGAGAATATAATATACACCTGTTTATATGGGATATGTGCTCATTCCTCTATTATCTACATATATTTCATGTTCATTCCCCACCTATAAAGCACAGGGAATATAATATACACCTGTTTATATGGGATATGTGTTCATTCCTCTATTATCTACATATATTCCATGCTCATTCCCCACCTATAAAGCACAGAGAATATAATATACACCTGTTTGTATGGGATATGTGCTCATTCCTCTATTATCTACATATATTTCATGTTCATTCCCCACCTATAAAGAACAGGGAATATAATATACACCTGTTTATATGGGATATGTGCTCATTCTCCTATTATCTACATATATTTCATGTTCATTCCCCACCTATAAAGCTCAGGGAATATAATGTACACCTGTTTATATGGGATATGTGTTCATTCCCCTATTATCTACATATATTTCATGTTCATTCCCCACCTATAAAGCACAGGGAATATAATATACACCTGTTTATATGGGATATGTGTTCATTCCTCTATTATCTACATATATTTCATGTTCATTCCCCACCTATAAAGCACAGAGAATATAATATACACCTGTTTATATGGGATATGTGCTCATTCCCCTATTATCTACATATATTTCATGTTCATTCCCCACCTATAAAGCACAGGGAATATAATATACACCTGTTTATATGGGATATGTGTTCATTCCTCTTTTATCTACATATATTGCATGTTCATTCCTCACCTATAAAGCTCAGGGAATATAATATACACCTGTTTATATGGGATATGTGCTCATTCCTCTTTTATCTACATATATTTCATGCTCATTCCCCACCTATAACGCACAGGGAAAATAATATACACCTGTTTATATGGGATATGTGCTCATTCCACTATTATCTACATATATTTCATGTTCATTCCCCATCTATAAAGCACAGGGAATATAATATACACCTGTATATATGGGATATGTGTTCATTCCTCTATTATCTACATACTGTATATTTCATGTTCATTCCCCACCTATAAAGCACAGGGAATATAATATACACCTGTTTATATGGGATATGTGATCATTCCCCTATTATCTACATATATTACATGTTCATTCCCCACCTATAAAGCACAGGGAATATAATATATACCTGTATATATGGGATATGTATTCATTCCCCTATTATCTACATATATTTCATATTCATTCTACACCTATAAAGCTCAGGGAATATAATATACACCTGTTTATATGGGATATGTATTCATTCCCCTATTATCTACATATATTTCATATTCATTCTACACCTATAAAGCTCAAGAAATATAATATACACCTGTTTATATGGGATGTGCTCATTCCTCTATTATCTACATATATTTCATGTTCATTCCCCACCTATAAAGCTCAGGGAATATAATATACACCTGTTTATATGGGATATGTGTTCATTCCCCTATTATCTACATATATATTCCATGCTCATTCCCCACCTATAAAGCACAGGGAATATAATATACACCTGTTTATATGGGATATGTGCTCATTCCTCTATTATCTACATATATTATATGTTCATTCCCCACCTATAAAGCATAGGGAATATAATATACACCTGTTTATATGAGATATGTGCTCATTCCTCTATTATCTACATATATTTCATGCTCATTCCCCAGCTATAAAGCACAGGGAATATAATATACACCTGTTTATATGGGATATGTGCTCATTCCCCTATTATCTACATATATATTCCATGCTCATTCCCCACCTATAAAGCACAGGGAATATAATATACACCTGTTTATATGAGATATGTGCTCATTCCTCTATTATCTACATATATATCATGTTCATTCCTCACCTATAAAGCTCAGGGAATATACTATACACCTGTTTATATGGGATATGTGATCATTCCTCTATTATCTACATATATTTCATGTTCATTCTTCACCTATAAAGCTCAGGAAATATAATATACACCTGTTTATTTGGGATATGTGTTCATTCCCCTATTATCTACATATATTTCATGTTCATTCCCCACCTATAAAGCACAGGGAATATAATATACACCTGTTTATATGGGATATGTGTTCATTCCCCTATTATCTACATATATTTCATGTTCATTCCCCACCTATAAAGCTCAGGGAATATAATATACACCTGTTTATATGGGATATGTGTTCATTCCCCTATTATCTACATATATTCCATGTTCATTCCTCACCAATAAAGCACAGGGAATATAATATACACCTGTTTATATGGGATATGTGCTCATTCCTCTATTATCTACATATATTTCATGTTCATTCCTCACCTATAAAGCACAGGGAATATAATATACACCTGTTTATATGGGATATGTGTTCATTCTCCTATTCTCTACATATATTCCATGTTCATTCCCCACCTATAAAGCACAGGGAATATAATATACACCTGTATATATGGGATATGTGTTCATTCCTCTATTATCTACATATATTCCATGCTCATTCCCCACCTATAAAGCACAGAGAATATAATATACACCTGTTTATATGGGATATGTGCTCATTCCTCTATTATCTACATATATTTCATGTTCATTCCCCACCTATAAAGCACAGGGAATATAATATACACCTGTTTATATGGGATATGTGTCCATTCCTCTATTATCTACATATATTCCATGCTCATTCCCCACCTATAAAGCACAGAGAATATAATATACACCTGTTTGTATGGGATATGTGCTCATTCCTCTATTATCTACATATATTTCATGTTCATTCCCCACCTATAAAGAACAGGGAATATAATATACACCTGTTTATATGGGATATGTGCTCATTCTCCTATTATCTACATATATTTCATGTTCATTCCCCACCTATAAAGCTCAGGGAATATAATGTACACCTGTTTATATGGGATATGTGTTCATTCCCCTATTATCTACATATATTTCATGTTCATTCCCCACCTATAAAGCACAGGGAATATAATATACACCTGTTTATATGGGATATGTGTTCATTCCTCTATTATCTACATATATTTCATGTTCATTCCCCACCTATAAAGCACAGAGAATATAATATACACCTGTTTATATGGGATATGTGCTCATTCCCCTATTATCTACATATATTTCATGTTCATTCCCCACCTATAAAGCACAGGGAATATAATATACACCTGTTTATATGGGATATGTGTTCATTCCTCTTTTATCTACATATATTGCATGTTCATTCCTCACCTATAAAGCTCAGGGAATATAATATACACCTGTTTATATGGGATATGTGCTCATTCCTCTATTATCTACATATATTTCATGCTCATTCCCCACCTATAACGCACAGGGAAAATAATATACACCTGTTTATATGGGATATGTGCTCATTCCACTATTATCTACATATATTTCATGTTCATTCCCCATCTATAAAGCACAGGGAATATAATATACACCTGTATATATGGGATATGTGTTCATTCCTCTATTATCTACATACTGTATATTTCATGTTCATTCCCCACCTATAAAGCACAGGGAATATAATATACACCTGTTTATATGGGATATGTGATCATTCCCCTATTATCTACATATATTACATGTTCATTCCCCACCTATAAAGCACAGGGAATATAATATATACCTGTATATATGGGATATGTATTCATTCCCCTATTATCTACATATATTTCATATTCATTCTACACCTATAAAGCTCAGGGAATATAATATACACCTGTTTATATGGGATATGTATTCATTCCCCTATTATCTACATATATTTCATATTCATTCTACACCTATAAAGCTCAAGGAATATAATATACACCTGTTTATATGGGATGTGCTCATTCCTCTATTATCTACATATATTTCATGTTCATTCCCCACCTATAAAGCTCAGGGAATATAATATACACCTGTTTATATGGGATATGTGTTCATTCCCCTATTATCTACATATATATTCCATGCTCATTCCCCACCTATAAAGCACAGGGAATATAATATACACCTGTTTATATGGGATATGTGCTCATTCCTCTATTATCTACATATATTATATGTTCATTCCCCACCTATAAAGCATAGGGAATATAATATACACCTGTTTATATGAGATATGTGCTCATTCCTCTATTATCTACATATATTTCATGCTCATTCCCCACCTATAAAGCACAGGGAATATAATATACACCTGTTTATATGGGATATGTGCTCATTCCCCTATTATCTACATATATATTCCATGCTCATTCCCCACCTATAAAGCACAGGGAATATAATATACACCTGTTTATATGAGATATGTGCTCATTCCTCTATTATCTACATATATATCATGTTCATTCCTCACCTATAAAGCTCAGGGAATATACTATACACCTGTTTATATGGGATATGTGATCATTCCTCTGTTATCTACATATATTTCATGCTCATTCCCCACCTATAAAGCACAGGGAATATAATATACACCTGTTTATATGGGATATATGTTCATTCCTCTATTATCTACATATATTTCATGCTCATTCCCCACCTATAAAGCACAGGGAATATAATATACACCTGTTTATATGGGATATGTGTTCATTCCCCTATTATCTACATATATATTCCATGCTCATTCCCCACCTATAAAGCACAGGGAATATAATATACACCTGTTTATATGGGATATGTGTTCATTCCCCTATTATCTACATATATTTCATGCTCATTCCCCACCTATAAAGCACAGGGAATATAATATACACCTGTTTATATGGGATATGTGCTCATTCCCCTATTATCTACATATATTCCATGTTCATTCCCCAGCTATAAAGCTCAGGGAATATAATATACACCTGTTTATATGGGATATGTGTTCATTCCTCTATTATCTACATATATTTCATGCTCATTCCCCACCTATAAAGCACAGGGAATATAATATACACCTGTTTATATGGGATATGTGCTCATTCCCCTATTATCTACATATATTCCATGTTCATTCCCCAGCTATAAAGCTCAGGGAATATAATATACACCTGTTTATATGGGATATGTGTTCATTCCCCTATTATCTACATATATTTCATGTTCATTCCCCACCTATAAAGCACAGGGAATATAATATACACCTGTTTATATGGGATATGTGCTCATTCCCCTATTATCTACATATATTCCATGTTCATTCCCCAGCTATAAAGCTCAGGGAAAATAATATACACCTGTTTATATAGGATATGTGTTCATTCCCCTATTATCTACATATATTTCATGCTCATTCCTCACCTATAAAGCACAGGGAATATAATATACACCTGTTTATATGGGATGTGCTCATTCCCCTATTATCTACATATATTACATGTTCATTCCCCACCTATAAAGCACAGGGAATATAATATACACCTGTTTATATGGGATATGTGTTCATTCTCCTATTATCTACATATATTTCATGTTCATTCCCCACCTATAAAGCACAGGGAATATAATATACACCTGTTTATATGGGATATGTGTTCATTCTCCTATTATCTACATATATTTCATGTTCATTCCTCACCTATAAAGCACAGGGAATATGATATACACCTGTTTATATGGGATCTGTGTTCATTCTCCTATTATCTACATATATTTCATGTTCATTCCCCACCTATAAAGCACAGGGAATATAATATACACCTGTTTATATGGGATATGTGTTCATTCCTCTATTATCTACATATATTTCATGTTCATTCCTCACCTATAAAGCACAGGGAATATAATATACACCTGTATATATGGGATATGTGCTCATTCCTCTATTATCTACATATATTTCATGTTCATTCCTCACCTATAAAGCACAGGGAATATAATATACACCTGTTTATATGGGATATGTGTTCATTCCCCTATTATCTAAATATATATTCCATGCTTATTCCCCACCTATAAAGCGCAGGGAATATAATATACACCTGTTTATATGGGATATGTGTTCATTCCTCTATTATCTACATATATTTCATGTTCATTCCTCACCTATAAAGCACAGGGAATATAATATACTCCTGTTTATATGGGATATGTGCTCATTCCCCTATTATCTACATATATTACATGTTCATTCCCCACCTATAAAGCACAGGGAATATAATATACACCTGTTTATATGGGATATGTGTTCATTCCTCTATTATCTACATATATTTCATATTCTTTCCTCACCTATATAGCACAGGGAATATAATATACACCTGTTTATATTTGATATGTGCTCATTCCTCTATTATCTACATATATTCCATGCTCATTCCCCACCTATAAAGCTCAGGGAATATAATATACACATGTTTATATGGGATATGTGCTCATTCCTCTATTATCTACATATATTTCATGTTCATTCTTCACCTATAAAGCTCAGGAAATATAATATACCCCTGTTTATATGGGATATGTGTTCATTCCCCTATTATCTACATATATTCCATGTTCATTCCCCACCTATAAAGCACAGAGAATATAATATACACCTGTTTATATGGGATATGTGCTCATTCCCCTATTATCTACATATATTTCATGTTCATTCCCCACCTATAAAGCACAGGGAATATAATATACATCTGTTTATATGGGATATGTGTTCATTCCTCTATTATCTACATATATTGCATGTTCATTCCTCACCTATAAAGCTCAGGGAATATAATATACACCTGTTTATATGGGATATGTGCTCATTCCTCTATTATCTACATATATTTCATGCTCATTCCCCACCTATAAAGCACAGGGAATATAATATACACCTGTTTATATGGGATATGTGCTCATTCCACTATTATCTACATATATTTCATGTTCATTCCCCATCTATAAAGCACAGGGAATATAATATACACCTGTATATATGGGATACGTGTTCATTCCTCTATTATCTACATTCTGTATATTTAATGTTCATTCCCCACCTATAAAGCTCAGGGAATATAATATACACCTGTTTATATGGGAACTGTGTTCATTCCCCTATTATCTACATATATTTCATGTTCATTCCCCACCTATAAAGCACAGGGAATATAATATATACCTGTATATATGGGATATGTGTTCATTCCCCTATTATCTACATATATTTCATGTTCATTCCCCACCTATAAAGCACAGGGAATATAATATACACCTGTTTATATAGGGTATGTGCTCATTCCTCTATTATCTACATATATTTCATGTTCATTCCTCACCTATAAAGCACAGGGAATATAATATACACCTGTTTATAAGGGATAGGTGCTCATTCCTCTATTATCTACATATATTTCATGCTCATTCCCCACCTATAAAGCTCCGGAAATATAATATACACCTATTTATATGGGATAGGTGCTCATTCCTCTATTATCTACATATATTTCATGCTCATTCCCCACCTATAAAGCTCAGGGAATATAATATACACCTGTTTATATGGGATATATGTTCATTCCCCTATTATCTACATATATTTCATGTTCATTCCCCACCTATAAAGCACAGGGAATATAATATACACCTTTTTATATGGGATATGAGTTCATTCCTCTATTATCTACATATATTTCATATTCTTTCCTCACCTATATAGCACAGGGAAAATAATATACACCTGTTTATATGGGATATGTGCTCATTCCTCTATTATCTACATATATTTCATGTTCATTCTTCACCTATAAAGCACAGGGAATATAATATACACCTGTTTATATGGGATATGTGCTCATTCCTCTATTATCTACATATATTTCATGTTCATTCCCCACCTATAAAGCACAGGGAATATAATATACACCTGTTTATATGAGATATGTGCTCATTCCTCTATTATCTACATATATATCATGTTCATTCCTCACCTATAAAGCTCAGGGAATATACTATACACCTGTTTATATGGGATATGTGATCATTCCTCTGTTATCTACATATATTTCATGCTCATTCCCCACCTATAAAGCACAGGGAATATAATATACACCTGTTTATATGGGATATATGTTCATTCGTCTATTATCTACATATATTTCATGCTCATTCCCCACCTATAAAGCACAGGGAATATAATATACACCTGTTTATATGGGATATGTGTTCATTCCCCTATTATCTACATATATATTCCATGCTCATTCCCCACCTATAAAGCACAGGGAATATAATATACACCTGTTTATATGGGATATGTGCTCATTCCTCTATTATCTACATATATATCATGTTCATTCCTCACCTATAAGGCTCAGAGAATATAATATACACCTGTTTATATGGGATATGTGTTCATTCCTCTATTATCTACATATATTTCATGCTCATTCCCCACCTATAAAGCACAGGGAATATAATATACACCTGTTTATATGGGATGTGCTCCTTCCTCTATTATCTACATATATTACATGTTCATTCCCCACCTATAAAGCACAGGGAATATAATATACACCTGTTTATATGGGATATGTGTTCATTCCTCTATTATCTACATATATTTCATGTTCATTCCTCACCTATAAAGCACAGGGAATATAATATACACTTGTTTATATAGGGTATGTGCTCATTCCTCTATTATCTACATATATTACATGTTCATTCCCCACCTATAAAGCACAGGGAATATAATATACACCTGTTTATATGGGATATGTGCTCATTCCTCTGTTATCTACATATATTCCATGTTCATTCCCCACCTATAAGGCACAGGGAATATAATATACACCTGTTTATATGGGATCTGTGTTCATTCTCCTATTATCTACATATATTTCATGTTCATTCCTCACCTATAAAGCACAGGGAATATAATATACAACTGTTTATATGGGATATGTGTTCATTCCTCTATTATCTAGATATATTACATGTTCATTCCCCACCTATAAAGCTCAGGGAATATAATATACACCTGTTTATATGGGATATGTGTTCATTCCTCTATTATCTACATATATTTCATGTTCATTCCCCACCTATAAAGCACAGGGAATATAATATACACCTGTTTATATGGGTATGTGCTCATTCCCCTATTATCTACATATATTTCATGTTCATTCCACACCTATAAAGCACAGGGAATATAATATACACCTGTTTATATGGGATATGTATTCATTCCCCTATTATCTACATATATTTCATATTCATTCTACACCTATAAAGCTCAGGGAATATAATATACACCTGTTTATATGGGATATGTATTCATTCCCCTATTATCTACATATATTTCATATTCATTCTACACCTATAAAGCTCAAGGAATATAATATACACCTGTTTATATGGGATGTGCTCATTCCCCTATTATCTACATATATTTCATGTTCATTCCTCACCTATAAAGCACAGGGAATATAATATACACCTGTTTATATGGGATGTGCTCCTTCCTCTATTATCTACATATATTACATGTTCATTCCCCACCTATAAAGCTCAGGGAATATAATATACACCTGTTTATATGGGATATGTGTTCATTCCCCTATTATCTACATATATATTCCATGCTCATTCCCCACCTATAAAGCTCAGGGAATATAATATACACCTGTTCATATGGGATAGGTGCTCATTCCTCTATTATCTACATATATTTCATGCTCATTCCCCACCTATAAAGCTCAGGGAATATAATATACACCTGTTTATATGGGATATGTGCTCATTCCTCTATTATCTACATATATTTCATGTTCATTCCCCACCTATAAAGCTCAGGGAATATAATATACACCTGTATATATGGGATATGTGTTAATTCCCCTATTATCTACATATATTTCATGCTCATTCCCCACCTATAAAGCACAGGGAATATAATATACACCTGTTTATATGGGATAGGTGCTCATTCCTCTATTATCTACATATAATCATGCTCATTCCCCACCTATAAAGCTGCGGGAATATAATATACACCTGTTTATATGGGATAGGAGCTCATTCCTCTATTATCTACATATATTTCATGTTCATTCCCCACCGATAAAGCACAGGGAATATAATATACTCCTGTTTATATGGGATATGTGTTCATTCCCCTATTATCTACATATATTCCATGCTCATTCCCCACCTATAAAGCACAGGGAATATAATATACACCTGTTTATATGGGATATATGTTCATTCCTCTATTATCTACATATATTTCATGCTCATTCCCCACCTATAAAGCACAGGGAATATAATAAACACCTGTTTATATGGGATATGTGTTCATTCCTCTATTATCTACATATATTTCATGTTCATTCCCCACCTATAAAGCACAGGGAATATAATATACTCCTGTTTATATGGGATATGTGCTCATTCCCCTATTATCTACATACAGTGGGGAAAAAAAGTATTTAGTCAGTCAGCAATAGTGCAAGTTCCACCACTTAAAAAGATGAGAGGCGTCTGTAATTTACATCATAGGTAGACCTCAACTATGGGAGACAAACTGAGAAAAAAAAATCCAGAAAATCACATTGTCTGTTTTTTTTTCATTTTATTTGCATATTATGGTGGAAAATAAGTATTTGGTCAGAAACAAGCAATCAAGATTTCTGGCTCTCACAGACCTGTAACTTCTTCTTTAAGAGTCTCCTCTTTCCTCCACTCATTACCTGTAGTAATGGCACCTGTTTAAACTTGTTATCAGTATAAAAAGACACCTGTGCACACCCTCAAACAGTCTGACTCCAAACTCCACTATGGTGAAGACCAAAGAGCTGTCAAAGGACACCAGAAACAAAATTGTAGCCCTGCACCAGGCTGGGAAGACTGAATCTGCAATAGCCAACCAGCTTGGAGTGAAGAAATCAACTGTGGGAGCAATAATTAGAAAATGGAAGACATACAAGACCACTGAT
This sequence comes from Dendrobates tinctorius, assembly GCF_039654945.1. Taxonomy (NCBI): domain Eukaryota; kingdom Metazoa; phylum Chordata; class Amphibia; order Anura; family Dendrobatidae; genus Dendrobates; species Dendrobates tinctorius. The sequence continues at coordinate 532,648 of NW_027361997.1, read as the reverse complement.
AATCTCCCTCGATCTGGTGCTCCACGCAAAATCCCACCCCGTGGGGTCAGAATGATCACAAGAACGGTGAGCAAAAATCCCAGAACCACGCGGGGGGACCTAGTGAATGAACTGCAGAGAGCTGGGACCAATGTAACAAGGCCTACCATAAGTAACACACTACGCCACCATGGACTCAGATCCTGCAGTGCCAGACGTGTCCCACTGCTTAAGCCTGTACATGTCCGGGCCCGTCTGAAGTTTGCTAGAGAGCATTTGGATGATCCAGAAGAGTTTTGGGAGAATGTCCTATGGTCTGATGAAACCAAACTGGAACTGTTTGGTAGAAACACAACTTGTCGTGTTTGGAGGAAAAAGAATACTGAGTTGCATCCATCAAACACCATACCTACTGTAAAGCATGGTGGTGGAAACATCATGCTTTGGGGCTGTTTCTCTGCAAAGGGGCCAGGACGACTGATCCGGGTACATGAAAGAATGAATGGGGCCATGTATCGTGAGATTTTGAGTGCAAACCTCCTTCCATCAGCAAGGACATTGAAGATGAAACGTGGCTGGGTCTTTCAACATGACAATGATCCAAAGCACACCGCCAGGGCAACGAAGGAGTGGCTTCGTAAGAAGCATTTCAAGGTCCTGGAGTGGCCTAGCCAGTCTCCAGATCTCAACCCTATAGAAAACCTTTGGAGGGAGTTGAAAGTCCGTGTTGCCAAGCGAAAAGCCAAAAACATCACTGCTCTAGAGGAGATCTGCATGGAGGAATGGGCCAACATACCAACAACAGTGTGTGGCAACCTTGTGAAGACTTACAGAAAACGTTTGACCTCTGTCATTGCCAACAAAGGATATATCACAAAGTATTGAGATGAAATTTTGTTTCTGACCAAATACTTATTTTCCACCATAATATGCAAATAAAATGAAAAAAAACAGACAATATGATTTTCTGGATTTTTTTTTCTCAATTTGTCTCCCATAGTTGAGGTCTACCTATGATCTAAATTACAGACGCCTCTCATCTTTTTAAGTGGTGGAACTTGCACTATTGATGACTGACTAAATACTTTTTTTCCCCACTGTATATTACATGTTCATTCCCCACCTATAAAGCACAGGGAATATGATATAGACCTGTTTATATGGGATATGTGTTCATTCTCCAATTATCTACATATATTTCATGTTCATTCCTCACCTATAAAGCACAGGGAATATAATATACACCTGTTTATATGGGATGTGCTCATTCCCCTATTATCTACATATATTTCATGTTCATTCCTCACCTATAAAGCACGGGGAATATAATATACACCTGTTTATATGGGATATGTATTCATTCCTCTATTATCTACATATATATCATGTTCATTCCCCACCTATAAAGTGCAGGGAATATAATATACACCTGTTTATATGGGATCTGTGTTCATTCCTCTATTATCTACATATATTACATGTTCATTCCCCACCTATAAAGCTCAGGGAATATAATATACACCTGTTTATATGGGATATGTGTTCATTCCCCTATTATCTACATATATATTCCATGCTCATTCCTCACCTATAAAGCACAGGGAATATAATATACACCTGTTTATATAGGGTATGTGCTCATTCCTCTATTATCTACATATATTTCATGTTCATTCCTCACCTAGAAAGCACAGGGAATATAATATACACCTGTTTATAAGGGATAGGTGCTCATTCCTCTATTATCTACATATATTTCATGCTCATTCACCACCTATAAAGCTCCGGGAATATAATATACACCTGTTTATATGGGATAGGTGCTCATTCCTCTATTATCTACATATATTTCATGCTCATTCCCCACCTATAAAGCTCAGGGAATATAATATACACCTGTTTATATGGGATATATGTTCATTCCCCTATTATCTACATATATTTCATGTTCATTCCCCACCTATAAAGCACAGGGAATATAATATACACCTGTTTATATGGGATGTGCTCATTCCCCTATTATCTACATATATTACATGTTCATTCCCCACCTATAAAGCACAGGGAATATAATATACACCTGTTTATATGGGATATGTGTTCATTCTCCTATTATCTACATATATTTCATGTTCATTCCTCACCTATAAAGCACAGGGAATATAATATACACCTGTTTATATGGGATGTGCTCATTCCTCTATTATCTACATATATTACATGTTGATTCCCCACCTATAAAGCACAGGGAATATAATATACACCTGTTTATATGGGATATGTGTTCATTCCCCTATTATCTACATATATATTCCATGCTCATTCCCCACCTATAAAGCACAGGGAATTTAATATACACCTGTTTATATGGGATATGTGCTCATTCCTCTATTATCTACATATATTACATGTTCATTCCCCACCTATAAAGCACAGGGAATATAATATACACCTGTTTATATGGGATATGTGTTCATTCTCCTATTATCTACATATGTTTCATGTTCATTCCTCACCTATAAAGCACAGGGAATATAATATACACCTGTTTATATGGGATCTGTGTTCATTCTCCTATTATCTACATATATTTCATGTTCATTCCCCACCCATAAAGCACAGGGAATATAATATACACCTGTTTATATGGGATATGTGTTCATTCCTCTATTATCTACATATATTTCATGTTCATTCCTCACCTATAAAGCACAGGGAATATAATATACACCTGTATATATGGGATATGTGCTCATTCCTCTATTATCTACATATATTTCATGTTCATTCCTCACCTATAAAGCACAGGGAATATAATATACACCTGTTTATATGGGATATGTGTTCATTCCCTTATTATCTAAATATATATTCCATGCTTATTCCCCACCTATAAAGCACAGGGAATATAATATACACCTGTTTATATGGGATATGTGTTCATTCCTCTATTATCTACATATATTCCATGTTCATTCCTCACCTATAAAGCACAGGGAATATAATATACTCCTGTTTATATGGGATATGTGCTCATTCCCCTATTATCTACATATATTACATGTTCATTCCCCACCTATAAAGCACAGGGAATATAATATACACCTGTTTATATGGGATATGTGTTCATTCCCCTATTATCTAAATATATATTCCATGCTTATTCCCCACCTATAAAGCACCGGGAATAAAATATACACCTGTTTATATGGGATATGTGTTCGTTCCTCTATTATCTACATATATTTCATGTTCATTCCCCACCTATAAAGCACGGGGAATATAATATACACCTGTTTATATTTGATATGTGCTCATTCCTCTATTATCTACATATATTTCATGTTCATTCCCCACCTATAAAGCTCAGGGAATATAATATACACCTGTTTATATGGGATATGTGTTCATTCCCCTATTATCTACATATATTTCATGTTCATTCCCCACCTATAAAGCACAGGGAATATAATATACACCTGTTTATATGGGATATGTGTTCATTCCCCTATTATCTACATATATTTCATGTTCATTCCCCACCTATAAAGCTCAGGGAATATAATATACACCTGTTTATATGGGATATGTGTTCATTCCCCTATTATCTACATATATTCCATGTTCATTCCTCACCAATAAAGCACAGGGAATATAATATACACCTGTTTATATGGGATATGTGCTCATTCCTCTATTATCTACATATATTTCATGTTCATTCCTCACCTATAAAGCACAGGGAATATAATATACACCTGTTTATATGGGAAATGTGTTCATTCTCCTATTCTCTACATATATTCCATGTTCATTCCCCACCTATAAAGCACAGGGAATATAATATACACCTGTATATATGGGATATGTGTTCATTCCTCTATTATCTACATACTGTATATTTCATGTTCATTCCCCACCTATAAAGCACAAGGAATATAATATACACCTGTTTATATGGGATATGTGATCATTCCCCTATTATCTACATATATTACATGTTCATTCCCCACCTATAAAGCACAGGGAATATAATATATACCTGTATATATGGGATATGTATTCATTCCCCTATTATCTACATATATTTCATATTCATTCTACACCTATAAAGCTCAGGGAATATAATATACACCTGTTTATATGGGATATGTATTCATTCCCCTATTATCTACATATATTTCATATTCATTCTACACCTATAAAGCTCAAGGAATATAATATACACCTGTTTATATGGGATGTGCTCATTCCTCTATTATCTACATATATTTCATGTTCATTCCCCACCTATAAAGCTCAGGGAATATAATATACACCTGTTTATATGGGATATGTGTTCATTCCCCTATTATCTACATATATATTCCATGCTCATTCCCCACCTATAAAGCACAGGGAATATAATATACACCTGTTTATATGGGATATGTGCTCATTCCTCTATTATCTACATATATTATATGTTCATTCCCCACCTATAAAGCATAGGGAATATAATATACACCTGTTTATATGAGATATGTGCTCACTCCTCTATTATCTACATATATTTCATGCTCATTCCCCACCTATAAAGCACAGGGAATATAATATACACCTGTTTATATGGGATATGTGCTCATTCCCCTATTATCTACATATATATTCCATGCTCATTCCCCACCTATAAAGCACAGGGAATATAATATACACCTGTTTATATGAGATATGTGCTCATTCCTCTATTATCTACATATATATCATGTTCATTCCTCACCTATAAAGCTCAGGGAATATACTATACACCTGTTTATATGGGATATGTGATCATTCCTCTGTTATCTACATATATTTCATGCTCATTCCCCACCTATAAAGCACAGGGAATATAATATACACCTGTTTATATGGGATATATGTTCATTCCTCTATTATCTACATATATTTCATGCTCATTCCCCACCTATAAAGCACAGGGAATATAATATACACCTGTTTATATGGGATATGTGTTCATTCCCCTATTATCTACATATATATTCCATGCTCATTCCCCACCTATAAAGCACAGGGAATATAATATACACCTGTTTATATGGGATATGTGTTCATTCCCCTATTATCTACATATATTTCATGCTCATTCCCCACCTATAAAGCACAGGGAATATAATATACACCTGTTTATATGGGATATGTGCTCATTCCCCTATTATCTACATATATTCCATGTTCATTCCCCAGCTATAAAGCTCAGGGAATATAATATACACCTGTTTATATGGGATATGTGTTCATTCCTCTATTATCTACATATATTTCATGCTCATTCCCCACCTATAAAGCACAGGGAATATAATATACACCTGTTTATATGGGATATGTGCTCATTCCCCTATTATCTACATATATTCCATGTTCATTCCCCAGCTATAAAGCTCAGGGAACATAATATACACCTGTTTATATGGGATATGTGTTCATTCCCCTATTATCTACATATATTTCATGTTCATTCCCCACCTTTAAAGCACAGGGAATATAATATACACCTGTTTATATGGGATATGTGCTCATTCCCCTATTATCTACATATATTCCATGTTCATTCCCCAGCTATAAAGCTCAGGGAATATAATATACACCTGTTTATATGGGATATGTGTTCATTCCCCTATTATCTACATATATTTCATGCTCATTCCTCACCTATAAAGCACAGGGAATATAATATACACCTGTTTATATGGGATGTGCTCATTCCCCTATTATCTACATATATTACATGTTCATTCCCCACCTATAAAGCACAGGGAATATAATATACACCTGTTTATATGGGATATGTGTTCATTCTCCTATTATCTACATATATTTCATGTTCATTCCCCACCTATAAAGCACAGGGAATATAATATACACCTGTTTATATGGGATCTGTGTTCATTCTCCTATTATCTACATATATTTCATGTTCATTCCCCACCTATAAAGCACAGGGAATATAATATACACCTGTTTATATGGGATATGTGTTCATTCCTCTATTATCTACATATATTTCATGTTCATTCCTCACCTATAAAGCACAGGGAATATAATATACACCTGTATATATGGGATATGTGCTCATTCCTCTATTATCTACATATATTTCATGTTCATTCCTCACCTATAAAGCACAGGGAATATAATATACACCTGTTTATATGGGATATGTGTTCATTCCCCTATTATCTAAATATATATTCCATGCTTATTCCCCACCTATAAAGCGCAGGGAATATAATATACACCTGTTTATATGGGATATGTGTTCATTCCTCTATTATCTACATATATTCCATGTTCATTCCTCACCTATAAAGCACAGGGAATATAATATACTCCTGTTTATATGGGATATGTGCTCATTCCCCTATTATCTACATATATTACATGTTCATTCCCCACCTATAAAGCACAGGGAATATAATATACACCTGTTTATATGGGATATGTGTTCATTCCTCTATTATCTACATATATTTCATATTCTTTCCTCACCTATATAGCACAGGGAATATAATATACACCTGTTTATATGGGATATGTGCTCATTCCCCTATTATCTACATATATTCCATGTTCATTCCCCAGCTATAAAGCTCAGGGAATATAATATACACCTGTTTATATGGGATATGTGTTCATTCCCCTATTATCTACATATATTTCATGCTCATTCCTCACCTATAAAGCACAGGGAATATAATATACACCTGTTTATATGGGATGTGCTCATTCCCCTATTATCTACATATATTACATGTTCATTCCCCACCTATAAAGCACAGGGAATATAATATACACCTGTTTATATGGGATATGTGTTCATTCTCCTATTATCTACATATATTTCATGTTCATTCCCCACCTATAAAGCACAGGGAATATAATATACACCTGTTTATATGGGATCTGTGTTCATTCTCCTATTATCTACATATATTTCATGTTCATTCCCCACCTATAAAGCACAGGGAATATAATATACACCTGTTTATATGGGATATGTGTTCATTCCTCTATTATCTACATATATTTCATGTTCATTCCTCACCTATAAAGCACAGGGAATATAATATACACCTGTATATATGGGATATGTGCTCATTCCTCTATTATCTACATATATTTCATGTTCATTCCTCACCTATAAAGCACAGGGAATATAATATACACCTGTTTATATGGGATATGTGTTCATTCCCCTATTATCTAAATATATATTCCATGCTTATTCCCCACCTATAAAGCGCAGGGAATATAATATACACCTGTTTATATGGGATATGTGTTCATTCCTCTGTTATCTACATATATTCCATGTTCATTCCTCACCTATAAAGCACAGGGAATATAATATACTCCTGTTTATATGGGATATGTGCTCATTCCCCTATTATCTACATATATTACATGTTCATTCCCCACCTATAAAGCACAGGGAATATAATATACACCTGTTTATATGGGATATGTGTTCATTCCTCTATTATCTACATATATTTCATATTCTTTCCTCACCTATATAGCACAGGGAATACAATATACACCTGTTTATATTTGATATGTGCTCATTCCTCTATTATCTACATATATTTCATGTTCATTCCCCACCTATAAAGCACAGGGAATATAATATACACCTGTTTATATGGGATATGTGCTCATTCCTCTATTATCTACATATATTTCATGTTCATTCTTCACCTATAAAGCTCAGGAAATATAATATACCCCTGTTTATATGGGATATGTGTTCATTCCCCTATTATCTACATATATTCCATGTTCATTCCCCACCTATAAAGCACAGAGAATATAATATACACCTGTTTATATGGGATATGTGCTCATTCCCCTATTATCTACATATATTTCATGTTCATTCCCCACCTATAAAGCACAGGGAATATAATATACATCTGTTTATATGGGATATGTGTTCATTCCTCTATTATCTACATATATTGCATGTTCATTCCTCACCTATAAAGCTCAGGGAATATAATATACACCTGTTTATATGGGATATGTGCTCATTCCTCTATTATCTACATATATTTCATGCTCATTCCCCACCTATAAAGCACAGGGAATATAATATACACCTGTTTATATGGGATATGTGCTCATTCCACTATTATCTACATATATTTCATGTTCATTCCCCATCTATAAAGCACAGGGAATATAATATACACCTGTATATATGGGATACGTGTTCATTCCTCTATTATCTACATACTGTATATTTCATGTTCATTCCCCACCTATAAAGCTCAGGGAATATAATATACACCTGTTTATATGGGAACTGTGTTCATTCCCCTATTATCTACATATATTTCATGTTCATTCCCAACCTATAAAGCACAGGGAATATAATATATACCTGTATATATGGGATATGTGTTCATTCCCCTATTATCTACATATATTTCATGTTCATTCCCCACCTATAAAGCACAGGGAATATAATATACACCTGTTTATATAGGGTATGTGCTCATTCCTCTATTATCTACATATATTTCATGTTCATTCCTCACCTATAAAGCACAGGGAATATAATATACACCTGTTTATAAGGGATACGTGCTCATTCCTCTATTATCTACATATATTTCATGCTCATTCCCCACCTATAAAGCTCCGGGAATATAATATACACCTGTTTATATGGGATAGGTGCTCATTCCTCTATTATCTACATATATTTCATGCTCATTCCCCACCTATAAAGCTCAGGGAATATAATACACACCTGTTTATATGGGATATATGTTCATTCCCCTATTATCTACATATATTTCATGTTCATTCCCCACCTATAAAGCACAGGGAATATAATATACACCTGTTTATATGGGATGTGCTCATTCCCCTATTATCTACATATATTACATGTTCATTCCCCACCTATAAAGCACAGGGAATATAATATACACCTGTTTATATGGGATATGTGTTCATTCTCCTATTATCTACATATATTTCATGTTCATTCCTCACCTATAAAGCACAGGGAATATAATATACACCTGTTTATATGGGATGTGCTCATTCCTCTATTATCTACATATATTACATGTTGATTCCCCACCTATAAAGCACAGGTAATATAATATACACCTGTTTATATGGGATATGTGTTCATTCCCCTATTATCTACATATATATTCCATGCTCATTCCCCACCTATAAAGCACAGGGAATTTAATATACACCTGTTTATATGGGATATGTGCTCATTCCTCTATTATCTACATATATTACATGTTCATTCCCCACCTATAAAGCACAGGGAATATAATATACACCTGTTTATATGGGATATGTGTTCATTCTCCTATTATCTACATATGTTTCATGTTCATTCCTCACCTATAAAGCACAGGGAATATAATATACACCTGCTTATATGGGATATGTGTTCATTCTCCTATTATCTACATATATTTCATGTTCATTCCCCACCCATAAAGCACAGGGAATATAATATACACCTGTTTATATGGGATATGTTTTCATTCCTCTATTATCTACATATATTTCATGTTCATTCCTCACCTATAAAGCACAGGGAATATAATATACACCTGTATATATGGGATATGTGCTCATTCCTCTATTATCTACATATATTTCATGTTCATTCCTCACCTATAAAGCACAGGGAATATAATATACACCTGTTTATATGGGATATGTGTTCATTCCCCTATTATCTAAATATATATTCCATGCTTATTTCCCACCTATAAAGCACAGGGAATATAATATACACCTGTTTATATGGGATATGTGTTCATTCCTCTATTATCTACATATATTCCATGTTCATTCCTCACCTATAAAGCACAGGGAATATAATATACTCCTGTTTATATGGGATATGTGCTCATTCCCCTATTATCTACATATATTACATGTTCATTCCCCACCTATAAAGCACAGGGAATATAATATACACCTGTTTATATGGGATATGTGTTCATTCCCCTATTATCTAAATATATATTCCATGCTTATTCCCCACCTATAAAGCACCGAGAATATAATATACACCTGTTTATATGGGATATGTGTTCATTCCTCTATTATCTACATATATTTCATGTTCATTCCTCACCTATAAAGCACAGGGAATATAATATACACCTGTTTATATTTGATATGTGCTCATTTCTCTAATATCTACATATATTTCATGTTCATTCCCCACCTATAAAGCACGGGGAATATAATATACACCTGTTTATATGGGATATGTGCTCATTCCTCTATTATCTACATATATTTCATGTTCATTCTTCACCTATAAAGCTCAGGAAATATAATATACACCTGTTTATTTGGGATATGTGTTCATTCCCCTATTATCTACATATATTTCATGTTCATTCCCCACCTATAAAGCACAGGGAATATAATATACACCTGTTTATATGGGATATGTGTTCATTCCCCTATTATCTACATATATTTCATGTTCATTCCCCACCTATAAAGCTCAGGGAATATAATATACACCTGTTTATATGGGATATGTGTTCATTCCCATATTATCTACATATATTCCATGTTCATTCCTCACCAATAAAGCACAGGGAATATAATATACACCTGTTTATATGGGATATGTGCTCATTCCTCTATTATCTACATATATTTCATGTTCATTCCTCACCTATAAAGCACAGGGAATATAATATACACCTGTTTATATGGGATATGTGTTCATTCTCCTATTCTCTACATATATTCCATGTTCATTCCCCACCTATAAAGCACAGGGAATATAATATACACCTGTATATATGGGATATGTGTTCATTCCTCTATTATCTACATATATTCCATGCTCATTCCCCACCTATAAAGCACAGAGAATATAATATACACCTGTTTATATGGGATATGTGCTCATTCCTCTATTATCTACATATATTTCATTTTCATTCCCCACCTATAAAGCACAGGGAATATAATATACACCTGTTTATATGGGATATGTGTTCATTCCTCTATTATCTACATATATTCCATGCTCATTCCCCACCTATAAAGCACAGAGAATATAATATACACCTGTTTGTATGGGATATGTGCTCATTCCTCTATTATCTACATATATTTCATGTTCATTCCCCACCTATAAAGAACAGGGAATATAATATACACCTGTTTATATGGGATATGTGCTCATTCTCCTATTATCTACATATATTTCATGTTCATTCCCCACCTATAAAGCTCAGGGAATATAATGTACACCTGTTTATATGGGATATGTGTTCATTCCCCTATTATCTACATATATTTCATGTTCATTCCCCACCTATAAAGCACAGGGAATATAATATACACCTGTTTATATGGGATATGTGTTCATTCCTCTATTATCTACATATATTTCATGTTCATTCCCCACCTATAAAGCACAGAGAATATAATATACACCTGTTTATATGGGATATGTGCTCATTCCCCTATTATCTACATATATTTCATGTGCATTCCCCACCTATAAAGCACAGGGAATATAATATACACCTGTTTATATGGGATATGTGTTCATTCCTCTTTTATCTACATATATTGCATGTTCATTCCTCACCTATAAAGCTCAGGGAATATAATATACACCTGTTTATATGGGATATGTGCTCATTCCTCTATTATCTACATATATTTCATGCTCATTCCCCACCTATAACGCACAGGGAAAATAATATACACCTGTTTATATGGGATATGTGCTCATTCCACTATTATCTACATATATTTCATGTTCATTCCCCATCTATAAAGCACAGGGAATATAATATACACCTGTATATATGGGATATGTGTTCATTCCTCTATTATCTACATACTGTATATTTCATGTTCATTCCCCACCTATAAAGCACAGGGAATATAATATACACCTGTTTATATGGGATATGTGATCATTCCCCTATTATCTACATATATTACATGTTCATTCCCCACCTATAAAGCACAGGGAATATAATATATACCTGTATATATGGGATATGTATTCATTCCCCTATTATCTACATATATTTCATATTCATTCTACACCTATAAAGCTCAGGGAATATAATATACACCTGTTTATATGGGATATGTATTCATTCCCCTATTATCTACATATATTTCATATTCATTCTACACCTATAAAGCTCAAGGAACATAATATACACCTGTTTATATGGGATGTGCTCATTCCTCTATTATCTACATATATTTCATGTTCATTCCCCACCTATAAAGCTCAGGGAATATAATATACACCGGTTTATATGGGATATGTGTTCATTCCCCTATTATCTACATATATATTCCATGCTCATTCCCCACCTATAAAGCACAGGGAATATAATATACACCTGTTTATATGGGATATGTGCTCATTCCTCTATTATCTACATATATTATATGTTCATTCCCCACCTATAAAGCATAGGGAATATAATATACACCTGTTTATATGAGATATGTGCTCATTCCTCTATTATCTACATATATTTCATGCTCATTCCCCACCTATAAAGCACAGGGAATATAATATACACCTGTTTATATGGGATATGTGCTCATTCCCCTATTATCTACAAATATATTCCATGCTCATTCCCCACCTATAAAGCACAGGGAATATAATATACACCTGTTTATATGAGATATGTGCTCATTCCTCTATTATCTACATATATATCATGTTCATTCCTCACCTATAAAGCTCAGGGAATATACTATACACCTGTTTATATGGGATATGTGATCATTCCTCTGTTATCTACATATATTTCATGCTCATTCCCCACCTATAAAGCACAGGGAATATAATATACACCTGTTTATATGGGATATATGTTCATTCCTCTATTATCTACATATATTTCATGCTCATTCCCCACCTATAAAGCACAGGGAATATAATATACACCTGTTTATATGGGATATGTGTTCATTCCCCTATTATCTACATATATATTCCATGCTCATTCCCCACCTATAAAGCACAGGGAATATAATATACACCTGTTTATATGGGATATGTGTTCATTCCCCTATTATCTACATATATTTCATGCTCATTCCCCACCTATAAAGCACAGGGAATATAATATACACCTGTTTATATGGGATATGTGCTCATTCCCCTATTATCTACATATATTCCATGTTCATTCCCCAGCTATAAAGCTCAGGGAATATAATATACACCTGTTTATATGGGATATGTGTTCATTCCTCTATTATCTACATATATTTCATGCTCATTCCCCACCTATAAAGCACAGGGAATATAATATACACCTGTTTATATGGGATATGTGCTCATTCCCCTATTATCTACATATATTCCATGTTCATTCCCCAGCTATAAAGCTCAGGCAATATAATATACACCTGTTTATATGGGATATGTGTTCATTCCCCTATTATCTACATATATTTCATGTTCATTCCCCACCTATAAAGCACAGGGAATATAATATACACCTGTTTATATGGGATATGTGCTCATTCCCCTATTATCTACATATATTCCATGTTCATTCCCCAGCTATAAAGCTCAGGGAATATAATATACACCTGTTTATATGGGATATGTGTTCATTCCCCTATAATCTACATATATTTCATGCTCATTCCTCACCTATAAAGCACAGGGAATATAATATACACCTGTTTATATGGGATGTGCTCATTCCCCTATTATCTACATATATTACATGTTCATTCCCCACCTATAAAGCACAGGGAATATAATATACACCTGTTTATATGGGATATGTGTTCATTCTCCTATTATCTACATATATTTCATGTTCATTCCTCACCTATAAAGCACAGGGAATATAATATACACCTGTTTATATGGGATATGTGTTCATTCTCCTATTATCTACATATATTTCATGTTCATTCCTCACCTATAAAGCACAGGGAATATGATATACACCTGTTTATATGGGATCTGTGTTCATTCTCCTATTATCTACATATATTTCATGTTCATTCCCCACCTATAAAGCACAGGGAATATAATATACACCTGTTTATATGGGATATGTGTTCATTCCTCTATTATCTACATATATTTCATGTTCATTCCTCACCTATAAAGCACAGGGAATATAATATACTCCTGTTTATATGGGATATGTGCTCATTCCCCTATTATCTACATATATTACATGTTCATTCCCCACCTATAAAGCACAGGGAATATAATATACACCTGTTTATATGGGATATGTGTTCATTCCTCTATTATCTACATATATTTCATATTCTTTCCTCACCTATATAGCACAGGGAATATAATATACACCTGTTTATATTTGATATGTGCTCATTCCTCTATTATCTACATATATTCCATGCTCATTCCCCACCTATAAAGCTCAGGGAATATAATATACACATGTTTATATGGGATATGTGCTCATTCCTCTATTATCTACATATATTTCATGTTCATTCTTCACCTATAAAGCTCAGGAAATATAATATACCCCTGTTTATATGGGATATGTGTTCATTCCCCTATTATCTACATATATTCCATGTTCATTCCCCACCTATAAAGCACAGAGAATATAATATACACCTGTTTATATGGGATATGTGCTCATTCCCCTATTATCTACATATATTTCATGTTCATTCCCCACCTATAAAGCACAGGGTATATAATATACATCTGTTTATATGGGATATGTGTTCATTCCTCTATTATCTACATATATTGCATGTTCATTCCTCACCTATAAAGCTCAGGGAATATAATATACACCTGTTTATATGGGATATGTGCTCATTCCTCTATTATCTACATATATTTCATGCTCATTCCCCACCTATAAAGCACAGGGAATATAATATACACCTGTTTATATGGGATATGTGCTCATTCCACTATTATCTACATATATTTCATGTTCATTCCCCATCTATAAAGCACAGGGAATATAATATACACCTGTATATATGGGATACGTGTTCATTCCTCTATTATCTACATACTGTATATTTCATGTTCATTCCCCACCTATAAAGCTCAGGGAATATAATATACACCTGTTTATATGGGAACTGTGTTCATTCCCCTATTATCTACATATATTTCATGTTCATTCCCCACCTATAAAGCACAGGGAATATAATATATACCTGTATATATGGGATATGTGTTCATTCCCCTATTATCTACATATATTTCATGTTCATTCCCCACCTATAAAGCACAGGGAATATAATATACACCTGTTTATATAGGGTATGTGCTCATTCCTCTATTATCTACATATATTTCATGTTCATTCCTCACCTATAAAGCACAGGGAATATAATATACACCTGTTTATAAGGGATAGGTGCTCATTCCTCTATTATCTACATATATTTCATGCTCATTCCCCACCTATAAAGCTCCGGGAATATAATATACACCTATTTATATGGGATAGGTGCTCATTCCTCTATTATCTACATATATTTCATGCTCATTCCCCACCTATAAAGCTCAGGGAATATAATATACACCTGTTTATATGGGATATATGTTCATTCCCCTATTATCTACATATATTTCATGTTCATTCCCCACCTATAAAGCACAGGGAATATAATATACACCTGTTTATATGGGATATGAGTTCATTCCTCTATTATCTACATATATTTCATATTCTTTCCTCACCTATATAGCACAGGGAATATAATATACACCTGTTTATATGGGATATGTGCTCATTCCTCTATTATCTACATATATTTCATGTTCATTCTTCACCTATAAAGCACAGGGAATATAATATACACCTGTTTATATGGGATATGTGCTCATTCCTCTATTATCTACATATATTTCATGTTCATTCCCCACCTATAAAGCACAGGGAATATAATATACACCTGTTTATATGGGATATGTGCTCATTCCTCTATTATCTACATATATTTCATGTTCATTCTTCACCTATAAAGCTCAGGAAATATAATATACCCCTGTTTATATGGGATATGTGTTCATTCCCCTATTATCTACATATATTCCATGTTCATTCCCCACCTATAAAGCACAGAGAATATAATATACACCTGTTTATATGGGATATGTGCTCATTCCACTATTATCTACATATATTTCATGTTCATTCCCCATCTATAAAGCACAGGGAATATAATGTGCACCTGTATATATGGGATACGTGTTCATTCCTCTATTATCTACATACTGTATATTTCATGTTCATTCCCCACCTATAAAGCTCAGGGAATATAATATACACCTGTTTATATGGGAACTGTGTTCATTCCCCTATTATCTACATATATTTCATGTTCATTCCCCACCTATAAAGCACAGGGAATATAATATATACCTGTATATATGGGATATGTGTTCATTCCCCTATTATCTACATATATTTCATGTTCATTCCCCACCTATAAAGCACAGGGAATATAATATACACCTGTTTATATAGGGTATGTGCTCATTCCTCTATTATCTACATATATTTCATGTTCATTCCTCACCTATAAAGCACAGGGAATATAATATACACCTGTTTATAAGGGATAGGTGCTCATTCCTCTATTATCTACATATATTTCATGCTCATTCCCCACCTATAAAGCTCCGGGAATATAATATACACCTGTTTATATGGGATAGGTGCTCATTCCTCTATTATCTACATATATTTCATGCTCATTCCCCACCTATAAAGCTCAGGGAATATAATATACACCTGTTTATATGGGATATATGTTCATTCCCCTATTATCTACATATATTTCATGTTCATTCCCCACCTATAAAGCACAGGGAATATAATATACACCTGTTTATATGGGATGTGCTCATTCCCCTATTATCTACATATATTACATGTTCATTCCCCACCTATAAAGCACAGGGAATATAATATACACCTGTTTATATGGGATATGTGTTCATTCTCCTATTATCTACATATATTTCATGTTCATTCCTCACCTATAAAGCACAGGGAATATAATATACACCTGTTTATATGGGATGTGCTCATTCCTCTATTATCTACATATATTACATGTTGATTCCCCACCTATAAAGCACAGGGAATATAATATACACCTGTTTATATGGGATATGTGTTCATTCCCCTATTATCTACATATATATTCCATGCTCATTCCCCACCTATAAAGCACAGGGAATTTAATATACACCTGTTTATATGGGATATGTGCTCATTCCTCTATTATCTACATATATTACATGTTCATTCCCCACCTATAAAGCACAGGGAATATAATATACACCTGTTTATATGGGATATGTGTTCATTCTCCTATTATCTACATATGTTTCATGTTCATTCCTCACCTATAAAGCACAGGGAATATAATATACACCTGTTTATATGGGATCTGTGTTCATTCTCCTATTATCTACATATATTTCATGTTCATTCCCCACCCATAAAGCACAGGGAATATAATATACACTTGTTTATATGGGATATGTGTTCATTCCTCTATTATCTACATATATTTCATGTTCATTCCTCACCTATAAAGCACAGGGAATATAATATACACCTGTATATATGGGATATGTGCTCATTCCTCTATTATCTA
The DNA here is from genome assembly GCF_039654945.1 of Dendrobates tinctorius. NCBI lineage: Eukaryota > Metazoa > Chordata > Amphibia > Anura > Dendrobatidae > Dendrobates > Dendrobates tinctorius. The sequence goes on along the minus strand of NW_027361997.1, from coordinate 514,984 downwards.
CATATATTTCATGTTCATTCCTCACCTATAAAGCACAGGGAATATAACATACACCTGTTTATATGGGATATGTGTTCATTCCCCTATTATCTAAATATATATTCCATGCTTATTCCCCACCTATAAAGCACAGGGAATATAATATACACCTGTTTATATGGGATATGTGTTCATTCCTCTATTATCTACATATATTCCATGTTCATTCCTCACCTATAAAGCACAGGTAATATAATATACTCCTGTTTATATGGGATATGTGCTCATTCCCCTATTATCTACATATATTACATGTTCATTCCCCACCTATAAAGCACAGGGAATATAATATACACCTGTTTATATGGGATATGTGTTCATTCCCCTATTATCTAAATATATATTCCATGCTTATTCCCCACCTATAAAGCACCGGGAATATAATATACACCTGTTTATATGGGATATGTGTTCATTCCTCTATTATCTACATATATTTCATGTTCATTCCTCACCTATAAAGCACAGGGAATATAATATACACCTGTTTATATTTGATATGTGCTCATTCCTCTATTATCTACATATATTTCATGTTCATTCCCCACCTATAAAGCACGGGGAATATAATATACACCTGTTTATATGGGATATGTGCTCATTCCTCTATTATCTACATATATTTCATGTTCATTCTTCACCTATAAAGCTCAGGAAATATAATATACACCTGTTTATTTGGGATATGTGTTCATTCCCCTATTATCTACATATATTTCATGTTCATTCCCCACCTATAAAGCACAGGGAATATAATATACACCTGTTTATATGGGATATGTGTTCATTCCCCTATTATCTACATATATTTCATGTTCATTCCCCACCTATAAAGCTCAGGGAATATAATATACACCTGTTTATATGGGATATGTGCTCATTCCTCTATTATCTACATATATTTCATGTTCATTCCTCACCTATAAAGCACAGGGAATATAATATACACCTGTTTATATGGGATATGTGTTCATTCTCCTATTCTCTACATATATTCCATGTTCATTCCCCACCTATAAAGCACAGGGAATATAATATACACCTGTTTATATGGGATATGTGCTCATTCCTCTATTATCTACATATATTTCATGTTCATTCCCCACCTATAAAGCACAGGGAATATAATATACACCTGTTTATATGGGATATGTGTTCATTCCTCTATTATCTACATATATTCCATGCTCATTCCCCACCTATAAAGCACAGAGAATATAATATACACCTGTTTGTATGGGATATGTGCTCATTCCTCTATTATCTACATATATTTCATGTTCATTCCTCACCAATAAAGCACAGGGAATATAATATACACCTGTTTATATGGGATATGTGCTCATTCCTCTATTATCTACATATATTTCATGTTCATTCCCCACCTATAAAGCACAGGGAATATAATATACACCTGTTTATATGGGATATGTGTTCATTCCCCTATTATCTACATATATTCCATGTTCATTCCTCACCAATAAAGCACAGGGAATATAATATACACCTGTTTATATGGGATATGTGCTCATTCCTCTATTATCTACATATATTTCATGTTCATTCCTCACCTATAAAGCACAGGGAATATAATATACACCTGTTTATATGGGATATGTGTTCATTCTCCTATTCTCTACATATATTCCATGTTCATTCCCCACCTATAAAGCACAGGGAATATAATATACACCTGTTTATATGGGATATGTGCTCATTCCTCTATTATCTACATATATTTCATGTTCATTCCCCACCTATAAAGCACAGGGAATATAATATACACCTGTTTATATGGGATATGTGTTCATTCCTCTATTATCTACATATATTCCATGCTCATTCCCCACCTATAAAGCACAGAGAATATAATATACACCTGTTTGTATGGGATATGTGCTCATTCCTCTATTATCTACATATATTTCATGTTCATTCCCCACCTATAAAGAACAGGGAATATAATATACACCTGTTTATATGGAATATGTGCTCATTCTCCTATTATCTACATATATTTCATGTTCATTCCCCACCTATAAAGCTCAGGGAATATAATGTACACCTGTTTATATGGGATATGTGTTCATTCCCCTATTATCTACATATATTTCATGTTCATTCCCCACCTATAAAGCACAGGGAATATAATATACACCTGTTTATATGGGATATGTGTTCATTCCTCTATTATCTACATATATTTCATGTTCATTCCCCACCTATAAAGCACAGAGAATATAATATACACCTGTTTATATGGGATATGTGCTCATTCCCCTATTATCTACATATATTTCATGTTCATTCCCCACCTATAAAGCACAGGGAATATAATATACACCTGTTTATATGGGATATGTGTTCATTCCTCTATTATCTACATATATTGCATGTTCATTCCTCACCTATAAAGCTCAGGGAATATAATATACACCTGTTTATATGGGATATGTGCTCATTCCTCTATTATCTACATATATTTCATGCTCATTCCCCACCTATAACGCACAGGGAAAATAATATACACCTGTTTATATGGGATATGTGCTCATTCCACTATTATCTACATATATTTCATGTTCATTCCCCATCTATAAAGCACAGGGAATATAATATACACCTGTATATATGGGATATGTGTTCATTCCTCTATTATCTACATACTGTATATTTCATGTTCATTCCCCACCTATAAAGCACAGGGAATATAATATACACCTGTTTATATGGGATATGTGATCATTCCCATATTATCTACATATATTACATGTTCATTCCCCACCTATAAAGCACAGGGAATATAATATATACCTGTATATATGGGATATGTATTCATTCCCCTATTATCTACATATATTTCATATTCATTCTACACCTATAAAGCTCAGGGAATATAATATACACCTGTTTATATGGGATATGTATTCATTCCCCTATTATCTACATATATTTCATATTCATTCTACACCTATAAAGCTCAAGGAATATAATATATACCTGTTTATATGGGATGTGCTCATTCCTCTATTGTCTACATATATTTCATGTTCATTCCCCACCTATAAAGCTCAGGGAATATAATATACACCTGTTTATATGGGATATGTGTTCATTCCCCTATTATCTACATATATATTCCATGCTCATTCCCCACCTATAAAGCACAGGGAATATAATATACACCTGTTTGTATGGGATATGTGCTCATTCCTCTATTATCTACATATATTATATGTTCATTCCCCACCTATAAAGCATAGGGAATATAATATACACCTGTTTATATGAGATATGTGCTCATTCCTCTATTATCTACATATATTTCATGCTCATTCCCCACCTATAAAGCACAGGGAATATAATATACACCTGTTTATATGGGATATGTGCTCATTCCCCTATTATCTACATATATATTCCATGCTCATTCCCCACCTATAAAGCACAGGGAATATAATATACACCTGTTTATATGAGATATGTGCTCATTCCTCTATTATCTACATATATATCATGTTCATTCCTCACCTATAAAGCTCAGGGAATATACTATACACCTGTTTATATGGGATATGTGATCATTCCTCTCTTATCTACATATATTTCATGCTCATTCCCCACCTATAAAGCACAGGGAATATAATATACACCTGTTTATATGGGATATATGTTCATTCCTCTATTATCTACATATATTTCATGCTCATTCCCCACCTATAAAGCACAGGGAATATAATATACACCTGTTTATATGGGATATGTGTTCATTCCCCTATTATCTACATATATATTCCATGCTCATTCCCCACCTATAAAGCACAGGGAATATAATATACACCTGTTTATATGGGATATGTGCTCATTCCTCTATTATCTACATATATATCATGTTCATTCCTCACCTATAAGGCTCAGGGAATATAATATACACTTGTTTATATGGGATATGTGTTCATTCCTCTATTATCTACATATATTTCATGCTCATTCCCCACCTATAAAGCACAGGGAATATAATATACACCTGTTTATATGGGATATGTGCTCATTCCCCTATTATCTACATATATTCCATGTTCATTCCCCAGCTATAAAGCACAGGGAATATAATATACACCTGTTTATATGGGATATGTGTTCATTCCCCTATTATCTACATATATTTCATGTTCATTCCCCACCTATAAAGCACAGGGAATATAATATACACCTGTTTATATGGGATATGTGCTCATTCCCCTATTATCTACATATATTCCATGTTCATTCCCCAGCTATAAAGCTCAGGGAATATAATATACACCTGTTTATATGGGATATGTGTTCATTCCCCTATTATCTACATATATTTCATGCTCATTCCTCACCTATAAAACACAGGGAATATAATATACACCTGTTTATATGGGATGTGCTCATTCCCCTATTATCTACATATATTACATGTTCATTCCCCATCCTATAAAGCACAGGGAATATAATATACACCTGTTTATATGGGATATGTGTTCATTCTCCTATTATCTACATATATTTCATGTTCATTCCTCACCTATAAAGCACAGGGAATATAATATACACCTGTTTATATGGGATATGTGTTCATTCTCCTATTATCTACATATATTTCATGTTCATTCCTCACCTATAAAGCACAGGGAATATGATATACACCTGTTTATATGGGATCTGTGTTCATTCTCCTATTATCTACATATATTTCATGTTCATTCCCCACCTATAAAGCACAGGGAATATAATATACACCTGTTTATATGGGATATGTGTTCATTCCTCTATTATCTACATATATTTCATGTTCATTCCTCACCTATAAAGCACAGGGAATATAATATACACCTGTATATATGGGATATGTTCTCATTCCTCTATTATCTACATATATTCCATGTTCATTCCTCACCTATAAAGCACAGGGAATATAATATACTCCTGTTTATATGGGATATGTGCTCATTCCCCTATTATCTACATATATTACATGTTCATTCCCCACCTATAAAGCACAGGGAATATAATATACACCTGTTTATATGGGATATGTGTTCATTCCTCTATTATCTACATTTATTTCATATTCTTTCCTCACCTATATAGCACAGGGAATATAATATACACCTGTTTATATTTGATATGTGCTCATTCCTCTATTATCTACATATATTTCATGTTCATTCCCCACCTATAAAGCACAGGGAATATAATATACACCTGTTTATATGGGATATGTGCTCATTCCTCTATTATCTACATATATTTCATGTTCATTCTTCACCTATAAAGCTCAGGAATATAATATACCCCTGTTTATATGGGATATGTGTTCATTCCCCTATTATCTACATATATTCCATGTTCATTCCCCACCTATAAAGCACAGAGAATATAATATACACCTGTTTATATGGGATATGTGCTCATTCCCCTATTATCTACATATATTTCATGTTCATTCCCCACCTATAAAGCACAGGGAATATAATATACACCTGTTTATATGGGATATGTGTTCATTCCTCTATTATCTACATATATTGCATGTTCATTCCTCACCTATAAAGCTCAGGGAATATAATATACAACTGTTTATATGGGATATGTGTTCATTCCTCTATTATCTACATATATTTCATATTCATTCCCCACCTATAAAGCACAGGGAATATAATATACACCTGTTTATATGGGATATGTGATCATTCCTCTATTATCTACATATATTACATGTTCATTCCCCACCTATAAAGCACAGGGAATATAATATACACCTGTTTATATGGGATATGTGTTCATTCCCCTATTATCTACATATATTTCATGTTCATTCCCCACCTATAAAGCACAGGGAATATAATATACACCTGTTTATATCGGATATGTGTTCATTCCCCTATTATCTACATATATTTTATGTTCATTCCCCACCTATAAAGCACAGGGAATATAATATACACCTGTTTATATGGGATATGTGTTCATTCCCCTATTATCTACATATATTTTATGCTCATTCCCCACCTATAAAGCTCCGGGAATATAATATACACCTGTATATATGGGATATGTGTTCATTCCTCTATTATCTACATATATTTTATGTTCATTCCCCACCTATAAAGCACAGGGAATATAATATACACCTGTTTATATGTGATATGTGTTCATTCCTCTATTATCTACATATATTTCATGTTCATTCCCCTCCTATAAAGCACAGGGAATATAATATACACCTGTTTATATAGGGTATGTGTTCATTCCTCTATTATCTACATATATTTCATGTTCATTCCCCACCTATAAAGCACAGGGAATATAATATACACCTGTTTATATGGGATATGTGTTCATTCCCCTATTATCTACATATATTTCATGTTCATTCTCCATCTATAAAGCACAGGGAATATAATATACAACTGTATATATGGGATATGTGTTCATTCCCCTAATATCTACATATATTTCATGCTCATTCCCCTCCTATAAAGCACAGGGAATATAATATACACATGTTTATATGGGATGTGCTTATTCCTCTATTATCTACATATATTACATGTTCATTCCCCACCTATAAAGCACAGGGAATATAATATACACCTGTTTATATAGGGTATGTGTTCATTCCCCTATTATCTACATATATTTTATGTTCATTCCCCACCTATAAAGCACAGGGAATATAATATACACCTGTTTATATGGGATATGTGTTCATTCCTCTATTATCTACATATATTTCATGTTCATTCCCCACCTATAAAGCACAGGGAATATAATATACATCTGTTTATATGGGATCTGTGTTCATTCCCCTATTATCTACATATATTTCATGCTCATTCCCCTCCTATAAAGCACAGGGAATATAATATACACCTGTTTATATAGGGTATGTGTTCATTCCTCTATTATCTACATATATTTCATGTTCATTCCCCACCTATAAAGCACAGGGAAAATAATATACACCTGTTTATATGGGATATGTGTTCATTCCCCTGTTATCTACATATATTTTATGTTCATTCCCCACCTACAAAGCACAGGGAATATAATATACACCTGTTTATATGGGATATGTGTTCCTTCCTCTATTATCTATATATATTTCATGTTCATTCCCCACCTATAAAGCACAGGGAATATAATATACTCCTGTTTATATGGGATATGTGCTCATTCCCCTATTATCGACATATATTTCATGTTCATTCCTCACCTATAAAGCACAGGTAATATAATATACACCTGTTTATATGGGATATGTGCTCATTCCCCTATTATCTACATATAATTCATGTTCATTTCCCACCTATAAAGCACAGGGAATATAATATACACCTGTATATATGGGATATGTGTTCATTCCTCTATTATATACATATATTTCATGCTCATTCCCCACCTATAAAGCTCCGGGAATATAATATACACCTATTTATATGGGATATGTGCTCATTCCCCTATTATCTACATATATTTCATGCTCATTCCCCACCTATAAAGCTCCGGGAATATAATATACACCTGTTTATATGGGATATGTGCTCATTCCCCTATTATCTACATATATTTCATGTTCATTCCTCACCTATAAAGCACAGGGAATATAATATACACCTGTTTATATAGGGTATGTGCTCATTCCTCTATTATCTACATATATTTCATGCTCATTCCCCACCTATAAAGCTCAGGGAATATAATATACAACTGTTTATATGGGATATGTGTTCATTCCCCTATTATCTACCTATATTCCATGTTCATTCACCACCTATAAAGCTCAGGGAATATAATATACACCTGTATATATGGGATATGTGTTCATTCCTCTATTATCTACATATATTCCATGCTCATTCCCCACCTATAAAGCACAGAGAATATAATATACACCTGTTTATATAGGGTATGTGCTCATTCCCCTATTATCTACATATATTCCATGTTCATTCCCCACCTATAAAGCACAGGGAATATAATATACACCTGTATATATGGGATATGTGTTCATTCCTCTATTATCTACATATATTCCATTTTCCTTCCCCACCTATAAAGCACAGAGAATATAATATACTCCTGTTTATATGGGATATGTGTTCATTCCTCTATTATCTACATATATTACATGTTCATTCCCCACCTATAAAACACAGGGAATATTGTATAATATACACCTGTTTATATGGGATATGTGTTCATTCCTCTATTATCTACATATATTTCATGTTCATTCCCCATCTATGAAGCACAGGGAATATAATATACACCTGTATATATGGGATATGTGTTCATTCCTCTATTATCTACATATATTCCATGCTCATTCCCCACCTATAAAGCACAGAGAATATAATATACACCTGTTTATATAGGGTATGTGCTCATTCCCCTATTATCTACATATATTCCATGTTCATTCCCCACCTATAAAGCACAGGGAATATAATATACACCTGTATATATGGGATATGTGTTCATTCCTCTATTATCTACATATATTCCATTTTCCTTCCCCACCTATAAAGCACAGAGAATATAATATACACCTGTTTATATGGGATATGTGCTCATTCCTCTATTATCCACATATATTTCATGTTCATTCCTCACCTATAAAGCACAGGGAATATAATATATACCTGTTTATATGGGATATGTGCTCATTCTCCTATTATCTACATATATTTCATGGTCATTCCCCACCTATAAAGCACAGGGAATATAATGTACAACTGTATATATGGGATATGTGTTCATTCCTCTATCTACATATATTTCATGCTAATTCCCCACCTATAAAGCACAGGGAATATAATATACACCTGTTTATATGGGATATGTGTTCATTCCTCTATTATCTACATATATTCCATGCTCATTCCCCACCTATAAAGCACAGGGAATATAATATACACCTGTTTATATGGGATATGTGTTCATTCCCCTATTATCTAAATATATATTCCATGCTTATTCCCCACCTATAAAGCACAGGGAATATAATATACACCTGTTTATATGGGATATGTGTTCATTCCTCTATTATCTACATATATTCCATGTTCATTCCTCACCTTTAAAGCACAGGGAATATAATATACTCCTGTTTATATGGGATATGTGCTCATTCCCCTATTATCTACATATATTACATGTTCATTCCCCACCTATAAAGCACAGGGAATATAATATACATCTGTTTATATGGGATATGTGTTCATTCCCCTATTATCTAAATATATATTCCATGCTAATTCCCCACCTATAAAGCACCGGGAATATAATATACACCTGTTTATATGGGATATGTGTTCATTCCTCTATTATCTACATATATTTCATGTTCATTCCTCACCTATAAAGCACAGGGAATATAATATACACCTGTTTATATTTGATATGTGCTCATTCCTCTATTATCTACATATATTTCATGTTCATTCCCCACCTATAAAGCACGGGGAATATAATATACACCTGTTTATATGGGATATGTGCTCATTCCTCTATTATCTACATATATTTCATGTTCATTCTTCACCTATAAAGCTCAGGAAATATAATATACACCTGTTTATATGGGATATGTGTTCATTCCCCTATTATCTACATATATTTCATGTTCATTCCCCACCTATAAAGCACAGGGAATATAATATACACCTGTTTATATGGGATATGTGTTCATTCCCCTATTATCTACATATATTTCATGTTCATTCCCCACCTATAAAGCTCAGGGAATATAATATACACCTGTTTATATGGGATATGTGTTCATTCCCCTATTATCTACATATATTCCATGTTCATTCCTCACCAATAAAGCACAGGGAATATAATATACACCTGTTTATATGGGATATGTGCTCATTCCACTATTATCTACATATATTTCATGTTCATTCCTCACCTATAAAGCACAGGGAATATAATATACACCTGTTTATATGGGATATGTGTTCATTCTCCTACTCTCTACATATATTCCATGTTCATTCCCCACCTATAAAGCACAGGGAATATAATATACACCTGTATATATGGGATATGTGTTCATTCCTCTATTATCTACATATATTCCATGCTCATTCCCCACCTATAAAGCACAGAGAATATAATATACACCTGTTTATATGGGATATGTGCTCATTCCTCTATTATCTACATATATTTCATGTTCATTCCCCACCTATAAAGAACAGGGAATATAATATACACCTGTTTATATGGGATATGTGCTCATTCTCCTATTATCTACATATATTTCATGTTCATTCCCCACCTATAAAGCTCAGGGAATATAATGTACACCTGTTTATATGGGATATGTGTTCATTCCCCTATTATCTACATATATTTCATGTTCATTCCCCACCTATAAAGCACAGGGAATATAATATACACCTGTTTATATGGGATATGTGTTCATTCCTCTATTATCTACATATATTTCATGTTCATTCCACACCTATAAAGCACAGAGAATATAATATACACCTGTTTATATGGGATATGTGCTCATTCCCCTATTATCTACATATATTTCATGTTCATTCCCCACCTATAAAGCACAGGGAATATAATATACACCTGTTTATATGGGATATGTGTTCATTCCTCTATTATCTACATATATTGCATGTTCATTCCTCACCTATAAAGCTCAGGGAATATAATATACACCTGTTTATATGGGATATGTGCTCATTCCTCTATTATATACATATATTTCATGCTCATTCCCCACCTATAACGCACAGGGAAAATAATATACACCTGTTTATATGGGATATGTGCTCATTCCACTATTATCTACATATATTTCATGTTCATTCCCCATCTATAAAGCACAGGGAATATAATATACACCTGTATATATGGGATATGTGTTCATTCCTCTATTATCTACATACTGTATATTTCATGTTCATTCCCCACCTATAAAGCACAGGGAATATAATATACACCTGTTTATATGGGATATGTGATCATTCCCCTATTATCTACATATATTACATGTTCATTCCCCACCTATAAAGCACAGGGAATATAATATATACCTGTATATATGGGATATGTATTCATTCCCCTATTTTCTACATATATTTCATATTCATTCTACACCTATAAAGCTCAGGGAATATAATATACACCTGTTTATATGGGATATGTATTCATTCCCCTATTATCTACATATATTTCATATTCATTCTACACCTATAAAGCTCAAGGAATATAATATACACCTGTTTATATGGGATGTGCTCATTCCTCTATTATCTACATATATTTCATGTTCATTCCCCACCTATAAAGCTCAGGGAATATAATATACACCTGTTTATATGGGATATGTGTTCATTCCCCTATTATCTACATATATATTCCATGCTCATTCCCCACCTATAAAGCACAGGGAATATAATATACACCTGTTTATATGGGATATGTGCTCATTCCTCTATTATCTACATATATTTCATGCTCATTCCCCACCTATAAAGCATAGGGAATATAATATACACCTGTTTATATGAGATATGTGCTCATTCCTCTATTATCTACATATATTTCATGCTCATTCCCCACCTATAAAGCACAGGGAATATAATAAACACCTGTTTATATGGGATATGTGCTCATTCCCCTATTATCTACATATATATTCCATGTTCATTCCCCACCTATAAAGCACAGGGAATATAATATACACCTGTTTATATGAGATATGTGCTCATTCCTCTATTATCTACATATATATCATGTTCATTCCTCACCTATAAAGCTCAGGGAATATACTATACACCTGTTTATATGGGATATGTGCTCATTCCTCTGTTATCTACATATATTTCATGCTCATTCCCCACCTATAAAGCACAGAGAATATAATATACACCTGTTTATATGGGATATATGTTCATTCCTCTATTATCTACATATATTTCATGCTCATTCCCCACCTATAAAGCACAGGGAATATAATATACACCTGTTTATATGGGATATGTGTTCATTCCCCTATTATCTACATATATATTCCATGCTCATTCCCCACCTATAAAGCACAGGGAATATAATATACACCTGTTTATATGGGATATGAGCTCATTCCTCTATTATCTACATATATATCATGTTCATTCCTCACCTATAAGGCTCAGGGAATATAATATACACCTGTTTATATGGGATATGTGTTCATTCCTCTATTATCTACATATATTTCATGTTCATTCCCCAGCTATAAAGCTCAGGGAATATAATATACACCTGTTTATATGGGATATGTGTTCATTCCCCTATTATCTACATATATTTCATGTTCATTCCCCACCTATAAAGCACAGGGAATATAATATACACCTGTTTATATGGGATATGTGCTCATTCCCCTATTATCTACATATATTCCATGTTCATTCCCCAGCTATAAAGCTCAGGGAATATAATATACACCTGTTTATATGGGATATGTGTTCATTCCCCTATTATCTACATATATTTCATGCTCATTCCTCACCTATAAAGCACAGGGAATATAATATACACCTGTTTATATGGGATGTGCTCATTCCCCTATTATCTACATATATTACATGTTCATTCCCCACCTATAAAGCACAGGGAATATAATATACACCTGTTTAAATGGGATATATGTTCATTCTCCTATTATCTACATATATTTCATGTTCATTCCTCACCTATAAAGCACAGGGAATATAATATACACCTGTTTATATGGGATATGTGTTCATTCTCCTATTATCTACATATATTTCATGTTCATTCCCCACCTATAAAGCACAGGGAATATAATATACACCTGTTTATATGGGATATGTGTTCATTCCTCTATTATCTACATATATTTCATGTTCAGTCCTCACCTATAAAGCACAGGGAATATAATATACACCTGTATATATGGGATATGTGCTCATTCCTCTATTATCTACATATATTTCATGTTCATTCCTCACCTATAAAGCACAGGGAATATAATATACACCTGTTTATATGGGATATGTGTTCATTCCCCTATTATTTAAATATATATTCCATGCTTATTCCCCACCTATAAAGCGCAGGGAATATAATATACACCTGTTTATATGGGATATGTGTTCATTCCTCTATTATCTACATATATTCCATGTTCATTCCTCACCTATAAAGCACAGGGAATATAATATACTCCTGTTTATATGGGATATGTGCTCATTCCCCTATTATCTACATATATTACATGTTCATTCCCCACCTATAAAGCACAGGGAATATAATATACACCTGTTTATATGGGATATGTGTTCATTCCTCTATTATCTACATATATTTCATATTCTTTCCTCACCTATATAGCACAGGGAATATAATATACACCTGTTTATATTTGATATGTGCTCATTCCTCTATTATCTACATATATTTCATGTTCATTCCCCACCTATATAGCACAGGGAATATAATATACACCTGTTTATATGGGATATGTGCTCATTCCTCTATTATCTACATATATTTCATGTTCATTCCTCACCTATAAAGCACAGGGAATATAATATACACCTGTTTATATGGGATATGTGTTCATTCCCCTATTATCTAAATATATATTCCATGCTTATTCCCCACCTATAAAGCGCAGGGAATATAATATACACCTGTTTATATGGGATATGTGTTCATTCCTCTATTATCTACATATATTCCATGTTCATTCCTCACCTATAAAGCACAGGGAATATAATATACTCCTGTTTATATGGGATATGTGCTCATTCCCCTATTATCTACATATATTACATGTTCATTCCCCACCTATAAAGCACAGGGAATATAATATACACCTGTTTATATGGGATATGTGTTCATTCCTCTATTATCTACATATATTTCATATTCTTTCCTCACCTATATAGCACAGGGAATATAATATACACCTGTTTATATGGGATATGTGTTCATTCCTCTATTATCTACATATATTTCATATTCTTTCCTCACCTATATAGCACAGGGAATATAATATACACCTGTTTATATGGGATATGTGCTCATTCCTCTATTATCTACATATATTTCATGTTCATTCTTCACCTATAAAGCTCAGGAAATATAATATACCCCTGTTTATATGGGATATGTGTTCATTTCCCTATTATCTACATATATTCCATGTTCATTCCCCACCTATAAAGCACAGAGAATATAATATACACCTGTTTATATGGGATATGTGCTCATTCCCCTATTATCTATATATATTTCATGTTCATTCCCCACCTATAAAGCACAGGGAATATAATATACACCTGTTTATATGGGATATGTGTTCATTCCTCTATTATCTACATATATTGCATGTTCATTCCTCACCTATAAAGCTCAGGGAATATAATATACACCTGTTTATATGGGATATGTGCTCATTCCTCTATTATCTACATATATTTCATGCTCATTCCCCACCTATAAAGCACAGGGAATATAATATACACCTGTTTATATGGGATATGTGCTCATTCCACTATTATCTACATATATTTCATGTTCATTCCCCATCTATAAAGCACAGGGAATATAATATACACCTGTATATATGGGATACGTGTTCATTCCTCTATTATCTACATACTGTATATTTCATGTTCATTCCCCACCTATAAAGCTCAGGGAATATAATATACACCTGTTTATATGGGATATGTGTTCATTCCCCTATTATCTAAATATATTTCATATTCATTCCCCACCTATAAAGCTCAGGGAATATAATATACACCTGTATATATGGGATGTGTGTTCATTCCCCTATTATCTACATATATTTCATGTTCATTCCCCACCTATAAAGCACAGGGAATATAATATACACCTGTTTATATGGGATCTGTGTTCATTCCCCTATTATCTACATATATTTCATGTTCAGTCCTCACCTATAAAGCACAGGGAATATAATATACACCTGTATATATGGGATATGTGCTCATTCCTCTATTATCTACATATATTTCATGTTCATTCCTCACCTATAAAGCACAGGGAATATAATATACACCTGTTTATATGGGATATGTGTTCATTCCCCTATTATTTAAATATATATTCCATGCTTATTCCCCACCTATAAAGCGCAGGGAATATAATATACACCTGTTTATATGGGATATGTGTTCATTCCTCTATTATCTACATATATTCCATGTTCATTCCTCACCTATAAAGCACAGGGAATATAATATACTCCTGTTTATATGGGATATGTGCTCATTCCCCTATTATCTACATATATTACATGTTCATTCCCCACCTATAAAGCACAGGGAATATAATATACACCTGTTTATATGGGATATGTGTTCATTCCTCTATTATCTACATATATTTCATATTCTTTCCTCACCTATATAGCACAGGGAATATAATATACACCTGTTTATATTTGATATGTGCTCATTCCTCTATTATCTACATATATTTCATGTTCATTCCCCACCTATATAGCACAGGGAATATAATATACACCTGTTTATATGGGATATGTGCTCATTCCTCTATTATCTACATATATTTCATGTTCATTCCTCACCTATAAAGCACAGGGAATATAATATACACCTGTTTATATGGGATATGTGTTCATTCCCCTATTATCTAAATATATATTCCATGCTTATTCCCCACCTATAAAGCGCAGGGAATATAATATACACCTGTTTATATGGGATATGTGTTCATTCCTCTATTATCTACATATATTCCATGTTCATTCCTCACCTATAAAGCACAGGGAATATAATATACTCCTGTTTATATGGGATATGTGCTCATTCCCCTATTATCTACATATATTACATGTTCATTCCCCACCTATAAAGCACAGGGAATATAATATACACCTGTTTATATGGGATATGTGTTCATTCCTCTATTATCTACATATATTTCATATTCTTTCCTCACCTATATAGCACAGGGAATATAATATACACCTGTTTATATGGGATATGTGTTCATTCCTCTATTATCTACATATATTTCATATTCTTTCCTCACCTATATAGCACAGGGAATATAATATACACCTGTTTATATGGGATATGTGCTCATTCCTCTATTATCTACATATATTTCATGTTCATTCTTCACCTATAAAGCTCAGGAAATATAATATACCCCTGTTTATATGGGATATGTGTTCATTTCCCTATTATCTACATATATTCCATGTTCATTCCCCACCTATAAAGCACAGAGAATATAATATACACCTGTTTATATGGGATATGTGCTCATTCCCCTATTATCTATATATATTTCATGTTCATTCCCCACCTATAAAGCACAGGGAATATAATATACACCTGTTTATATGGGATATGTGTTCATTCCTCTATTATCTACATATATTGCATGTTCATTCCTCACCTATAAAGCTCAGGGAATATAATATACACCTGTTTATATGGGATATGTGCTCATTCCTCTATTATCTACATATATTTCATGCTCATTCCCCACCTATAAAGCACAGGGAATATAATATACACCTGTTTATATGGGATATGTGCTCATTCCACTATTATCTACATATATTTCATGTTCATTCCCCATCTATAAAGCACAGGGAATATAATATACACCTGTATATATGGGATACGTGTTCATTCCTCTATTATCTACATACTGTATATTTCATGTTCATTCCCCACCTATAAAGCTCAGGGAATATAATATACACCTGTTTATATGGGATATGTGTTCATTCCCCTATTATCTAAATATATTTCATATTCATTCCCCACCTATAAAGCTCAGGGAATATAATATACACCTGTATATATGGGATGTGTGTTCATTCCCCTATTATCTACATATATTTCATGTTCATTCCCCACCTATAAAGCACAGGGAATATAATATACACCTGTTTATATGGGATCTGTGTTCATTCCCCTATTATCTACATATATTTCATGTTCATTCCCCACCTATAAAGCACAGGGAATATAATATACACCTGTTTATATGGGATATGTGTTCATTCCCCTATTATCTACATATATTTCATGTTCATTCCCCACCTATAAAGCACAGGTAATATAATATACACCTGTATATATGGGATATGTGTTCATTCCTCTATCATCTACATATATTTTATGTTCATTCCCCACCTATAAAGCACAGGGAATATAATATACACCTGTTTATATGGGATATGTGTTCATTCCCCTATTATCTACATATATTTTATGTTCATTCCCCACCTATAAAGCACAGGGAATATAATATACACCTGTTTATATGGGATATGTGTTCATTCCCCTATTATCTACATATATTTTATGTTCATTCCCCACCTATAAAGCACAGGGAATATAATATACACCTGTTTATATGGGATATGTGTTCATTCCCCTATTATCTACATATATTTTATGCTCATTCCCCACCTATAAAGCTCCGGGAATATAATATACACCTGTATATATGGGATATGTGTTCATTCCCCTATTATCTACATATATTTTATGTTCATTCCCCACCTATAAAGCACATGGAATATAATATACACCTGTTTATATGGGATATGTGTTCATTCCTCTATTATCTACATATATTTCATGTTCATTCCCCTCCTATAAAGCACAGGGAATATAATATACACCAGTTTATATAGGGTATGTGTTCATTCCTCTATTATCTACATATATTTCATGTTCATTCCCCACCTATAAAGCACAGGGAATATAATATACACCTGTTTATATGGGATATGTGTTCATTCCCCTATTATCTACATATATTTCATGTTCATTCTCCATCTATAAAGCACAGGGAATATAATATACAACTGTATATATGGGATCTGTGTTCATTCCCCTAATATCTACATATATTTCATGCTCATTCCCCTCCTATAAAGCACAGGGAATATAATATACACCTGTTTATATGGGATGTGCTTATTCCTCTATTATCTACATATATTACATGTTCATTCCCCACCTATAAAGCACAGGGAATATAATATACACCTGTTTATATAGGGTATGTGTTCATTCCCCTATTATCTACATATATTTTATGTTCATTCCCCACCTATAAAGCACAGGGAATATAATATACACCTGTTTATATGGGATATGTGTTCATTCCTCTATTATCTACATATATTTCATGTTCATTCCCACCTATAAAGCACAGGGAATATAATATACACCTGTTTATATGGGATCTGTGTTCATTCCCCTATTATCTACATATATTTCATGCTCATTCCCCTCCTATAAAGCACAGGGAATATAATATACACCTGTTTATACAGGGTATGTGTTCATTCCTCTATTATCTACATATATTTCATGTTCATTCCCCACCTATAAAGCACAGGGAAAATAATATACACCTGTTTATATGGGATATGTGTTCATTCCCCTATTATCTACATATATTTTATGTTCATTCCCCACCTATAAAGCACAGGGAATATAATATACACCTGTTTATATGGGATATGTGTTCCTTCCTCTATTATCTATATATATTTCATGTTCATTCCCCACCTATAAAGCACATGGAATATAATATACTCCTGTTTATATGGGATATGTGCTCATTCCCCTATTATCGACATATATTTCATGTTCATTCCTCACCTATAAAGCACAGGTAATATAATATACACCTGTTTATATGGGATATGTGCTCATTCCCCTATTATCTACATATATTTCATGATCATTTCCCACCTATAAAGCACAGGGAATATAATATACACCTGTATATATGGGATATGTGTTCATTCCTCTATTATATACATATATTTCATGCTCATTCCCCACCTATAAAGCTCCGGGAATATAATATACACCTATTTATATGGGATATGTGCTCATTCCCCTATTATCTACATATATTTCATGCTCATTCCCCACCTATAAAGCTCCGGGAATATAATATACACCTGTTTATATGGGATATGTGCTCATTCCCCTATTATCTCCATATATTTCATGTTCATTCCTCACCTATAAAGCACAGGGAATATAATATACACCTGTTTATATGGGATATGTATTCATTCCTCTATTATCTACATATATTTCATGCTCATTCCCCACCTATAAAGCTCAGGGAATATAATATACAACTGTTTATATGGGATATGTGTTCATTCCCCTATTATCTACCTATATTCCATGTTCATTCACCACCTATAAAGCTCAGGGAATATAATATACACCTGTTTATATGGGATATGTGTTCATTCCTCTATTATCTACATATATTACATGTTCATTCCCCAGCTATAAAGCTCACGGAATATAATATACAACTGTTTATATGGGATATGTGTTCATTCCTCTATTATCTACATATATTACATGTTCATTCCCCACCTATAAAGCACAGGGAATATTGTATAATATACACCTGTTTATATGGGATATGTGTTCATTCCTCTATTATCTACATATATTCCATGCTCATTCCCCACCTATAAAGCACAGAGAATATAATATACACCTGTTTATATAGGGTATGTGCTCATTCTCCTATTATCTACATATATTCCATGTTCATTCCCCACCTATAAAGCACAGGGAATATAATATACACCTGTATATATGGGATATGTGTTCATTCCTCTATTATCTACATATATTCCATGCTCCTTCCCCACCTATAAAGCACAGAGAATATAATATACACCTGTTTATATGGGATATGTGCTCATTCCTCTATTATCCACATATATTTCATGTTCATTCCTCACCTATAAAGCACAGGGAATATAATATACACCTGTTTATATGGGATATGTGTTCATTCCTCTATTATCTACATATATTTCATGTTCATTCCTCACCTATAAAGCACAGAGAATATAATATACACCTGTTTATATGGGATATGTGCTCATTCCTCTATTATCTACATATATTTCATGTTCATTCCCACCTATAAAGCACAGGGAATATAATATACACCTGTTTATATGGGATCTGTGTTCATTCCCCTATTATCTACATATATTTCATGCTCATTCCCCTCCTATAAAGCACAGGGAATATAATATACACCTGTTTATACAGGGTATGTGTTCATTCCTCTATTATCTACATATATTTCATGTTCATTCCCCACCTATAAAGCACAGGGAAAATAATATACACCTGTTTATATGGGATATGTGTTCATTCCCCTATTATCTACATATATTTTATGTTCATTCCCCACCTATAAAGCACAGGGAATATAATATACACCTGTTTATATGGGATATGTGTTCCTTCCTCTATTATCTATATATATTTCATGTTCATTCCCCACCTATAAAGCACATGGAATATAATATACTCCTGTTTATATGGGATATGTGCTCATTCCCCTATTATCGACATATATTTCATGTTCATTCCTCACCTATAAAGCACAGGTAATATAATATACACCTGTTTATATGGGATATGTGCTCATTCCCCTATTATCTACATATATTTCATGTTCATTTCCCACCTATAAAGCACAGGGAATATAATATACACCTGTATATATGGGATATGTGTTCATTCCTCTATTATATACATATATTTCATGCTCATTCCCCACCTATAAAGCTCCGGGAATATAATATACACCTATTTATATGGGATATGTGCTCATTCCCCTATTATCTACATATATTTCATGCTCATTCCCCACCTATAAAGCTCCGGGAATATAATATACACCTGTTTATATGGGATATGTGCTCATTCCCCTATTATCTACATATATTTCATGTTCATTCCTCACCTATAAAGCACAGGGAATATAATATACACCTGTTTATATGGGATATGTGTTCATTCCTCTATTATCTACATATATTACATGTTCATTCCCCAGCTATAAAGCTCACGGAATATAATATACACCTGTTTATATGGGATATGTGTTCATTCCTCTATTATCTACATATATTACATGTTCATTCCCCACCTATAAAGCACAGGGAATATTGTATAATATACACCTGTTTATATGGGATATGTGTTCATTCCTCTATTATCTACATATATTCCATGCTCATTCCCCACCTATAAAGCACAGAGAATATAATATACACCTGTTTATATAGGGTATGTGCTCATTCCCCTATTATCTACATATATTCCATGTTCATTCCCCACCTATAAAGCACAGGGAATATAATATACACCTGTATATATGGAATATGTGTTCATTCCTCTATTATCTACATATATTCCATGCTCCTTCCCCACCTATAAAGCACAGAGAATATAATATACACCTGTTTATATGGGATATGTGCTCATTCCTCTATTATCCACATATATTTCATGTTCATTCCTCACCTATAAAGCACAGGGAATATAATATATACCTGTTTATATGGGATATGTGCTCATTCTCCTATTATCTAAATATATTTCATGGTCATTCCCCACCTATAAAGCACAGGGAATATAATGTACAACTGTATATATGGGATATGTGTTCATTCCTCTATCTACATATATTTCATGCTAATTCCCCACCTATAAAGCACAGGGAATATAATATACACCTGTTTATATGGGATATGTGTTCATTCCTCTATTATCTACATATATTCCATGCTCATTCCCCACCTATAAAGCACAGGGAATATAATATACACCTGTTTATATGGGATATGTGCTCATTCCTCTATTATCTACATATATTTAATGTTCATTCCTCACCTATAAAGCACAGGGAATATAATATACACCTGTTTATATGGGATATGTGATCATTCCTCTATTATCTACATATATTTCATGTTCATTCATCACCTATAAAGAACAGGGAATATAATATACACCTGTTTATATGGGATATGTGATCATTCCTCTATTATCTACATATATTTCATGTTCATTCCTCACCTATAAAGCACAGGGAATATAATATACACCTGTTTATATGGGATATGTGATCATTCCTCTATTATCTACATATATTTCATGTTCATTCCCCACCTATAAAGCACAGGGAATATAATATATACCTGTTTATATGGGATATGTGATCATTCCTCTATTATCTACATATATTTCATGTTCATTTCCCACCTATAAAGCACAGGGAATATAATATACACCTGTTTATATGGGATATGTGCTCATTCCTCTATTATCTACATATATTTCATGCTCATTCCTCACCTATAAAGCACAGGGAATATAATATACACCTGTATATATGGAATATGTATTCATTCTCCTATTCTCTACATATATTCCATGTTCATTCCCCACCTATAAATCACAGGGAATATAATATACACCTGTATATATGGGATATGTGCTCATTCCTCTATTATCTACATATATTTCATGTTCATTTCCCACCTATAAAGCACAGGGAATATAATATACACCTGTTTATATGGGATATGTGTTCATTCCTCTATTATCTACATATATTCCATGCTCATTCCCCACCTATAATGCACAGAGAATATAATATACTCCTGTTTATATGGGATATGTGTTCATTCCTCTATTATCTACATATATTTCATGTTCATTCCCCACCTATAAAGCACAGGGAATATAATATACACCTGTTTATATGGGATATGTGCTCATTCCCCTATTATCTACATATATTTCATGTTCATTCCCCACCTATAAAGCACAGGGAATATAATATACACCTGTTTAAATGGGATATGTGATCATTCCCCTATTATCTACATATATTACATGTTCATTCCCCACCTATAAAGCACAGGGAATATAATATACACCTGTTTATATGGGATATGTGTTCATTCCCCTATTATCTACATATATTTCATGTTCATTCTCCACCTATAAAGCACAGGGAATATAATATACAGCTTTATATATGGGATCTGTGTTCATTCCCCTATTATCTACATATATTTCATGCTCATTCCACCTCCTATAAAGCACAGGGAATATAATATACACCTGTTTATATAGGGTATGTGCTCATTCCTCTGTTATCTACATATATTTCATGTTCATTCCCCACCCATAAAGCACAGGGAATATAATATACACCTGTTTATATGGGATATGAGTTCATTCCTCTATTATCTACATATATTTCATGTTCATTCCCCAACTATAAAGCACAGGGAATATAATATACACCTGTTTATATGGGATATGTTTTCATTCCGCTATTATCTACATATATTTCATGTTCATTCCCCACCTATAAAGCACAGGGAATATAATATACACCTGTTTATATGGGATATGTGTTCATTCCTCTATTATCTACATATATTTCATGTTCATTCCCCACCTATAAAGCACAGGGAATATAATATACACCTGTTTATATGGGATATGTGTTCATTCCCCTATTATCTACATATATTTCATGTTCATTCTCCACCTATAAAGCACAGGGAATATAATATACAGCTGTATATATGGGATCTGTGTTCATTCCCCTATTATCTACATATATTTCATGCTCATTCCCCTCCTATAAAGCACAGGGAATATAATATACACCTGTTTATATAGGGTATGTGTTCATTCCTCTATTATCTACATATATTTCATGTTCATTCCCCACCTATAAAACACAGGGAATATAATATAAACCTGTTTATATGGGATATGTGTTCATTCCCCTATTATCTACATATATTTCATGTTCATTCTCCATCTATAAAGCACAGGGAATATAATATACACCTGTATATATGGGATCTGTGTTCATTCCCCTATTATCTACATATATTTCATGCTCATTCCCCTCCTATAAAGCACAGGGAATATAATATACACCTGTTTATATAGGATATGTGTTCATTCCCCTATTATCTACATATATTTTAAGTTCATTCCCCACCTACAAAGCACAGGGAATATAATATACACCTGTTTATATGGGATATGTGTTCATTCCTCTATTATCTACATATATTTCATGTTCATTCATCATCTATAAAGCACAGGGAATATAATATACACCTGTATATATGGGATCTGTGTTCATTCCCCTATTATCTACATATATTTCATGCTCATTCCCCTCCTATAAAGCACAGGTAATATAATATACAACTGTTTATATAGGATATGTGCTCATTCCTCTATTATCTACATATATTTCATGTTCATTCCCCACCTATAAAGCACAGGGAATATAATATACACCTGTTTATATGGGATATGTGTTCATTCCCCTATTATCTACATATATTTTATGTTCATTCCCCACCTACAAAGCACAGGGAATATAATATACACCTGTTTATATGGGATATGTGTTCATTCCTCTAATATCTACATATATTTCATGTTCATTCCCCACCTATAAAGCAGAGGGAATATAATATACTCCTGTTTATATGGGATATGTGCTCATTCCTCTATTATCTACATATATTTCATGCTCATTCCTCACCTATAAAGCACAGGGAATATAATATACACCTGTTTATATGGGATGTGCTCATTCCTCTATTATCTACATATATTACATGTTCATTCCCCACCTATAAAGCACAGGGAATATAATATACACCTGTTTATATAGGGTATGTGTTCATTCCTCTATTATCTACATATATTTCATGTTCATTCCCCCTCCTATAAAGCACAGGAAACATAATATACAGCTGTATATATGGGATCTGTGTTCATTCCCCTATTATCTACATATATTTCATGCTCATTCCCCCTCCTATAAAGCACAGGGAATATAATATATACCTGTTTATATAGGGTATGTGCTCATTCCTCTATTATCTACATATATTTCATGTTCATTCCCCACCTATAAAGCACAGGGAATATAATATACACCTGTTTATATGGGATATGAGTTCATTCCTCTATTATCTACATATATTTCATGTTCATTTCCCACCTATAAAGCACAGGGAATATAATATACACCTGTTTATATGGGATATGTTTTCATTCCGCTATTATCTATATATATTTCATGTTCATTCCCCACCTATAAAGCACAGGGAATATAATATACACCTGTTTATATGGGATATGTGTTCATTCCTCTATTATCTACATATATTTCATGTTCATTCCCCACCTATAAAGCACAGGGAATATAATATACACCTGTTTATATGGGATCTGTGTTCATTCCCCTATTATCTACATATATTTCATGCTTATTCCCCTCCTATAAAGCACAGGGAATATAATATACACCTGTTTATATAGGGTATGTGTTCATTCCTCTATTATCTGCATATATTTCATGTTCATTCCCCACCTATAAAACACAGGGAATATAATATAAACCTGTTTATATGGGATATGTGTTCATTCCCCTATTATCTACATATATTTCATGTTCATTCTCCATCTATAAAGCACAGGGAATATAATATACACCTGTATATATGGGATCTGTGTTCATTCCCCTATTATCTACATATATTTCATGCTCATTCCCCTCCTATAAAGCACAGGGAATATAATATACACCTGTTTATATAGGATATGTGTTCATTCCCCTATTATCTACATATATTTTATGTTCATTCCCCACCTACAAAGCACAGGGAATATAATATACACCTGTTTATATGGGATATGTGTTCATTCCTCTATTATCTACATATATTTCATGTTCATTCTCCATCTATAAAGCACAGGGAATATAATATACACCTGTATATATGGGATCTGTGTTCATTCCCCTATTATCTACATATATTTCATGCTCATTCCCCTCCTATAAAGCACAGGGAATATAATATACACCTGTTTATATAGGATATGTGCTCATTCCTCTATTATCTACATATATTTCATGTTCATTCCCCACCTATAAAGCACAGGGAATATAATATACACCTGTTTATATGGGATATGAGTTCATTCCCCTATTATCTACATATATTTTATGTTCATTCCCCACCTACAAAGCACAGAGAATATAATATACACCTGTTTATATGGGATATGTGTTCATTCCTCTAATATCTACATATATTTCATGTTCATTCCCCACCTATAAAGCACAGGGAATATAATATACTCCTGTTTATATGGGATATGTGCTCATTCCTCTATTATCTACATATATTTCATGCTCATTCCTCACCTATAAAGCACAGGGAATATAATATACACCTGTTTATATGGGATGTGCTCATTCCTCTATTATCTACATATATTACATGTTCATTCCCCACCTATAAAGCACAGGGAATATAATATACACCTGTTTATATAGGGTATGTGTTCATTCCTCTATTATCTACATATATTTCATGTTCATTCCCCACTTATAAAGCACAGGGAATATAATATACACCTGTTTATATGGGATATGTGTTCATTCCTCTATTATCTACATATATTTCATGTTCATTCCCCACCAATAAAGCACAGGGAATATAATATACACCTGTTTATATGGGATATGTGTTAATTCCCCTATTATCTACATATATTTTATGTTCATTCCCCACCTATAAAGCACAGGGAATATAATATACACCTGTTTATATGGGATATGTGTTCATTCCTCTATTATCTACATATATTTCATGTTCATTCCCCACCTATAAAGCACAGGGAATATAATATACACCTGTTTATATGGGATATGTGTTCATTCCCCTATTATCTACATATATTTCATGTTCATTCTCCACCTATAAAGCACAGGGAATATAATATACAGCTGTATATATGGGATCTGTGTTCATTCCCCTATTATCTACATATATTTCATGCTCATTCCCCTCCTATTAAGCACAGGGAATATAATATACACCTGTTTATATGGGATATGTGTTCATTCCCCTATTATCTACATATATTTTATGTTCATTCCCCACCTATAAAGCACAGGGAATATAATATACACCTGTATATATGGGATATGTGTTCATTCCCCTATTATCTACATATATTTTATGTTCATTCCCCACCTATCAAGCACAGGGAATATAATATACACCTGTTTATATAGGGTATGTGTTCATTCCTCTATTATCTACATATATTTCATGTTCATTCCCCACCTATAAAGCACAGGGAATATAATATACACCTGTTTATATGGGATATGTGTTCATTCCTCTATTATCTACATATATTTCATGTTCATTCCCCACCTATAAAGCACAGGGAATATAATATACACCTGTTTATATGGGATATGTGTTCATTCCCCTATTATCTACATATATTTTATGTTCATTCCCCACCTATAAAGCACAGGGAATATAATATACACCTGTTTATATGGGATATGTGTTCATTCCCCTATTATCTACATATATTTCATGTTCATTCCCCACCTGTAAAGCACAGGGAATATAATATACACCTGTTTATATGGGATATGTGTTCATTCCCCTATTATCTACATATATTTCATGTTCATTCTCCACCTATAAAGCACAGGGAATATAATATACAGCTGTATATATGGGATCTGTGTTCATTCCCCTATTATCTACATATATTTCATGCTCATTCCCCTCCTATTAAGCACAGGGAATATAATATACACCTGTTTATATGGGATATGTGTTCATTCCCCTATTATCTACATATATTTTATGTTCATTCCTCACCTATCAAGCACAGGGAATATAATATACACCTGTTTATATAGGGTATGTGTTCATTCCTCTATTATCTACATATATTTCATGTTCATTCCCCACCTATAAAGCACAGGGAATATAATATACACCTGTTTATATGGGATATGTGTTCATTCCCCTATTATCTACATATATTTTATGTTCATTCCCCACCTATCAAGCACAGGGAATATAATATACACCTGTTTATATAGGGTATGTGTTCATTCCTCTATTATCTACATATATTTCATGTTCATTCCCCACCTATAAAGCACAGGGAATATAATATACACCTGTTTATATGGGATATGTGTTCATTCCTCTATTATCTACATATATTTCATGTTCATTCCCCACCTATAAAGCACAGGGAATATAATATACACCTGTTTATATGGGATATGTGTTCATTCCCCTATTATCTACATATATTTTATGTTCATTCCCCACCTATCAAGCACAGGGAATATAATATACACCTGTTTATATAGGGTATGTGTTCATTCCTCTATTATCTACATATATTTCATGTTCATTCCCCACCTATAAAGCACAGGGAATATAATATACACCTGTTTATATGGGATATGTGTTCATTCCTCTATTATCTACATATATTTCATGTTCATTCCCCACCTATAAAGCACAGGGAATATAATATACACCTGTTTATATGGGATATGTGTTCATTCCCCTATTATCTACATATATTTTATGTTCATTCCCCACCTATAAAGCACAGGGAATATAATATACACCTGTTTATATGGGATATGTGTTCATTCCTCTATTATCTACATATATTTCATGTTCATTCCCCACCTATAAAGCACAGGGAATATAATATACACCTGTTTATATGGGATATGTGTTCATTCCCCTATTATCTACATATATTTCATGTTCATTCTCCACCTATAAAGCACAGGGAATATAATATACAGCTGTATATATGGGATCTGTGTTCATTCCCCTATTATCTACATATATTTCAAGCTCATTCCCCTCCTATAAAGCACAGGGAATATAATATACACCTATTTATATAGGGTGTGTGTTCATTCTTCTATTATCTACATATATTTCATGTTCATTCCCCACCTATAAAGCACAGGGAATATAATATACACCTGTTTATATGGGATATGTGTTCATTCCCCTATTATCTACATATATTTTATGTTCATTCCCCACCTATAAAGCACAGGGAATATAATATACACCTGTTTATATGGGATATGTGTTCATTCCCCTATTTTCTACATATATTTCATGTTCATTCCTCACCTATAAAGCTCAGGGAATATAATATACACCTGTTTATATGGGATATGTGTTCATTCCTCTATTATCTACATATATTCCATGCTCATTCCCCACCTATAAAGCTCAGGGAATATAATATACACCTGTTTATATGGGATATGTGCTCATTCCCCTGTTATCTACATATATTTCATGTTCATTCCTCACCTATAAAGCACAGGGAATATAATATACACCTGTTTTTATGGGATATGTGTTCATTCCTCTATTATCTACATATATTTCATGTTCATTCCCCACCTATAAAGCACAGGGAATATTATATACACCTGTTTATATAGGGTATGTGTTCATTCCTCTATTATCTACATATATTTCATGTTCATTCCCCACCTATAAAGCACAGGGAATATAATATATACCTGTTTATATGGGATATGTGTTCATTCCCCTATTATCTACATATATTTTATGTTCATTCCCCACCAATAAAGCACAGGGAATATAATATACAGCTGTATATATGGGATCTGTGTTCATTCCCCTATTATCTACATATATTTCATGCTCATTCCCCTCCTATAAAGCACAGTGAATATAATATACACCTGTTTATATAGGGTATGTGTTCATTCCTCTATTATCTACATATATTTCATGCTCATTCCCCTCCTATAAAGCACAGGGAATATAATATACACCTGTTTATATGGGATATGTGCTCATTCCCCTATTATCTATATATAATCCATGTTCATTCCCCACCTATAAAGCTCAGGGAATATAATATACACCTGTTTATATGGGATGTGTGTTCATTCCCCTATTTTCTACATATATTTCATGTTCATTCCTCACCTATAAAGCACAGGGAATATAATATATACCTGTTTATATGGGATAGGTGTTCCTTCCTCTATCATCTACATATATTACATGTTCATTCCCCACCTATAAAGCTCAGGGAATATAATATACACCTGTTTATATGGGATATGTGCTCATTCCCATATTATCTACATATATTTCATGTTCATTCCCCACCTATAAAGCACAGGGAATATAATATACACCTATATATATGGGATATGTGTTCATTCCTCTATTATCTACATATATTTCATGCTCATTCACCACCTATAAAGCTCCGGGAATATAATATACACCTGTTTATATGGGATATGTGCTCATTCCTCTATTATCTACATATATTTCATGCTCATTCCCCAGCTATAAAGCTCCGGGAATATAATATACACCTGTTTATATGGGATATGTGCTCATTCCCCTATATCTACATATATTTCATGTTCATTCCTCACCTATAAAGCACAGGGAATATAATATACACCTGTTTATATAGGGTATGTGCTCATTCCTCTATTATCTACATATATTTCATGTTCATTCCCCACCTATAAAGCACAGGGAATATAATGTACACCTCTTTATAAAGGGTATGTGCTCATTCCTCTATTATCTACATATATTTCATGCTCATTCCCCACCTATAAAGCTCAGGGAATATAATATACACCTGTTTATATGGGATATGTGTTCATTCTATTATCTACATATATTTCTTGCTCATTCCATACCTATAAAGCTCAGGGAATATAATATATACCTGTTTATATGGGATATGTGATAATTCCCCTATTATCTACATATATTCCATGTTCATTTCCTACCTATAAAGCTCAGGGAATATAATATACACCTGTTTATATGGGATATGTGTTCATTCCCCTATTATCTACATATATTTCATGTTCATTCCCCACATATAAAGCTCAGGGAATATAATATACACCTGTTTATATGGGATATGTGCTCATTCCTCTATTATCTACATATATTTCATGTTCATTCCCCACCTATAAAGCACAGGGAATATAATATACACCTGTTTATATGGGATATGTGCTCATTCCCCTATTATCTACATATATTTCATGTTCATTCCCCACCTATAAAGCACAGTGAATATAATATACACCTGTTTATATGGGATATGTGTTCATTCCTCTATTATCTGCATATATTGCATGTTCATTCCTCACCTATAAAGCTCAGGGAATATAATATACACCTGTTTATATGGGATATGTGCTCATTCCTCTATTATCTACATATATTTCATGCTCATTCCCCACCTATAAAGCACAGGGAATATAATATACACCTGTTTATATGGGATAGGTGCTCATTCCTCTATTATCTACATATATTTCATGCTCATTCCCCACCTATAAAGAACAGGGAATATAATATACACCTGTTTATATGGGATATGTGCTCATTCCCCTATTATCTACATATATTTCATGTTCATTCCCCATCTATAAAGCACAGGGAATATAATATACACCTGTATATATGGGATATGTGTTCATTCCTCTATTATCTACATACTGTATATTTCATGTTCATTCCCCACCTATAAAGCTCAGGGAATATAATATACACCTGTTTATATGGGATACTGTATGTGTTCATTCCCCTATTATCTAAATATATTTCATATTCATTCCCCACCTATAAAGCTCAGGGAATATAATATACACCTGTTTATATGGGATATGTGTTCATTCCCCTATTATCTACATATATTTCATGTTCATTCCCCACCTATAAAGCACAGGGAATATAATATACACCTGTTTATATGGGATATGTGCTCATTGTCCTATTATCTACATATATTTCATGTTCATTCCCCACCTATAAAGCACAGGGAATATAATATACACCTGTTTATATGGGATATGTGCTCATTCCCCTATTATCTACATATATTTCATGTTCATTCCCCACCTATAAAGCACAGGGAATATAATATACACCTGTATATATGGGATATGTGTTCATTCCCCTATTATCTACATATATTTCATGTTCATTCCCCACCTATAAAGCACAGGGAATATAATATACACCTGTTTATATGGGATATGTGTTCATTCCCCTATTATCTACATATATTTCATGTTCATTCCCCACCTATAAAGCACAGGGAATATAATATACACCTATTTATATGGGATATGTGTTCATTCCTCTATTATCTACATATATTTCATGTTCATTCCCCACCTATAAAGCACAGGGAATATAATATACACCTGTTTATATGGGATATGTGTTCATTCCCCTATTATCTACATATATTTTATGTTCATTCCCCACCTATAAAGCACATGGAATATAATATATACCTGTTTATATGGGATATGTGTTCATTCCTCTATTATCTACATATATTTCATGTTCATTCCCCACCTATAAAGCACAGGGAATATAATATACAGCTGTATATATGGGATCTGTGTTCATTCCCCTATTATCTACATATATTTCATGCTCATTCCCCTCCTATAAAGCACAGGGAATATAATATACACCTGTTTATATAGGGTATGTGTTCATTCCTCTATTATCTACATATATTTCATGTTCATTCCCCACCTATAAAGCACAGGGAATATAATATACACCTGTTTATATGGGATATGTGTTCATTCCCCTATTATCTACATATATTTCATGTTCATTCTCCACCTATAAAGCACAGGGAATAAAATATACAGCTGTATATATGGGATCTGTGTTCATTCCCCTATTATCTACATAT
The DNA here is from genome assembly GCF_039654945.1 of Dendrobates tinctorius. NCBI lineage: Eukaryota > Metazoa > Chordata > Amphibia > Anura > Dendrobatidae > Dendrobates > Dendrobates tinctorius. Next base: position 482,381 of record NW_027361997.1, on the reverse strand, counting down.
ATTTCATGTTCATTCCCCACCTATAAAGCACAGGGAATATAATATACAGCTGTATATATGGGATCTGTGTTCATTCCCCTATTATCTACATATATTTCATGCTCATTCCCCTCCTATGAAGCACAGGGAATATAATATACACCTGTTTATATAGGGTATGTGTTCATTCCTCTATTATCTACATATATTTCATGTTCATTCCCCACCTATAAAGCACAGGGAATATAATATACACCTGTTTATATGGGATATGTGTTCATTCCCCTATTATCTACATATATTTCATGCTCATTCCCCTCCTATAAAGAACAGGGAATATAATATACACCTGTTTATATAGGGTATGTGTTCATTCCTCTATTATCTACATATATTTCATGTTCATTCCCCACCTATAAAACACAGGGAATATAATATAAACCTGTTTATATGGGATATGTGTTCATTCCCCTATTATCTACATATATTTCATGTTCATTCTCCATCTATAAAGCACAGGGAATATAATATACACCTGTATATATGGGATCTGTGTTCATTCCCCTATTATCTACATATATTTCATGCTCATTCCCCTCCTATAAAGCACAGGGAATATAATATACACCTGTTTATATAGGATATGTGCTCATTCCTCTATTATCTACATATATTTCATGTTCATTCCCCACCTATAAAGCACAGGGAATATAATATACACCTGTTTATATGGGATATGTGTTCACTCCCCTATTATCTACATATATTTTATGTTCATTCCCCACCTACAAAGCACAGGGAATATAATATACACCTGTTTATATGGGATATGTGTTCATTCCCCTATTATCTACATATATTTCATGCTCATTCCCCTCCTCTAAAGCACAGGGAATATAATATACACCTTTTTATATAGGGTATGTGTTCATTCCTCTATTATCTACATATATTCCATGCTCATTCCTCACCTATAAAGCACAGGGAATATAATATACACCTGTTTATATGGGATATGTGTTCATTCCCCTATTATCTACAAATATTTCATGTTCATTCCCCACCTATAAAGCACAGGGAATATAATATACACCTGTTTATATGGGATATGTGCTCATTCCTCTATTATCTACATATATTTCATGCTCATTCCTCACCTATAAAGCACAGGGAATATAATATACACCTGTTTATATGGGATGTGCTCATTCCTCTATTATCTACATATATTACATGTTCATTCCCCACCTATAAAGCACAGGGAATATAATATACACCTGTTTATATAGGGTATGTGTTCATTCCTCTATTATCTACATATATTTCATGTTCATTCCCCACCTATAAAGCACAGGGAATATAATATACACCTGTTTATATGGGATATGTGTTCATTCCCCTATTATCTACATATATTTTATGTTCATTCCCCACCTATAAAGCACAGGGAATATAATATACACCTGTTTATATGGGATATGTGTTCATTCCTCTATTATCTACATATATTTCATGTTCATTCCCCACCTATAAAGCACAGGGAATATAATATACACCTGTTTATATAGGGTATGTGTTCATTCCTCTATTATCTACATATATTTCATGTTCATTCCCCACCTATAAAGCACAGGGAATATAATATACACCTGTTTATATAGGGTATTTGTTCATTCCTCTATTATCTACATATATTTCATGCTCATTCCCCTCCTATAAAGCACAGGGAATATAATATACACCTGTTTATATAGGGTATGTGTTCATTCCTCTATTATCTACATATATTTCATGTTCATTCCCCACCTATAAAGCACAGGGAATATAATATACACCTGTTTATATAGGGTATGTGTTCATTCCTCTAATATCTACATATATTTCATGCTCATTCCCCTCCTATAAAGCACAGGGAATATAATATACACCTGTTTATATGGGATCTGTGTTCATTCCCCTATTATCTACATATATTTCATGCTCATTCCCCTCCTATAAAGCACAGGGAATATAATATACACCTGTTTATATAGGGTATATGTTCATTCCTCTATTATCTACATATATTTCACGTTCATTCCCCACCTATAAAGCTCAGTGAATATAATATACACCTGTTTATATGGGATATGTGTTCATTCCCCTATTATCTACATATATTTCATGTTCATTCCCCACATATAAAGCTCAGGGAATATAATATACACCTGTTTATATGGGATATGTGCTCATTCCTCTATTATCTACATATATTTCACGTTCATTCCCCACCTATAAAGCTCAGTGAATATAATATATACCTGTTTATATGGGATATGTGATAATTCCCCTATTATCTACATATATTCCATGTTCATTTCCTACCTATAAAGCTCAGGGAATATAATATACACCTGTTTATATGGGATATGTGTTCATTCCCCTATTATCTACATATATTTCATGTTCATTCCCCACATATAAAGCTCAGGGAATATAATATACACCTGTTTATATGGGATATGTGCTCATTCCTCTATTATCTACATATATTTCATGTTCATTCCCCACCTATAAAGCACAGGGAATATAATATACACCTGTTTATATGGGATATGTGTTCATTCCTCTATTATCTGCATATATTGCATGTTCATTCCTCACCTATAAAGCTCAGGGAATATAATATACACCTGTTTATATGGGATATGTGCTCATTCCTCTATTATCTACATATATTTCATGCTCATTCCCCACCTATAAAGCACAGGGAATATAATATACACCTGTTTATATGGGATAGGTGCTCATTCCTCTATTATCTACATATATTTCATGCTCATTCCCCACCTATAAAGAACAGGGAATATAATATACACCTGTTTATATGGGATATGTGCTCATTCCCCTATTATCTACATATATTTCATGTTCATTCCCCATCTATAAAGCACAGGGAATATAATATACACCTGTATATATGGGATATGTGTTCATTCCTCTATTATCTACATACTGTATATTTCATGTTCATTCCCCACCTATAAAGCTCAGGGAATATAATATACACCTGTTTATATGGGATATGTGTTCATTCCCCTATTATCTAAATATATTTCATATTCATTCCCCACCTATAAAGCTCAGGGAATATAATATACACCTGTTTATATGGGATATGTGTTCATTCCCCTATTATCTACATATATTTCATGTTCATTCCCCACCTATAAAGCACAGGGAATATAATATACACCTGTTTATATGGGATATGTGCTCATTGTCCTATTATCTACATATATTTCATGTTCATTCCCCACCTATAAAGCACAGGGAATATAATATACACCTGTTTATATGGGATATGTGCTCATTCCCCTATTATCTACATATATTTCATGTTCATTCCCCACCTATAAAGCACAGGGAATATAATATACACCTGTATATATGGGATATGTGTTCATTCCCCTATTATCTACATATATTTCATGTTCATTCCCCACCTATAAAGCACAGGGAATATAATATACACCTGTTTATATGGGATATGTGTTCATTCCCCTATTATCTACATATATTTCATGTTCATTCCCCACCTATAAAGCACAGGGAATATAATATACACCTATTTATATGGGATATGTGTTCATTCCTCTATTATCTACATATATTTCATGTTCATTCCCCACCTATAAAGCACAGGGAATATAATATACACCTGTTTATATGGGATATGTGTTCATTCCCCTATTATCTACATATATTTTATGTTCATTCCCCACCTATAAAGCACATGGAATATAATATATACCTGTTTATATGGGATATGTGTTCATTCCTCTATTATCTACATATATTTCATGTTCATTCCCCACCTATAAAGCACAGGGAATATAATATACAGCTGTATATATGGGATCTGTGTTCATTCCCCTATTATCTACATACATTTCATGCTCATTCCCCTCCTATAAAGCACAGGGAATATAATATACACCTGTTTATATAGGGTATGTGTTCATTCCTCTATTATCTACATATATTTCATGTTCATTCCCCACCTATAAAGCACAGGGAATATAATATACACCTGTTTATATGGGATATGTGTTCATTCCCCTATTATCTACATATATTTCATGTTCATTCTCCACCTATAAAGCACAGGGAATAAAATATACAGCTGTATATATGGGATCTGTGTTCATTCCCCTATTATCTACATATATTTCATGTTCATTCCCCACCTATAAAGCACAGGGAATATAATATACAGCTGTATATATGGGATCTGTGTTCATTCCCCTATTATCTACATATATTTCATGCTCATTCCCCTCCTATGAAGCACAGGGAATATAATATACACCTGTTTATATAGGGTATGTGTTCATTCCTCTATTATCTACATATATTTCATGTTCATTCCCCACCTATAAAGCACAGGGAATATAATATACACCTGTTTATATGGGATATGTGTTCATTCCCCTATTATCTACATATATTTCATGCTCATTCCCCTCCTATAAAGAACAGGGAATATAATATACACCTGTTTATATAGGGTATGTGTTCATTCCTCTATTATCTACATATATTTCATGTTCATTCCCCACCTATAAAACACAGGGAATATAATATAAACCTGTTTATATGGGATATGTGTTCATTCCCCTATTATCTACATATATTTCATGTTCATTCTCCATCTATAAAGCACAGGGAATATAATATACACCTGTATATATGGGATCTGTGTTCATTCCCCTATTATCTACATATATTTCATGCTCATTCCCCTCCTATAAAGCACAGGGAATATAATATACACCTGTTTATATAGGATATGTGCTCATTCCTCTATTATCTACATATATTTCATGTTCATTCCCCACCTATAAAGCACAGGGAATATAATATACACCTGTTTATATGGGATATGTGTTCATTCCCCTATTATCTACATATATTTTATGTTCATTCCCCACCTACAAAGCACAGGGAATATAATATACACCTGTTTATATGGGATATGTGTTCATTCCCCTATTATCTACATATATTTCATGCTCAATCCCCTCCTCTAAACCACAGGGAATATAATATACACCTTTTTATATAGGGTATGTGTTCATTCCTCTATTATCTACATATATTCCATGCTCATTCCTCACCTATAAAGCACAGGGAATATAATATACACCTGTTTATATGGGATATGTGTTCATTCCCCTATTATCTACATATATTTCATGTTCATTCCCCACCTATAAAGCACAGGGAATATAATATACACCTGTTTATATGGGATATGTGCTCATTCCTCTATTATCTACATATATTTCATGCTCATTCCTCACCTATAAAGCACAGGGAATATAATATACACCTGTTTATATGGGATGTGCTCATTCCTCTATTATCTACATATATTACATGTTCATTCCCCACCTATAAAGCACAGGGAATACAATATACACCTGTTTATATAGGGTATGTGTTCATTCCTCTATTATCTACATATATTTCATGTTCATTCCCCACCTATAAAGCACAGGGAATATAATATACACCTGTTTATATGGGATATGTGTTCATTCCCCTATTATCTACATATATTTTATGTTCATTCCCCACCTATAAAGCACAGGGAATATAATATACACCTGTTTATATGGGATATGTGTTCATTCCTCTATTATCTACATATATTTCATGTTCATTCCCCACCTATAAAGCACAGGGAATATAATATACACCTGTTTATATAGGGTATGTGTTCATTCCTCTATTATCTACATATATTTCATGTTCATTCCCCACCTATAAAGCACAGGGAATATAATATACACCTGTTTATATAGGGTATGTGTTCATTCCTCTATTATCTACATATATTTCATGCTCATTCCCCTCCTATAAAGCACAGGGAATATAATATACACCTGTTTATATGGGATCTGTGTTCATTCCCCTATTATCTACATATATTTCATGCTCATTCCCCTCCCATAAAGCACAGGGAATATAATATACACCTGTTTATATAGGGTATATGTTCATTCCTCTATTATCTACATATATTTCACATTCATTCCCCACCTATAAAGCTCAGTGAATATAATATACACCTGTTTATATGGGATATGTGTTCATTCCCCTATTTTCTACATATATTTCATGTTCATTCCTCAACTATAAAGCTCAGGAAATATAATATACACCTGTTTATATGGGATATGTGCTCATTCCCCTGTTATCTACATATATTTCATGTTCATTCCTCACCTATAAAGCACAGGGAATATAATATACACCTGTTTTTATGGGATATGTGTTCATTCCTCTATTATCTACATATATTTCATGTTCATTCCCCACCTATAAAGCACAGGGAATATAATATACACCTGTTTATATAGGGTATGTGTTCATTCCTCTATTATCTACATATATTTCATGTTCATTCCCCACCTATAAAGCACAGGGAATATAATATACACCTGTTTATATGGGATATGTGTTCATTCCCCTATTATCTACATATATTTTATGTTCATTCCCCACCTATAAAGCACAGGGAATATAATATACAGCTGTATATATGGGATCTGTGTTCATTCCCCTATTATCTACATATATTTCATGCTCATTCCCCTCCTCTAAAGCACAGGGAATATAATATACACCTGTTTATATAGGGTATGTGTTCATTCCTCTATTATCTACATATATTTCATGCTCATTCCCCTCCTATTAAGCACAGGGAATATAATATACACCTGTTTATATGGGATATGTGCTCATTCCCCTATTATCTACATATAATCCATGTTCATTCCCCACCTATAAAGCTCAGGGAATATAATATACACCTGTTTATATGGGATATGTGTTCATTCCCCTATTTTCTACATATATTTCATGTTCATTCCTCACCTATAAAGCACAGGGAATATAATATATACCTGTTTATATGGGATAGGTGTTCCTTCCTCTATCATCTACATATATTACATGTTCAATCCCCACCTATAAAGCTCAGGGAATATAATATACACCTGTTTATATGGGATATGTGCTCATTCCCCTATTATCTACATATATTTCATGTTCATTCCCCACCTATAAAGCACAGGGAATATAATATACACCTGTATATATGGGATATGTGTTCATTCCTCTATTACCTACATATATTTCATGCTCATTCCCCACCTATAAAGCTCCGGGAATATAATATACACCTGTTTATATGGGATATGTGCTCATTCCCCTATTATCTACATATATTTCATGCTCATTCCCCACCTATAAAGCTCCGGGAATATAATATACACCTGTTTATATGGGATATGTGCTCATTCCCCTATATCTACATATATTTCATGTTCATTCCTCACCTATAAAGCACAGGGAATATAATATACACCTGTTTATATAGGGTATGTGCTCATTCCTCTATTATCTACATATATTTCATGCTCATTCCCCACCTATAAAGCTCAGGGAATATAATATACACCTGTTTATATGGGATATGAGCTCATTCCTCTATTATCTACATATATTTCATGTTCATTCCCCACCTATAAAGCACAGGGAATATAATATACACCTGTTTATATGGGATATGTGTTCATTCCTCTATCATCTACATATATTTCATGCTCATTCCCCACGTATAAAGCTCAGGGAATATAATATACACCTGTTTATATGGGATATGTGATCATTCCCCTATTATCTACATATATTTCATGTTGATTCCCCACCTATAAAGCACAGGGAATATAATATACACCTGTTTATATGGGATAGGTGCTCATTCCCCTATTATCTACATATATTCCATGTTCATTCCCCACCTATAAAGCACAGGGAATATAATGTACACCTCTTTATATAGGGTATGTGCTCATTCCTCTATTATCTACATATATTCCATGTTCATTCCCCACCTATAAAGCTCAGGGAATATAATATACACCTGTTTATATGGGATATGTGTTCATTCTCCTATTATCTATATATATTTCATGTTCATTCCCCACCTATAAAGCACAGGGAATATAATATACACCTGTTTATATGGGATATGTGTTCATTCTATTATCTACATATATTTCATGCTCATTCCCTACCTATAAAGCTCAGGGAATATAATATACACCTGTTAATATGGGATATGTGATCATTCCCCTATTATCTACATATATTCCATGTTCATTCCCTACCTATAAAGCTCAGGGAATATAATATACACCTGTTTATATGGGATATGTGCTCATTCCTCTATTATCTACATATATTTCATGCTCATTCCCCACCTATAAAGCACAGGGAATATAATATACACCTGTTTATATGGGATATGTGCTCATTCCCCTATTATCTACATATATTTCATGTTCATTCCCCACCTATAAAGCTCAGGGAATATAATATACACCTGTTTATATGGGATATTTGTTCATTCCTCTATTATCTACATATATTGCATGTTCATTCCTCACCTATAAAGCTCAGGGAATATAATATACACCTGTTTATATGGGATATGTGCTCATTCCTCTATTATCTACATATATTTCATGTTCATTCCCCACCTATAAAGCACAGGGAATATTATATACACCTGTTTATATGGGATATGTGTTCATTCCTCTATTATCTACATATATTGCATGTTCATTCCTCACCTATAAAGCTCAGGGAATATAATATACAGCTGTTTATATGGGATATGTGCTCATTACTCTATTATCTACATATATTTCATGCTCATTCCCCACCTATAAAGCACAGGGAATATAATATACACCTGTTTATATGGGATATGTGCTCATTCCCCTATTATCTACATATATTTCATGTTCATTCCCCATCTATAAAGCACAGGGAATATAATATACACCTGTATATATGGGATATGTGTTCATTCCTCTATTATCTACATACTGTATATTTCATGTTCATTCCCCACCTATAAAGCTCAGGGAATATAATATACACCTGTTTATATGGGATATGTGTTCATTCTCCTATTATCTAAATATATTTCATATTCATTCCCCACCTATAAAGCTCAGGGAATATAATATACACCTGTTTATATGGGATATGTGTTCATTCCCCTATTATCTACATATATTTCATGTTCATTCCCCACCTATAAAGCACAGGGAATATAATATACACCTGTTTATATGGGATATGTGCTCATTGTCCTATTATCTACATATATTTCATGTTCATTCCCCACCTATAAAGCACAGGGAATATAATATACACCTGTTTATATGGGATATGTGCTCATTCCCCTATTATCTACATATATTTTATGTTCATTCCCCACCTATAAAGCACAGGGAATATAATATACAGCTGTATATATGGGATATGTGCTCATTCCTCTATTATCTACATATATTTCATGCTCATTCCCCACCTATAAAGCACAGGGAATATAATATACACCTGTTTATATGGGATATGTGTTCATTCCTCTATTATCTACATATATTTCATATTCATTGCCCACCTATAAAGCACAGGGAATATAATATACACCTGTTTATATGGGATATGTGATCATTCCTCTATTATCTACATATATTACATGTTCATTCCCCACCTATAAAGCACACGGAATATAATATACACCTGTTTATATGGGATATGTGTTCATTCCCCTATTATCTACATATATTTCATGTTCATTCCCCACCTATAAAGCACAGGGAATATAATATACACCTGTTTATATGGGATATGTGCTCATTCCTCTATTATCTACATATATTTCATGCTCATTCCCCACCTATAAAGCACAGGGAATATAATATACACCTGTTTATATGGAATATGTGTTCATTCCTCTATTATCTACATATATTTCATGTTCATTCTCCATCTATAAAGCACACGGAATATAATATACAACTGTTTATATGGGATATGTGCTCATTCTCCTATTATCTACATATATTTCATGTTCATTCCCCACCTATAAAGCACAGGGAATATAATATACACTTGTTTATATGGGATATGTGCTCATTCCTCTATTATCTACATATATTTCATGCTCATTCCCCACCTATAAAGCACAGGGAATATAATATACACCTGTTTATATGGGATATGTGTTCATTCCTCTATTATCTACATATATTTCATATTCATTCCCCACCTATAAAGCACAGGGAATATAATATACACCTGTTTATATGGGATATGTGATCATTCCTCTATTATGTACATATATTACATGTTCATTCCCCACCTATAAAGCACAGGGAATATAATATACACCTGTTTATATGGGATATGTGATCATTCCTCTATTATCTACATATATTACATGTTCATTCCCCACCTAAAAAGCACAGGGAATATAATATACAACTGTTTATATGGGATATGTGCTCATTCTCCTATTATCTACATATATTTCATGTTCATTCCCCACCTATAAAGCACAGGGAATATAATATACACCTGTTTATATGGGATATGTGCTCATTCCCCTATTATCTACATATATTTCCTATCATTCCCCACCTATAAAGCACAGAGAATATAATATACACCTGTATATATGGGATATGTTCTCATTCCCCCATTATCTACATATATTTCATGTTCATTCCTCACCTATAAAGCACAGGGAATATAATATACACCTGTTTATATGGGATATGTGATCATTCCTCTATTATCTACATATATTACATGTTCATTCCCCACCTATAAAGCACAGGGAATATAATATACACCTCTTTATATGGGATATGTGTTCATTCCTCTATTATCTACATATATTTCATGTTCATTCTCCATCTATAAAGCACACGGAATATAATATACAACTGTTTATATGGGATATGTGCTCATTCTCCTATTATCTACATATATTTCATGTTCATTGCCCACCTATAAAGCACAGGGAATATAATATACACCTGTTTATATGGGATATGTGCTCATTCCTCTATTATCTACATATATTTCATGCTCATTCCCCACCTATAAAGCACAGGGAATATAATATACACCTGTTTATATGGAATATGTGTTCATTCCTCTATTATCTACATATATTACATGTTCATTCCCCACCTATAAAGCACACGGAATATAATATACACCTGTTTATATGGGATATGTGTTCATTCCCCTATTATCTACATATATTTCATGTTAATTCTCCATCTATAAAGCACAGGGAATATAATATACAGCTGTATATATGGGATCTGTGTTCATTCCCCTATTATCTACATATATTTCATGTTCATTCCCCACCTATAAAGCACAGGGAATATAATATACACCTGTTTATATGGGATATGTGCTCATTCCTCTATTATCTACATATATTTCATGCTCATTCCCCACCTATAAAGCACAGGGAATATAATATACACCTGTTTATATAGGGTATGTGCTCATTCCCCTATTATCTACATATATTTCATATTCATTCCCCACCTATAAAGCACAGGGAATATAATATACACCTGTTTATATGGAATATGTGTTCATTCCTCTATTATCTACATATATTTCATGTTCATTCTCCATCTATAAAGCACAGGGAATATAATATACACCTGTTTATATGGGATATGTGATCATTCCTCTATTATGTACATATATTACATGTTCATTCCCCACCTATAAAGCACAGGGAATATAATATACAACTGTTTATATGGGATATGTGCTCATTCTCCTATTATCTACATATATTTCATGTTCATTCCCCACCTATAAAGCACAGGGAATATAATATACACCTGTTTATATGGGATATGTGCTCATTCCCCTATTATCTACATATATTTCCTATCATTCCCCACCTATAAAGCACAGAGAATATAATATACACATGTATATATGGGATCTGTGTTCATTCCCCTATTATCTACATATATTTCATGTTCATTCCCCACCTATAAATCACAGGGAATATAATATACACCTGTTTATATGGGATATGTGCTCATTCCTCTATTATCTACATATATTTCATGCTCATTCCCCACCTATAAAGCACAGGGAATATAATATACACCTGTTTATATAGGGTATGTGCTCATTCCCCTATTATCTACATATATTTCATATTCATTCCCCACCTATAAAGCACAGGGAATATAATATACACCTGTTTATATGGAATATGTGTTCATTCCTCTATTATCTACATATATTTCATGTTCATTCTCCATCTATAAAGCACAGGGAATATAATATACACCTGTTTATATGGGATATGTGTTCATTCCTCTATTATCTACATATATTTCATATTCATTCCCAACCTATAAAGCACAGGGAATATAATATACACCTGTTTATATGGGATATGTGATCATTCCTCTATTATGTACATATATTACATGTTCATTCCCCACCTATAAAGCACAGGGAATATAATATACAACTGTTTATATGGGATATGTGCTCATTCTCCTATTATCTACATATATTTCATGTTCATTCCCCACCTATAAAGCACAGGGAATATAATATACACCTGTTTATATGGGATATGTGCTCATTCCCCTATTATCTACATATATTTCCTATCATTCCCCACCTATAAAGCACAGAGAATATAATATACACATGTATATATGGGATATGTGCTCATTCCCCTATTATCTACATAAATTACATGTTCATTCCCCACCTATAAAGCTCAGGGAATATAATATACACCTGTTTATATGGGATGTGCTCATTCCCCTATTATCTACATATATTTCATGTTCATTCCTCACCTATAAAGCACAGGGAATATAATATACACCTGTTTATATGGGATATGTGATCATTCCTCTATTATCTACATATATTACATGTTCATTCCCCACCTATAAAGCACAGGGAATATAATATACACCTGTTTATATGGGATATGTGATCATTCTCCTATTATCTACATATATTACATGCTCATTCCCCACCTATAAAGCACAGGGAATATAATATACACCTGTTTATATGGGATATGTGCTCATTCCTCTATTATCTACATATATTTCATGCTCATTCCCCACCTATAAAGCACAGAGAATATAATATACACCTGTTTATATGGGATATGTGATCATTCCTCTATTATCTACATATATTACATGTTCATTCCCCACCTAAAAAGCACAGGGAATATAATATACACCTGTTTATATGGGATATGTGATCATTCCTCTATTATCTACATATATTACATGTTCATTCCCCACCTATAAAGCACAGGGAATATAATATACACCTCTTTATATGGGATATGTGTTCATTCCTCTATTATCTACATATATTTCATGTTCATTCTCCATCTATAAAGCACACGGAATATAATATACAACTGTTTATATGGGATATGTGCTCATTCTCCTATTATCTACATATATTTCATGTTCATTGCCCACCTATAAAGCACAGGGAATATAATATACACCTGTTTATATGGGATATGTGCTCATTCCTCTATTATCTACATATATTTCATGCTCATTCCCCACCTATAAAGCACAGGGAATATAATATACACCTGTTTATATGGAATATGTGTTCATTCCTCTATTATCTACATATATTACATGTTCATTCCCCACCTATAAAGCACACGGAATATAATATACACCTGTTTATATGGGATATGTGTTCATTCCCCTATTATCTACATATATTTCATGTTAATTCTCCATCTATAAAGCACAGGGAATATAATATACAGCTGTATATATGGGATCTGTGTTCATTCCCCTATTATCTACATATATTTCATGTTCATTCCCCACCTATAAAGCACAGGGAATATAATATACACCTGTTTATATGGGATATGTGCTCATTCCTCTATTATCTACATATATTTCATGCTCATTCCCCACCTATAAAGCACAGGGAATATAATATACACCTGTTTATATAGGGTATGTGCTCATTCCCCTATTATCTACATATATTTCATATTCATTCCCCACCTATAAAGCACAGGGAATATAATATACACCTGTTTATATGGAATATGTGTTCATTCCTCTATTATCTACATATATTTCATGTTCATTCTCCATCTATAAAGCACAGGGAATATAATATACACCTGTTTATATGGGATATGTGTTCATTCCTCTATTATCTACATATATTTCATATTCATTCCCAACCTATAAAGCACAGGGAATATAATATACACCTGTTTATATGGGATATGTGATCATTCCTCTATTATGTACATATATTACATGTTCATTCCCCACCTATAAAGCACAGGGAATATAATATACAACTGTTTATATGGGATATGTGCTCATTCTCCTATTATCTACATATATTTCATGTTCATTCCCCACCTATAAAGCACAGGGAATATAATATACACCTGTTTATATGGGATATGTGCTCATTCCTCTATTATCTACATATATTTCATGCTCATTCCCCACCTATAAAGCACAGGGAATATAATATACACCTGTTTATATAGGGTATGTGCTCATTCCCCTATTATCTACATATATTTCATATTCATTCCCCACCTATAAAGCACAGGGAATATAATATACACCTGTTTATATGGAATATGTGTTCATTCCTCTATTATCTACATATATTTCATGTTCATTCTCCATCTATAAAGCACAGGGAATATAATATACACCTGTTTATATGGGATATGTGTTCATTCCTCTATTATCTACATATATTTCATATTCATTCCCAACCTATAAAGCACAGGGAATATAATATACACCTGTTTATATGGGATATGTGATCATTCCTCTATTATGTACATATATTACATGTTCATTCCCCACCTATAAAGCACAGGGAATATAATATACAACTGTTTATATGGGATATGTGCTCATTCTCCTATTATCTACATATATTTCATGTTCATTCCCCACCTATAAAGCACAGGGAATATAATATACACCTGTTTATATGGGATATGTGCTCATTCCCCTATTATCTACATATATTTCCTATCATTCCCCACCTATAAAGCACAGAGAATATAATATACACATGTATATATGGGATATGTGCTCATTCCCCTATTATCTACATAAATTACATGTTCATTCCCCACCTATAAAGCTCAGGGAATATAATATACACCTGTTTATATGGGATGTGCTCATTCCCCTATTATCTACATATATTTCATGTTCATTCCTCACCTATAAAGCACAGGGAATATAATATACACCTGTTTATATGGGATATGTGATCATTCCTCTATTATCTACATATATTACATGTTCATTCCCCACCTATAAAGCACAGGGAATATAATATACACCTGTTTATATGGGATATGTGATCATTCTCCTATTATCTACATATATTACATGCTCATTCCCCACCTATAAAGCACAGGGAATATAATATACACCTGTTTATATGGGATATGTGCTCATTCCTCTATTATCTACATATATTTCATGCTCATTCCCCACCTATAAAGCACAGGGAATATAATATACACCTGTTTATATGGGATATGTGTTCATTCCTCTATTATCTACATATATTTCAGATTCATTCCCCACCTATAAAGCACAGGGAATATAATATACACCTGTTTATATGGGATATGTGCTCATTCCTCTATTATCTATATATATTTCATGCTCATTCCCCACCTATAAAGCACAGGGAATATAATATACACCTGTTTATATGGAATATGTGTTCATTCCTCTATTATCTACATATATTTCATGTTCATTCTCCATATATAAAGCACACGGAATATAATATACAACTGTTTATATGGGATATGTGTTCATTCCCCATCTATAAAGCACAGGGGATATAATATACACCTGATTATATGGGATATGTGTTCATTCCCCTATTATCTACATATATTTCATGCTCATTCCCCACCTATAAAGCACAGGGAATATAATATACACCTGTTTATATGGGATATGTGCTCATTCCTCTATTATCTACATATATTTCATGCTCATTCCCCACCTATAAAGCACAGGGAATATAATATACACCTGTTTATATGGGATATGTGTTCATTCCTCTATTATCTACATATATTTCATATTCATTCCCAACCTATAAAGCACAGGGAATATAATATATACCTGTTTATATGGAATATGTGATCATTCCTCTATTATGTACATATATTACATGTTCATTCCCCACCTATAAAGCACAGGGAATATAATATACACCTGTTTATATGGGATATGTGCTCATTCTCCTATTATCTACATATATTTCATGTTCATTCCCCACCTATAAAGCACAGGGAATATAATATACACCTGTTTATATGGGATATGTGCTCATTCCCCTATTATCTACATATATTTCCTATCATTCCCCACCTATAAAGCACAGAGAATATAATATACACCTGTATATATGGGATATGTGCTCATTCCCCTATTATCTACATATATTTCATGCTCATTCATCACCTATAAAGCTCAGGGAATATAATATACACCTGTTTATATGGGATATGTGCTCATTCCCCTATTATCTACATATATTTCATGCTCATTCCTCACCTATAAAGCTCAGGGAATATAATATACACCTGTTTATATGGGATATGTGCTCATTCCCCTATTATCTGCATATATTACATGTTCATTCCCCACCTATAAAGCACAGGGAATATAATATACACCTGTTTATATGGGATATGTGCTCATTCCCCTATTATCTACATATATTACATGTTCATTTCCCACCTATAAAGCACAGGGAATATAATATACACCTGTTTATATGAGATATGTGGTCATTCCCCTATTATCTACATATATTACATGTTCATTCCCCACCTATAAAGCACAGGGAATATAATATACACCTGTTTATATGGGATATGTGTTCATTCCTCTATTATCTACATATATTTCATGTTCATTCTCCATCTATAAAGCACACGGAATATAATATACAACTGTTTATATGGGATATGTGTTCATTCCTCTATTATCTACATATATTTCATGTTCATTCTCCATCTATAAAGCACACGGAATATAATATACACCTGTTTATATGGGATATGTGCTCATTCCTCTATTATCTATATATATTTCATGCTCATTCCCCACCTATAAAGCACAGGGAATATAATATACACCTGTTTATATGGAATATGTGTTCATTCCTCTATTATCTACATATATTTCATGTTCATTCTCCATATATAAAGCACACGGAATATAATATACAACTGTTTATATGGGATATGTGCTCATTCTCCTATTATCTACATATATTTCATGTTCATTCCCCACCTATTAAGCACAGGGAATATAATATACACCTGTTTATATGGGATATGTGCTCATTCCTCTATTATCTACATATATTTCATGCTCATTCCCCACCTATAAAGCACAGGGAATATAATATACACCTGTTTATATGGGATATGTGTTCATTCCTCTATTATCTACATATATTTCATATTCATTCCCAACCTATAAAGCACAGGGAATATAATATACAACTGTTTATATGGGATATGTGCTCATTCCCCTATTATCTACATATATTTCATGCTCATTCCCCACCTATAAAGCACAGGGAATATAATATACACCTGTTTATATGGGATATGTGTTCATTCCTCTATTATCTACATATATTTCATATTCATTCCCCACCTATAAAGCACAGGGAATATAATATACAACTGTTTATATGGGATATGTGCTCATTCCCCTATTATCTACATATATTTCATGCTCATTCATCACCTATAAAGCTCAGGGAATATAATATACACCTGTTTATATGGGATATGTGCTCATTCCCCTATTATCTACATATATTTCATGCTCATTCCTCACCTATAAAGCTCAGGGAATATAATATACACCTGTTTATATGGGATATGTGCTCATTCCCCTATTATCTGCATATATTACATGTTCATTCCCCACCTATAAAGCACAGGGAATATAATATACACCTGTTTATATGGGATATGTGCTCATTCCCCTATTATCTACATATATTACATGTTCATTTCCCACCTATAAAGCACAGGGAATATAATATACACCTGTTTATATGGGATATGTTTTCATTCCCCTATTATCTACATATATTACATGTTCATTCCCCACCTATAAAGCACAGGGAATATAATATACACCTGTTTATATGGGATATGTGTTCATTCCTCTATTATCTACATATATTTCATGTTCATTCTCCATTTATAAAGCACAGGGAATATAATATACAACTGTTTATATGGGATATGTGCTCATTCTCCTATTATCTACATATATTTCATGTTCATTCCCCACCTATAAAGCACAGGGAATATAATATACACCTGTTTATATGGGATATGTGCTCATTCCTCTATTATCTACATATATTTCATGCTCATTCCCCACCTATAAAGCACAGGGAATATAATATACACCTGTTTATATGGGATATGTGTTCATTCCTCTATTATCTACATATATTTCATGTTCATTCTCCATCTATAAAGCACACGGAATATAATATACAACTGTTTATATGGGATATGTGCTCATTCCTCTATTATCTATATATATTTCATATTCATTCCCCACCTATAAATCACAGGGAATATAATATACACCTGTTTATATGGGATATGTGATCATTCCTCTATTATCTACATATATTACATGTTCATTCCCCACCTATAAAGCACACGGAATATAATATACACCTGTTTATATGGGATATGTGTTCATTCCTCTATTATCTACATATATTTCATGTTCATTCTCCATCTATAAAGCACAGGGAATATAATATACAGCTGTATATATGGGATCTGTGTTCATTCCCCTATTATCTACATATATTTCATGTTCATTCCCCACCTATAAAGCACAGGGAATATAATATACACCTGTTTATATGGGATATGTGATCATTCCTCTATTATCTACATATATTACATGTTCATTCCCCACCTATAAAGCACAGGGAATATAATATACAACTGTTTATATGGGATATGTGTTCATTCCTCTATTATCTACATATATTTCATATTCATTCCCCACCTATAAAGCACAGGGAATATAATATACACCTGTTTATAAGGGATATGTGATCATTCCTCTATTATCTACATATATTACATGTTCATTCCCCACCTATAAAGCACACGGAATATAATATACACCTGTTTATATGGGATATGTGTTCATTCCCCTATTATCTACATATATTTCATGTTCATTCTCCATCTATAAAGCACAGGGAATATAATATACAACTGTTTATATGGGATATGTGTTCATTCCCCTATTATCTACATATATTTCATGTTCATTCCCCACCTATAAAGCACAGGGAATATAATATACACCTGTTTATATGGGATATGTGCTCATTCCTCTATTATCTACATATATTTCATGATCATTCCCCACCTATAAAGCACAGGGAATATAATATACACCTGTTTATATGGGATATGTGTTCATTCCTCTATTATCTACATATATTTCATGTTCATTCTCCATCTATAAAGCACACGGAATATAATATACAACTGTTTATATGGGATATGTGCTCATTCTCCTATTATCTACATATATTTCATGTTCATTCCCCACCTATAAAGCACAGGGAATATAATATACACCTGTTTATATGGGATATGTGCTCATTCCTCTATTATCTACATATATTTCATGCTTATTCCCCACCTATAAAGCACAGGGAATATAATATACACCTGTTTATATGGGATATGTGTTCATTCCTCTATTATCTACATATATTTCATATTCATTCCCCACCTATAAAGCACAGGGAATATAATATACACCTGTTTATATGGGATATGTGATCATTCCTCTATTATCTACATATATTACATGTTCATTCCCCACCTATAAAGCACACGGAATATAATATACACCTGTTTATATGGGATATGTGTTCATTCCCCTATTATCTACATATATTTCATGTTCATTCTCCATCTATAAAGCACAGGGAATATAATATACAGCTGTATATATGGGATCTGTGTTCATTCCCCTATTATCTACATATATTTCATGTTCATTCCCCACCTATAAAGCACAGGGAATATAATATACACCTGTTTATATGGGATATGTGTTCATTCCTCTATTATCTACATATATTTCATGCTCATTCCCCACCTATAAAGCACAGGGAATATAATATACACCTGTTTATATGGGATATGTGTTCATTCCTCTATTATCTACATATATTTCATGTTCATTCTCCATCTATAAAGCACACGGAATATAATATACAACTGTTTATATGGGATATGTGCTCATTCTCCTATTATCTACATATATTTCATGTTCATTCCCCACCTATAAAGCACAGGGAATATAATATACACCTGTTTATATGGGATATGTGCTCATTCCTCTATTATCTACATATATTTCATGCTCATTCCCCACCTATAAAGCACAGGGAATATAATATACACCTGTTTATATGGGATATGTGTTCATTCCTCTATTATCTACATATATTTCATATTCATTCCCCACCTATAAAGCACAGGGAATATAATATACACCTGTTTATATGGGATATGTGATCATTCCTCTATTATGTACATATATTACATGTTCATTCCCCACCTATAAAGCACAGGGAATATAATATACACCTGTTTATATGGGATATGTGATCATTCCTCTATTATCTACATATATTACATGTTCATTCCCCACCTATAAAGCACAGGGAATATAATATACAACTGTTTATATGGGATATGTGCTCATTCTCCTATTATCTACATATATTTCATGTTCATTCCCCACCTATAAAGCACAGAGAATATAATATACACCTGTATATATGGGATATGTGCTCATTCCCCTATTATCTACATATATTACATGTTCATTCCCCACCTATAAAGCTCAGGGAATATAATATACACCTGTTTATATGGGATGTGCTCATTCCCCTATTGTCTACATATATTTCATGTTCATTCCTCACCTATAAAGCACAGGGAATATAATATACACCTGTTTATATGGGATATGTGATCATTCCTCTATTATCTACATATATTACATGTTCATTCCCCACCTATAAAGCACAGGGAATATAATATACACCTGTTTATATGGGATATGTGATCATTCTCCTATTATCTACATATATTACATGCTCATTCCCCACCTATAAAGCACAGGGAATATAATATACACCTGTTTATATGGGATATGTGATCATTCTCCTATTATCTACATGTATTTCATGTTCATTCCCCACCTATAAAGCACAGGGAATATAACATACACCTGTTTATATGGGATATGTGCTCATTCCCCTATTATCTACATATATTACATGCTCATTCCCCACCTATAAAGCACAGGGAATATAATATACACCTGTATATATGGGATATGTGTTCATTCCTCTATTATCTACATATATTTCATATTCATTCCCAACCTATAAAGCACAGGGAATATAATATACAACTGTTTATATGGGATATGTGCTCATTCCCCTATTATCTACATATATTTCATGCTCATTCCCCACCTATAAAGCACAGGGAATATAATATACACCTGTTTATATGGGATATGTGTTCATTCCTCTATTATCTACATATATTTCATATTCATTCCCCACCTATAAAGCACAGGGAATATAATATACAACTGTTTATATGGGATATGTGCTCATTCCCCTATTATCTACATATATTTCATGCTCATTCATCACCTATAAAGCTCAGGGAATATAATATACACCTGTTTATATGGGATATGTGCTCATTCCCCTATTATCTACATATATTTCATGCTCATTCCTCACCTATAAAGCTCAGGGAATATAATATACACCTGTTTATATGGGATATGTGCTCATTCCCCTATTATCTGCATATATTACATGTTCATTCCCCACCTATAAAGCACAGGGAATATAATATACACCTGTTTATATGGGATATGTGCTCATTCCCCTATTATCTACATATATTACATGTTCATTTCCCACCTATAAAGCACAGGGAATATAATATACACCTGTTTATATGGGATATGTTTTCATTCCCCTATTATCTACATATATTACATGTTCATTCCCCACCTATAAAGCACAGGGAATATAATATACACCTGTTTATATGGGATATGTGTTCATTCCTCTATTATCTACATATATTTCATGTTCATTCTCCATTTATAAAGCACAGGGAATATAATATACAACTGTTTATATGGGATATGTGCTCATTCTCCTATTATCTACATATATTTCATGTTCATTCCCCACCTATAAAGCACAGGGAATATAATATACACCTGTTTATATGGGATATGTGCTCATTCCTCTATTATCTACATATATTTCATGCTCATTCCCCACCTATAAAGCACAGGGAATATAATATACACCTGTTTATATGGGATATGTGTTCATTCCTCTATTATCTACATATATTTCATGTTCATTCTCCATCTATAAAGCACACGGAATATAATATACAACTGTTTATATGGGATATGTGCTCATTCCTCTATTATCTATATATATTTCATATTCATTCCCCACCTATAAATCACAGGGAATATAATATACACCTGTTTATATGGGATATGTGATCATTCCTCTATTATCTACATATATTACATGTTCATTCCCCACCTATAAAGCACACGGAATATAATATACACCTGTTTATATGGGATATGTGTTCATTCCTCTATTATCTACATATATTTCATGTTCATTCTCCATCTATAAAGCACAGGGAATATAATATACAGCTGTATATATGGGATCTGTGTTCATTCCCCTATTATCTACATATATTTCATGTTCATTCCCCACCTATAAAGCACAGGGAATATAATATACACCTGTTTATATGGGATATGTGATCATTCCTCTATTATCTACATATATTACATGTTCATTCCCCACCTATAAAGCACAGGGAATATAATATACAACTGTTTATATGGGATATGTGTTCATTCCTCTATTATCTACATATATTTCATATTCATTCCCCACCTATAAAGCACAGGGAATATAATATACACCTGTTTATAAGGGATATGTGATCATTCCTCTATTATCTACATATATTACATGTTCATTCCCCACCTATAAAGCACACGGAATATAATATACACCTGTTTATATGGGATATGTGTTCATTCCCCTATTATCTACATATATTTCATGTTCATTCTCCATCTATAAAGCACAGGGAATATAATATACAACTGTTTATATGGGATATGTGTTCATTCCCCTATTATCTACATATATTTCATGTTCATTCCCCACCTATAAAGCACAGGGAATATAATATACACCTGTTTATATGGGATATGTGCTCATTCCTCTATTATCTACATATATTTCATGATCATTCCCCACCTATAAAGCACAGGGAATATAATATACACCTGTTTATATGGGATATGTGTTCATTCCTCTATTATCTACATATATTTCATGTTCATTCTCCATCTATAAAGCACACGGAATATAATATACAACTGTTTATATGGGATATGTGCTCATTCTCCTATTATCTACATATATTTCATGTTCATTCCCCACCTATAAAGCACAGGGAATATAATATACACCTGTTTATATGGGATATGTGCTCATTCCTCTATTATCTACATATATTTCATGCTTATTCCCCACCTATAAAGCACAGGGAATATAATATACACCTGTTTATATGGGATATGTGTTCATTCCTCTATTATCTACATATATTTCATATTCATTCCCCACCTATAAAGCACAGGGAATATAATATACACCTGTTTATATGGGATATGTGATCATTCCTCTATTATCTACATATATTACATGTTCATTCCCCACCTATAAAGCACACGGAATATAATATACACCTGTTTATATGGGATATGTGTTCATTCCCCTATTATCTACATATATTTCATGTTCATTCTCCATCTATAAAGCACAGGGAATATAATATACAGCTGTATATATGGGATCTGTGTTCATTCCCCTATTATCTACATATATTTCATGTTCATTCCCCACCTATAAAGCACAGGGAATATAATATACACCTGTTTATATGGGATATGTGTTCATTCCTCTATTATCTACATATATTTCATGCTCATTCCCCACCTATAAAGCACAGGGAATATAATATACACCTGTTTATATGGGATATGTGTTCATTCCTCTATTATCTACATATATTTCATGTTCATTCTCCATCTATAAAGCACACGGAATATAATATACAACTGTTTATATGGGATATGTGCTCATTCTCCTATTATCTACATATATTTCATGTTCATTCCCCACCTATAAAGCACAGGGAATATAATATACACCTGTTTATATGGGATATGTGCTCATTCCTCTATTATCTACATATATTTCATGCTCATTCCCCACCTATAAAGCACAGGGAATATAATATACACCTGTTTATATGGGATATGTGTTCATTCCTCTATTATCTACATATATTTCATATTCATTCCCCACCTATAAAGCACAGGGAATATAATATACACCTGTTTATATGGGATATGTGATCATTCCTCTATTATGTACATATATTACATGTTCATTCCCCACCTATAAAGCACAGGTAATATAATATACACCTGTTTATATGGGATATGTGATCATTCCTCTATTATCTACATATATTACATGTTCATTCCCCACCTATAAAGCACAGGGAATATAATATACAACTGTTTATATGGGATATGTGCTCATTCTCCTATTATCTACATATATTTCATGTTCATTCCCCACCTATAAAGCACAGAGAATATAATATACACCTGTATATATGGGATATGTGCTCATTCCCCTATTATCTACATATATTACATGTTCATTCCCCACCTATAAAGCTCAGGGAATATAATATACACCTGTTTATATGGGATGTGCTCATTCCCCTATTGTCTACATATATTTCATGTTCATTCCTCACCTATAAAGCACAGGGAATATAATATACACCTGTTTATATGGGATATGTGATCATTCCTCTATTATCTACATATATTACATGTTCATTCCCCACCTATAAAGCACAGGGAATATAATATACACCTGTTTATATGGGATATGTGATCATTCTCCTATTATCTACATATATTACATGCTCATTCCCCACCTATAAAGCACAGGGAATATAATATACACCTGTTTATATGGGATATGTGATCATTCTCCTATTATCTACATGTATTTCATGTTCATTCCCCACCTATAAAGCACAGGGAATATAACATACACCTGTTTATATGGGATATGTGCTCATTCCCCTATTATCTACATATATTACATGCTCATTCCCCACCTATAAAGCACAGGGAATATAATATACACCTGTATATATGGGATATGTGTTCATTCCTCTATTATCTATATATATTACATGTTCATTCCCCACCTATAAAGCTCAGGGAATATAATATACACCTGTTTATATGGGATGTGTGATCATTCCCCTATTATCTACATATATTACATGTTCATTCCCCACCTATAAAGCTCAGGGAATATAATATACACCTGTTTATATGGGATGTGTTCATTCCCCTATTATCTACATGTATTTCATGTTCATTCCTCACCTATAAAGCACAGGGAATATAATATACACCTGTTTATATGGATATGTGTTCATTCTCCTATTATCTACATAGATTCCATGTTCATTCCCCACCTATAAATCACAGGGAATATAATATACACCTGTTTATATGGGATGTGTGATCATTCCCCTATTATCTACATATATTCCATGTTCATTCCCCACCTATAAAGCACAGGGAATATAATATACACCTGTTTATATGGGATGTGTGATCATTCCCCTATTATCTACATATATTACATGTTCATTCCCCACCTATAAAGCACAGGGAATATAATGTACACTTGTTTATATAGGGTATGTGCTCATTCCTCTATTATCTACATATATTTCATGTTCATTCCTCACCTATAAAGCACAGGGAATATAATATACACCTGTTTATATGGGATGTGTGATCATTCCCCTATTATCTACATATATTACATGTTCATTCCCCACCTATAAAGCACAGGGAATATAATATACACTTCTTTATATAGGGTATGTGCTCATTCCCCTATTATCTACATATATTACATGTTCATTCCCCACCTATAAAGCACAGGGAATATAATATACACTTGTTTATATACGGTATGTGCTCATTTCTCTATTATCTACATATATTTCATGTTCATTCCTCACCTATAAAGCACAGGGAATATAATATACACCTGTTTATATGGGATATGTGATCATTCCTCTATTATCTACATATATTTCATGCTCATTATCCACCTATAAAGCACAGGGAATATAATATACACCTGTTTACATGGGATATGTGTTCATTCCCCTATTATCTACATATATTTCATGTTCATTCCCCACCTATAAAGCTCAGGGAATATAATATACAACTGTTTATATGGGATATGTGATCATTCCTCTATTATCTACATATATTTCATGTTCATTCCCCACCTATAAAGCACAGGGAATATAATATACACCTGTTTATATGGGATATGTGTTCATTCCTCTATTATCTACATATATTCCATGTTCATTCCCCACCTATAAAGCACGGGGAATATAATATACACCTGTTTATATGGGATATGTGCTCATTCCTCTATTATCTACATATATTTCATGCTCATTCCCCACCTATAAAGCTCAGGGAATATAATATACACCTGTTTATATGGGATATGTGATCATTCTCCTATTATCTACATATATTTCATGTTCATTCCTCACCTATAAAGCACAGGGAATATAATATACACCTGTTTATATGGGATATATGATCATTCCTCTATTATCTACATATATTTCATGCTCATTCCCCACCTATAAAGCACAGGGAATATAATATACACCTGTTTACATGGGATATGTGTTCATTCCCCTATTATCTACATATATTTCATGTTCATTCCCCACCTATAAAGCTCAGGGAATATAATATACAACTGTTTATATGGGATATGTGATCATTCCTCTATTATCTACATATATTTCATGTTCATTCCCCACCTATAAAGCACAGGGAATATAATATACACCTGTTTATATGGGATATGTGTTCATTCCTCTATTATCTACATATATTTCATGTTCATTCTCCATCTATAAAGCACACGGAATATAATATACAACTGTTTATATGGGATATGTGCTCATTCTCCTATTATCTACATATATTTCATGTTCATTGCCCACCTATAAAACACAGGGAATATAATATACACCTGTTTATATGGGATATGTGCTCATTCCTCTATTATCTACATATATTTCATGCTCATTTCCCACCTATAAAGCACAGGGAATATAATATACAACTGTTTATATGGGATATGTGTTCATTCCTCTATTATCTACATATATTTCATATTCATTACCCACCTATAAAGCACAGGGAATATAATATACACCTGTTTATATGGGATATGTGATCATTCCTTTATTATCTACATATATTACATGTTTATTCCCCACCTATAAAGCACAGGGAATATAATATACAACTGTTTATATGGGATATGTGCTCATTCTCCTATTATCTACATATATTTCATGTTCATTCCCCACCTATAAAGCACAGGGAATATAATATACACCTGTTTATATGGGATATGTGCTCATTCCCCTATTATCTACATATATTTCCTATCATTCCCCACCTATAAAGCACAGAGAATATAATATACACCTGTATATATGGGATATGTGCTCATTCCCCTATTATCTACATATATTACATGTTCATTCCCCACCTATAAAGCTCAGGGAATATAATATACACCTGTTTATATGGGATGTGCTCATTCCCCTATTATCTACATATATTTCATGTTCATTCCTCACCTATAAAGCACAGGGAATATAATATACACCTGTTTATATGGGATATGTGATCATTCCTCTATTATCTACATATATTACATGTTCATATCCCACCTATAAAGCACAGGGAATATAATATACACCTGTTTATATGGGATATGTGATCATTCTTCTATTATCTACATATATTACATGCTCATTCCCCACCTATAAAGCACAGGGAATATAATATACACCTGTTTATATGGGATATGTGATCATTCTCCTATTATCTACATATATTACATGCTCATTCCCCACCTATAAAGCACAGGGAATATAATATACACCTGTTTATATGGGATATGTGATCATTCTTCTATTATCTACATATATTACATGCTCATTCCCCACCTATAAAGCACAGGGAATATAATATACACCTGTTTATATGGGATATGTGCTCATTCCCCTATTATCTACATATATTTCATGCTCATTCCTCACCTATAAAGCTCAGGGAATATAATATACACCTGTTTATATGGGATATGTGCTCATTCCCCTATTATCTACATATATTTCATGCTCATTCCTCACCTATAAAGCTCAGGGAATATAATATACACCTGTTTATATGGGATATGTGCTCATTCCCCTATTATCTGCATATATTACATGTTCATTCCCCACCTATAAAGCACAGGGAATATAATATACACCTGTTTATATGGGATATGTGATCATTCTCCTATTATCTACATATATTACATGTTCATTCCCCACCTATAAAGCACAGGGAATATAATATACACCTGTTTATATGGGATATGTGCTCATTCCCCTATTATCTACATATATTACATGTTCATTTCCCACCTATAAAGCACAGGGAATATAATATACACCTGTTTATATGGGATATGTGCTCATTCCCCTATTATCTACATATATTACATGTTCATTCCCCACCTATAAAGCACAGGGAATATAATACACAACTGTTTATATGGGATATGTGTTCATTCCTCTATTATCTATATATATTTCATATTCATTCCCCACCTATAAAGCACAGGGAATATAATATACACCTGTTTATATGGGATATGTGTTCATTCCCCTATTATCTACATATATATCATGTTCATTCTCCATCTATAAAGCACAGGGAATATAATATACAGCTGTAAATATGGGATCTGTGTTCATTCCCCTATTATCTACATATATTTCATGTTCATTCCCCACCTATAAAGCACAGGGAATATAATATACACCTGTTTATATGGGATATGTGATCATTCCTCTATTATCTACATATATTACATGTTCATTCCCCACCTATAAAGCACAGGGAATATAATTTACAACTGTTTATATGGGATATGTGTTCATTCCTCTATTATCTACATATATTTCATATTCATTCCCCACCTATAAAGCACAGGGAATATAATATACACCTGTTTATATGGGATATGTGTTCATTCCTCTATTATCTACATATATTTCATGTTCATTCTCCATCTATAAAGCACACGGAATATAATATACAACTGTTTATATGGGATATGTGCTCATTCCTCTATTATCTACATATATTTCATGCTCATTCCTCACCTATAAAGCACAGGGAATATAATATACACCTGTTTATATGGGATATGTGTTCATTCCTCTATTATCTATATATATTTCATATTCATTCCCCACCTATAAAGCACAGGGAATATAATATACACCTGTTTATATGGGATATGTGATCATTCCTCTATTATCTACATATATTACATGTTCATTCCCCACCTATAAAGCACACGAATATAATATACACCTGTTTATATGGGATATGTGTTCATTCCCCTATTATCTACATATATTTCATGTTCATTCTCCATCTATAAAGCACAGGGAATATAATATACAGCTGTATATATGGGATCTGTGTTCATTCCCCTATTATCTACATATATTCCATGTTCATTCCCCACCTATAAAGCACGGGGACTATAATATACACCTGTTTATATGGGATATGTGCTCATTCCTCTATTATCTACATATATTTCATGCTCATTCCCCACCTATAAAGCTCAGGGAATATAATATACACCTGTTTATATGGGATATGTGATCATTCTCCTATTATCTACATATATTTCATGTTCATTCCTCACCTATAAAGCACAGGGAATATAATATACACCTGTTTATATGGGATATGTGATCATTCCTCTATTATCTACATATATTTCATGCTCATTCCCCACCTATAAAGCACAGGGAATATAATATACACCTGTTTACATGGGATATGTGTTCATTCCCCTATTATCTACATATATTTCATGTTCATTCCCCACCTATAAAGCTCAGGGAATATAATATACAACTGTTTATATGGGATATGTGATCATTCCTCTATTATCTACATATATTTCATGTTCATTCCCCACCTATAAAGCACAGGGAATATAATATACACCTGTTTATATGGGATATGTGTTCATTCCTCTATTATCTACATATATTTCATGTTCATTCTCCATCTATAAAGCACACGGAATATAATATACAACTGTTTATATGGGATATGTGCTCATTCTCCTATTATCTACATATATTTCATGTTCATTGCCCACCTATAAAACACAGGGAATATAATATACACCTGTTTATATGGGATATGTGCTCATTCCTCTATTATCTACATATATTTCATGCTCATTCCCCACCTATAAAGCACAGGGAATATAATATACAACTGTTTATATGGGATATGTGTTCATTCCTCTATTATCTACATATATTTCATATTCATTCCCCACCTATAAAGCACAGGGAATATAATATACACCTGTTTATATGGGATATGTGATCATTCCTCTATTATCTACATATATTACATGTTCATTCCCCACCTATAAAGCACAGGGAATATAATATACACCTGTTTATATGGGATATGTGATCATTCCTCTATTATCTACATATATTACATGTTCATTCCCAACCTATAAAGCACAGGGAATATAATATACAACTGTTTATATGGGATATGTGCTCATTCTCCTATTATCTACATATATTTCATGTTCATTCCCCACCTATAAAGCACAGGGAATATAATATACACCTGTTTATATGGGATATGTGCTCATTCCCCTATTATCTACATATATTTCCTATCATTTCCCACCTATAAAGCACAGAGAATATAATATACACCTGTATATATGGGATATGTGCTCATTCCCCTATTATCTACATATATTACATGTTCATTCCCCACCTATAAAACTCAGGGAATATAATATACACCTGTTTATATGGGATGTGCTCATTCCCCTATTATCTAAATATATTTCATGTTCATTCCTCACCTATAAAGCACAGGGAATATAATATACACCTGTTTATATGGGATATGTGATCATTCCTCTATTATCTACATATATTACATGTTCATTCCCCACCTATAAAGCACAGGGAATATAATATACACCTGTTTATATGGGATATGTGATCATTCTTCTATTATCTACATATATTACATGCTCATTCCCCACCTATAAAGCACAGGGAATATAATATACACCTGTTTATATGGGATATGTGATCATTCTCCTATTATCTACATATATTTCATGTTCATTCCCCACCTATAAAGCACAGGGAATATAATATACACCTGTTTATATGGGATATGTGCTCATTCCCCTATTATCTACATATATTACATGCTCATTCCTCACCTATAAAGCTCAGGGAATATAATATACACCTGTTTATATGGGATATGTGCTCATTCCCCTATTATCTACATATATTTCATGCTCATTCCTCACCTATAAAGCTCAGGGAATATAATATACACCTGTTTATATGGGATATGTGCTCATTCCCTATTATCTGCATATATTACATGTTCATTCCCCACCTATAAAGCACAGGGAATATAATATACACCTGTTTATATGGGATATGTGATCATTCTCCTATTATCTACATATATTACATGTTCATTCCCCACCTATAAAGCACAGGGAATATAATATACACCTGTTTATATGGGATATGTGCTCATTCCCCTATTATCTACATATATTACATGTTCATTTCCCACCTATAAAGCAAAGGGAATATAATATACACCTGTTTATATGGGATATGTGCTCATTCCCCTATTATCTACATATATTACATGTTCATTCCCCACCTATAAAGCACAGGGAATATAATACACAACTGTTTATATGGGATATGTGTTCATTCCTCTATTATCTATATATATTTCATATTCATTCCCCACCTATAAAGCACAGGGAATATAATATACACCTGTTTATATGGGATATGTGATCATTCCTCTATTATCTACATATATTACATGTTCATTCCCCACCTATAAAGCACACGGAATATAATATACACCTGTTTATATGGGATATGTGTTCATTCCCCTATTATCTACATATATTTCATGTTCATTCTCCATCTATAAAGCAAAGGGAATATAATATACAGCTGTATATATGGGATCTGTGTTCATTCCCCTATTATCTACATATATTTCATGTTCATTCCCCACCTATAAAGAACAGGGAATATAATATACACCTGTTTATATGGGATATGTGATCATTCCTCTATTATCTACATATATTACATGTTCATTCCCCACCTATAAAGCACAGGGAATATAATATACAACTGTTTATATGGGATATGTGTTCATTCCTCTATTATCTACATATATTTCATATTCATTCCCCACCTATAAAGCACAGGGAATATAATATACACCTGTTTATATGGGATATGTGTTCATTCCTCTATTATCTACATATATTTCATGTTCATTCTCCATCTATAAAGCACACGGAATATAATATACAACTTTTTATATGGGATATGTGCTCATTCCTCTATTATCTACATATATTTCATGCTCATTCCCCACCTATAAAGCACAGGGAATATAATATACACCTGTTTATATGGGATATGTGTTCATTCCTCTATTATCTATATATATTTCATATTCATTCCCCACCTATAAAGCACAGGGAATATAATATACACCTGTTTATATGGGATATGTGATCATTCCTCTATTATCTACATATATTACATGTTCATTCCCCACCTATAAAGCACACGGAATATAATATACACCTGTTTATATGGGATATGTGTTCATTCCCCTATTATCTACATATATTTCATGTTCATTCTCCATCTATAAAGCACAGGGAATATAATATACAGCTGTATATATGGGATCTGTGTTCATTCCCCTATTATCTACATATATTTCATGTTCATTCCCCACCTATAAAGCACAGGGAATATAATATACACCTGTTTATATGGGATATGTGATCATTCCTCTATTATCTACATATATTACATGTTCATTCCCCACCTATAAAGCACAGGGAATATAATATACAACTGTTTATATGGGATATGTGTTCATTCCTCTATTATCTACATATATTTCATATTCATTCCCCACCTATAAAGCACAGGGAATATAATATACACCTGTTTATATGGGATATGTGCTCATTCCCCTATTATCTACATATATTACATGCTCATTCCCCACCTATAAAGCACAGGGAATATAATATACACCTGTTTATATGGGATATGTGCTCATTCCCCTATTATCTACATATATTTCATGCTCATTCCTCACCTATAAAGCTCAGGGAATATAATATACACCTGTTTATATGGGATATGTGCTCATTCCCCTATTATCTACATATATTTCATGCTCATTCCTCACCTATAAAGCTCAGGGAATATAATATACACCTGTTTATATGGGATATGTACTCATTCCCCTATTATCTGCATATATTACATGTTCATTCCCCACCTATAAAGCACAGGGAATATAATATACACCTGTTTATATGGGATATGTGATCATTCTCCTATTATCTACATATATTACATGTTCATTCCCCACCTATAAAGCACAGGGAATATAATATACACCTGTTTATATGGGATATGTGCTCATTCCCCTATTATCTACATATATTACATGTTCATTTCCCACCTATAAAGCACAGGGAATATAATATACACCTGTTTATATGGGATATGTGCTCATTCCCCTATTATCTACATATATTACATGTTCATTCCCCACCTATAAAGCACAGGGAATATAATATACACTTGTTTATATAGGGTATGTGCTCATTCCTCTATTATCTACATATATTTCATGTTCATTCCTCACCTATAAAGCACAGGGAATATAATATATACCTGTTTATATGGGATATGTGATCATTCCTCTATTATCTACATATATTTCATGCTCATTCTCCACCTATAAAGCACAGGGAATATAATATACACCTGTTTATATGGGATATGTGCTCATTCCCCTATTATCTACATATATTTCATGCTCATTCCTCACTTATAAAGCTCAGGGAATATAATATACACCTGTTTATATGGGATATGTGCTCATTCCCCTATTATCTACATATATTCCATGTTCATTCCCCACCTATAAAGCACAGGGAATATTATATACACCTGTTTATATGGGATATGTGCTCATTCCCCTATTATCTACATATATTTCATGCTCATTCCTCACCTATAAAGCTCAGGGAATATAATATACACCTGTTTATATGGGATATGTGCTCATTCCCCTATTATCTACATATATTTCATGTTCATTCCCCACCTATAAAGCACAGGGAATATAATATACACCTGTTTAAATGGGATATGTGCTCATTCCCCTATTATCTACATATATTTCATGCTCATTCCCCACCTATAAAGCACAGGGAATATAATACACACCTGTTTATATGGGATGTGTGATCATTCCCCTATATCTACATATATTTCATGTTCATTCCTCACCTATAAAGCACAGGGAATATAATATACACCTGTTTATATGGGATAGGTGCTCATTCCCCTATTATCTACATATATTTCATGCTCATTCCCCACCTATAAAGCTCCGGGAATATAATATACACCTGTTTATATGGGATGTGTGATCAATCCTCTATTATCTACATATATTTCATGCTCATTCCCCACCTATAAAGCACAGGGAATATAATATACACCTGTTTATATGGGATATGTGCTCATTCCCCTATTATCTATATATATTTCATGTTCATTCCCCACTTATAAAGCTCAGGGAATATAATATACACCTGTTTATATGGATATGTGTTCATTCCTCTATTAAATATATATATTACATGTTCATTCCCCACCTATAAAGCTCAGGGAATATAATATACACCTGTTTATATGGGATGTGTGATCATTCCCCTATTATCTACATATATTACATGTTCATTCCCCACCTATAAAGCTCAGGGAATATAATATACACCTGTTTATATGGGATGTGTTCATTCCCCTATTATCTACATGTATTTCATGTTCATTCCTCACCTATAAAGCACAGGGAATATAATATACACCTGTTTATATGGATATGTGTTCATTCTCCTATTATCTACATATATTCCATGTTCATTCCCCACCTATAAAGCACAGGGAATATAATATACACCTGTTTATATGGGATGTGTGATCATTCCCCTATTATCTACATATATTACATGTTCATTCCCCACCTATAAAGCACAGGGAATATAATATACACTTGTTGATATAGGGTATGTGCTCATTCCCATATTATCTACATATATTACATGTTCATTCCCCACCTATAAAGCACAGGGAATATAATATACACTTGTTTATATAGGGTATGTGCTCATTCCTCTATTATCTACATATATTTCATGTTCATTCCTCACCTATAAAGCACAGGGAATATAATATACACCTGTTTATATGGGATATGTGATAATTCCTCTATTATCTACATATATTTCATGCTCATTCTCCACCTATAAAGCACAGGGAATATAATATACACCTGTTTACATGGGATATGTGTTCATTCCCCTATTATCTACATATATTTCATGTTCATTCCCCACCTATAAAGCACAGGGAATATAATATACACCTGTTTATATGGGATATGTGTTCATTCCTCTATTATCTACATATATTCCATGTTCATTCCCCACCTATAAAGCACGGGGAATATAATATACACCTGTTTATATGGGATATGTGATCATTCCTCTATTATCTACATAAATTTCATGTTCATTCCCCACCTATAAAGCACAGGGAATATAATATACACCTGTTTATATGGGATATGTGTTCATTCCTCTATTATCTACATATATTCCATGCTCATTCCCCACCTATAAAGCACGGGGAATATAATATACACCTGTTTATATGGGATATGTGCTCATTCCTCTATTATCTACATATATTTCATGCTCATTCCCTACCTATAAAGCTCAGGGAATATAATATACACCTGTTTATATGGGATATGTGATCATTCTCCTATTATCTACATATATTACATGTTCATTCCCCACCTATAAAACACAGGGAATATAATATACACCTGTTTATATGGGATATGTGCTCATTCTCCTATTATCTACATATATTACATGTTCATTCCCCACCTATAAAGCACAGGGAATATAATATACACCTGTTTATATGGGATATGTGTTAATTCCCCTATTATCTACATATATTACATGCTCATTCCCCACCTATAAAGCACAGGGAATATAATATACACCTGTTTATATGGGATATGTGATCATTCCTCTATTATCTACATATATTACATGTTCATTCCCCACCTATAAAGCACAGGGAATATAATATACACCTGTTTACATGGGATATGTGATCATTCTCCTATTATCTACATATATTACATGCTCATTCCCCACCTATAAAGCACAGGGAATATAATATACACCTGTTTATATGGGATATGTGATCATTCTCCTATTATCTACATATATTTCATGTTCATTCCCCACCTATAAAGCACAGGGATTATAATATACACCTGTTTATATGGGATATGTGCTTATTCCCCTATTAATTACATATATTACATGCTCATTCCCCACCTATAAAGCACAGGGAATATAATATACACCTGTTTATATGGGATATGTGATCATTCTCCTATTATCTACATATATTTCATGTTCATTCCCCACCTATAAAGCACAGGGAATATAATATACACCTGTTTATATGGGATATGTGTTCATTCCTCTATTATCTACATATATTTCATATTCATTCCCAACCTATAAAGCTCAGGGAATATAATATACACCTGTTTATATGGGATATGTGATCATTCTCTTATTATCTACATATATTACATGTTCATTCCCCACCTATAAAACACAGGGAATATAATATACACCTGTTTATATGGGATATGTGCTCATTCTCCTATTATCTACATATATTTCATGTTCATTCCCCACCTATAAAGCACAGGGAATATAATATACACCTGTTTATATGGGATATGTGCTTATTCCCCTATTATCTACATATATTACATGCTCATTCCCCACCTATAAAGCACAGGGAATATAATATACACCTGTTCATATGGGATATGTGATCATTCCTCTATTATCTACATATATTACATGTTCATTCCCCACCTATAAAGCACAGGGAATATAATATACACCTGTTTACATAGGATATGTGATCATTCTCCTATTATCTACATATATTACATGCTCATTCCCCACCTATAAAGCACAGGGAATATAATATACACCTGTTTATATGGGATATGTGATCATTCTCCTATTATCTACATATATTTCATGTTCATTCCCCACCTATAAAGCACAGGGAATATAATATACACCTGTTTATATGGGATATGTGCTTATTCCCCTATTAATTACATATATTACATGCTCATTCCCCACCTATAAAGCACAGGGAATATAATATACACCTGTTTATATGGGATATGTGCTCATTCCCCTATTATCTACATATATTTCATGCTCATTCCTCACCTATAAAGCTCAGGGAATATAATATACACCTGTTTATATGGGATATGTGCTCATTCCCCTATTATCTACATATATTTCATGCTCATTCCTCACCTATAAAGCTCAGGGAATATAATATACACCTGTTTATATGGGATATGTGCTCATTCCCCTATTATCTGCATATATTACATGTTCATTCCCCACCTATAAAGCACAGGGAATATAATATACACCTGTTTATATGGGATGTGTGATCATTCTCCTATTATCTACATATATTACATGCTCATTCCCCACCTATAAAGCACAGGGAATATAATATACACCTGTTTATATGGGATATGTGATCATTCTCCTATTATCTACATATATTTCATGTTCATTCCCCACCTATAAAGCACAGGGAATATAATATACACCTGTTTATATGGGATATGTGCTCATTCCCCTATTATCTACATATATTACATGTTCATTTCCCACCTATAAAGCACAGGGAATATAATATACACCTGTTTATATGGGATATGTGCTCATTCCCCTATTATCTACATATATTACATGTTCATTCCCCACCTATAAAGCACAGGGAATATAATATACACCTGTATATATGGGATATGTGATCATTCTCCTATTATCTACATATATTTCATGCTCATTCCTCACCTATAAAGCTCAGGGAATATAATATACACCTGTTTATATGGGATATGTGCTCATTCCCCTATTATCTGCATATATTACATGTTCATTCCCCACCTATAAAGCACAGGGAATATAATATACACCTGTTTATATGTGATATGTGATCATTCTCCTATTATCTACATATATTACATGCTCATTCCCCACCTATAAAGCACAGGGAATATAATATACACCTGTTTATATGGGATATGTGATCATTCTCCTATTATCTACATATATTTCATGTTCATTCCCCACCTATAAAGCACAGGGAATATAATATACACCTGTTTATATGGGATATGTGCTCATTCCCCTATTATCTACATATATTACATGTTCATTTCCCACCTATAAAGCACAGGGAATATAATATACACCTGTTTATATGGGATATGTGCTCATTCCCCTATTATCTACATATATTACATGTTCATTCCCCACCTATAAAGCACAGGGAATATAATATACACCTGTTTATATGGGATATGTGATCATTCTCCTATTATCTACATATATTTCATGCTCATTCCTCACCTATAAAGCTCAGGGAATATAATATACACCTGTTTATATGGGATATGTGCTCATTCCCCTATTATCGACATATATTTCATGCTCATTCCTCACCTATAAAGCTCAGGGAATATAATATACACCTGTTTATATGGGATATGTGCTCATTCCCCTATTATCTGCATATTTTACATGTTCATTCCCCACCTATAAAGCACAGGGAATATAATATACACCTGTTTATATGGGATATGTGATCATTCTCCTATTATCTACATATATTACATGCTCATTCCCCACCTATAAAGCACAGGGAATATAATATACACCTGTTTATATGGGATATGTGCTCATTCCCCTATTATCTACATATATTACATGTTCATTTCCCACCTATAAAGCACAGGGAATATAATATACACCTGTTTATATGGGATATGTGCTCATTCCCCTATTATCTACATATATTACATGTTCATACCCCACCTATAAAGCACAGGGAATATAATACACAACTGTTTATATGGGATATGTGTTCATTCCTCTATTATCTACATATATTTCATATTCATTCCCCACCTATAAAGCACAGGGAATATAATATGCACCGGTTTATATGGGATATGTGATCATTCCTCTATTATCTACATATATTACATGTTCATTCCCCACCTATAAAGCACAGGGGATATAATATACACCTGTTTATATGGGATATGTGTTCATTCCCCTATTATCTACATATATTTCATGTTCATTCTCCATCTATAAAGCACAGGGAATATAATATACAACTGTTTATATGGGATATGTGTTCATTCCTCTATTATCTACATATATTTCATGTTCATTCCCCACCTATAAAGCACAGGGAATATAATATACACCTGTTTATATGGGATATGTGCTCATTCTCCTATTATCTACATATATTTCATGTTCATTCCCCACCTATAAAGCACAGGGAATATAATATACACCTGTTTATATGGGATATGTGCTCATTCCTCTATTATCTACATATATTTCATGCTCATTCCCCACCTATAAAGCACAGGGAATATAAAATACACCTGTTTATATGGGATATGTGTTCATTCCTCTATTATCTACATATATTTCATGTTCATTCTCCATCTATAAAGCACACGGAATATAATATACAACTGTTTATATGGGATATGTGCTCATTCTCCTATTATCTACATATATTTCATGTTCATTCCCCACCTATAAAGCACAGGGAATATAATATACACCTGTTTATATGGGATATGTGCTCATTCCTCTATTATCTACATATATTTCATGCTCATTCCCCACCTATAAAGCACAGGGAATATAATATACACCTGTTTATATGGGATATGTGATCATTCCTCTATTATCTATATATATTTCATATTCATTCCCCACCTATAAAGCACAGGGAATATAATATACACCTGTTTATATGGGATATGTGATCATTCCTCTATTATCTACATATATTACATGTTCATTCCCCACCTATAAAGCACACGGAATATAATATACACCTGTTTATATGGGATATGTGTTCATTCCCCTATTATCTACATATATTTCATGTTCATTCTCCATCTATAAAGCACAGGGAATATAATATACAGCTGTATATATGGGATCTGTGTTCATTCCCCTATTATCTACATATATTTCATGTTCATTCCCCACCTATAAAGCACAGGGAATATAATATACACCTGTTTATATGGGATATGTGATCATTCCTCTATTATCTACATATATTACATGTTCATTCCCCACCTATAAAGCACAGGGAATATAATATACAACTGTTTATATGGGATATGTGTTCATTCCTCTATTATCTACATATATTTCATATTCATTCCCCACCTATAAAGCACAGGGAATATAATATACACCTGTTTATATGGGATATGTGTTCATTCCTCTATTATCTACATATATTACATGTTCATTCCCCACCTATAAAGCACACGGAATATAATATACACCTGTTTATATGGGATATGTGTTCATTCCCCTATTATCTACATATATTTCATGTTCATTCTCCATCTATAAAGCACAGGGAATATAATATACAACTGTTTATATGGGATATGTGTTCATTCCCCTATTATCTACATATATTTCATGTTCATTCCCCACCTATAAAGCACAGGGAATATAATATACACCTGTTTATATGGGATATGTGCTCATTCCTCTATTATCTACATATATTTCATGCTCATTCCCCACCTATAAAGCACAGGGAATATAATATACACCTGTTTATATGGGATATGTGTTCATTCCTCTATTATCTACATATATTTCATGTTCATTCTCCATCTATAAAGCACACGGAATATAATATACACCTGTTTATATGGGATATGTGATCATTCTCCTATTATCTACATATATTACATGCTCATTCCCCACCTATAAAGCACAGGGAATATAATATACACCTGTTTATATGGGATATGTGATCATTCTCCTCTTATCTACATATATTTCATGTTCATTCCCCACCTATAAAGCACAGGGAATATAATATACACCTGTTTATATGGGATATGTGCTCATTCCCCTATTATCTACATATATTACATGTTCATTTCCCACCTATAAAGCACAGGGCATATAATATACACCTGTTTATATGGGATATGTGCTCATTCCCTTATTATCTACATATATTACATGTTCATTCCCCACCTATAAAGCACAGGGAATATAATACACAACTGTTTATATGGGATATGTGTTCATTCCTCTATTATCTACATATATTTCATATTCATTCCCCACCTATAAAGCACAGGGAATATAATATACACCGGTTTATATGGGATATGTGATCATTCCTCTATTATCTACATATATTACATGTTCATTCCCCACCTATAAAGCACAGGGAATATAATATACACCTGTTTATATGGGATATGTGTTCATTCCCCTATTATCTACATATATTTCATGTTCATTCTCCATCTATAAAGCACAGGGAATATAATATACAACTGTTTATATGGGATATGTGCTCATTCTCCTATTATCTACATATATTTCATGTTCATTCCCCACCTATAAAGCACAGGGAATATAATATACACCTGTTTATATGGGATATGTGCTCATTCCTCTATTATCTACATATATTTCATGCTCATTCCCCACCTATAAAGCACAGGGAATATAATATACACCTGTTTATATGGGATATGTGTTCATTCCTCTATTATCTACATATATTTCATGTTCATTCTCCATGTATAAAGCACACGGAATATAATATACAACTGTTTATATGGGATATGTGCTCATTCTCCTATTATCTACATATATTTCATGTTCATTCCCCACCTATAAAGCACAGGGAATATAATATACACCTGTTTATATGGGATATGTGCTCATTCCTCTATTATCTACATATATTTCATGCTCATTCCCCACCTATAAAGCACAGGGAATATAATATACACCTGTTTATATGGGATATGTGTTCATTCCTCTATTATCTATATATATTTCATATTCATTCCCCACCTATAAAGCACAGGGAATATAATATACACCTGTTTATATGGGATATGTGATCATTCCTCTATTATCTACATATATTACATGTTCATTCCCCACCTATAAAGCACACGGAATGTAATATACACCTGTTTATATGGGATATGTGTTCATTCCCCTATTATCTACATATATTTCATGTTCATTCTCCATCTATAAAGCACAGGGAATATAATATACAGCTGTATATATGGGATCTGTGTTCATTCCCCTATTATCTACATATATTTCATGTTCATTCCCCACCTATAAAGCACAGGGAACATAATATACACCTGTTTATATGGGATATGTGATCATTCCTCTATTATCTACATATATTACATGTTCATTCCCCACCTATAAAGCACAGGGAATATAATATACAACTGTTTATATGGGATATGTGTTCATTCCTCTATTATCTACATATATTTCATATTCATTCCCCACCTATAAAGCACAGGGAATATAATATACACCTGTTTATATGGGATATGTGATCATTCCTCTATTATCTACATATATTACATGTTCATTCCCCACCTATAAAGCAC
Source organism: Dendrobates tinctorius (assembly GCF_039654945.1). Classification (NCBI taxonomy): domain Eukaryota; kingdom Metazoa; phylum Chordata; class Amphibia; order Anura; family Dendrobatidae; genus Dendrobates; species Dendrobates tinctorius. The sequence continues at coordinate 439,164 of NW_027361997.1, read as the reverse complement.
ACGGAATATAATATACAGCTGTTTATATGGGACATGTGTTCATTCCCCTATTATCTACATATATTTCATGTTCATTCTCCATCTATAAAGCACAGGGAATATAATATCCAACTGTTTATATGGGATATGTGTTCATTCCCCTATTATCTACATATATTTCATGTTCATTCCCCACCTATAAAGCACAGGGAATATAATATACACCTGTTTATATGGGATATGTGCTCATTCCTCTATTATCTACATATATTTCATGCTCATTCCCCACCTATAAAGCACAGGGAATATAATATACACCTGTTTATATGGGATATGTGTTCATTCCTCTATTATCTACATATATTTCATGTTCATTCTCCATCTATAAAGCACACGGAGTATAATATACAACTGTTTATATGGGATATGTGCTCATTCTCCTATTATCTACATATATTTCATATTCATTCCCCACCTATAAAGCACAGGGAATATAATATACACCTGTTTATATGGGATATGTGCTCATTCTCCTATTATCTACATATATTTCATGCTCATTCCCCACCTATAAAGCTCAGGGAATATAATATACACCTGTTTATATGGGATGTGCTCATTCCCCTATTATCTACATATATTTCATGTCTATTCCTCACCTATAAAGCACAGGGAATATAATATACACCTGTTTATATGGGATATGTGATCATTCCTCTATTATCTACATATATTACATGTTCATTCCCCACCTATAAAGCACAGGGAATATAATATACACCTGTTTATATGGGATATGTGATCATTCTCCTATTATCTACATATATTACATGCTCATTCCCCACCTATAAAGCACAGGGAATATAATGTACACCTGTTTATATGGGATATGTGATCATTCTCCTATTATCTACATATATTTCATGTTCATTCCCCACCTATAAAGCACAGAGAATATAATATACACCTGTTTATATGGGATATGTGCTCATTCCCCTATTATCTACATATATTACATGCTCATTCCCCACCTATAAAGCACAGGGAATATAATATACACCTGTTTATATGGGATATGTGCTCATTCCCCTATTATCTACATATATTTCATGCTCATTCCTCACCTATAAAGCTCAGGGAATATAATATACACCTGTTTATATGGGATATGTGCTCATTCCCCTATTATCTACATATATTTCATGCTCATTCCTCACCTATAAAGCTCAGGGAATATAATATACACCTGTTTATATGGGATATGTGTTCATTCCCCTATTATCTACATATGTTTCATGTTCATTCCCCACCTATAAAGCACAGGGAATATAATATACACCTGTTTATATGGGATATGTGCTCATTCCTCTATTATCTACATATATTTCATGCTCATTCCCCACCTATAAAGCACAGGGAATATAATATACACCTGTTTATATGGGATATGTGTTCATTCCTCTATTATCTACATATATTTCATGTTCATTCTCCATCTATAAAGCACACGGAGTATAATATACAACTGTTTATATGGGATATGTGCTCATTCTCCTATTATCTACATATATTTCATATTCATTCCCCACCTATAAAGCACAGGGAATATAATATACACCTGTTTATATGGGATATGTGCTCATTCTCCTATTATCTACATATATTTCATGCTCATTCCCCACCTATAAAGCTCAGGGAATATAATATACACCTGTTTATATGGGATGTGCTCATTCCCCTATTATCTACATATATTTCATGTTTATTCCTCACCTATAAAGCACAGGGAATATAATATACACCTGTTTATATGGGATATGTGATCATTCCTCTATTATCTACATATATTACATGTTCATTCCCCACCTATAAAGCACAGGGAATATAATATACACCTGTTTATATGGGATATGTGATCATTCTCCTATTATCTACATATATTACATGCTCATTCCCCACCTATAAAGCACAGGGAATATAATGTACACCTGTTTATATGGGATATGTGATCATTCTCCTATTATCTACATATATTTCATGTTCATTCCCCACCTATAAAGCACAGAGAATATAATATACACCTGTTTATATGGGATATGTGCTCATTCCCCTATTATCTACATATATTACATGCTCATTCCCCACCTATAAAGCACAGGGAATATAATATACACCTGTTTATATAGGATATGTGCTCATTCCCCTATTATCTACATATATTTCATGCTCATTCCTCACCTATAAAGCTCAGGGAATATAATATACACCTTTTTATATGGGATATGTGCTCATTCCCCTATTATCTACATATATTTCATGCTCATTCCTCACCTATAAAGCTCAGGGAATATAATATACACCTGTTTATATGGGATATGTGCTCATTCCCCTATTATCTGCATATATTACATGTTCATTCCCCACCTATAAAGCACAGGGAATATAATATACACCTGTTTATATGGGATATGTGATCATTCTCCTATTATCTACATATATTACATGCTCATTCCCCACCTATAAAGCACAGGGAATATAATATACACCTGTTTATATGGGATATGTGATCATTCTCCTATTATCTACATATATTTCATGTTCATTCCCCACGTATAAAGCACAGGGAATATAATATACACCTGTTTATATGGGATATGTGCTCATTCCCCTATTATCTACATATATTACATGTTCATTTCCCACCTATAAAGCACAGGGAATATAATATACACCTGTTTATATGGGATATGTGCTCATTCCCCTATTATCTACATATATTACATGTTCATTCCCCACCTATAAAGCACAGGGAATATAATACACAACTGTTTATATGGGATATGTGTTCATTCCTCTATTATCTACATATATTTCATATTCATTCCCCACCTATAAAGCACAGGGAATATAATATACACCTGTTTATATGGGATATGTGCTCATTCCTCTATTATCTACATATATTTCATGCTCATTCCCCACCTATAAAGCACAGGGAATATAATATACACCTGTTTATATGGGATATGTGTTCATTCCTCTATTATCTACATATATTTCATGTTCATTCTCCATCTATAAAGCACACGGAATATAATATACAACTGTTTATATGGGATATGTGCTCATTCTCCTATTATCTACATATATTTCATGTTCATTCCCCAACTATAAAGCACAGGGAATATAATATACACCTGTTTATATGGGATATGTGCTCATTCCTCTATTATCTACATATATTTCATGCTCATTCCCCACCTATAAAGAACAGGGAATATAATATACACCTGTTTATATGGGATATGTGTTCATTCCTCTATTATCTATATATATTTCATATTCATTCCCCACCTATAAAGCACAGGGAATATAATATACACCTGTTTATATGGGATATGTGATCATTCCTCTATTATCTACATATATTACATGTTCATTCCCCACCTATAAAGCACACGGAATATAATATACACCTGTTTATATGGGATATGTGTTCATTCCCCTATTATCTACATATATTTCATGTTCATTCTCCATCTATAAAGCACAGGGAATATAATATACAGCTGTATATATGGGATCTGTGTTCATTCCCCTATTATCTACATATATTTCATGTTCATTCCCCACCTATAAAGCACAGGGAATATAATATACACCTGTTTATATGGGATATGTGATCATTCCTCTATTATCTACATATATTACATGTTCATTCCCCACCTATAAAGCACAGGGAATATAATATACACCTGTTTTTATGGGATATGTGATCATTCTCCTATTATCTACATATATTTCATGTTCATTCCCCACGTATAAAGCACAGGGAATATAATATACACCTGTTTATATGGGATATGTGCTCATTCCCCTATTATCTACATATATTACATGTTCATTTTCCACCTATAAAGCACAGGGAATATAATATACACCTGTTTACATGGGATATGTGCTCATTCCCCTATTATCTACATATATTACATGTTCATTCCCCACCTATAAAGCACAGGGAATATAATACACAACTGTTTATATGGGATATGTGTTCATTCCTCTATTATCTACATATATTTCATATTCATTCCCCACCTATAAAGCACAGGGAATATAATATACACCTGTTTATATGGGATATGTGCTCATTCCTCTATTATCTACATATATTTCATGCTCATTCCCCACCTATAAAGCACAGGGAATATAATATACACCTGTTTATATGGGATATGTGTTCATTCCTCTATTATCTACATATATTTCATGTTCATTCTCCATCTATAAAGCACACGGAATATAATATACAACTGTTTATATGGGATATGTGCTCATTCTCCTATTATCTACATATATTTCATGTTCATTCCCCAACTATAAAGCACAGGGAATATAATATACACCTGTTTATATGGGATATGTGCTCATTCCTCTATTATCTACATATATTTCATGCTCATTCCCCACCTATAAAGAACAGGGAATATAATATACACCTGTTTATATGGGATATGTGTTCATTCCTCTATTATCTATATATATTTCATATTCATTCCCCACCTATAAAGCACAGGGAATATAATATACACCTGTTTATATGGGATATGTGATCATTCCTCTATTATCTACATATATTACATGTTCATTCCCCACCTATAAAGCACACGGAATATAATATACACCTGTTTATATGGGATATGTGTTCATTCCCCTATTATCTACATATATTTCATGTTCATTCTCCATCTATAAAGCACAGGGAATATAATATACAGCTGTATATATGGTATCTGTGTTCATTCCCCTATTATCTACATATATTTCATGTTCATTCCCCACCTATAAAGCACAGGGAATATAATATACACCTGTTTTTATGGGATATGTGATCATTCCTCTATTATCTACATATATTACATGTTCATTCCCCACCTATAAAGCACAGGGAATATAATATACAACTGTTTATATGGGATATGTGTTCATTCCTCTATTATCTACATATATTTCATATTCATTCCCCACCTATAAAGCACAGGGAATATAATATACACCTGTTTATATGGGATATGTGATCATTCCTCTATTATCTACATATATTACATGTTCATTCCCCACCTATAAAGCACACGGAATATAATATACACCTGTTTATATGGGATATGTGTTCATTCCCCTATTATCTACATATATTTCATGTTCATTCTCCATCTATAAAGCACAGGGAATATAATATACACCTGTTTATATGGGATATGTGTTCATTCCTCTATTATCTACATATATTTCATGTTCATTCTCCATCTATAAAGCACATGGAATATAATATACAACTGTTTATATGGGATATGTGCTCATTCTCCTATTATCTACATATATTTCATGTTCATTCCCCACCTATAACGCACAGGGAATATAATATACACCTGTTTATATGGGATATGTGCTCATTCCTCTATTATCTACATATATTTCATGCTCATTCCCCACCTATAAAGCACAGGGAATATAATATATACCTGTTTATATGGGATATGTGTTCATTCCTCTATTATCTACATATATTTCATATTCATTCCCCACCTATAAAGCACAGGGAATATAATATACACCTGTTTATATGGGATATGTGATCATTCCTCTATTATGTACATATATTACATGTTCATTCCCCACCTATAAAGCACAGGGAATATAATATACAGTTGTTTATATGGGATATGTGATCATTCCTCTATTATCTACATATATTACATGTTCACTCCCCACCTATAAAGCACAGGGAATATAATATACAACTGTTTATATGGGATATGTGCTCATTCTCCTATAATCTACATATATTTCATGTTCATTCCCCACCTATAAAGCACAGGGAATATAATATACACCTGTTTATATGGGATATGTGCTCATTCCCCTATTATCTACATATATTTTCTATCATTCCCCACCTATAAAGCACAGAGAATATAATATACACCTGTATATATGGGATATGTGCTCATTCCCCTATTATCTACATATATTACATGTTCATTCCCCACCTATAAAGCTCAGGGAATATAATATACACCTGTTTATATGGGATGTGCTCATTCCCCTATTATCTACATATATTTCATGTTCATTCCTCACCTATAAAGCACAGGGAATATAATATACACCTGGTTATATGGGATATGTGATCATTCCTCTATTATCTACATATATTACATGTTCATTCCCCACGTATAAAGCACAGGGAATATAATATACAACTGTTTATATGGGATATGTGATCATTCTCCTATTATCTACATATATTACATGCTCATTCCCCACCTATAAAGCACAGGGAATATAATATACACCTGTTTATATGGGATATGTGATCATTCTCCTATTATCTACATATATTTCATGTTCATTCCCCACCTATAAAGCACAGGGAATATAATATACACCTGTTTATATGGGATATGTGCTTATTCCCCTATTAATTACATATATTACATGCTCATTCCCCACCTATAAAGCACAGGGAATATAATATACACCTGTTTATATGGGATATGTGCTCATTCCCCTATTATCTACATATATTTCATGCTCATTCCTCACCTATAAAGCTCAGGGAATATAATATACACCTGTTTATATGGGATATGTGCTCATTCCCCTATTATCTACATATATTTCATGCTCATTCCTCACCTATAAAGCTCAGGGAATATAATATACACCTGTTTATATGGGATATGTGCTCATTCCCCTATTATCTGCATATATTACATGTTCATTCCCCACCTATAAAGCACAGGGAATATAATATACACCTGTTTATATGGGATATGTGATCATTCTCCTATTATCTACATATATTACATGCTCATTCCCCACCTATAAAGCACAGGGAATATAATATACACCTGTTTATATGGGATATGTGATCATTCTCCTATTATCTACATATATTTCATGTTCATTCCCCACCTATAAAGCACAGGGAATATAATACACACCTGTTTATATGGGATATGTGCTCATTCCCCTATTATCTACATATATTACATGTTCATTTCCCACCTATAAAGCACAGGGAATATAATATACACCTGTTTATATGGGATATGTGCTCATTCCCCTATTATCTACATATATTACATGTTCATTCCCCACCTATAAAGCACAGGGAATATAATATACACCTGTATATATGGGATATGTGATCATTCTCCTATTATCTACATATATTTCATGCTCATTCCTCACCTATAAAGCTCAGGGAATATAATATACACCTGTTTATATGGGATATGTGCTCATTCCCCTATTATCTGCATATATTACATGTTCATTCCCCACCTATAAAGCACAGGGAATATAATATACACCTGTTTATATGTGATATGTGATCATTCTCCTATTATCTACATATATTACATGCTCATTCCCCACCTATAAAGCACAGTGAATATAATATACACCTGTTTATATGGGATATGTGATCATTCTCCTATTATCTACATATATTTCATGTTCATTCCCCACCTATAAAGCACAGGGAATATAATATACACCTGTTTATATGGGATATGTGCTCATTCCCCTATTATCTACATATATTACATGTTCATTTCCCACCTATAAAGCACAGGGAATATAATATACACCTGTTTATATGGGATATGTGATCATTCTCCTATTATCTACATATATTTCATGCTCATTCCTCACCTATAAAGCTCAGGGAATATAATATACACCTGTTTATATGGGATATGTGCTCATTCCCCTATTATCTACATATATTTCATGCTCATTCCTCACCTATAAAGCTCAGGGAATATAATATACACCTGTTTATATGGGATATGTGCTCATTCCCCTATTATCTGCATATATTACATGTTCATTCCCCACCTATAAAGCACAGGGAATATAATATACACCTGTTTATATGGGATATGTGATCATTCTCCTATTATCTACATATATTACATGCTCATTCCCCACCTATAAAGCACAGGGAATATAATATACACCTGTTTATATGGGATATGTGATCATTCTCCTATTATCTACATATATTTCATGTTCATTCCCCACCTATAAAGCACAGGGAATATAATATACAGCTGTATATATGGGATATGTGCTCATTCCTCTATTATCTACATATATTTCATGCTCATTCCCCACCTATAAAGCACAGGGAATATAATATACACCTGTTTATATGGGATATGTGTTCATTCCTCTATTATCTACATATATTTCATGTTCATTCACCATCTATAAAGCACACGGAATATAATATACAACTGTTTATATGGGATATGTGCTCATTCTCCTATTATCTACATATATTTCATGTTCATTCCCCAACTATAAAGCACAGGGAATATAATATACACCTGTTTATATGGGATATGTGCTCATTCCTCTATTATCTACATATATTTCATGCTCATTCCCCACCTATAAAGAACAGGGAATATAATATACACCTGTTTATATGGGATATGTGTTCATTCCTCTATTATCTATATATATTTCATATTCATTCCCCACCTATAAAGCACAGGGAATATAATATACACCTGTTTATATGGGATATGTGATCATTCCCCTATTATCTACATATATTACATGTTCATTCCCCACCTATAAAGCACACGGAATATAATATACACCTGTTTATATGGGATATGTGTTCATTCCCCTATTATCTACATATATTTCATGTTCATTCTCCATCTATAAAGCACAGGGAATATAATATACAGCTGTATATATGGGATCTGTGTTCATTCCCCTATTATCTACATATATTTCATGTTCATTCCCCACCTATAAAGCACAGGGAATATAATATACACCTGTTTATATGGGATATGTGATCATTCCTCTATTATCTACATATATTACATGTTCATTCCCCACCTATAAAGCACAGGGAATATAATATACACCTGTTTATATGGGATATGTGATCATTCTCCTATTATCTACATATATTTCATGTTCATTCCCCACGCATAAAGCACAGGGAATATAATATACACCTGTTTATATGGGATATGTGCTCATTCCCCTATTATCTACATATATTACATGTTCATTTCCCACCTAGAAAGCACAGGGAATATAATATACACCTGTTTATATGGGATATGTGCTCATTCCCCTATTATCTACATATATTACATGTTCATTCCCCACCTATAAAGCACAGGGAATATAATACACAACTGTTTATATGGGATATGTGTTCATTCCTCTATTATCTACATATATTTCATATTCATTCCCCACCTATAAAGCACAGGGAATATAATATACACCTGTTTATATGGGATATGTGCTCATTCCTCTATTATCTACATATATTTCATGCTCATTCCCCACCTATAAAGCACAGGGAATATAATATACACCTGTTTATATGGGATATGTGTTCATTCCTCTATTATCTACATATATTTCATGTTCATTCTCCATCTATAAAGCACACGGAATATAATATACAACTGTTTATATGGGATATGTGCTCATTCTCCTATTATCTACATATATTTCATGTTCATTCCCCAACTATAAAGCACAGGGAATATAATATACACCTGTTTATATGGGATATGTGCTCATTCCTCTATTATCTACATATATTTCATGCTCATTCCCCACCTATAAAGAACAGGGAATATAATATACACCTGTTTATATGGGATATGTGTTCATTCCTCTATTATCTATATATATTTCATATTCATTCCCCACCTATAAAGCACAGGGAATATAATATACACCTGTTTATATGGGATATGTGATCATTCCTCTATTATCTACATATATTACATGTTCATTCCCCACCTATAAAGCACACGGAATATAATATACACCTGTTTATATGGGATATGTGTTCATTCCCCTATTATCTACATATATTTCATGTTCATTCTCCATCTATAAAGCACAGGGAATATAATATACAGCTGTATATATGGGATCTGTGTTCATTCCCCTATTATCTACATATATTTCATGTTCATTCCCCACCTATAAAGCACAGGGAATATAATATACACCTGTTTATATGGGATATGTGATCATTCCTCTATTATCTACATATATTACATGTTCATTCCCCACCTATAAAGCACAGGGAATATAATATACAACTGTTTATATGGGATATGTGTTCATTCCTCTATTATCTACATATATTTCATATTCATTCCCCACCTATAAAGCACAGGGAATATAATATACACCTGTTTATATGGGATATGTGATCATTCCTCTATTATCTACATATATTACATGTTCATTCCCCACCTATAAAGCACACGGAATATAATATACACCTGTTTATATGGGATATGTGTTCATTCCCCTATTATCTACATATATTTCATGTTCATTCTCCATCTATAAAGCACAGGGAATATAATATACACCTGTTTATATGGGATATGTGTTCATTCCTCTATTATCTACATATATTTCATGTTCATTCTCCATCTATAAAGCACATGGAATATAATATACAACTGTTTATATGGGATATGTGCTCATTCTCCTATTATCTACATATATTTCATGTTCATTCCCCACCTATAACGCACAGGGAATATAATATACACCTGTTTATATGGGATATGTGCTCATTCCTCTATTATCTACATATATTTCATGCTCATTCCCCACCTATAAAGCACAGGGAATATAATATATACCTGTTTATATGGGATATGTGTTCATTCCTCTATTATCTACATATATTTCATATTCATTCCCCACCTATAAAGCACAGGGAATATAATATACACCTGTTTATATGGGATATGTGATCATTCCTCTATTATGTACATATATTACATGTTCATTCCCCACCTATAAAGCACAGGGAATATAATATACACTTGTTTATATGGGATATGTGATCATTCCTCTATTATCTACATATATTACATGTTCATTCCCCACCTATAAAGCACAGGGAATATAATATACAACTGTTTATATGGGATATGTGCTCATTCTCCTATTATCTACATATATTTCATGTTCATTCCCCACCTATAAAGCACAGGGAATATAATATACACCTGTTTATATGGGATATGTGCTCATTCCCCTATTATCTACATATATTTTCTATCATTCCCCACCTATAAAGCACAGAGAATATAATATACACCTGTATATATGGGATATGTGCTCATTCCCCTATTATCTACATATATTACATGTTCATTCCCCACCTATAAAGCTCAGGGAATATAATATACACCTGTTTATATGGGATGTGCTCATTCCCCTATTATCTACATATATTTCATGTTCATTCCTCACCTATAAAGCACAGGGAATATAATATACACCTGGTTATATGGGATATGTGATCATTCCTCTATTATCTACATATATTACATGTTCATTCCCCACGTATAAAGCACAGGGAATATAATATACAACTGTTTATATGGGATATGTGATCATTCTCCTATTATCTACATATATTACATGCTCATTCCCCACCTATAAAGCACAGGGAATATAATATACACCTGTTTATATGGGATATGTGATCATTCTCCTATTATCTACATATATTTCATGTTCATTCCCCACCTATAAAGCACAGGGAATATAATATACACCTGTTTATATGGGATATGTGCTTATTCCCCTATTAATTACATATATTACATGCTCATTCCCCACCTATAAAGCACAGGGAATATAATATACACCTGTTTATATGGGATATGTGCTCATTCCCCTATTATCTACATTTATTTCATGCTCATTCCTCACCTATAAAGCTCAGGGAATATAATATACACCTGTTTATATGGGATATGTGCTCATTCCCCTATTATCTACATATATTTCATGCTCATTCCTCACCTATAAAGCTCAGGGAATATAATATACACCTGTTTATATGGGATATGTGCTCATTCCCCTATTATCTGCATATATTACATGTTCATTCCCCACCTATAAAGCACAGGGAATATAATATACACCTGTTTATATGGGATATGTGATCATTCTCCTATTATCTACATATATTACATGCTCATTCCCCACCTATAAAGCACAGGGAACATAATATACACCTGTTTATATGGGATATGTGATCATTCTCCTATTATCTACATATATTTCATGTTCATTCCCCACCTATAAAGCACAGGGAATATAATATACACCTGTTTATATGGGATATGTGCTCATTCCCCTATTATCTACATATATTACATGTTCATTTCCCACCTATAAAGCACAGGGAATATAATATACACCTGTTTATATGGGATATGTGCTCATTCCCCTATTATCTACATATATTACATGTTCATTCCCCACCTATAAAGCACAGGGAATATAATATACACCTGTATATATGGGATATGTGATCATTCTCCTATTATCTACATATATTTCATGCTCATTCCTCACCTATAAAGCTCAGGGAATATAATATACACCTGTTTATATGGGATATGTGCTCATTCCCCTATTATCTGCATATATTACATGTTCATTCCCCACCTATAAAGCACAGGGAATATAATATACACCTGTTTATATGTGATATGTGATCATTCTCCTATTATCTACATATATTACATGCTCATTCCCCACCTATAAAGCACAGGGAATATAATATACACCTGTTTATATGGGATATGTGATAATTCTCCTATTATCTACATATATTTCATGTTCATTCCCCACCTATAAAGCACAGGGAATATAATATACACCTGTTTATATGGGATATGTGATCATTCTCCTATTATCTACATATATTTCATGCTCATTCCTCACCTATAAAGCTCAGGGAATATAATATACACCTGTTTATATGGGATATGTGCTCATTCCCCTATTATCTACATATATTTCATGCTCATTCCTCACCTATAAAGCTCAGGGAATATAATATACACCTGTTTATATGGGATATGTGCTCATTCCCCTATTATCTGCATATATTACATGTTCATTCCCCACCTATAAAGCACAGGGAATATAATATACACCTGTTTATATGGGATATGTGATCATTCTCCTATTATCTACATATATTACATGCTCATTCCCCACCTATAAAGCACAGGGAATATAATATACACCTGTTTATATGGGATATGTGATCATTCTCCTATTATCTACATATATTTCATGTTCATTCCCCACCTATAAAGCACAGGGAATATAATATACACCTGTTTATATGGGATATGTGCTCATTCCCCTATTATCTACATATATTACATGTTCATTTCCCACCTATAAAGCACAGGGAATATAATATACACCTGTTTATATGGGATATGTGCTCATTCCCCTATTATCTACATATATTACATGTTCATTCCCCACCTATAAAGCACAGGGAATATAATACACAACTGTTTATATGGGATATGTGTTCATTCCCCTATTATCTACATATATTTCATGTTCATTCTCCATCTATAAAGCACAGGGAATATAATATATAACTGTTTATATGGGATATGTGCTCATTCTCCTATTATCTACATATATTTCATATTCATTCCCCACCTATAAAGCACAGGGAATATAATATACACCTGTTTATATGGGATATGTGTTCATTCCTCTATTATCTACATATATTTCATGTTCATTCTCCATCTATAAAGCACACGGAATATAATATACAACTGTTTATATGGGATATGTGTTCATTCCTCTATTATCTACATATATTTCATGTTCATTCTCCATCTATAAAGCACACGGAATATAATATACAACTGTTTATATGGGATATGTGATCATTCCTCTATTATCTACATATATTACATGTTCATTCCCCACCTATAAAGCACAGGGAATATAATATACAACTGTTTATATGGGATATGTGCTCATTCTCCTATTATCTACATATATTTCATGTTCATTCCCCACCTATAAAGCACAGGGAATATAATATACACCTGTTTATATGGGATATGTGCTCATTCCTCTATTATCTACATATATTTCATGCTCATTCCCCACCTATAAAGCACAGGGAATATAATATACACCTGTTTATATGGGATATGTGATCATTCCTCTATTATCTATATATATTTCATATTCATTCCCCACCTATAAAGCACAGGGAATATAATATACACCTGTTTATATGGGATATGTGATCATTCCTCTATTATCTACATATATTACATGTTCATTCCCCACCTATAAAGCACACGGAATATAATATACACCTGTTTATATGGGATATGTGTTCATTCCCCTATTATCTACATACTGTATATTTCATGTTCATTCTCCATCTATAAAGCACAGGGAATATAATATACAGCTGTATATATGGGATCTGTGTTCATTCCCCTATTATCTACATATATTTCATGTTCATTCCCCACCTATAAAGCACAGGGAATATAATATACACCTATTTATATGGGATATGTGATCATTCCTCTATTATCTACATATATTACATGTTCATTCCCCACCTATAAAGCACAGGGAATATAATATACAACTGTTTATATGGGATATGTGTTCATTCCTCTATTATCTACATATATTTCATATTCATTCCCCACCTATAAAGCACAGGGAATATAATATACACCTGTTTATATGGGATATGTGATCATTCCTCTATTATCTACATATATTACATGTTCATTCCCCACCTATAAAGCACACGGAATATAATATACACCTGTTTATATGGGATATGTGTTCATTCCACTATTATCTACATATATTTCATGTTCATTCTCCATCTATAAAGCACAGGGAATATAATATACAACTGTTTATATGGGATATGTGTTCATTCCCCTATTATCTACATATATTTCATGTTCATTCCCCACCTATAAAGCACAGGGAATATAATATACACCTGTTTATATGGGATATGTGCTCATTCCTCTATTATCTACATATATTTCATGCTCATTCCCCACCTATAAAGCACAGGGAATATAATATACACCTGTTTATATGGGATATGTGTTCATTCCTCTATTATCTACATATATTTCATGTTCATTCTCCATCTATAAAGCACACGGAATATAATATACACCTGTTTATATGGGATATGTGATCATTCTCCTATTATCTACATATATTACATGCTCATTCCCCACCTATAAAGCACAGGGAATATAATATACACCTGTTTATATGGGATATGTGATCATTCTCCTATTATCTACATATATTTCATGTTCATTCCCCACCTATAAAGCACAGGGAATATAATATACACCTGTTTATATGGGATATGTGCTCATTCCCCTATTATCTACATATATTACATGTTCATTTCCCACCTATAAAGCACAGGGAATATAATATACACCTGTTTATATGGGATATGTGCTCATTCCCCTATTATCTACATATATTACATGTTCATTCCCCACCTATAAAGCACAGGGAATATAATACACAACTGTTTATATGGGATATGTGTTCATTCCTCTATTATCTACATATATTTCATATTCATTCCCCACCTATAAAGCACAGGGAATATAATATACACCGGTTTATATGGGATATGTGCTCATTCCTCTATTATCTACATATATTACATGTTCATTCCCCACCTATAAAGCACAGGGAATATAATACACACCTGTTTATATGGGATATGTGTTCATTCCCCTATTATCTACATATATTTCATGTTCATTCTCCATCTATAAAGCACAGGGAATATAATATACAACTGTTTATATGAGATATGTGCTCATTCTCCTATTATCTACATATATTTCATGTTCATTCCCCACCTATAAAGCACAGGGAATATAATATACACCTGTTTATATGGGATATGTGCTCATTCCTCTATTATCTACATATATTTCATGCTCATTCCCCACCTGTAAAGCACAGGGAATATAATATACACCTGTTTATATGGGATATGTGTTCATTCCTCTAATATCTACATATATTTCATGTTCATTCTCCATCTATAAAGCACACGGAATATAATATACAACTGTTTATATGGGATATGTGCTCATTCTCCTATTATCTACATATATTTCATGTTCATTCCCCACCTATAAAGCACAGGGAATATAATATACACCTGTTTATATGGGATATGTGCTCATTCCTCTATTATCTACATATATTTCATGCTCATTCCCCACCTATAAAGCACAGGGAATATAATATACACCTGTTTATATGGGATATGTGATCATTCCTCTATTATCTACATATATTACATGTTCATTCCCCACCTATAAAGCACAAGGAATATAATATACACCTGTTTATATGGGATATGTGTTCATTCCCCTATTATCTACATATATTTCATGTTCATTCTCCATCTATAAAGCACAGGGAATATAATATACAGCTGTATATATGGGATCTGTGTTCATTCCCCTATTATCTACATATATTTCATGTTCATTCCCCACCTATAAAGCACAAGGAATATAATATACACCTGTTTATATGGGATATGTGATCATTCCTCTATTATCTACATATATTACATGTTCATTCCCCACCTATAAAGCACAGGGAATATAATATACAACTGTTTATATGGGATATGTGTTCATTCCTCTATTATCTACATATATTTCATATTCATTCCCCACCTATAAAGCACAGGGAATATAATATACACCTGTTTATATGGGATATGTGATCATTCCTCTATTATCTACATATATTACATGTTCATTCCCCACCTATAAAGCACACGGAATATAATATACACCTGTTTATATGGGACATGTGTTCATTCCCCTATTATCTACATATATTTCATGTTCATTCTCCATCTATAAAGCACAGGGAATATAATATACAACTGTTTATATGGGATATGTGTTCATTCCCCTATTATCTACATATATTTCATGTTCATTCCCCACCTATAAAGCACAGGGAATATAATATACACCTGTTTATATGGGATATGTGCTCATTCCTCTATTATCTACATATATTTCATGCTCATTCCCCACCTATAAAGCACAGGGAATATAATATACACCTGTTTATATGGGATATGTGCTCATTCCTCTATTATCTACATATATTTCATGTTCATTCTCCATCTATAAAGCACACGGAATATAATATACAACTGTTTATATGGGATATGTGCTCATTCTCCTATTATCTACATATATTTCATATTCATTCCCCACCTATAAAGCACAGGGAATATAATATACACCTGTTTATATGGGATATGTGCTCATTCTCCTATTATCTACATATATTTCATGCTCATTCCCCACCTATAAAGCTCAGGGAATATAATATACACCTGTTTATATGGGATGTGCTCATTCCCCTATTATCTACATATATTTCATGTTTATTCCTCACCTATAAAGCACAGGGAATATAATATACACCTGTTTATATGGGATATGTGATCATTCCTCTATTATCTACATATATTACATGTTCATTCCCCACCTATAAAGCACAGGGAATATAATATACACCTGTTTATATGGGATATGTGATCATTCTCCTATTATCTACATATATTACATGCTCATTCCCCACCTATAAAGCACAGGGAATATAATGTACACCTGTTTATATGGGATATGTGATCATTCTCCTATTATCTACATATATTTCATGTTCATTCCCCACCTATAAAGCACAGGGAATATAATATACACCTGTTTATATGGGATATGTGCTCATTCCCCTATTATCTACATATATTACATGCTCATTCCCCACCCATAAAGCACAGGGAATATAATATACACCTGTTTATATGGGATATGTGCTCATTCCCCTATAATCTACATATATTTCATGCTCATTCCTCACCTATAAAGCTCAGGGAATATAATATACACCTGTTTATATGGGATATGTGCTCATTCCCCTATTATCTACATATATTTCATGCTCATTCCTCACCTATAAAGCTCAGGGAATATAATATACACCTGTTTATATGGGATATGTGCTCATTCCCCTATTATCTGCATATATTACATGTTCATTCCCCACCTATAAAGCACAGGGAATATAATATACACCTGTTTATATGGGATATGTGATCATTCTCCTATTATCTACATATATTACATGCTCATTCCCCACCTATAAAGCACAGGGAATATAATATACACCTGTTTATATGGGATATGTGATCATTCTCCTATTATCTACATATATTTCATGTTCATTCCCCACCTATAAAGCACAGGGAATATAATATACACCTGTTTATATGGGATATGTGCTCATTCCCCTATTATCTACATATATTACATGTTCATTTCCCACCTATAAAGCACAGGGAATATAATATACACCTGTTTATATGGGATATGTGCTCATTCCCCTATTATCTACATATATTACATGTTCATTCCCCACCTATAAAGCACAGGGAATATAATACACAACTGTTTATATGGGATATGTGTTCATTCCTCTATTATCTACATATATTTCATATTCATTCCCCACCTATAAAGCACAGGGAATATAATATACACCGGTTTATATGGGATATGTGATCATTCCTCTATTATCTACATATATTACATGTTCATTCCCCACCTATAAAGCACAGGGAATATAATATACACCTGTTTATATGGGATATGTGTTCATTCCCCTATTATCTACATATATTTCATGTTCATTCTCCATCTATAAAGCACAGGGAATATAATATACAACTGTTTATATGGGATATGTGCTCATTCTCCTATTATCTACATATATTTCATGTTCATTCCCCACCTATAAAGCACAGGGAATATAATATACACCTGTTTATATGGGATATGTGCTCATTCCTCTATTATCTACATATATTTCATGCTCATTCCCCACCTATAAAGCACAGGGAATATAATATACACCTGTTTATATGGGATATGTGTTCATTCCTCTATTATCTACATATATTTCATGTTCATTCTCCATCTATAAAGCACACGGAATATAATATACAACTGTTTATATGGGATATGTGCTCATTCTCCTATTATCTACATATATTTCATGTTCATTCCCCACCTATAAAGCACAGGGAATATAATATACACCTGTTTATATGGGATATGTGCTCATTCCTCTATTATCTACATATATTTCATGCTCATTCCCCACCTATAAAGCACAGGGAATATAATATACACCTGTTTATATGGGATATGTGCTCATTCCCCTATTATCTACATATATTACATGTTCATTTCCCACCTATAAAGCACAGGGAATATAATATACACCTGTTTATATGGGATATGTGCTCATTCCCCTATTATCTACATATATTACATGTTCATTCCCCACCTATAAAGCACAGGGAATATAATACACAACTGTTTATATGGGATATGTGTTCATTCCTCTATTATCTACATATATTTCATATTCTTTCCCCACCTATAAAGCACAGGGAATATAATATACACCGGTTTATATGGGATATGTGATCATTCCTCTATTATCTACATATATTACATGTTCATTCCCCACCTATAAAGCACAGGGAATATAATATACACCTGTTTATATGGGATATGTGTTCATTCCCCTATTATCTACATATATTTCATGTTCATTCTCCATCTATAAAGCACAGGGAATATAATATACAACTGTTTATATGGGATATGTGCTCATTCTCCTACTATCTACATATATTTCATGTTCATTCCCCACCTATAAAGCACAGGGAATATAATATACACCTGTTTATATGGGATATGTGCTCATTCCTCTATTATCTACATATATTTCATGCTCATTCCCCACCTATAAAGCACAGGGAATATAATATACACCTGTTTATATGGGATATGTGTTCATTCCTCTATTATCTACATATATTTCATGTTCATTCTCCATCTATAAAGCACACGGAATATAATATACAACTGTTTATATGGGATATGTGCTCATTCTCCTATTATCTACATATATTTCATATTCATTCCCCACCTATAAAGCACAGGGAATATAATATACACCTGTTTATATGGGATATGTGATCATTCCTCTATTATCTACATATATTACATGTTCATTCCCCACCTATAAAGCACACGGAATATAATATACACCTGTTTATATGGGATATGTGTTCATTCCTCTATTATCTATATATATTTCATATTCATTCCCCACCTATAAAGCACAGGGAATATAATATACACCTGTTTATATGGGATATGTGATCATTCCTCTATTATCTACATATATTACATGTTCATTCCCCACCTATAAAGCACACGGAATATAATATACACCTGTTTATATGGGATATGTGTTCATTCCCCTATTATCTACATATATTTCATGTTCATTCTCCATCTATAAAGCACAGGGAATATAATATACAGCTGTATATATGGGATCTGTGTTCATTCCCCTATTATCTACATATATTTCATGTTCATTCCCCACCTATAAAGCACAGGGAATATAATATACACCTGTTTATATGGGATATGTGATCATTCCTCTATTATCTACATATATTACATGTTCATTCCCCACCTATAAAGCACAGGGAATATAATATACAATTGTTTATATGGGATATGTGTTCATTCCTCTATTATCTACATATATTTCATATTCATTCCCCACCTATAAAGCACAGGGAATATAATATACACCTGTTTATATGGGATATGTGATCATTCCTCTATTATCTACATATATTACATGTTCATTCCCCACCTATAAAGCACACGGAATATAATATACACCTGTTTATATGGGATATGTGTTCATTCCCCTATTATCTACATATATTTCATGTTCATTCTCCATCTATAAAGCACAGGGAATATAATATACACCTGTTTATATGGGATATGTGTTCATTCCTCTATTATCTACATATATTTCATGTTCATTCTCCATCTATAAAGCACATGGAATATAATATACAACTGTTTATATGGGATATGTGCTCATTCTCCTATTATCTACATATATTTCATGTTCATTCCCCACCTATAACGCACAGGGAATATAATATACACCTGTTTATATGGGATATGTGCTCATTCCTCTATTATCTACATATATTTCATGCTCATTCCCCACCTATAAAGCACAGGGAATATAATATATACCTGTTTATATGGGATATGTGTTCATTCCTCTATTATCTACATATATTTCATATTCATTCCCCACCTATAAAGCACAGGGAATATAATATACACCTGTTTATATGGGATATGTGATCATTCCTCTATTATGTACATATATTACATGTTCATTCCCCACCTATAAAGCACAGGGAATATAATATACACTTGTTTATATGGGATATGTGATCATTCCTCTATTATCTACATATATTACATGTTCATTCCCCACCTATAAAGCACAGGGAATATAATATACAACTGTTTTTATGGGATATGTGCTCATTCTCCTATTATCTACATATATTTCATGTTCATTCCCCACCTATAAAGCACAGGGAATATAATATACACCTGTTTATATGGGATATGTGCTCATTCCCCTATTATCTACATATATTTCCTATCATTCCCCACCTATAAAGCACAGAGAATATAATATACACCTGTATATATGGGATATGTGCTCATTCCCCTATTATCTACATATATTACATGTTCATTCCCCACCTATAAAGCTCAGGGAATATAATATACACCTGTTTATATGGGATGTGCTCATTCCCCTATTATCTACATATATTTCATGTTCATTCCTCACCTATAAAGCACAGGGAATATAATATACACCTGGTTATATGGGATATGTGATCATTCCTCTATTATCTACATATATTACATGTTCATTCCCCACGTATAAAGCACAGGGAATATAATATACACCTGTTTATATGGGATATGTGATCATTCTCCTATTATCTACATATATTACATGCTCATTCCCCACCTATAAAGCACAGGGAATATAATATACACCTGTTTATATGGGATATGTGATCATTCTCCTATTATCTACATATATTTCATGTTCATTCCCCACCTATAAAGCACAGGGAATATAATATACACCTGTTTATATGGGATATGTGCTTATTCCCCTATTAATTACATATATTACATGCTCATTCCCCACCTATAAAGCACAGGGAATATAATATACACCTGTTTATATGGGATATGTGCTCATTCCCCTATTATCTACATATATTTCATGCTCATTCCTCACCTATAAAGCTCAGGGAATATAATATACACCTGTTTATATGGGATATGTGCTCATTCCCCTATTATCTACATATATTTCATGCTCATTCCTCACCTATAAAGCACAGGGAATATAATATACACCTGTTTATATGGGATATGTGCTCATTCCCCTATTATCTGCATATATTACATGTTCATTCCCCACCTATAAAGCACAGGGAATATAATATACACCTGTTTATATGGGATATGTGATCATTCTCCTATTATCTACATATATTACATGCTCATTCCCCACCTATAAAGCACAGGGAATATAATATACACCTGTTTATATGGGATATGTGATCATTCTCCTATTATCTACATATATTTCATGTTCATTCCCCACCTATAAAGCACAGGGAATATAATATACACCTGTTTATATGGGATATGAGCTCATTCCCCTATTATCTACATATATTACATGTTCATTTCCCACCTATAAAGCACAGGGAATATAATATACACCTGTTTATATGGGATATGTGCTCATTCCCCTATTATCTACATATATTACATGTTCATTCCCCACCTATAGAGCACAGGGAATATAATATACACCTGTATATATGGGATATGTGATCATTCTCCCATTATCTACATATATTTCATGCTCATTCCTCACCTATAAAGCTCAGGGAATATAATATACACCTGTTTATATGGGATATGTGCTCATTCCCCTATTATCTGCATATATTACATGTTCATTCCCCACCTATAAAGCACAGGGAATATAATATACACCTGTTTATATGTGATATGTGATCATTCTCCTATTATCTACATATATTACATGCTCATTCCCCACCTATAAAGCACAGGGAATATAATATACACCTGTTTATATGGGATATGTGCTCATTCCCCTATTATCTACATATATTACATGTTCATTTCCCACCTATAAAGCACAGGGAATATAATATACACCTGTTTATATGGGATATGTGCTCATTCCCCTATTATCTACATATATTACATGTTCATTCCCCACCTATAAAGCACAGGGAATATAATATACACCTGTTTATATGGGATATGTGATCATTCTCCTATTATCTACATATATTTCATGCTCATTCCTCACCTATAAAGCTCAGGGAATATAATATACACCTGTTTATATGGGATATGTGCTCATTCCCCTATTATCTACATATATTTCATGCTCATTCCTCACCTATAAAGCTCAGGGAATATAATATACACCTGTTTATATGGGATATGTGCTCATTCCCCTATTATCTGCATATATTACATGTTCATTCCCCACCTATAAAGCACAGGGAATATAATATACACCTGTTTATATGGGATATGTGATCATTCTCCTATTATCTACATATATTACATGCTCATTCCCCACCTATAAAGCACAGGGAATATAATATACACCTGTTTATATGGGATATGTGATCATTCTCCTATTATCTACATATATTTCATGTTCATTCCCCACCTATAAAGCACAGGGAATATAATATACACCTGTTTATATGGGATATGTGCTCATTCCCCTATTATCTACATATATTACATGTTCATTTCCCACCTATAAAGCACAGGGAATATAATATACACCTGTTTATATGGGATATGTGCTCATTCCCCTATTATCTACATATATTACATGTTCATTCCCCACCTATAAAGCACAGGGAATATAATACACAACTGTTTATATGGGATATGTGTTCATTCCTCTATTATCTACATATATTTCATATTCATTCCCCACCTATAAAGCACAGGGAATATAATATACACCGGTTTATATGGGATATGTGATCATTCCTCTATTATCTACATATATTACATGTTCATTCCCCACCTATAAAGCACAGGGGATATAATATACACCTGTTTATATGGGATATGTGTTCATTCCCCTATTATCTACATATATTTCATGTTCATTCTCCATCTATAAAGCACAGGGAATATAATATACAACTGTTTATATGGGATATGTGCTCATTCTCCTATTATCTACATATATTTCATGTTCATTCCCCACCTATAAAGCACAGGGAATATAATATACACCTGTTTATATGGGATATGTGCTCATTCCTCTATTATCTACATATATTTCATGCTCATTCCCCACCTATAAAGCACAGGGAATATAATATACACCTGTTTATATGGGATATGTGTTCATTCCTCTATTATCTACATATATTTCATGTTCATTCTCCATCTATAAAGCACACGGAATATAATATACAACTGTTTATATGGGATATGTGCTCATTCTCCTATTATCTACATATATTTCATGTTCATTCCCCACCTATAAAGCACAGGGAATATAATATACACCTGTTTATATGGGATATGTGCTCATTCCTCTATTATCTACATATATTTCATGCTCATTCCCCACCTATAAAGCACAGGGAATATAATATACACCTGTTTATATGGGATATGTGATCATTCCTCTATTATCTATATATATTTCATATTCATTCCCCACCTATAAAGCACAGGGAATATAATATACACCTGTTTATATGGGATATGTGATCATTCCTCTATTATCTACATATATTACATGTTCATTCCCCACCTATAAAGCACACGGAATATAATATACACCTGTTTATATGGGATATGTGTTCATTCCCCTATTATCTACATATATTTCATGTTCATTCTCCATCTATAAAGCACAGGGAATATAATATACAGCTGTATATATGGGATCTGTGTTCATTCCCCTATTATCTACATATATTTCATGTTCATTCCCCACCTATAAAGCACAGGGAATATAATATACACCTGTTTATATGGGATATGTGATCATTCCTCTATTATCTACATATATTACATGTTCATTCCCCACCTATAAAGCACAGGGAATATAATATACAACTCTTTATATGGGATATGTGTTCATTCCTCTATTATCTACATATATTTCATATTCATTCCCCACCTATAAAGCACAGGGAATATAATATACACCTGTTTATATGGGATATGTGATCATTCCTCTATTATCTACATATATTACATGTTCATTCCCCACCTATAAAGCACACGGAATATAATATACACCTGTTTATATGGGATATGTGTTCATTCCCCTATTATCTACATATATTTCATGCTCATTCTCCATCTATAAAGCACAGGGAATATAATATACAACTGTTTATATGGGATATGTGTTCATTCCCCTATTATCTACATATATTTCATTTTCATTCCCCACCTATAAAGCACAGGGAATATAATATACACCTGTTTATATGGGATATGTGCTCATTCCTCTATTATCTACATATATTTCATGCTCATTCCCCACCTATAAAGCACAGGGAATATAATATACACCTGTTTATATGGGATATGTGTTCATTCCTCTATTATCTACATATATATCAGGTTCATTCTCCATCTATAAAGCACACGGAATATAATATACACCTGTTTATATGGGATATGTGATCATTCTCCTATTATCTACATATATTACATGCACATTCCCCACCTATAAAGCACAGGGAATATAATATACACCTGTTTATATGGGATATGTGATCATTCTCCTATTATCTACATATATTTCATGTTCATTCCCCACCTATAAAGCACAGGGAATATAATATACACCTGTTTATATGGGATATGTGCTCATTCCCCTATTATCTACATATATTACATGTTCATTTCCCACCTATAAAGCACAGGGAATATAATATACACCTGTTTATATGGGATATGTGATCATTCCTCTATTATCTACATATATTACATGTTCATTCCCCACCTATAAAGCTCAGGGAATATAATATACACCTGTTTATATGGATATGTGTTCATTCCTCTATTATCTACATATATTTCATATTCATTCCCCACCTATAAAGCACAGGGAATATAATATACACCTGTTTATATGGGATATGTGATCATTCTCCTATTATCTACATATATTTCATGTTCATTCCCCACCTATAAAGCACAGGGAATATAATATACACCTGTTTATATGGGATATGTGCTCATTCCCCTATTATCTACATATATTACATGTTCATTTCCCACCTATAAAGCACAGGGAATATAATATACACCTGTTTATATGGGATATGTGATCATTCCTCTATTATCTACATATATTACATGTTCATTCCCCACCTATAAAGCTCAGGGAATATAATATACACCTGTTTATATGGATATGTGTTCATTCCTCTATTATCTACATATATTTCATATTCATTCCCCACCTATAAAGCACAGGGAATATAATATACACCGGTTTATATGGGATATGTGATCATTCCTCTATTATCTACATATATTACATGTTCATTCCCCACCTATAAAGCACAGGGAATATAATATACACCTGTTTATATGGGATATGTGTTCATTCCCCTATTATCTACATATATTTCATGTTCATTCTCCATCTATAAAGCACAGGGAATATAATATACAACTGTTTGTATGGGATATGTGCTCATTCTCCTATTATCTACATATATTTCATGTTCATTCCCCACCTATAAAGCACAGGGAATATAATATACACCTGTTTATATGGGATATGTGCTCATTCCTCTATTATCTACATATATTTCATGCTCATTCCCCACCTATAAAGCACAGGGAATATAATATACACCTGTTTATATGGGATATGTGTTCATTCCTCTATTATCTACATATATTTCATGTTCATTCTCCATCTATAAAGCACACGGAATATAATATACAACTGTTTATATGGGATATGTGCTCATTCTCCTATTATCTACATATATTTCATGTTCATTCCCCACCTATAAAGCACAGGGAATATAATATACACCTGTTTATATGGGATATGTGCTCATTCCTCTATTATCTACATATATTTCATGCTCATTCCCCACCTATAAAGCACAGGGAATATAATATACACCTGTTTATATGGGATATGTGTTCATTCCTCTATTATCTATATATATTTCATATTCATTCCCCACCTATAAAGCACAGGGAATATAATATACACCTGTTTATATGGGATATGTGATCATTCCTCTATTATCTACATATATTACATGTTCATTCCCCACCTATAAAGCACACGGAATATAATATACACCTGTTTATATGGGACATGTGTTCATTCCCCTATTATCTACATATATTTCATGTTCATTCTCCATCTATAAAGCACAGGGAATATAATATACAACTGTTTATATGGGATATGTGTTCATTCCCCTATTATCTACATATATTTCATGTTCATTCCCCACCTATAAAGCACAGGGAATATAATATACACCTGTTTATATGGGATATGTGCTCATTCCTCTATTATCTACATATATTTCATGCTCATTCCCCACCTATAAAGCACAGGGAATATAATATACACCTGTTTATATGGGATATGTGCTCATTCCTCTATTATCTACATATATTTCATGTTCATTCTCCATCTATAAAGCACACGGAATATAATATACAACTGTTTATATGGGATATGTGCTCATTCTCCTATTATCTACATATATTTCATATTCATTCCCCACCTATAAAGCACAGGGAATATAATATACACCTGTTTATATGGGATATGTGCTCATTCTCCTATTATCTACATATATTTCATGCTCATTCCCCACCTATAAAGCTCAGGGAATATAATATACACCTGTTTATATGGGATGTGCTCATTCCCCTATTATCTACATATATTTCATGTTTATTCCTCACCTATAAAGCACAGGGAATATAATATACACCTGTTTATATGGGATATGTGATCATTCCTCTATTATCTACATATATTACATGTTCATTCCCCACCTATAAAGCACAGGGAATATAATATACACCTGTTTATATGGGATATGTGATCATTCTCCTATTATCTACATATATTACATGCTCATTCCCCACCTATAAAGCACAGGGAATATAATGTACACCTGTTTATATGGGATATGTGATCATTCTCCTATTATCTACATATATTTCATGTTCATTCCCCAACTATAAAGCACAGGGAATATAATATACACCTGTTTATATGGGATATGTGCTCATTCCCCTATTATCTACATATATTACATGCTCATTCCCCACCTATAAAGCACAGGGAATATAATATACACCTGTTTATATGGGATATGTGCTCATTCCCCTATTATCTACATAAATTTCATGCTCATTCCTCACCTATAAAGCTCAGGGAATATAATATACACCTGTTTATATGGGATATGTGCTCATTCCCCTATTATCTACATATATTTCATGCTCATTCCTCACCTATAAAGCTCAAGGAATATAATATACACCTGTTTATATGGGATATGTGCTCATTCCCCTATTATCTGCATATATTACATGTTCATTCCCCACCTATAAAGCACAGGGAATATAATATACACCTGTTTATATGGGATATGTGATCATTCTCCTATTATCTACATATATTACATGCTCATTCCCCACCTATAAAGCACAGGGAATATAATATACACCTGTTTATATGGGATATGTGATCATTCTCCTATTATCTACATATATTTCATGTTCATTCCCCACCTATAAAGCACAGGGAATATAATATACACCTGTTTATATGGGATATGTGCTCATTCCCCTATTATCTACATATATTACATGTTCATTTCCCACCTATAAAGCACAGGGAATATAATATACACCTGTTTATATGGGATATGTGCTCATTCCCCTATTATCTACATATATTACATGTTCATTCCCCACCTATAAAGCACAGGGAATATAATACACAACTGTTTATATGGGATATGTGTTCATTCCTCTATTATCTACATATATTTCATATTCATTCCCCACCTATAAAGCACAGGGAATATAATATACACCGGTTTATATGGGATATGTGATCATTCCTCTATTATCTACATATATTACATGTTCATTCCCCACCTATAAAGCACAGGGAATATAATATACACCTGTTTATATGGGATATGTGTTCATTCCCCTATTATCTACATATATTTCATGTTCATTCTCCATCTATAAAGCACAGGGAATATAATATACAACTGTTTATATGGGATATGTGCTCATTCTCCTATTATCTACATATATTTCATGTTCATTCCCCACCTATAAAGCACAGGGAATATAATATACACCTGTTTATATGGGATATGTGCTCATTCCTCTATTATCTACATATATTTCATGCTCATTCCCCACCTATAAAGCACAGGGAATATAATATACACCTGTTTAAATGGGATATGTGTTCATTCCTCTATTATCTACATATATTTCATGTTCATTCTCCATCTATAAAGCACACGGAATATAATATACAACTGTTTATATGGGATATGTGCTCATTCTCCTATTATCTACATATATTTCATGTTCATTCCCCACCTATAAAGCACAGGGAATATAATATACACCTGTTTATATGGGATATGTGCTCATTCCTCTATTATCTACATATATTTCATGCTCATTCCCCACCTATAAAGCACAGGGAATATAATATACACCTGTTTATATGGGATATGTGTTCATTCCTCTATTATCTATATATATTTCATATTCATTCCCCACCTATAAAGCACAGGGAATATAATATACACCTGTTTATATGGGATATGTGATCATTCCGCTATTATCTACATATATTACATGTTCATTCCCCACCTATAAAGCACACGGAATATAATATACACCTGTTTATATGGGATATGTGTTCATTCCCCTATTATCTACATATATTTCATGTTCATTCTCCATCTATAAAGCACAGGGAATATAATATACAGCTGTATATATGGGATCTGTGTTCATTCCCCTATTATCTACATATATTTCATGTTCATTCCCCACCTATAAAGCACAGGGAATATAATATACACCTGTTTATATGGGATATGTGATCATTCCTCTATTATCTACATATATTACATGTTCATTCCCCACCTATAAAGCACAGGGAATATAATATACAACTGTTTATATGGGATATGTGTTCATTCCTCTATTATCTACATATATTTCATATTCATTCCCCACCTATAAAGCACAGGGAATATAATATACACCTGTTTATATGGGATATGTGATCATTCCTCTATTATCTACATATATTACATGTTCATTCCCCACCTATAAAGCACACGGAATATAATATACACCTGTTTATATGGGATATGTGTTCATTCCCCTATTATCTACATATATTTCATGTTCATTCTCCATCTATAAAGCACAGGGAATATAATATACACCTGTTTATATGGGATATGTGTTCATTCCTCTATTATCTACATATATTTCATGTTCATTCTCCATCTATAAAGCACATGGAATATAATATACAACTGTTTATATGGGATATGTGCTCATTCTCCTATTATCTACATATATTTCATGTTGATTCCCCACCTATAACGCACAGGGAATATAATATACACCTGTTTATATGGGATATGTGCTCATTCCTCTATTATCTACATATATTTCATGCTCATTCCCCACCTATAAAGCACAGGGAATATAATATATACCTGTTTATATGGGATATGTGTTCATTCCTCTATTATCTACATATATTTCATATTCATTCCCCACCTATAAAGCACAGGGAATATAATATACACCTGTTTATATGGGATATGTGATCATTCCTCTATTATGTACATATATTACATGTTCATTCCCCACCTATAAAGCACAGGGAATATAATATACACTTGTTTATATGGGATATGTGATCATTCCTCTATTATCTACATATATTACATGTTCATTCCCCACCTATAAAGCACAGGGAATATAATATACAACTGTTTATATGGGATATGTGCTCATTCTCCTATTATCTACATATATTTCATGTTCATTCCCCACCTATAAAGCACAGGGAATATAATATACACCTGTTTATATGGGATATGTGCTCATTCCCCTATTATCTACATATATTTCCTATCATTCCCCACCTATAAAGCACAGAGAATATAATATACACCTGTATATATGGGATATGTGCTCATTCCCCTATTATCTACATATATTACATGTTCATTCCCCACCTATAAAGCTCAGGGAATATAATATACACCTGTTTATATGGGATGTGCTCATTCCCCTATTATCTACATATATTTCATGTTCATTCCTCACCTATAAAGCACAGGGAATATAATATACACCTGGTTATATGGGATATGTGATCATTCCTCTATTATCTACATATATTACATGTTCATTCCCCAAGTATAAAGCACAGGGAATATAATATACACCTGTTTATATGGGATAAGTGATCATTCTCCTATTATCTACATATATTACATGCTCATTCCCCACCTATAAAGCACAGGGAATATAATATACACCTGTTTATATGGGATATGTGATCATTCCGCTATTATCTACATATATTTCATGTTCATTCCCCACCTATAAAGCACAGGGAATATAATATACACCTGTTTATATGGGATATGTGTTCATTCCACTATTATCTACATATATTTCATGTTCATTCCCCACCTATAAAGCTCAGGGAATATAATATACACCTGTTTATATGGGATATGTGCTCATTCCCATATTATCTACATATATTTCATGCTCATTCCTCACCTATAAAGCTCAGGGAATATAATATACACCTGTTTATATGGGATATGTGCTCATTCCCCTATTATCTACATATATGTCATGCTCATTCCTCACCTATAAAGCTCAGGGAATATAATATACACCTGTTTATATGGGATATGTGCTCATTCCCCTATTATCTGCATATATTACATGTTCATTCCCCACCTATAAAGCACAGGGAATATAATATACACCTGTTTATATGGGATATGTGATCATTCTCCTATTATCTACATATATTACATGTTCATTTCCCACCTATAAAGCACAGGGAATATAATATACACCTGTTTATATGGGATATGTGATCATTCTCCTATTATCTACATATATTTCATGTTCATTCCTCACCTATAAAGCACAGGGAATATAATATACACCTGTTTATATGGGATATGTGCTCATTCCCCTATTATCTACATATATTACATGCTCATTCCCCACCTATAAAGCACAGGGAATATAATATACACCTGTTTATATGGGATATGTGCTCATTCCCCTATTATCTACATATATTTCATGCTCATTCCTCACCTATAAAGCTCAGGGAATATAATATACACCTGTTTATATGGGATATGTGCTCATTCCCCTATTATCTACATATATTCCATGTTCATTCCCCACCTATAAAGCACAGGGAATATTATATACACCTGTTTATATGGGATATGTGCTCATTCCCCTATTATCTACATATATTTCATGCTCATTCCTCACCTATAAAGCTCAGGGAATATAATATACACCTGTTTATATGGGATATGTGTTCATTCCCCTATTATCTACATATATTTCATGTTCATTCCCCACCTATAAAGCACAGGGAATATAATATACACCTGTTTATATGGGATATGTGCTCATTCCCCTATTATCTACATATATTTCATGCTCATTCCCCACCTATAAAGCACAGGGAATATAATACACACCTGTTTATATGGGATGTGTGATCATTCCCCTATATCTACATATATTTCATGTTCATTCCTCACCTATAAAGCACAGGGAATATAATATACACCTGTTTATATGGGATAGGTGCTCATTCCCCTATTATCTACATATATTTCATGCTCATTCCCCACCTATAAAGCACAGGGAATATAATATAGACCTGTTTATATGGGATATGTGATCATTCCCCTATATCTACATATATTTCATGTTCATTCCCCACTTATAAAGCTCATGGAATATAATATACACCTGTTTATATGGATATGTGTTCATTCCTCTATTATCTATATATATTACATGTTCATTCCCCACCTATAAAGCTCAGGGAATATAATATACACCTGTTTATATGGGATGTGTGATCATTCCCCTATTATCTACATATATTACATGTTCATTCCCCACCTATAAAGCTCAGGGAATATAATATACACCTGTTTATATGGGATGTGTTCATTCCCCTATTATCTACATGTATTTCATGTTCATTCCTCACCTATAAAGCACAGGGAATATAATATACACCTGTTTATATGGATATGTGTTCATTCTCCTATTATCTACATATATTCCATGTTCATTCCCCACCTATAAAGCACAGGGAATATAATATACACCTGTTTATATGGGATGTGTGATCATTCCCCTATTATCTACATATATTACATGTTCATTCCCCACCTATAAAGCACAGGGAATATAATATACACTTGTTTATATAGGGTATGTGCTCATTCCCCTATTATCTACATATATTACATGTTCATTCCCCACCTATAAAGCACAGGGAATATAATATACACTTGTTTATATAGGGTATGTGCTCATTCCTCTATTATCTACATATATTTCATGCTCATTCCTCACCTATAAAGCACAGGGAATATAATATACACCTGTTTATATGGGATGTGTGATCATTCCCCTATTATCTACATATATTACATGTTCATTCCCCACCTATAAAGCACAGGGAATATAATATACACTTGTTTATATAGGGTATGTGCTCATTCCCCTATTATCTACATATATTACATGTTCATTCCCCACCTATAAAGCACAGGGAATATAATATACACTTGTTTATATAGGGAATGTGCTCATTCCTCTATTATCTACATATATTTCATGTTCATTCCTCACCTATAAAGCACAGGGAATATAATATACACCTGTTTATATGGGATATGTGATCATTCCTCTATTATCTACATATATTTCATACTCATTCTCCACCTATAAAGCACAGGGAATATAATATACACCTGTTTACATGGGATATGTGTTCATTCCCCTATTATCTACATATATTTCATGTTCATTCCCCACCTATAAAGCACAGGGAATATAATATACACCTGTTTATATGGGATATGTGTTCATTCCTCTATTATCTACATATATTCCATGTTCATTCCCCACCTATAAAGCGCGGGGAATATAATATACACCTGTTTATATGGGATATGTGATCATTCCTCTATTATCTACATATATTTCATGTTCATTCCCCACCTATAAAGCACAGGGAATATAATATACACCTGTTTATATGGGATATGTGTTCATTCCTCTATTATCTACATATATTCCATGCTCATTCCCCACCTATAAAGCACGGGGAATATAATATACACCTGTATATATGGGATATGTGCTCATTCCTCTATTATCTACATATATTTCATGCTCATTGCCCACCTATAAAGCTCATGGAATATAATATACACCTGTTTATATGGGATATGTGATCATTCTCCTATTATCTACATATATTACATGTTCATTCCCCACCTATAAAACACAGGGAATATAATATACACCTGTTTATATGGGATATGTGTTCATTCCTCTATTATCTACATATATTTCATATTCATTCCCCACCTATAAAGCTCAGGGAATATAATATACACCTGTTTATATGGGATATGTGATCATTCTCCTATTATCTACATATATTACATGTTCATTCCCCACCTATAAAACACAGGGAATATAATATACACCTGTTTATATGGGATATGTGTTCATTCCTCTATTATCTACATATATTTCATGTTCATTCCCCACCTATAAAGCACAGGGAATATAATATACACCTGTTTATATGGGACATGTGCTCATTCCCCTATTATCTACATATATTCCATGCTCATTCCCCACCTATAAAGCACAGGGAATATAATATACACCTGTATATATGGAATATGTGTTCATTCCCCTATTATCTACATATATTTCATGTTCATTCCCCACCTATAAAGCACAGGGAATATAATATACACCTGTATATATGGAATATGTGTTCATGCCCCTATTATCTACATATATTACATGTTCATTCCCCACCTATAAAGCTCAGGGAATATAATATACACCTGTTTATATGGGATATGTGTTCATTCCTCTATTATCTACATATATTACATGTTCATTCCCCACCTATAAAGCACAGGGAATATAATATACACCTGTATATATGGGATATGTGTTCATTCCTCTATCATCTACATATATTTTATGTTCATTCCCCACCTATAAAGCACAGGGAATATAATATACACCTGTTTATATGGGATATGTGATCATTCCTCTATTATCTACATATATTTCATGTTCATTCCCCACCTATAAAGCACAGGGAATATAATATACACCTGTTTATATGGGATATGTGTTCATTCCTCTATTATCTACATATATTCCATGTTCATTCCCCACCTATAAAGCACGGGGAATATAATATACACCTGTTTATATGGGATATGTGCTCATTCCTCTATTATCTACATATATTTCATGCTCATTCCCCACCTATAAAGCTCAGGGAATATAATATACACCTGTTTATATGGGATATGTGTTCATTCTCCTATTATCTACATATATTCCATGTTCATTCCCCACCTATAAAGCTCCGGGAATATAATATACACCTGTTTATATGGGATATGTGCTCATTCCTCTATTATCTACATATATTTCATGCTCATTCCCCACCTATAAAGCTCAGGGAATATAATATACACCTGTTTATATGGGATAAGTGATCATTCTCCTATTATCTACATATATCTCATGTTCATTCCTCACCTATAAAGCACAGGGAATATAATATACACCTGTTTATATGGGATATGTGATCATTCCTCTATTATCTACATATATTTCATGCTCATTCCCCACCTATAAAGCACAGGGAATATAATATACACCTGTTTACATGGGATATGTGTTCATTCCCCTATTATCTACATATATTTCATGTTCATTCCCCACCTATAAAGCTCAGGGAATATAATATACAACTGTTTATATGGGATATGTGATCATTCCTCTATTATCTACATATATTTCATGTTCATTCCCCACCTATAAAGCACAGGGAATATAATATACCCCTGTTTATATGGGATATGTGCTCATTCCTCTATTATCTACATATATTTTATGTTCATTCCCCACCTATAAAGCACAGGGAATATAATATACACCTGTTTATATGGGATATGTGATCATTCCTCTATTATCTACATATATTTCATGCTCATTCTCCACCTATAAAGCACAGGGAATATAATATACACCTGTTTACATGGGATATGTGTTCATTCCCCTATTATCTACATATATTTCATGTTCATTCCCCACCTATAAAGCTCAGGGAATATAATATACAACTGTTTATATGGGATATGTGATCATTCCTCTATTATCTACATATATTTCATGTTCATTCCCCACCTATAAAGCACAGGGAATATAATATACACCTGTTTATATGGGATATGTGCTCATTCCTCTATTATCTACATATATTCCATGTTCATTCCCCACCTATAAAGCACAGGGAATATAATATACAACTGTTTATATGGGATATGTGTTCATTCCTCTATTATCTACATATATTTCATGTTCATTCCCCACCTATAAAGCACAGGGAATATAATATACAACTGTTTATATGGGATATGTGTTCATTCCTCTATTATCTACATATATTCCATGTTCATTCCCCACCTATAAAGCACGGGGAATATAATATACACCTGTTTATATGGGATATGTGCTCATTCCTCTATTATCTACATATATTTCATGCTCATTCCCCACCTATAAAGCTCAGGGAATATAATATACACCTGTTTATATGGGATATGTGTTCATTCTCCTATTATCTACATATATTCCATGTTCATTCCCCACCTATAAAGCTCCGGGAATATAATATACACCTGTTTATATGGGATATGTGCTCATTCCTCTATTATCTACATATATTTCATGCTCATTCCCCACCTATAAACCTCAGGGAATATAATATACACCTGTTTATATGGGATATGTGATCATTCTCCTATTATCTACATATATTTCATGTTCATTCCTCACCTATAAAGCACAGGGAATATAATATACACATGTTTATATGGGATATGTGATCATTCCTCTATTATCTACATATATTTCATGCTCATTCCCCACCTATAAAGCACAGGGAATATAATATACACCTGTTTACATGGGATATGTGTTCATTCCCCTATTATCTACATATATTTCATGTTCATTCCCCACCTATAAAGCTCAGGGAATATAATATACAACTGTTTATATGGGATATGTGATCATTCCTCTATTATCTACATATATTTCATGTTCATTCCCCACCTATAAAGCATAGGGAATATAATATACACCTGTTTATATGGGATATGTGTTCATTCCTCTATTATCTACATATATTCCATGCTCATTCCCCACCTATAAAGCACGGGGAATATAATATACACCTGTTTATATGGGATATGTGCTCATTCCTCTATTATCTACATATATTTCATGCTCATTCCTCACCTATAAAGCACAGGGAATATAATATACACCTGTTTATATGGGATATGTGTTCATTCCTCTATTATCTACATATATTCCATGCTCATTCCCTACCTATAAAGCACGGGGAATATAATATACACCTGTTTATATGGGATATGTGCTCAATCCTCTATTATCTACATATATTTCATGCTCATTCCCCACCTATAAAGCTCAGGGAATATAATATACACCTGTTTATATGGGATATGTGATCATTCTCCTATTATCTACATATATTACATGTTCATTCCCCACCTATAAAACACAGGGAATATAATATACACCTGTTTATATGGGATATGTGTTCATTCCTCTATTATCTACATATATTTCATATTCATTCCCCACCTATAAAGCTCAGGGAATATAATATACACCTGTTTATATGGGATATGTGATCATTCTCCTATTATCTACATATATTACATGTTCATTCCCCACCTATAAAACACAGGGAATATAATATACACCTGTTTATATGGGATATGTGTTCATTCCTCTATTATCTACATATATTTCATGTTCATTCCCCACCTATAAAGCACAGGGAATATAATATACACCTGTTTATATGGGACATGTGCTCATTCCCCTATTATCTACATATATTCCATGCTCATTCCCCACCTATAAAGCACAGGGAATATAATATACACCTGTATATATGGAATATGTGTTCATGCCCCTATTATCTACATATATTTCATGTTCATTCCCCACCTATAAAGCACAGGGAATATAATATACACCTGTATATATGGAATATGTGTTCATGCCCCTATTATCTACATATATTACATGTTCATTCCCCACCTATAAAGCTCAGGGAATATAATACACACCTGTTTATATGGGATATGTGTTCATTCCTCTATTATCTACATATATTACATGTTCATTCCCCACCTATAAAGCACAGGGAATATAATATACACCTGTTTATATGGGATATGTGTTCATTTCTCTATCATCTACATATATTTTATGTTCATTCTCCACCTATAAAGCACAGGGAATATAATATACACCTGTTTATATGGGATATGTGTTCATTCCTCTATTATCTACATATATTCCATGCTCATTCCCTACCTATAAAGCACGGGGAATATAATATACACCTGTTTATATGGGATATGTGCTCATTCCTCTATTATCTACATATATTTCATGCTCATTCCGCACCTATAAAGCTCAGGGAATATAATATACACCTGTTTATATGGGATATGTGATCATTCTCCTATTATCTACATATATTACATGTTCATTCCCCACCTATAAAACACAGGGAATATAATATACACCTGTTTATATGGGATATGTGTTCATTTCTCTATTATCTACATATATTTCATATTCATTCCCCACCTATAAAGCTCAGGGAATATAATATACACCTGTTTATATGGGATATGTGATCATTCTCCTATTATCTACATATATTACATGTTCATTCCCCACCTATAAAACACAGGGAATATAATATACACCTGTTTATATGGGATATGTGTTCATTCCTCTATTATCTACATATATTACATGTTCATTCCCCACCTATAAAACACAGGGAATATAATATACACCTGTATATATGGAATATGTGTTCATGCCCCTATTATCTACATATATTTCATGTTCATTCCCCACCTATAAAGCACAGGGAATATAATATACACCTGTATATATGGAATATGTGTTCATGCCCCTATTATCTACATATATTACATGTTCATTCCCCACCTATAAAGCTCAGGGAATATAATACACACCTGTTTATATGGGATATGTGTTCATTCCTCTATTATCTACATATATTACATGTTCATTCCCCACCTATAAAGCACAGGGAATATAATATACACCTGTTTATATGGGATATGTGTTCATTTCTCTATCATCTACATATATTTTATGTTCATTCTCCACCTATAAAGCACAGGGAATATAATATACACCTGTTTATATGGTATATGTGTTCATTCCCCTATTATCTACATATATTTCATGTTCATTCCCCACCTATAAAGCACAGGGAATATAATATACACCTGTTTATATGGGATATATGTTCATTCCTCTATTATCTACATATGTTACATGCTCATTCCCCACCTATAAAGCACAGGGAATATAATATACACCTGTATATATGGGATATGTGTTCATTCCTCTATCATCTACATATATTTTATGTTCATTCTCCACCTATAAAGCACAGGGAATATAATATACAACTGTTTATATGGGATATGTGTTCATTCCTCTATTATCTACATATATTTCATGTTCATTCCCCACCTATAAAGCACAGGGAATATAATATACACCTGTTTATATGGGATATGTGATTATTCCTCTATTATCTACATATATTTCATGTTCATTCC
This sequence comes from Dendrobates tinctorius, assembly GCF_039654945.1. Taxonomy (NCBI): domain Eukaryota; kingdom Metazoa; phylum Chordata; class Amphibia; order Anura; family Dendrobatidae; genus Dendrobates; species Dendrobates tinctorius. The sequence goes on along the minus strand of NW_027361997.1, from coordinate 399,026 downwards.
CCACCTATAAAGCACAGGGAATATAATATACACCTGTTTATATGGGATATGTGCTCATTCCTCTATTATCTACATATATTCCATGTTCATTCCCCACCTATAAAGCACAGGGAATATAATATACACCTGTTTATATGGGATATGTGATTATTCCTCTATTATCTACATATATTTCATGTTCATTCCCCACCCATAAAGCTCAGGGAATATAATATACTCCTGTTTATAAGGGATATGTGCTCATTCCTCTATTATGTACATACATTACATGTTCATTCCCCACCTATAAAGCACAGGGAATATAATATACTCCTGTTTATATGGGATATGTGATCATTCCCCTATTATCTACATATATTACATGCTCATTCCCCTCCTATAAAGCACAGGGAATATAATATACATCTGTTTATATGGGATATGTGTTCATTCCCCTATTATCTACATATATTTCATGTTCATTCCCCACCTATAAAGCACAGGGAATATAATATACACCTGTTTATATGGGATGTGTTCATTCCTCTATTATCTACATATATTTCATGTTCATTCCCCTCCTATAAAGCACAGGGAATATAATATCCACCTGTTTATATGGGATATGTGTTCATTCCCCTATTATCTACATATATTACATGTTCATTCCCCACCTTTAAAGCACAGGGAATATAATATACACCTGTTTATATGGGATATGTGATCATTCCTCTATTATCTACATATATTACATGTTCATTCCCCACCTATAAAGCACAGGGAATATAATATACACCTGTTTATATGGGATATGTGTTCATTCCTCTATTATCTACATATATATCATGTTCATTCCTCACCTATAAAGCACAGGGAATATAATATACACCTGTTTATATGGGATATGTGTTCATTCCTCTATTATCTACATATATTCCATGCTCATTCCCCACCTATAAAGCACGGGGAATATAATATACACCTGTTTATATGGGATATGTGCTCATTCCCCTATTATCTACATATATTACATGCTCATTCCCCACCTATAAAGCACAGGGAATATAATATACACCTGTTTATATGGGATATGTGCTCATTCCCCTATTATCTACATATATTTCATGCTCATTCCTCACCTATAAAGCTCAGGGAATATAATATACACCTGTTTATATGGGATATGTGCTCATTCCCCTATTATCTACATATATTCCATGTTCATTCCCCACCTATAAAGCACAGGGAATATTATATACACCTGTTTATATGGGATATGTGCTCATTCCCCTATTATCTACATATATTTCATGCTCATTTCTCACCTATAAAGCTCAGGGAATATAATATACACCTGTTTATATGGGATATGTGTTCATTCCCCTATTATCTACATATATTTCATGTTCATTCCCCACCTATAAAGCACAGGGAATATAATATACACCTGTTTATATGGGATATGTGCTCATTCCCCTATTATCTACATATATTTCATGCTCATTCCCCACCTATAAAGCACAGGGAATATAATACACACCTGTTTATATGGGATGTGTGATCATTCCCCTATATCTACATATATTTCATGTTCATTCCTCACCTATAAAGCACAGGGAATATAATATACACCTGTTTATATGGGATAGGTGCTCATTCCCCTATTATCTACATATATTTCATGCTCATTCCCCACCTATAAAGCACAGGGAATATAATATAGACCTGTTTATATGGGATGTGTGATCATTCCCCTATATCTACATATATTTCATGTTCATTCCCCACTTATAAAGCTCAGGGAATATAATATACACCTGTTTATATGGATATGTGTTCATTCCTCTATTATCTATATATATTACATGTTCATTCCCCACCTATAAAGCTCAGGGAATATAATATACACCTGTTTATATGGGATGTGTGATCATTCCCCTATTATCTACATATATTACATGTTCATTCCCCACCTATAAAGCTCAGGGAATATAATATACACCTGTTTATATGGGATGTGTTCATTCCCCTATTATCTACATGTATTTCATGTTCATTCCTCACCTATAAAGCACAGGGAATATAATATACACCTGTTTATATGGATATGTGTTCATTCTCCTATTATCTACATATATTCCATGTTCATTCCCCACCTATAAAGCACAGGGAATATAATATACACCTGTTTATATGGGATGTGTGATCATTCCCCTATTATCTACATATATTACATGTTCATTCCCCACCTATAAAGCACAGGGAATATAATATACACTTGTTTATATAGGGTATGTGCTCATTCCCCTATTATCTACATATATTACATGTTCATTCCCCACCTATAAAGCACAGGGAATATAATATACACTTGTTTATATAGGGTATGTGCTCATTCCTCTATTATCTACATATATTTCATGTTCATTCCTCACCTATAAAGCACAGGGAATATAATATACACCTGTTTATATGGGATGTGTGATCATTCCCCTATTATCTACATATATTACATGTTCATTCCCCACCTATAAAGCACAGGGAATATAATATACACTTGTTTATATAGGGTATGTGCTCATTCCCCTATTATCTACATATATTACATGTTCATTCCCCACCTATAAAGCACAGGGAATATAATATACACTTGTTTATATAGGGAATGTGCTCATTCCTCTATTATCTACATATATTTCATGTTCATTCCTCACCTATAAAGCACAGGGAATATAATATACACCTGTTTATATGGGATATGTGATCATTCCTCTATTATCTACATATATTTCATGCTCATTCTCCACCTATAAAGCACAGGGAATATAATATACACCTGTTTACATGGGATATGTGTTCATTCCCCTATTATCTACATATATTTCATGTTCATTCCCCACCTATAAAGCACAGGGAATATAATATACACCTGTTTATATGGGATATGTGTTCATTCCTCTATTATCTACATATATTCCATGTTCATTCCCCACCTATAAAGCACGGGGAATATAATATACACCTGTTTATATGGGATATGTGATCATTCCTCTATTATCTACATATATTTCATGTTCATTCCCCACCTATAAAGCACAGGGAATATAATATACACCTGTTTATATGGGATATGTGTTCATTCCTCTATTATCTACATATATTCCATGCTCATTCCCCACCTATAAAGCACGGGGAATATAATATACACCTGTTTATATGGGATATGTGCTCATTCCTCTATTATCTACATATATTTCATGCTCATTCCCCACCTATAAAGCTCAGGGAATATAATATACACCTGTTTATTTGGGATATGTGATCATTCTCCTATTATCTACATATATTACATGTTCATTCCCCACCTATAAAACACAGGGAATATAATATACACCTGTTTATATGGGATATGTGTTCATTCCTCTATTATCTACATATATTTCATATTCATTCCCCACCTATAAAGCTCAGGGAATATAATATACACCTGTTTATATGGGATATGTGATCATTCTCCTATTATCTACATATATTACATGTTCATTCCCCACCTATAAAACACAGGGAATATAATATACACCTGTTTATATGGGATATGTGTTCATTCCTCTATTATCTACATATATTTCATGTTCATTCCCCACCTATAAAGCACAGGGAATATAATATACACCTGTTTATATGGGACATGTGCTCATTCCCCTATTATCTACATATATTCCATGCTCATTCCCCACCTATAAAGCACAGGGAATATAATATACACCTGTATATATGGAATATGTGTTCATGCCCCTATTATCTACATATATTTCATGTTCATTCCCCACCTATAAAGCTCAGGGAATATAATATACACCTGTTTATATGGGATATGTGTTCATTCCTCTATCATCTACATATATTTTATGCTCATTCCCCACCTATAAAGCACAGGAAATATAATATACACCTGTATATATGGAATATGTGTTCATGCCTCTATTATCTACATATATTACATGTTCATTCCCCACCTATAAAGCTCAGGGAATATAATATACACCTGTTTATATGGGATATGTGTTCATTCCTCTATCATCTACATATATTTTATGTTCATTCCCCACCTATAAAGCACAGGGAATATAATATACACCTGTTTATATGGGATATGTGATCATTCCTCTATTATCTACATATATTACATGTTCATTCCCCACCTATAAAGCACAGGGAATATAATATACACCTGTATATATGGGATATGTGTTCATTCCTCTATCATCTACATATATTTTATGTTCATTCCCCACCTATAAAGCACAGGGAATATAATATACACCTGTTTATATGGGATATGTGATCATTCCTCTATTATCTACATATATTTCATGCTCATTCTCCACCTATAAAGCACAGGGAATATAATATACACCTGTTTACATGGGATATGTGTTTATTCCCCTATTATCTACATATATTTCATGTTCATTCCCCACCTATAAAGCTCAGGGAATATAATATACAACTGTTTATATGGGATATGTGATCATTCCTCTATTATCTACATATATTTCATGTTCATTCCCCACCTATAAAGCACAGGGAATATAATATACACCTGTTTATATGGGATATGTGTTCATTCCTCTATTATCTACATATATTCCATGTTCATTCCCCACCTATAAAGCACGGGGAATATAATATACACCTGTTTATATGGGATATGTGCTCATTCCTCTATTATCTACATATATTTCATGCTCATTCCCCACCTATAAAGCTCAGGGAATATAATATACACCTGTTTATATGGGATATGTGTTCATTCTCCTATTATCTACATATATTCCATGTTCATTCCCCACCTATAAAGCTCCGGGAATATAATATACACCTGTTTATATGGGATATGTGCTCATTCCTCTATTATCTACATATATTTCATGCTCATTCCCCACCTATAAAGCTCAGGGAATATAATATACACCTGTTTATATGGGATAAGTGATCATTCTCCTATTATCTACATATATTTCATGTTCATTCCTCACCTATAAAGCACAGGGAATATAATATACACCTGTTTATATGGGATATGTGATCATTCCTCTATTATCTACATATATTTCATGCTCATTCCCCACCTATAAAGCACAGGGAATATAATATACACCTGTTTACATGGGATATGTGTTCATTCCCCTATTATCTACATATATTTCATGTTCATTCCCCACCTATAAAGCTCAGGGAATATAATATACAACTGTTTATATGGGATATGTGATCATTCCTCTATTATCTACATATATTTCATGTTCATTCCCCACCTATAAAGCACAGGGAATATAATATACATCTGTTTATATGGGATATGTGTTCATTCCTCTATTATCTACATATATTCCATGTTCATTCCCCACCTATAAAGCACGGGGAATATAATATACACCTGTTTATATGGGATATGTGCTCATTCCTCTATTATCTACATATATTTCATGCTCATTCCCCACCTATAAAGCTCAGGGAATATAATATACACCTGTTTATATGGGATATGTGTTCATTCTCCTATTATCTACATATATTCCATGTTCATTCCCCACCTAAAAAAGCTCCGGGAATATAATATACACCTGTTTATATGGGATATGTGCTCATTCCTCTATTATCTACATATATTTCATGCTCATTCCCCACCTATAAAGCTCAGGGAATATAATATACACCTGTTTATATGGGATATGTGATCATTCTCCTATTATCTACATATATTTCATGTTCATTCCTCACCTATAAAGCACAGGGAATATAATATACACCTGTTTATATGGGATATGTGATCATTCCTCTATTATCTACATATATTTCATGCTCATTCCCCACCTATAAAGCACAGGGAATATAATATACACCTGTTTACATGGGATATGTGTTCATTCCCCTATTATCTACATATATTTCATGTTCATTCCCCACCTATAAAGCTCAGGGAATATAATATACAACTGTTTATATGGGATATGTGATCATTCCTCTATTATCTACATATATTTCATGTTCATTCCCCACCTATAAAGCATAGGGAATATAATATACACCTGTTTATATGGGATATGTGTTCATTCCTCTATTATCTACATATATTCCATGCTCATTCCCCACCTATAAAGCACGGGGAATATAATATACACCTGTTTATATGGGATATGTGCTCATTCCTCTATTATCTACATATATTTCATGCTCATTCCTCACCTATAAAGCACAGGGAATATAATATACACCTGTTTATATGGGATATGTGTTCATTCCTCTATTATCTACATATATTCCATGCTCATTCCCTACCTATAAAGCACGGGGAATATAATATACACCTGTTTATATGGGATATGTGCTCATTCCTCTATTATCTACATATATTTCATGCTCATTCCCCACCTATAAAGCTCAGGGAATATAATATACACCTGTTTATATGGGATATGTGATCATTCTCCTATTATCTACATATATTACATGTTCATTCCCCACCTATAAAACACAGGGAATATAATATACACCTGTTTATATGGGATATGTGTTCATTCCTCTATTATCTACATATATTTCATATTCATTCCCCACCTATAAAGCTCAGGGAATATAATATACACCTGTTTATATGGGATATGTGCTCATTCTTCTATTATCTACATATATTCCATGTTCATTCCCCACCTATAAAGCACAGGGAATATAATATACACCTGTTTATATGGGATATGTGATCATTCTCCTATTATCTACATATATTACATGTTCATTCCCCACCTATAAAACACAGGGAATATAATATACACCTGTTTATATGGGATATGTGTTCATTCCTCTATTATCTACATATATTTCATGTTCATTCCCCACCTATAAAGCACAGGGAATATAATATAGACCTGTTTATATGGGACATGTGCTCATTCCCCTATTATCTACATATATTCCATGCTCATTCCCCACCTATAAAGCACAGGGAATATAATATACACCTGTATATATGGAATATGTGTTCATGCCCCTATTATCTACATATATTTCATGTTCATTCCCCACCTATAAAGCACAGGGAATATAATATACACCTGTATATATGGAATATGTGTTCATGCCCCTATTATCTACATATATTACATGTTCATTCCCCACCTATAAAGCTCAGGGAATATAATACACACCTGTTTATATGGGATATGTGTTCATTCCTCTATTATCTACATATATTACATGTTCATTCCCCACCTATAAAGCACAGGGAATATAATATACACCTGTTTATATGGGATATGTGTTCATTCCTCTATCATCTACATATATTTTATGTTCATTCTCCACCTATAAAGCACAGGGAATATAATATACACCTGTTTATATGGGATATGTGTTCATTCACCTATTATCTACATATATTTCATGTTCATTCCCCACCTATAAAGCACAGGGAATATAATATACACCTGTTTACATGTGATATGTGTTTATTCCCCTATTATCTACATATATTTCATGTTCATTCCCCACCTATAAAGCTCAGGGAATATAATATACACCTGTTTATATGGGATGTGTTCATTCCCCTATTATCTACATGTATTTCATGTTCATTCCTCACCTATAAAGCACAGGGAATATAATATACACCTGTTTATATGGATATGTGTTCATTCTCCTATTATCTACATATATTCCATGTTCATTCCCCACCTATAAAGCACAGGGAATATAATATACACCTGTTTATATGGGATGTGTGATCATTCCCCTATTATCTACATATATTACATGTTCATTCCCCACCTATAAAGCACAGGGAATATAATATACACTTGTTTATATAGGGTATGTGCTCATTCCCCTATTATCTACATATATTACATGTTCATTCCCCACCTATAAAGCACAGGGAATATAATATACACTTGTTTATATAGGGTATGTGCTCATTCCTCTATTATCTACATATATTTCATGTTCATTCCTCACCTATAAAGCACAGGGAATATAATATACACCTGTTTATATGGGATGTGTGATCATTCCCCTATTATCTACATATATTACATGTTCATTCCCCACCTATAAAGCACAGGGAATATAATATACACTTGTTTATATAGGGTATGTGCTCATTCCCCTATTATCTACATATATTACATGTTCATTCCCCACCTATAAAGCACAGGGAATATAATATACACTTGTTTATATAGGGAATGTGCTCATTCCTCTATTATCTACATATATTTCATGTTCATTCCTCACCTATAAAGCACAGGGAATATAATATACACCTGTTTATATGGGATATGTGATCATTCCTCTATTATCTACATATATTTCATGCTCATTCTCCACCTATAAAGCACAGGGAATATAATATACACCTGTTTACATGGGATATGTGTTCATTCCCCTATTATCTACATATATTTCATGTTCATTCCCCACCTATAAAGCACAGGGAATATAATATACACCTGTTTATATGGGATATGTGTTCATTCCTCTATTATCTACATATATTCCATGTTCATTCCCCACCTATAAAGCACGGGGAATATAATATACACCTGTTTATATGGGATATGTGATCATTCCTCTATTATCTACATATATTTCATGTTCATTCCCCACCTATAAAGCACAGGGAATATAATATACACCTGTTTATATGGGATATGTGTTCATTCCTCTATTATCTACATATATTCCATGCTCATTCCCCACCTATAAAGCACGGGGAATATAATATACACCTGTTTATATGGGATATGTGCTCATTCCTCTATTATCTACATATATTTCATGCTCATTCCCCACCTATAAAGCTCAGGGAATATAATATACACCTGTTTATATGGGATATGTGATCATTCTCCTATTATCTACATATATTACATGTTCATTCCCCACCTATAAAACACAGGGAATATAATATACACCTGTTTATATGGGATATGTGTTCATTCCTCTATTATCTACATATATTTCATATTCATTCCCCACCTATAAAGCTCAGGGAATATAATATACACCTGTTTATATGGGATATGTGATCATTCTCCTATTATCTACATATATTACATGTTCATTCCCCACCTATAAAACACAGGGAATATAATATACACCTGTTTATATGGGATATGTGTTCATTCCTCTATTATCTACATATATTTCATGTTCATTCCCCACCTATAAAGCACAGGGAATATAATATACACCTGCTTATATGGGACATGTGCTCATTCCCCTATTATCTACATATATTCCATGCTCATTCCCCACCTATAAAGCACAGGGAATATAATATACACCTGTATATATGGAATATGTGTTCATGCCCCTATTATCTACATATATTTCATGTTCATTCCCCACCTATAAAGCTCAGGGAATATAATATACACCTGTTTATATGGGATATGTGTTCATTCCTCTATCATCTACATATATTTTATGCTCATTCCCCACCTATAAAGCACAGGAAATATAATATACACCTGTATATATGGAATATGTGTTCATGCCCCTATTATCTACATATATTACATGTTCATTCCCCACCTATAAAGCTCAGGGAATATAATATACACCTGTTTATATGGGATATGTGTTCATTCCTCTATCATCTACATATATTGTATGTTCATTCCCCACCTATAAAGCACAGGGAATATAATATACACCTGTTTATATGGGATATGTGATCATTCCTCTATTATCTACATATATTTCATGCTCATTCTCCACCTATAAAGCACAGGGAATATAATATACACCTGTTTACATGGGATATGTGTTTATTCCCCTATTATCTACATATATTTCATGTTCATTCCCCACCTATAAAGCTCAGGGAATATAATATACAACTGTTTATATAGGATATGTGATCATTCCTCTATTATCTACATATATTTCATGTTCATTCCCCACCTATAAAGCACAGGGAATATAATATACACCTGATTATATGGGATATGTGTTCATTCCTCTATTATCTACATATATTCCATGTTCATTCCCCACCTATAAAGCACGGGGAATATAATATACACCTGTTTACATGGGATATGTGTTCATTCCCCTATTATCTACATATATTTCATGTTCATTCCCCACCTATAAAGCTCAGGGAATATAATATACAACTGTTTATATGGGATATGTGATCATTCCTCTATTATCTACATATATTTCATGTTCATTCCCCACCTATAAAGCACAGGGAATATAATATACACCTGTTTATATGGGATATGTGTTCATTCCTCTATTATCTACATATATTCCATGTTCATTCCCCACCTATAAAGCACGGGGAATATAATATACACCTGTTTATATGGGATATGTGCTCATTCCTCTATTATCTACATATATTTCATGCTCATTCCCCACCTATAAAGCTCAGGGAATATAATATACACCTGTTTATATGGGATATGTGTTCATTCTCCTATTATCTACATATATTCCATGTTCATTCCCCACCTAAAAAAGCTCCGGGAATATAATATACACCTGTTTATATGGGATATGTGCTCATTCCTCTATTATCTACATATATTTCATGCTCATTCCCCACCTATAAAGCTCAGGGAATATAATATACACCTGTTTATATGGGATATGTGATCATTCTCCTATTATCTACATATATTTCATGTTCATTCCTCACCTATAAAGCACAGGGAATATAATATACACCTGTTTACATGGGATATGTGTTCATTCCCCTATTATCTACATATATTTCATGTTCATTCCCCACCTATAAAGCTCAGGGAATATAATATACAACTGTTTATATGGGATATGTGATCATTCCTCTATTATCTACATATATTTCATGTTCATTCCCCACCTATAAAGCATAGGGAATATAATATACACCTGTTTATATGGGATATGTGTTCATTCCTCTATTATCTACATATATTCCATGCTCATTCCCCACCTATAAAGCACGGGGAATATAATATACACCTGTTTATATGGGATATGTGCTCATTCCTCTATTATCTACATATATTTCATGCTCATTCCTCACCTATAAAGCACAGGGAATATAATATACACCTGTTTATATGGGATATGTGTTCATTCCTCTATTATCTCCATATATTCCATGCTCATTCCCTACCTATAAAGCACGGGGAATATAATATACACCTGTTTATATGGGATATGTGCTCATTCCTCTATTATCTACATATATTTCATGCTCATTCCCCACCTATAAAGCTCAGGGAATATAATATACACCTGTTTATATGGGATATGTGATCATTCTCCTATTATCTACATATATTACATGTTCATTCCCCACCTATAAAACACAGGGAATATAATATACACCTGTTTATATGGGATATGTGTTCATTCCTCTATTATCTACATATATTTCATATTCATTCCCCACCTATAAAGCTCAGGGAATATAATATACACCTGTTTATATGGGATATGTGCTCATTCTTCTATTATCTACATATATTCCATGTTCATTCCCCACCTATAAAGCACAGGGAATATAATATACACCTGTTTATATGGGATATGTGATCATTCTCCTATTATCTACATATATTACATGTTCATTCCCCACCTATAAAACACAGGGAATATAATATACACCTGTTTATATGGGATATGTGTTCATTCCTCTATTATCTACATATATTTCATGTTCATTCCCCACCTATAAAGCACAGGGAATATAATATAGACCTGTTTATATGGGACATGTGATCATTCTCCTATTATCTACATATATTACATGTTCATTCCCCACCTATAAAACACAGGGAATATAATATACACCTGTATATATGGAATATGTGTTCATGCCCCTATTATCTACATATATTTCATGTTCATTCCCCACCTATAAAGCACAGGGAATATAATATACACCTGTATATATGGAATATGTGTTCATGCCCCTATTATCTACATATATTACATGTTCATTCCCCACCTATAAAGCTCAGGGAATATAATATACACCTGTTTATATGGGATATGTGTTCATTCCTCTATTATCTACATATATTCCATGCTCATTCCCCACCTATAAAGCACAGGGAATATAATATACACCTGTATATATGGAATATGTGTTCATGCCCCTATTATCTACATATATTTCATGTTCATTCCCCACCTATAAAGCACAGGGAATATAATATACACCTGTATATATGGAATATGTGTTCATGCCCCTATTATCTACATATATTACATGTTCATTCCCCACCTATAAAGCTCAGGGAATATAATACACACCTGTTTATATGGGATATGTGTTCATTCCTCTATTATCTACATATATTACATGTTCATTCCCCACCTATAAAGCACAGGGAATATAATATACACCTGTTTATATGGGATATGTGTTCATTCCTCTATCATCTACATATATTTTATGTTCATTCTCCACCTATAAAGCACAGGGAATATAATATACACCTGTTTATATGGGATATGTGTTCATTCCCCTATTATCTACATATATTTCATGTTCATTCCCCACCTATAAAGCACAGGGAATATAATATACACCTGTTTACATGGGATATGTGTTTATTCCCCTATTATCTACATATATTTCATGTTCATTCCCCACCTATAAAGCTCAGGGAATATAATATACAACTGTTTATATGGGATATGTGATCATTCCTCTATTATCTACATATATTTCATGTTCATTCCCCACCTATAAAGCACAGGGAATATAATATACACCTGTTTATATGGGATATGTGTTCATTCCTCTATTATCTACATATATTCCATGTTCATTCCCCACCTATAAAGCACGGGGAATATAATATACACCTGTTTATATGGGATATGTGCTCATTCCTCTATTATCTACATATATTTCATGCTCATTCCCCACCTATAAAGCTCAGGGAATATAATATACACCTGTTTATATGGGATATGTGTTCATTCTCCTATTATCTACATATATTCCATGTTCATTCCCCACCTATAAAGCTCCGGGAATATAATATACACCTGTTTATATGGGATATGTGCTCATTCCTCTATTATCTACATATATTTCATGCTCATTCCCCACCTATAAAACACAGGGAATATAATATACACCTGTTTATATGGGATATGTGATCATTCCTCTATTATCTACATATATTTCATGCTCATTCCCCACCTATAAAGCACAGGGAATATAATATACACCTGTTTACATGGGATATGTGTTCATTCCCCTATTATCTACATATATTTCATGTTCATTCCCCACCTATAAAGCTCAGGGAATATAATATACAACTTTTTATATGGGATATGTGATCATTCCTCTATTATCTACATATATTTCATGTTCATTCCCCACCTATAAAGCACAGGGAATATAATATACACCTGTTTATATGGGATATGTGATCATTCCTCTATTACCTACATATATTTCATGCTCATTCTCCACCTATAAAGCACAGGGAATATAATATACACCTGTTTATATGGGATATGTGTTCATTCCTCTATTATCTACATATATTCCATGTTCATTCCCCACCTATAAAGCACGGGGAATATAATATACACCTGTTTATATGGGATATGTGCTCATTCCTCTATTATCTACATATATTTCATGCTCATTCCCCACCTATAAAGCTCAGGGAATATAATATACACCTGTTTATATGGGATATGTGTTCATTCTCCTATTATCTACATATATTCCATGTTCATTCCCCACCTATAAAGCTCCGGGAATATAATATACACCTGTTTATATGGGATATGTGCTCATTCCTCTATTATCTACATATATTTCATGCTCATTCCCCACCTATAAAGCTCAGGGAATATAATATACACCTGTTTATATGGGATATGTGATCATTCTCCTATTATCTACATATATTTCATGTTCATTCCTCACCTATAAAGCACAGGGAATATAATATACACCTGTTTATATGGGATATGTGATCATTCCTCTATTATCTACATATATTTCATGCTCATTCCCCACCTATAAAGCACAGGGAATATAATATACACCTGTTTACATGGGATATGTGTTCATTCCCCTATTATCTACATATATTTCATGTTCATTCCCCACCTATAAAGCTCAGGGAATATAATATACAACTGTTTATATGGGATATGTGATCATTCCTCTATTATCTACATATATTTCATGTTCATTCCCCACCTATAAAGCATAGGGAATATAATATACACCTGTTTATATGGGATATGTGTTCATTCCTCTATTATCTACATATAATCCATGCTCATTCCCCACCTATAAAGCACGGGGAATATAATATACACCTGTTTATATGGGATATGTGCTCATTCCTCTATTATCTACATATATTTCATGCTCATTCCTCACCTATAAAGCACAGGGAATATAATATACACCTGTTTATATGGGATATGTGTTCATTCCTCTATTATCTACATATATTCCATGCTCATTCCCTACCTATAAAGCACGGGGAATATAATATACACCTGTTTATATGGGATATGTGCTCATTCCTCTATTATCTACATATATTTCATGCTCATTCCCCACCTATAATGCTCAGGGAATATAATATACACCTGTTTATATAGGATATGTGATCATTCTCCTATTATCTACATATATTACATGTTCATTCCCCACCTATAAAACACAGGGAATATAATATACACCTGTTTATATGGGATATGTGTTCATTCCTCTATTATCTACATATATTTCATATTCATTCCCCACCTATAAAGCTCAGGGAATATAATATACACCTGTTTATATGGGATATGTGCTCATTCTTCTATTATCTACATATATTCCATGTTCATTCCCCACCTATAAAGCACAGGGAATATAATATACACCTGTTTATATGGGATATGTGATCATTCTCCTATTATCTACATATATTACATGTTCATTCCCCACCTATAAAACACAGGGAATATAATATACACCTGTTTATATGGGACATGTGCTCATTCCCCTATTATCTACATATATTCCATGCTCATTCCCCACCTATAAAGCACAGGGAATATAATATACACCTGTATATATGGAATATGTGTTCATGCCCCTATTATCTACATATATTTCATGTTCATTCCCCACCTATAAAGCACAGGGAATATAATATACACCTGTATATATGGAATATGTGTTCATGCCCCTATTATCTACATATATTACATGTTCATTCCCCACCTATAAAGCTCAGGGAATATAATACACACCTGTTTATATGGGACATGTGTTCATTCCTCTATTATCTACATATATTACATGTTCATTCCCCACCTATAAAGCACAGGGAATATAATATACACCTGTTTATATGGGATATGTGTTCATTCCTCAATCATCTACATATATTTTATGTTCATTCTCCACCTATAAAGCACAGGGAATATAATATACACCTGTTTATATGGGATATGTGTTCATTCCCCTATTATCTACATATATTTCATGTTCATTCCCCACCTATAAAGCACAGGGAATATAATATACACCTGTTTATATGGGATATGTGTTCATTCCTCTATTATCTACATATGTTACATGCTCATTCCCCACCTATAAAGCACAGGGAATATAATATACACCTGTATATATGGGATATGTGTTCATTCCTCTATCATCTACATATATTTTATGTTCATTCTCCACCTATAAAGCACAGGGAATATAATATACACCTGTTTATATGGGATATGTGTTCATTCCTCTATTATCTACATATATTTCATGTTCATTCCCCACCTATAAAGCACAGGGAATATAATATACACCTGTTTATATGGGATATGTGATTATTCCTCTATTATCTACATATATTTCATGTTCATTCCCCACCTATAAAGCACAGGGAATATAATATACACCTGTTTATATGGGATATGTGCTAATTCCTCTATTATCTACATATATTCCATGTTCATTCCCCACCTATAAAGCACAGGGAATATAATATACACCTGTTTATATGGGATATGTGATTATTCCTCTATTATCTACATATATTTCATGTTCATTCCCCACCCATACAGCTCAGGGAATATAATATACTCCTGTTTATAAGGGATATGTGCTCATTCCTCTATTATGTACATACATTACATGTTCATTCCCCACCTATAAAGCACAGGGAATATAATATACTCCTGTTTATATGGGATATGTGATCATTCCCCTATTATCTACATATATTACATGCTCATTCCCCTCCTATAAAGCACAGGGAATATAATATACATCTGTTTATATGGGATATGTGTTCATTCCCCTATTATCTACATATATTTCATGTTCATTCCCCACCTATAAAGCACAGGGAATATAATATACACCTGTTTATATGGGATGTGTTCATTCCTCTATTATCTACATATATTTCATGTTCATTCCCCTCCTATAAAGCACAGGGAATATAATATCCACCTGTTTATATGGGATATGTGTTCATTCCCCTATTATCTACATATATTACATGTTCATTCCCCACCTATAAAGCACAGGGAATATAATATACACCTGTTTATATGGGATATGTGATCATTCCTCTATTATCTACATATATTACATGTTCATTCCCCACCTATAAAGCACAGGGAATATAATATACACCTGTTTATATGGGATATGTGTTCATTCCTCTATTATCTACATATATATCATGTTCATTCCTCACCTATAAAGCACAGGGAATATAATATACACCTGTTTATATGGGATATGTGTTCATTCCTCTATTATCTACATATATTCCATGCTCATTCCCCACCTATAAAGCACGGGGAATATAATATACACCTGTTTATATGGGATATGTGCTCATTCCCCTATTATCTACATATATTTCATGCTCATTCCTCACCTATAAAGCTCAGGGAATATAATATACACCTGTTTATATGGGATATGTGCTCATTCCCCTATTATCTACATATATTCCATGTTCATTCCCCACCTATAAAGCACAGGGAATATTATATACACCTGTTTATATGGGATATGTGCTCATTCCCCTATTATCTACATATATTTCATGCTCATTCCTCACCTATAAAGCTCAGGGAATATAATATACACCTGTTTATATGGGATATGTGTTCATTCCCCTATTATCTACATATATTTCATGTTCATTCCCCACCTATAAAGCACAGGGAATATAATATACACCTGTTTATATGGGATATGTGCTCATTCCCCTATTATCTACATATATTTCATGCTCATTCCCCACCTATAAAGCACAGGGAATATAATACACACCTGTTTATATGGGATGTGTGATCATTCCCCTATATCTACATATATTTCATGTTCATTCCTCACCTATAAAGCACAGGGAATATAATATACACCTGTTTATATGGGATAGGTGCTCATTCCCCTATTATCTACATATATTTCATGCTCATTCCCCACCTATAAAGCACAGGGAATATAATATAGACCTGTTTATATGGGATGTGTGATCATTCCCCTATATCTACATATATTTCATGTTCATTCCCCACTTATAAAGCTCAGGGAATATAATATACACCTGTTTATATGGATATGTGTTCATTCCTCTATTATCTATATATATTACATGTTCATTCCCCACCTATAAAGCTCAGGGAATATAATATACACCTGTTTATATGGGATGTGTGATCATTCCCCTATTATCTACATATATTACATGTTCATTCCCCACCTATAAAGCTCAGGGAATATAATATACACCTGTTTATATGGGATGTGTTCATTCCCCTATTATCTACATATATTTCATGTTCATTCCTCACCTATAAAGCACAGGGAATATAATATACACCTGTTTATATGGATATGTGTTCATTCTCCTATTATCTACATATATTCCATGTTCATTCCCCACCTATAAAGCACAGGGAATATAATATACACCTGTTTATATGGGATGTGTGATCATTCCCCTATTATCTACATATATTACATGTTCATTCCCCACCTATAAAGCACAGGGAATATAATATACACTTGTTTATATAGGGTATGTGCTCATTCCCCTATTATCTACATATATTACATGTTCATTCCCCACCTATAAAGCACAGGGAATATAATATACACTTGTTTATATAGGGTATGTGCTCATTCCTCTATTATCTACATATATTTCATGTTCATTCCTCACCTATAAAGCACAGGGAATATAATATACACCTGTTTATATGGGATGTGTGATCATTCCCCTATTATCTACATATATTACATGTTCATTCCCCACCTATAAAGCACTGGGAATATAATATACACTTGTTTATATAGGGTATGTGCTCATTCCCCTATTATCTACATATATTTCATGCTCATTCCTCACCTATAAAGCTCAGGGAATATAATATACACCTGTTTATATGGGATATGTGCTCATTCCCCTATTATCTACATATATTCCATGTTCATTCCCCACCTATAAAGCACAGGGAATATTATATACACCTGTTTATATGGGATATGTGTTCATGCCCCTATTATCTACATATATTTCATGTTCATTCCCCACCTATAAAGCACAGGGAATATAATATTCACCTGTATATATGGAATATGTGTTCATGCCCCTATTATCTACATATATTACATGTTCATTCCCCACCTATAAAGCTCAGGGAATATAATACACACCTGTTTATATGGGATATGTGTTCATTCCTCTATTATCTACATATATTACATGTTCATTCCCCACCTATAAAGCACAGGGAATATAATATACACCTGTTTATATGGGATATGTGTTCATTCCTCTATCATCTACATATATTTTATGTTCATTCTCCACCTATAAAGCACAGGGAATATAATATACACCTGTTTATATGGGATATGTGTTCATTCCCCTATTATCTACATATATTTCATGTTCATTCCCCACCTATAAAGCACAGGGAATATAATATACACCTGTTTATATGGGATATGTGTTCATTCCTCTATTATCTACATATGTTACATGCTCATTCCCCACCTATAAAGCACAGGGAATATAATATACACCTGTATATATGGGATATGTGTTCATTCCTCTATCATCTACATATATTTTATGTTCATTCTCCACCTATAAAGCACAGGGAATATAATATACATCTGTTTATATGGGATATGTGTTCATTCCTCTATTATCTACATATATTTCATGTTCATTCCCCACCTATAAAGCACAGGGAATATAATATACACCTGTTTATATGGGATATGTGATTATTCCTCTATTATCTACATATATTTCATGTTCATTCCCCACCTATAAAGCACAGGGAATATAATATACACCTGTTTATATGGGATATGTGCTCATTCCTCTATTATCTACATATATTCCATGTTCATTCCCCACCTATAAAGCACAGGGAATATAATATACACCTGTTTATATGGGATATGTGATTATTCCTCTATTATCTACATATATTTCATGTTCATTCCCCACCCATAAAGCTCAGGGAATATAATATACTCCTGTTTATAAGGGATATGTGCTCATTCCTCTATTATGTACATACATTACATGTTCATTCCCCACCTATAAAGCACAGGGAATATAATATACTCCTGTTTATATGGGATATGTGATCATTCCCCTATTATCTACATATATTACATGCTCATTCCCCTCCTATAAAGCACAGGGAATATAATATACATCTGTTTATATGGGATATGTGTTCATTCCCCTATTATCTACATATATTTCATGTTCATTCCCCACCTATAAAGCACAGGGAATATAATATCCACCTGTTTATATGGGATATGTGTTCATTCCCCTATTATCTACATATATTACATGTTCATTCCCCACCTATAAAGCACAGGGAATATAATATACACCTGTTTATATGGGATATGTGATCATTCCTCTATTATCTACATATATTACATGTTCATTCCCCACCTATAAAGCACAGGGAATATAATATACACCTGTTTATATGGGATATGTGTTCATTCCTCTATTATCTACATATATATCATGTTCATTCCTCACCTATAAAGCACAGGGAATATAATATACACCTGTTTATATGGGATATGTGTTCATTCCTCTATTATCTACATATATTCCATGCTCATTCCCCACCTATAAAGCACGGGGAATATAATATACACCTGTTTATATGGGATATGTGCTCATTCCCCTATTATCTACATATATTTTATGTTCATTCTCCACCTATAAAGCACAGGGAATATAATATACACCTGTTTATATGGGATATGTGTTCATTCCTCTATTATCTACATATATTTCATGTTCATTCCCCACCTATAAAGCACAGGGAATATAATATACACCTGTTTATATGGGATATGTGATTATTCCTCTATTATCTACATATATTTCATGTTCATTCCCCACCTATAAAGCACAGGGAATATAATATACACCTGTTTATATGGGATATGTGCTAATTCCTCTATTATCTACATATATTCCATGTTCATTCCCCACCTATAAAGCACAGGGAATATAATATACACCTGTTTATATGGGATATGTGATTATTCCTCTATTATCTACATATATTTCATGTTCATTCCCCACCCATACAGCTCAGGGAATATAATATACTCCTGTTTATAAGGGATATGTGCTCATTCCTCTATTATGTACATACATTACATGTTCATTCCCCACCTATAAAGCACAGGGAATATAATATACTCCTGTTTATATGGGATATGTGATCATTCCCCTATTATCTACATATATTACATGCTCATTCCCCTCCTATAAAGCACAGGGAATATAATATACATCTGTTTATATGGGATATGTGTTCATTCCCCTATTATCTACATATATTTCATGTTCATTCCCCACCTATAAAGCACAGGGAATATAATATACACCTGTTTATATGGGATGTGTTCATTCCTCTATTATCTACATATATTTCATGTTCATTCCCCTCCTATAAAGCACAGGGAATATAATATCCACCTGTTTATATGGGATATGTGTTCATTCCCCTATTATCTACATATATTACATGTTCATTCCCCACCTATAAAGCACAGGGAATATAATATACACCTGTTTATATGGGATATGTGATCATTCCTCTATTATCTACATATATTACATGTTCATTCCCCACCTATAAAGCACAGGGAATATAATATACACCTGTTTATATGGGATATGTGTTCATTCCTCTATTATCTACATATATATCATGTTCATTCCTCACCTATAAAGCACAGGGAATATAATATACACCTGTTTATATGGGATATGTGTTCATTCCTCTATTATCTACATATATTCCATGCTCATTCCCCACCTATAAAGCACGGGGAATATAATATACACCTGTTTATATGGGATATGTGCTCATTCCCCTATTATCTACATATATTTCATGCTCATTCCTCACCTATAAAGCTCAGGGAATATAATATACACCTGTTTATATGGGATATGTGCTCATTCCCCTATTATCTACATATATTCCATGTTCATTCCCCACCTATAAAGCACAGGGAATATTATATACACCTGTTTATATGGGATATGTGCTCATTCCCCTATTATCTACATATATTTCATGCTCATTCCTCACCTATAAAGCTCAGGGAATATAATATACACCTGTTTATATGGGATATGTGTTCATTCCCCTATTATCTACATATATTTCATGTTCATTCCCCACCTATAAAGCACAGGGAATATAATATACACCTGTTTATATGGGATATGTGCTCATTCCCCTATTATCTACATATATTTCATGCTCATTCCCCACCTATAAAGCACAGGGAATATAATACACACCTGTTTATATGGGATGTGTGATCATTCCCCTATATCTACATATATTTCATGTTCATTCCTCACCTATAAAGCACAGGGAATATAATATACACCTGTTTATATGGGATAGGTGCTCATTCCCCTATTATCTACATATATTTCATGCTCATTCCCCACCTATAAAGCACAGGGAATATAATATAGACCTGTTTATATGGGATGTGTGATCATTCCCCTATATCTACATATATTTCATGTTCATTCCCCACTTATAAAGCTCAGGGAATATAATATACACCTGTTTATATGGATATGTGTTCATTCCTCTATTATCTATATATATTACATGTTCATTCCCCACCTATAAAGCTCAGGGAATATAATATACACCTGTTTATATGGGATGTGTGATCATTCCCCTATTATCTACATATATTACATGTTCATTCCCCACCTATAAAGCTCAGGGAATATAATATACACCTGTTTATATGGGATGTGTTCATTCCCCTATTATCTACATATATTTCATGTTCATTCCTCACCTATAAAGCACAGGGAATATAATATACACCTGTTTATATGGATATGTGTTCATTCTCCTATTATCTACATATATTCCATGTTCATTCCCCACCTATAAAGCACAGGGAATATAATATACACCTGTTTATATGGGATGTGTGATCATTCCCCTATTATCTACATATATTACATGTTCATTCCCCACCTATAAAGCACAGGGAATATAATATACACTTGTTTATATAGGGTATGTGCTCATTCCCCTATTATCTACATATATTACATGTTCATTCCCCACCTATAAAGCACAGGGAATATAATATACACTTGTTTATATAGGGTATGTGCTCATTCCTCTATTATCTACATATATTTCATGTTCATTCCTCACCTATAAAGCACAGGGAATATAATATACACCTGTTTATATGGGATGTGTGATCATTCCCCTATTATCTACATATATTACATGTTCATTCCCCACCTATAAAGCACTGGGAATATAATATACACTTGTTTATATAGGGTATGTGCTCATTCCCCTATTATCTACATATATTTCATGCTCATTCCTCACCTATAAAGCTCAGGGAATATAATATACACCTGTTTATATGGGATATGTGCTCATTCCCCTATTATCTACATATATTCCATGTTCATTCCCCACCTATAAAGCACAGGGAATATTATATACACCTGTTTATATGGGATATGTGTTCATGCCCCTATTATCTACATATATTTCATGTTCATTCCCCACCTATAAAGCACAGGGAATATAATATTCACCTGTATATATGGAATATGTGTTCATGCCCCTATTATCTACATATATTACATGTTCATTCCCCACCTATAAAGCTCAGGGAATATAATACACACCTGTTTATATGGGATATGTGTTCATTCCTCTATTATCTACATATATTACATGTTCATTCCCCACCTATAAAGCACAGGGAATATAATATACACCTGTTTATATGGGATATGTGTTCATTCCTCTATCATCTACATATATTTTATGTTCATTCTCCACCTATAAAGCACAGGGAATATAATATACACCTGTTTATATGGGATATGTGTTCATTCCCCTATTATCTACATATATTTCATGTTCATTCCCCACCTATAAAGCACAGGGAATATAATATACACCTGTTTATATGGGATATGTGTTCATTCCTCTATTATCTACATATGTTACATGCTCATTCCCCACCTATAAAGCACAGGGAATATAATATACACCTGTATATATGGGATATGTGTTCATTCCTCTATCATCTACATATATTTTATGTTCATTCTCCACCTATAAAGCACAGGGAATATAATATACATCTGTTTATATGGGATATGTGTTCATTCCTCTATTATCTACATATATTTCATGTTCATTCCCCACCTATAAAGCACAGGGAATATAATATACACCTGTTTATATGGGATATGTGATTATTCCTCTATTATCTACATATATTTCATGTTCATTCCCCACCTATAAAGCACAGGGAATATAATATACACCTGTTTATATGGGATATGTGCTCATTCCTCTATTATCTACATATATTCCATGTTCATTCCCCACCTATAAAGCACAGGGAATATAATATACACCTGTTTATATGGGATATGTGATTATTCCTCTATTATCTACATATATTTCATGTTCATTCCCCACCCATAAAGCTCAGGGAATATAATATACTCCTGTTTATAAGGGATATGTGCTCATTCCTCTATTATGTACATACATTACATGTTCATTCCCCACCTATAAAGCACAGGGAATATAATATACTCCTGTTTATATGGGATATGTGATCATTCCCCTATTATCTACATATATTACATGCTCATTCCCCTCCTATAAAGCACAGGGAATATAATATACATCTGTTTATATGGGATATGTGTTCATTCCCCTATTATCTACATATATTTCATGTTCATTCCCCACCTATAAAGCACAGGGAATATAATATCCACCTGTTTATATGGGATATGTGTTCATTCCCCTATTATCTACATATATTACATGTTCATTCCCCACCTATAAAGCACAGGGAATATAATATACACCTGTTTATATGGGATATGTGATCATTCCTCTATTATCTACATATATTACATGTTCATTCCCCACCTATAAAGCACAGGGAATATAATATACACCTGTTTATATGGGATATGTGTTCATTCCTCTATTATCTACATATATATCATGTTCATTCCTCACCTATAAAGCACAGGGAATATAATATACACCTGTTTATATGGGATATGTGTTCATTCCTCTATTATCTACATATATTCCATGCTCATTCCCCACCTATAAAGCACGGGGAATATTATATACACCTGTTTATATGGGATATGTGCTCATTCCCCTATTATCTACATATATTTCATGCTCATTCCTCACCTATAAAGCTCAGGGAATATAATATACACCTGTTTATATGGGATATGTGTTCATTCCCCTATTATCTACATATATTTCATGTTCATTCCCCACCTATAAAGCACAGGGAATATAATATACACCTGTTTATATGGGATATGTGCTCATTCCCCTATTATCTACATATATTTCATGCTCATTCCCCACCTATAAAGCACAGGGAATATAATACACACCTGTTTATATGGGATGTGTGATCATTCCCCTATATCTACATATATTTCATGTTCATTCCTCACCTATAAAGCACAGGGAATATAATATACACCTGTTTATATGGGATAGGTGCTCATTCCCCTATTATCTACATATATTTCATGCTCATTCCCCACCTATAAAGCACAGGGAATATAATATAGACCTGTTTATATGGGATGTGTGATCATTCCCCTATATCTACATATATTTCATGTTCATTCCCCACTTATAAAGCTCAGGGAATATAATATACACCTGTTTATATGGGATATGTGTTCATTCCTCTATTATCTACATATATTTCATGCTCATTCCCCACCTATAAAGCACAGGGAATATAATATACACCTGTTTATATGGGATAGGTGCTCATTCCCCTATTATCTACATATATTTCATGCTCATTCCCCACCTATAAAGCACAGGGAATATAATATAGACCTGTTTATATGGGATGTGTGATCATTCCCCTATATCTACATATATTTCATGTTCATTCCCCACTTATAAAGCTCAGGGAATATAATATACACCTGTTTATATGGGATATGTGTTCATTCCTCTATTATCTACATATATTTCATGCTCATTCCCCACCTATAAAGCTCAGGGAATATAATATACACCTGTTTATATGGGATAGGTGCTCATTCCCCTATTATCTACATATATTTCATGCTCATTCCCCACCTATAAAGCTCAGGGAATATAATATACACCTGTTTATATGGGATATGTGATCATTCTCCTATTATCTACATATATTACATGTTCATTCCCCACCTATAAAACACAGGGAATATAATATACACCTGTTTATATGGGATATGTGTTCATTCCTCTATTATCTACATATATTTCATGTTCATTCCCCACCTATAAAGCACAGGGAATATAATATACACCTGTTTATATGGGACATGTGCTCATTCCCCTATTATCTACATATATTCCATGCTCATTCCCCACCTATAAAGCACAGGGAATATAATATACACCTGTATGTATGGAATATGTGTTCATGCCCCTATTATCTACATATATTTCATGTTCATTCCCCACCTATAAAGCACAGGGAATATAATATACACCTGTATATATGGAATATGTGTTCATGCCCCTATTATCTACATATATTACATGTTCATTCCCCACCTATAAAGCTCAGGGAATATAATATACACCTGTTTATATGGGATATGTGTTCATTCCTCTATTATCTACATATATTACATGTTCATTCCCCACCTATAAAGCACAGGGAATATAATATACACCTGTATATATGGGATATGTGTTCATTCCTCTATCATCTACATATATTTTATGTTCATTCCCCACCTATAAAGCACAGGGAATATAATATACACCTGTTTATATGGGATATGTGATCATTCCTCTATTATCTACATATATTTCATGCTCATTCTCCACCTATAAAGCACAGGGAATATAATATACACCTGTTTACATGGGATATGTGTTTATTCCCCTATTATCTACATATATTTCATGTTCATTCCCCACCTATAAAGCTCAGGGAATATAATATACAACTGTTTATATGGGATATGTGATCATTCCTCTATTATCTACATATATTTCATGTTCATTCCCCACCTATAAAGCACAGGGAATATAATATACACCTGTTTATATGGGATATGTGTTCATTCCTCTATTATCTACATATATTCCATGTTCATTCCCCACCTATAAAGCACGGGGAATATAATATACACCTGTTTATATGGGATATGTGCTCATTCCTCTATTATCTACATATATTTCATGCTCATTCCCCACCTATAAAGCTCAGGGAATATAATATACACCTGTTTATATGGGATATGTGTTCATTCTCCTATTATCTACATATATTCCATGTTCATTCCCCACCTATAAAGCTCCGGGAATATAATATACACCTGTTTATATGGGATATGTGCTCATTCCTCTATTATCTACATATATTTCATGCTCATTCCCCACCTATAAAGCTCAGGGAATATAATATACACCTGTTTATATGGGATAAGTGATCATTCTCCTATTATCTACATATATTTCATGTTCATTCCTCACCTATAAAGCACAGGGAATATAATATACACCTGTTTATATGGGATATGTGATCATTCCTCTATTATCTACATATATTTCATGCTCATTCCCCACCTATAAAGCACAGGGAATATAATATACACCTGTTTACATGGGATATGTGTTCATTCCCCTATTATCTACATATATTTCATGTTCATTCCCCACCTATAAAGCTCAGGGAATATAATATACAACTGTTTATATGGGATATGTGATCATTCCTCTATTATCTACATATATTTCATGTTCATTCCCCACCTATAAAGCACAGGGAATATAATATACCCCTGTTTATATGGGATATGTGCTCATTCCTCTATTATCTACATATATTTTATGTTCATTCCCCACCTATAAAGCACAGGGAATATAATATAGACCTGTTTATATGGGATATGTGATCATTCCTCTATTACCTACATATATTTCATGCTCATTCTCCACCTATAAAGCACAGGGAATATAATATACACCTGTTTACATGGGATATGTGTTCATTCCCCTATTATCTACATATATTTCATGTTCATTCCCCACCTATAAAGCTCAGGGAATATAATATACAACTGTTTATATGGGATATGTGATCATTCCTCTATTATCTACATATATTTCATGTTCATTCCCCACCTATAAAGCACAGGGAATATAATATACACCTGTTTATATGGGATATGTGTTCATTTCTCTATTATCTACATATATTCCATGTTCATTCCCCACCTATAAAGCACGGGGAATATAATATACACCTGTTTATATGGGATATGTGCTCATTCCTCTATTATCTACATATATTTCATGCTCATTCCCCACCTATAAAGCTCAGGGAATATAATATACACCTGTTTATATGGGATATGTGTTCATTCTCCTATTATCTACATATATTCCATGTTCATTCCCCACCTATAAAGCTCCGGGAATATAATATACACCTGTTTATATGGGATATGTGCTCATTCCTCTATTATCTACATATATTTCATGCTCATTCCCCACCTATAAAGCTCAGGGAATATAATATACACCTGTTTATATGGGATATGTGATCATTCTCCTATTATCTACATATATTTCATGTTCATTCCTCACCTATAAAGCACAGGGAATATAATATACACCTGTTTATATGGGATATGTGATCATTCCTCTATTATCTACATATATTTCATGCTCATTCCCCACCTATAAAGCACAGGGAATATAATATACACCTGTTTACATGGGATATGTGTTCATTCCCCTATTATCTACATATATTTCATGTTCATTCCCCACCTATAAAGCTCAGGGAATATAATATACAACTGTTTATATGGGATATGTGATCATTCCTCTATAATCTACATATATTTCATGTTCATTCCCCACCTATAAAGCATAGGGAATATAATATACACCTGTTTATATGGGATATGTGTTCATTCCTCTATTATCTACATATATTCCATGCTCATTCCCCACCTATAAAGCACGGGGAATATAATATACACCTGTTTATATGGGATATGTGCTCATTCCTCTATTATCTACATATATTTCATGCTCATTCCTCACCTATAAAGCACAGGGAATATAATATACACCTGTTTATATGGGATATGTGTTCATTCCTCTATTATCTACATATATTCCATGCTCATTCCCTACCTATAAAGCACGGGGAATATAATATACACCTGTTTATATGGGATATGTGCTCATTCCTCTATTATCTACATATATTTCATGCTCATTCCCCACCTATAAAGCTCAGGGAATATAATATACACCTGTTTATATGGGATATGTGATCATTCTCCTATTATCTACATATATTACATGTTCATTCCCCACCTATAAAACACAGGGAATATAATATACACCTGTTTATATGGGATATGTGTTCATTCCTCTATTATCTACATATATTTCATATTCATTCCCCACCTATAAAGCTCAGGGAATATAATATACACCTGTTTATATGGGATATGTGCTCATTCTTCTATTATCTACATATATTCCATGTTCATTCCCCACCTATAAAGCACAGGGAATATAATATACACCTGTTTATATGGGATATGTGATCATTCTCCTATTATCTACATATATTACATGTTCATTCCCCACCTATAAAACACAGGGAATATAATATACACCTGTTTATATGGGATATGTGTTCATTCCTCTATTATCTACATATATTTCATGTTCATTCCCCACCTATAAAGCACAGGGAATATAATATACACCTGTTTATATGGGACATGTGCTCATTCCCCTATTATCTACATATATTCCATGCTCATTCCCCACCTATAAAGCACAGGGAATATAATATACACCTGTATATATGGAATATGTGTTCATGCCCCTATTATCTACATATATTTCATGTTCATTCCCCACCTATAAAGCACAGGGAATATAATATACACCTGTATATATGGAATATGTGTTCATGCCCCTATTATCTACATATATTACATGTTCATTCCCCACCTATAAAGCTCAGGGAATATAATACACACCTGTTTATATGGGATATGTGTTCATTCCTCTATTATCTACATATATTACATGTTCATTCCCCACCTATAAAGCACAGGGAATATAATATACACCTGTTTATATGGGATATGTGTTCATTCCTCTATCATCTACATATATTTTATGTTCATTCTCCACCTATAAAGCACAGGGAATATAATATACACCTGTTTATATGGGATATGTGTTCATTCCCCTATTATCTACATATATTTCATGTTCATTCCCCACCTATAAAGCACAGGGAATATAATATACACCTGTTTACATGGGATATGTGTTTATTCCCCTATTATCTACATATATTTCATGTTCATTCCCCACCTATAAAGCTCAGGGAATATAATATACAACTGTTTATATGGGATATGTGATCATTCCTCTATTATCTACATATATTTCATGTTCATTCCCCACCTATAAAGCACAGGGAATATAATATACACCTGTTTATATGGGATATGTGTTCATTCCTCTATTATCTACATATATTCCATGTTCATTCCCCACCTATAAAGCACGGGGAATATAATATACACCTGTTTATATGGGATATGTGCTCATTCCTCTATTATCTACATATATTTCATGCTCATTCCCCACCTATAAAGCTCAGGGAATATACTATACACCTGTTTATATGGGATATGTGTTCATTCTCCTATTATCTACATATATTCCATGTTCATTCCCCACCTATAAAGCTCCGGGAATATAATATACACCTGTTTATATGGGATATGTGCTCATTCCTCTATTATCTACATATATTTCATGCTCATTCCCCACCTATAAAGCTCAGGGAATATAATATACACCTGTTTATATGGGATAAGTGATCATTCTCCTATTATCTACATATATTTCATGTTCATTCCTCACCTATAAAGCACAGGGAATATAATATACACCTGTTTATATGGGATATGTGATCATTCCTCTATTATCTACATATATTTCATGCTCATTCCCCACCTATAAAGCACAGGGAATATAATATACACCTGTTTACATGGGATATGTGTTCATTCCCCTATTATCTACATATATTTCATGTTCATTCCCCACCTATAAAGCTCAGGGAATATAATATACAACTGTTTATATGGGATATGTGATCATTCCTCTATTATCTACATATATTTCATGTTCATTCCACACCTATAAAGCACAGGGAATATAATATACCCCTGTTTATATGGGATATGTGCTCATTCCTCTATTATCTACATATATTTTATGTTCATTCCCCACCTATAAAGCACAGGGAATATAATATACACCTGTTTATATGGGATATGTGATCATTCCTCTATTACCTACATATATTTCATGCTCATTCTCCACCTATAAAGCACAGGGAATATAATATACACCTGTTTACATGGGATATGTGTTCATTCCCCTATTATCTACATATATTTCATGTTCATTCCCCACCTATAAAGCACAGGGAATATAATATACACCTGTTTATATGGGATATGTGTTCATTCCTCTATTATCTACATATATTCCATGTTCATTCCCCACCTATAAAGCACGGGGAATATAATATACACCTGTTTATATGGGATATGTGTTCATTCCTCTATTATCTACATATATATCATGTTCATTCCTCACCTATAAAGCACAGGGAATATAATATACACCTGTTTATATGGGATATGTGTTCATTCCTCTATTATCTACATATATTCCATGCTCATTCCCCACCTATAAAGCACGGGGAATATAATATACTCTTGTTTATATGGGATATGTGCTCATTCCTCTATTATCTACATATAGTTCATATTCATTCCCCACCTATAAAGCACAGGGAATATAATATACACCTGTTTATATGGGATATGTGTTCATTCCTCTATTATCTACATATATATCATGTTCATTCCTCACCTATAAAGCACAGGGAATATAATATACACCTGTTTATATGGGATATGTGTTCATTTCTCTATTATCTACATATATTCCATGTTCATTCCCCACCTATAAAGCACGGGGAATATAATATACACTTGTTTATATGGGATATGTGTTCATTCCTCTATTATCTACATATATTTCATGTTCATTCCCCACCTATAAAGCACGGGGAATATAATATACACCTGTTTATATGGGATATGTGTTCATTCCTCTATTATCTACATATATTCCATGTTCATTCCCCACCTATAAAGCACGGGGAATATAATATACACCTGTTTATATGGGATATGTGTTCATTCCTCTATTATCTACATATATTCCATGTTCATTCCCCACCTATAAAGCACGGGGAATATAATATACACCTGTTTATATAGGGTATGTGTTCATTCCCCTATTATCTACATATATTCCATGTTCATTCCCCACCTATAAAGCACAGGGAATATAATATACACCTGTTTATATGGGATATGTGATCATTCTCCTATTATCTACATATATTTCATGTTCATTCCCCACCTATAAAGCACAGGGAATATAATATACACCTGTTTATATGGGATATGTGTTCATTCCTCTATTATCTACATATATTTCATGTTCATTCCCCACCTATAAAGCACAGGGAATATAATATACACCTGTATATATGGGATATGTGATCATTCTTCTATTATCTACATATATTCCATGTTCATTCCCCACCTATAAAGCACGGGGAATATAATATACACCTGTTTATATAGGGTATGTGTTCATTCCCCTATTATCTACATATATTCCATGTTCATTCCCCACCTATAAAGCACAGGGAATATAATATACACCTGTTTATATGGGATATGTGTTCATTCCTCTATTATCTACATATATTTCATGTTCATTCCCCACCTATAAAGCACAGGGAATATAATATACACCTGTTTATATGGGATATGTGTTCATTCCTCTATTATCTACATATATTTCATGTTCATTC
Source organism: Dendrobates tinctorius (assembly GCF_039654945.1). Taxonomy (NCBI): domain Eukaryota; kingdom Metazoa; phylum Chordata; class Amphibia; order Anura; family Dendrobatidae; genus Dendrobates; species Dendrobates tinctorius. The sequence goes on along the minus strand of NW_027361997.1, from coordinate 366,412 downwards.
CCCACCTATAAAGCACGGGGAATATAATATACACCTGTTTATATGGGATATGTGATCATTCTCCTATTATCTACATATATTTCATGTTCATTCCCCACCTATAAAGCACAGGGAATATAATATACACCTGTTTATATGGGATATGTGTTCATTCCTCTATTATCTACATATATTTCATGTTCATTCCCCACCTATAAAGCACAGGGAATATAATATACACCTGTTTATATGGGATATGTGTTCATTCCTCTATTATCTACATATATTTCATGTTCATTCCCCACCTATAAAGCACGGGGAATATAATATACACCTGTTTATATGGGATATGTGATCATTCTCCTATTATCTACATATATTTCATGTTCATTCCCCACCTATAAAGCACAGGGAATATAATATACACCTGTTTATATGGGATATGTGTTCATTCCTCTATTATCTACATATATTCCATGTTCATTCCCCACCTATAAAGCACAGGGAATATAATATACACCTGTTTATATGGGATATGTGTTCATTCCTCTATTATCTACATATATTACATGCTCATTCCCCACCTATAAAGCTCAGGGAATATAATATACACCTGTTTATATGGGATATGTGATCATTCTCCTATTATCTACATATATTACATGCTCATTCCCCACCTATAAAGCACAGGGAATATAATATACACCTGTTTATATGGGATATGTGATCATTCTCCTATTATCTACATATATTTCATGTTCATTCCCCACCTATAAAGCACAGGGAATATAATATACACCTGTTTATATGGGATATGTGTTCATTCCTCTATTATCTACATATATTTCATGTTGATTCCCCACCTATAAAGCACAGGGAATATAATATACACCTGTATATATAGGATATGTGATCATTCCTCTATTATCTACATATATTCCATGTTCATTCCCCACCTATAAAGCACGGGGAATATAATATACACCTGTTTATATGGGATATGTGATCATTCTCCTATTATCTACATATATTTCATGTTCATTCCCCACCTATAAAGCACAGGGAATATAATATACACCTGTATATATGGGATATGTGATCATTCCTCTATTATCTACATATATTTCATGTTCATTCCCCACCTATAAAGCACAGGGAATATAATATACACCTGTATATATGGGATATGTGATCATTCCTCTATTATCTACATATATTCCATGTTCATTCCCCACCTATAAAGCACAGGGAATATAATATACACCTGTTTATATGGGATATGTGATCATTCTCCTATTATCTACATATATTTCATGTTCATTCCCCACCTATAAAGCACAGGGAATATAATATACACCTGTATATATGGGATATGTGATCATTCCTCTATTATCTACATATATTTCATGTTCATTCCCCACCTATAAAGCACAGGGAATATAACATACACCTGTTTATATGGGATATGTGTTCATTCCTCTATTATCTACATATATTTCATGTTCATTCCCCACCTATAAAGCACAGGGAATATAATATACACCTGTTTATATGGGATATGTGTTCATTCCTCTATTATCTACATATATTTCATGTTCATTCTCCATCTATAAAGCACAGGGAATATAATATACACCTGTTTATATGGGATATGTGCTCATTCCTCTATTATCTACATATATTTCATGTTCATTCTCCATCTATAAAGCACAGGGAATATAATATACACCTGTTTATATGGGATATGTGATCATTCCCCTATTATCTACATATATTCCATGTTCATTCCCCACCTATAAAGCACAGGGAATATAATATATACCTGTTTATATGGGATATGTGTTCATTCCCCTATTATCTACATATATTCCATGTTCATTCCCCACCTATAAAGCACAGAGAATATAATATACACCTGTTTATATGGGATATGTGATCATTCCTCTATTATCTACATATATTTCATGTTCATTCTCCATCTATAAAGCACAGGGAATATAATATACACCTGTTTATATGGGATATGTGCTCATTCCTCTATTATCTACATATATTTCATGTTCATTCCCCACCTATAAAGCACACGGAATATAATATACACCTGTTTATATGGGATATGTGCTCATTCCTCTATTATCTACATATATTTCATGTTCATTCTCCATCTATAAAGCACAGGGAATATAATATACACCTGTTTATATGGGATATGTGTTCATTCCTCTATTATCTACATGTATTACATGTTCATTCCCCACCTATAAAGCACACGGAATATAATATACACCTGTTTATATGGGATATGTGATCATTCCTCTATTATCTACATATATTTCATGTTCATTCTCCATCTATAAAGCACAGGGAATATAATATACACCTGTTTATATGGGATATGTGTTCATTCCTCTATTATCTACATATATTTCATGTTCATTCCCCACCTATAAAGCACAGGGAATATAATATACACCTGTTTATATGGGATATGTGCTCATTCCTCTATCTACATATATTTCATGTTCATTCCCCACCTATAAAGCACAGGGAATATAATATACACCTGTTTATATGGGATATGTGTTCATTCCTCTATTATCTACATATATTTCATGTTCATTCCCCACCTATAAAGCACAGGGAATATAATATACACCTGTTTATATGGGATATGTGCTCATTCCTCTATCTACATATATTTCATGTTCATTCCCCACCTATAAAGCACAGGGAATATAATATACACCTGTTTATATGGGATATGTGTTCATTCCTCTATTATCTACATATATTTCATGTTCATTCCCCACCTATAAAGCACAGGGAATATAATATACACCTGTTTATATGGGATATGTGTTCATTCCTCTATTATCTACATATATTTCATGTTCATTCCCCACCTATAAAGCACAGGGAATATAATATACACCTGTATATATGGGATATGTGATCATTCCTCTATTATCTACATATATTCCATGTTCATTCCCCACCTATAAAGCACAGGGAATATAATATATACCTGTTTATATGGGATAGGTGTTCATTCCCCTATTATCTACATATATTCCATGTTCATTCCCCACCTATAAAGCACAGGGAATATAATATACACCTGTTTATATGGGATATGTGTTCATTCCCCTATTATCTACATACATTCCATGTTCATTCCCCACCTATAAAGCACAGAGAATATAATATACACCTGTTTATATGGGATATGTGATCATTCCTCTATTATCTACATATATTTCATGTTCATTCTCCATCTATAAAGCACAGGGAATATAATATACACCTGTTTATATGGGATATGTGCTCATTCCTCTATTATCTACATATATTTCATGTTCATTCCCCACCTATAAAGCACACGGAATATAATATACACCTGTTTATATGGGATATGTGCTCATTCCTCTATTATCTACATATATTTCATGTTCATTCTCCATCTATAAAGCACAGGGAATATAATATACACCTGTTTATATGGGATATGTGTTCATTCCTCTATTATCTACATGTATTACATGTTCATTCCCCACCTATAAAGCACACGGAATATAATATACACCTGTTTATATGGGATATGTGATCATTCCTCTATTATCTACATATATTTCATGTTCATTCTCCATCTATAAAGCACAGGGAATATAATATACACCTGTTTATATGGGATATGTGTTCATTCCTCTATTATCTACATATATTTCATGTTCATTCCCCACCTATAAAGCACAGGGAATATAATATACACCTGTTTATATGGGATATGTGCTCATTCCTCTATCTACATATATTTCATGTTCATTCCCCACCTATAAAGCACAGGGAATATAATATACACCTGTTTATATGGGATATGTGTTCATTCCTCTATTATCTACATATATTTCATGTTCATTCCCCACCTATAAAGCACAGGGAATATAATATACACCTGTTTATATGGGATATGTGCTCATTCCTCTATCTACATATATTTCATGTTCATTCCCCACCTATAAAGCACAGGGAATATAATATACACCTGTTTATATGGGATATGTGTTCATTCCTCTATTATCTACATATATTTCATGTTCATTCCCCACCTATAAAGCACAGGGAATATAATATACACCTGTTTATATGGGATATGTGTTCATTACTCTATTATCTACATATATTTCATGTTCATTCCCCACCTATAAAGCACAGGGAATATAATATACACCTGTACATATGGGATATGTGATCATTCCTCTATTATCTACATATATTCCATGTTCATTCCCCACCTATAAAGCACAGGGAATATAATATATACCTGTTTATATGGGATAGGTGTTCATTCCCCTATTATCTACATATATTCCATGTTCATTCCCCACCTATAAAGCACAGGGAATATAATATACACCTGTTTATATGGGATATGTGTTCATTCCCCTATTATCTACATATATTCCATGTTCATTCCCCACCTATAAAGCACAGAGAATATAATATACACCTGTTTATATGGGATATGTGATCATTCCTCTATTATCTACATATATTTCATGTTCATTCTCCATCTATAAAGCACAGGGAATATAATATACACCTGTTTATATGGGATATGTGCTCATTCCTCTATTATCTACATATATTTCATGTTCATTCCCCACCTATAAAGCACACGGAATATAATATACACCTGTTTATATGGGATATGTGCTCATTCCTCTATTATCTACATATATTTCATGTTCATTCTCCATCTATAAAGCACAGGGAATATAATATACACCTGTTTATATGGGATATGTGTTCATTCCTCTATTATCTACATGTATTACATGTTCATTCCCCACCTATAAAGCACACGGAATATAATATACACCTGTTTATATGGGATATGTGATCATTCCTCTATTATCTACATATATTTCATGTTCATTCTCCATCTATAAAGCACAGGGAATATAATATACACCTGTTTATATGGGATATGTGTTCATTCCTCTATTATCTACATATATTTCATGTTCATTCCCCACCTATAAAGCACAGGGAATATAATATACACCTGTTTATATGGGATATGTGCTCATTCCTCTATCTACATATATTTCATGTTCATTCCCCACCTATAAAGCACAGGGAATATAATATACACCTGTTTATATGGGATATGTGTTCATTCCTCTATTATCTACATATATTTCATGTTCATTCCCCACCTATAAAGCACAGGGAATATAATATACACCTGTTTATATGGGATATGTGCTCATTCCTCTATCTACATATATTTCATGTTCATTCCCCACCTATAAAGCACAGGGAATATAATATACACCTGTTTATATGGGATATGTGTTCATTCCTCTATTATCTACATATATTTCATGTTCATTCCCCACCTATAAAGCACAGGGAATATAATATACACCTGTTTATATGGGATATGTGTTCATTCCTCTATTATCTACATATATTTCATGTTCATTCCCCACCTATAAAGCACAGGGAATATAATATACACCTGTTTATATGGGATATGTGATCATTCCTCTATTATCTACATATATTCCATGTTCATTCCCCACCTATAAAGCACAGGGAATATAATATATACCTGTTTATATGGGATAGGTGTTCATTCCCCTATTATCTACATATATTCCATGTTCATTCCCCACCTATAAAGCACAGGGAATATAATATACACCTGTTTATATGGGATATGTGTTCATTCCCCTATTATCTACATATATTCCATGTTCATTCCCCACCTATAAAGCACAGGGAATATAATATACACCTGTTTATATGGGATATGTGATCATTCCTCTATTATCTACATATATTTCATGTTCATTCTCCATCTATAAAGCACAGGGAATATAATATACACCTGTTTATATGGGATATGTGCTCATTCCTCTATTATCTACATATATTTCATGTTCATTCCCCACCTATAAAGCACACGGAATATAATATACACCTGTTTATATGGGATATGTGCTCATTCCTCTATTATCTACATATATTTCATGTTCATTCTCCATCTATAAAGCACAGGGAATATAATATACACCTGTTTATATGGGATATGTGTTCATTCCTCTATTATCTACATGTATTACATGTTCATTCCCCACCTATAAAGCACACGGAATATAATATACACCTGTTTATATGGGATATGTGATCATTCCTCTATTATCTACATATATTTCATGTTCATTCTCCATCTATAAAGCACAGGGAATATAATATACACCTGTTTATATGGGATATGTGCTCATTCCTCTATCTACATATATTTCATGTTCATTCCCCACCTATAAAGCACAGGGAATATAATATACACCTGTTTATATGGGATGTGTTCATTCCTCTATTATCTACATATATTTCATGTTCATTCCCCACCTATAAAGCACAGGGAATATAATATACACCTGTTTATATGGGATATGTGCTCATTCCTCTATCTACATATATTTCATGTTCATTCCCCACCTATAAAGCACAGGGAATATAATATACACCTGTTTATATGGGATGTGTTCATTCCTCTATTATCTACATATATTTCATGTTCATTCCCCACCTATAAAGCACAGGGAATATAATATACACCTGTTTATATGGGATATGTGCTCATTCCTCTATCTACATATATTTCATGTTCATTCCCCACCTATAAAGCACAGGGAATATAATATACACCTGTTTATATGGGATGTGTTCAGTCCTCTATTATCTACATATATTTCATGTTCATTCCTCACCTATAAAGCACAGAGAATATAATATACACCTGTTTATATGGGATATGTGCTCATTCCTCTATTATCTACATATATTTTATATTCATTCCCCACCTATAAAGCACAGGGAATATAATATACACCTGTTTATATGGGATATGTGTTCATTCCTCTATTATCTACATATATTACATGTTCATTCCCCACCTATAAAGCACAGGGAATATAATATACACCTGTTTATATGGGATATGTGCTCATTCCTCTATCTACATATATTTCATGTTCATTCCCCACCTATAAAGCACAGGGAATATAATATACACCTGTATATATGGGATATGTGTTCATGCCCCTATTCTCTACATATATTTCATGTTCATTCCCCACCTATAAAGCACAGGGAATATAATATACACCTGTTTATATGGGATATGTGATCATTCCTCTATTATCTACATATATTTCATGTTCATTCCCCACCTATAAAGCACAGGGAATATAATATACACCTGTATATATGGGATATGTGTTCATGCCCCTATTCTCTACATATATTTCATGTTCATTCCCCACCTATAAAGCACAGGGAATATAATATACACCTGTTTATATGGAATATGTGTTCATTCTCCTATTATCTACATATATTTTATGTTCATTCCCCACCTATAAAGCACAGGGAATATAATATACACATGTTTATATGGGATATGTGTTCATTCTCCTATTATCTACATATATTTCATGTTCATTCCCCACCTATAAAGCACAGGGAATATAATATACACATGTTTATATGGGATATGTGTTCATTCTCCTATTATCTACATATATTTCATGTTCATTCCCCACCTATAAAGCACAGGGAATATAATATACACATGTTTATATGGGATATGTGTTCATTCTCCTATTATCTACATATATTTCATGTTCATTCCCCACCTATAAAGCACAGGGAATATAATATACACCTGTTTATATGGGATATGTGATCATTCCTCTATTATCTACATATATTTCATGTTCATTCCCCACCCATAAAGCACTGGGAATATAATATACACCTGTTTATATGGGATATGTGTTCATTCCCCTATTATCTACATATATTCCATGTTCATTCCCCACCTATAAAGCACAGGGAATATAATATACACCTGTATATATGGGATATGTGCTCATTCCTCTATTATCTACATATATTTCATGCTCATTCCCCACCTATAAAGCTCAGGGAATATAATATACACCTGTTTATATGGGATATGTGTTCATTACTCTATTATCTACATATATTTCATGTTCATTCCCCACCTATAAAGCACAGGGAATATAATATACACCTATTTATATGGGATATGTGATCATTCCTCTATCTACATATATTTCATGTTCATTCCCCACCTATAAAGCACGGGGAATATAATATACACCTGTATATATGGGATATGTGTTCATTCTCCTATTATCTACATATATTCCATGTTCATTCCCCACCTACAAAGCTCAGGGAATATAATATACACCTGTTTATATGGGATCTGTGTTCATTCCTCTATCTACATATATTTCATGCTCATTCCCCACCTATAAAGCTCAGGGAATATAATATACACCTGTATATATGGGATATGTGTTCATTCCTCTATTATCTACATATATTTCATGTTCATTCCCCACCTATAAAGCACAGGGAATATAATATACACCTGTATATATGGGATATGTGATCATTCCTCTATTATCTACATATATTCCATGTTCATTCCCCACCTATAAAGCACAGGGAATATAATATATACCTGTTTATATGGGATAGGTGTTCATTCCCCTATTATCTACATATATTCCATGTTCATTCCCCACCTATAAAGCACAGGGAATATAATATACACCTGTTTATATGGGATATGTGTTCATTCCCCTATTATCTACATACATTCCATGTTCATTCCCCACCTATAAAGCACAGAGAATATAATATACACCTGTTTATATGGGATATGTGATCATTCCTCTATTATCTACATATATTTCATGTTCATTCTCCATCTATAAAGCACAGGGAATATAATATACACCTGTTTATATGGGATATGTGCTCATTCCTCTATTATCTACATATATTTCATGTTCATTCCCCACCTATAAAGCACACGGAATATAATATACACCTGTTTATATGGGATATGTGCTCATTCCTCTATTATCTACATATATTTCATGTTCATTCTCCATCTATAAAGCACAGGGAATATAATATACACCTGTTTATATGGGATATGTGTTCATTCCTCTATTATCTACATGTATTACATGTTCATTCCCCACCTATAAAGCACACGGAATATAATATACACCTGTTTATATGGGATATGTGATCATTCCTCTATTATCTACATATATTTCATGTTCATTCTCCATCTATAAAGCACAGGGAATATAATATACACCTGTTTATATGGGATATGTGTTCATTCCTCTATTATCTACATATATTTCATGTTCATTCCCCACCTATAAAGCACAGGGAATATAATATACACCTGTTTATATGGGATATGTGCTCATTCCTCTATCTACATATATTTCATGTTCATTCCCCACCTATAAAGCACAGGGAATATAATATACACCTGTTTATATGGGATATGTGTTCATTCCTCTATTATCTACATATATTTCATGTTCATTCCCCACCTATAAAGCACAGGGAATATAATATACACCTGTTTATATGGGATATGTGCTCATTCCTCTATCTACATATATTTCATGTTCATTCCCCACCTATAAAGCACAGGGAATATAATATACACCTGTTTATATGGGATATGTGTTCATTCCTCTATTATCTACATATATTTCATGTTCATTCCCCACCTATAAAGCACAGGGAATATAATATACACCTGTTTATATGGGATATGTGTTCATTCCTCTATTATCTACATATATTTCATGTTCATTCCCCACCTATAAAGCACAGGGAATATAATATACACCTGTACATATGGGATATGTGATCATTCCTCTATTATCTACATATATTCCATGTTCATTCCCCACCTATAAAGCACAGGGAATATAATATATACCTGTTTATATGGGATAGGTGTTCATTCCCCTATTATCTACATATATTCCATGTTCATTCCCCACCTATAAAGCACAGGGAATATAATATACACCTGTTTATATGGGATATGTGTTCATTCCCCTATTATCTACATATATTCCATGTTCATTCCCCACCTATAAAGCACAGAGAATATAATATACACCTGTTTATATGGGATATGTGATCATTCCTCTATTATCTACATATATTTCATGTTCATTCTCCATCTATAAAGCACAGGGAATATAATATACACCTGTTTATATGGGATATGTGCTCATTCCTCTATTATCTACATATATTTCATGTTCATTCCCCACCTATAAAGCACACGGAATATAATATACACCTGTTTATATGGGATATGTGCTCATTCCTCTATTATCTACATATATTTCATGTTCATTCTCCATCTATAAAGCACAGGGAATATAATATACACCTGTTTATATGGGATATGTGTTCATTCCTCTATTATCTACATGTATTACATGTTCATTCCCCACCTATAAAGCACACGGAATATAATATACACCTGTTTATATGGGATATGTGATCATTCCTCTATTATCTACATATATTTCATGTTCATTCTCCATCTATAAAGCACAGGGAATATAATATACACCTGTTTATATGGGATATGTGTTCATTCCTCTATTATCTACATATATTTCATGTTCATTCCCCACCTATAAAGCACAGGGAATATAATATACACCTGTTTATATGGGATATGTGCTCATTCCTCTATCTACATATATTTCATGTTCATTCCCCACCTATAAAGCACAGGGAATATAATATACACCTGTTTATATGGGATATGTGTTCATTCCTCTATTATCTACATATATTTCATGTTCATTCCCCACCTATAAAGCACAGGGAATATAATATACACCTGTTTATATGGGATATGTGCTCATTCCTCTATCTACATATATTTCATGTTCATTCCCCACCTATAAAGCACAGGGAATATAATATACACCTGTTTATATGGGATATGTGTTCATTCCTCTATTATCTACATATATTTCATGTTCATTCCCCACCTATAAAGCACAGGGAATATAATATACACCTGTTTATATGGGATATGTGTTCATTCCTCTATTATCTACATATATTTCATGTTCATTCCCCACCTATAAAGCACAGGGAATATAATATACACCTGTATATATGGGATATGTGATCATTCCTCTATTATCTACATATATTCCATGTTCATTCCCCACCTATAAAGCACAGGGAATATAATATATACCTGTTTATATGGGATAGGTGTTCATTCCCCTATTATCTACATATATTCCATGTTCATTCCCCACCTATAAAGCACAGGGAATATAATATACACCTGTTTATATGGGATATGTGTTCATTCCCCTATTATCTACATATATTCCATGTTCATTCCCCACCTATAAAGCACAGGGAATATAATATACACCTGTTTATATGGGATATGTGATCATTCCTCTATTATCTACATATATTTCATGTTCATTCTCCATCTATAAAGCACAGGGAATATAATATACACCTGTTTATATGGGATATGTGCTCATTCCTCTATTATCTACATATATTTCATGTTCATTCCCCACCTATAAAGCACACGGAATATAATATACACCTGTTTATATGGGATATGTGCTCATTCCTCTATTATCTACATATATTTCATGTTCATTCTCCATCTATAAAGCACAGGGAATATAATATACACCTGTTTATATGGGATATGTGTTCATTCCTCTATTATCTACATGTATTACATGTTCATTCCCCACCTATAAAGCACACGGAATATAATATACACCTGTTTATATGGGATATGTGATCATTCCTCTATTATCTACATATATTTCATGTTCATTCTCCATCTATAAAGCACAGGGAATATAATATACACCTGTTTATATGGGATATGTGCTCATTCCTCTATCTACATATATTTCATGTTCATTCCCCACCTATAAAGCACAGGGAATATAATATACACCTGTTTATATGGGATGTGTTCATTCCTCTATTATCTACATATATTTCATGTTCATTTCCCACCTATAAAGCACAGGGAATATAATATACACCTGTTTATATGGGATATGTGCTCATTCCTCTATCTACATATATTTCATGTTCATTCCCCACCTATAAAGCACAGGGAATATAATATACACCTGTTTATATGGGATGTGTTCATTCCTCTATTATCTACATATATTTCATGTTCATTCCCCACCTATAAAGCACAGGGAATATAATATACACCTGTTTATATGGGATATGTGCTCATTCCTCTATCTACATATATTTCATGTTCATTCCCCACCTATAAAGCACAGGGAATATAATATACACCTGTTTATATGGGATGTGTTCAGTCCTCTATTATCTACATATATTTCATGTTCATTCCTCACCTATAAAGCACAGAGAATATAATATACACCTGTTTATATGGGATATGTGCTCATTCCTCTATTATCTACATATATTTTATATTCATTCCCCACCTATAAAGCACAGGGAATATAATATACACCTGTTTATATGGGATATGTGTTCATTCCTCTATTATCTACATATATTACATGTTCATTCCCCACCTATAAAGCACAGGGAATATAATATACACCTGTTTATATGGGATATGTGCTCATTCCTCTATCTACATATATTTCATGTTCATTCCCCACCTATAAAGCACAGGGAATATAATATACACCTGTATATATGGGATATGTGTTCATGCCCCTATTCTCTACATATATTTCATGTTCATTCCCCACCTATAAAGCACAGGGAATATAATATACACCTGTTTATATGGGATATGTGATCATTCCTCTATTATCTACATATATTTCATGTTCATTCCCCACCTATAAAGCACAGGGAATATAATATACACCTGTATATATGGGATATGTGTTCATGCCCCTATTCTCTACATATATTTCATGTTCATTCCCCACCTATAAAGCACAGGGAATATAATATACACCTGTTTATATGGAATATGTGTTCATTCTCCTATTATCTACATATATTTTATGTTCATTCCCCACCTATAAAGCACAGGGAATATAATATACACATGTTTATATGGGATATGTGTTCATTCTCCTATTATCTACATATATTTCATGTTCATTCCCCACCTATAAAGCACAGGGAATATAATATACACATGTTTATATGGGATATGTGTTCATTCTCCTATTATCTACATATATTTCATGTTCATTCCCCACCTATAAAGCACAGGGAATATAATATACACATGTTTATATGGGATATGTGTTCATTCTCCTATTATCTACATATATTTCATGTTCATTCCCCACCTATAAAGCACAGGGAATATAATATACACCTGTTTATATGGGATATGTGATCATTCCTCTATTATCTACATATATTTCATGTTCATTCCCCACCCATAAAGCACTGGGAATATAATATACACCTGTTTATATGGGATATGTGTTCATTCCCCTATTATCTACATATATTCCATGTTCATTCCCCACCTATAAAGCACGGGGAATATAATATACACCTGTTTATATGGGATATGTGCTCATTCCTCTATTATCTACATATATTTCATGCTCATTCCCCACCTATAAAGCTCAGGGAATATAATATACACCTGTTTATATGGGATATGTGTTCATTCTCCTATTATCTACATATATTCCATGTTCATTCCCCACCTATAAAGCTCCGGGAATATAATATACACCTGTTTATATGGGATATGTGCTCATTCCTCTATTATCTACATATATTTCATGCTCATTCCCCACCTATAAAGCTCAGGGAATATAATATACACCTGTTTATATGGGATATGTGATCATTCCTCTATTATCTACATATATTTCATGCTCATTCCCCACCTATAAAGCACAGGGAATATAATATACACCTGTTTACATGGGATATGTGTTCATTCCCCTATTATCTACATATATTTCATGTTCATTCCCCACCTATAAAGCTCAGGGAATATAATATACAACTTTTTATATGGGATATGTGATCATTCCTCTATTATCTACATATATTTCATGTTCATTCCCCACCTATAAAGCACAGGGAATATAATATACACCTGTTTATATGGGATATGTGATCATTCCTCTATTACCTACATATATTTCATGCTCATTCTCCACCTATAAAGCACAGGGAATATAATATACACCTGTTTATATGGGATATGTGTTCATTCCTCTATTATCTACATATATTCCATGTTCATTCCCCACCTATAAAGCACGGGGAATATAATATACACCTGTTTATATGGGATATGTGCTCATTCCTCTATTATCTACATATATTTCATGCTCATTCCCCACCTATAAAGCTCAGGGAATATAATATACACCTGTTTATATGGGATATGTGTTCATTCTCCTATTATCTACATATATTCCATGTTCATTCCCCACCTATAAAGCTCCGGGAATATAATATACACCTGTTTATATGGGATATGTGCTCATTCCTCTATTATCTACATATATTTCATGCTCATTCCCCACCTATAAAGCTCAGGGAATATAATATACACCTGTTTATATGGGATATGTGATCATTCTCCTATTATCTACATATATTTCATGTTCATTCCTCACCTATAAAGCACAGGGAATATAATATACACCTGTTTATATGGGATATGTGATCATTCCTCTATTATCTACATATATTTCATGCTCATTCCCCACCTATAAAGCACAGGGAATATAATATACACCTGTTTACATGGGATATGTGTTCATTCCCCTATTATCTACATATATTTCATGTTCATTCCCCACCTATAAAGCTCAGGGAATATAATATACAACTGTTTATATGGGATATGTGATCATTCCTCTATTATCTACATATATTTCATGTTCATTCCCCACCTATAAAGCATAGGGAATATAATATACACCTGTTTATATGGGATATGTGTTCATTCCTCTATTATCTACATATAATCCATGCTCATTCCCCACCTATAAAGCACGGGGAATATAATATACACCTGTTTATATGGGATATGTGCTCATTCCTCTATTATCTACATATATTTCATGCTCATTCCTCACCTATAAAGCACAGGGAATATAATATACACCTGTTTATATGGGATATGTGTTCATTCCTCTATTATCTACATATATTCCATGCTCATTCCCTACCTATAAAGCACGGGGAATATAATATACACCTGTTTATATGGGATATGTGCTCATTCCTCTATTATCTACATATATTTCATGCTCATTCCCCACCTATAAAGCTCAGGGAATATAATATACACCTGTTTATATAGGATATGTGATCATTCTCCTATTATCTACATATATTACATGTTCATTCCCCACCTATAAAACACAGGGAATATAATATACACCTGTTTATATGGGATATGTGTTCATTCCTCTATTATCTACATATATTTCATATTCATTCCCCACCTATAAAGCTCAGGGAATATAATATACACCTGTTTATATGGGATATGTGCTCATTCTTCTATTATCTACATATATTCCATGTTCATTCCCCACCTATAAAGCACAGGGAATATAATATACACCTGTTTATATGGGATATGTGATCATTCTCCTATTATCTACATATATTACATGTTCATTCCCCACCTATAAAACACAGGGAATATAATATACACCTGTTTATATGGGACATGTGCTCATTCCCCTATTATCTACATATATTCCATGCTCATTCCCCACCTATAAAGCACAGGGAATATAATATACACCTGTATATATGGAATATGTGTTCATGCCCCTATTATCTACATATATTTCATGTTCATTCCCCACCTATAAAGCACAGGGAATATAATATACACCTGTATATATGGAATATGTGTTCATGCCCCTATTATCTACATATATTACATGTTCATTCCCCACCTATAAAGCTCAGGGAATATAATACACACCTGTTTATATGGGACATGTGTTCATTCCTCTATTATCTACATATATTACATGTTCATTCCCCACCTATAAAGCACAGGGAATATAATATACACCTGTTTATATGGGATATGTGTTCATTCCTCAATCATCTACATATATTTTATGTTCATTCTCCACCTATAAAGCACAGGGAATATAATATACACCTGTTTATATGGGATATGTGTTCATTCCCCTATTATCTACATATATTTCATGTTCATTCCCCACCTATAAAGCACAGGGAATATAATATACACCTGTTTATATGGGATATGTGTTCATTCCTCTATTATCTACATATGTTACATGCTCATTCCCCACCTATAAAGCACAGGGAATATAATATACACCTGTATATATGGGATATGTGTTCATTCCTCTATCATCTACATATATTTTATGTTCATTCTCCACCTATAAAGCACAGGGAATATAATATACACCTGTTTATATGGGATATGTGTTCATTCCTCTATTATCTACATATATTTCATGTTCATTCCCCACCTATAAAGCACAGGGAATATAATATACACCTGTTTATATGGGATATGTGATTATTCCTCTATTATCTACATATATTTCATGTTCATTCCCCACCTATAAAGCACAGGGAATATAATATACACCTGTTTATATGGGATATGTGCTAATTCCTCTATTATCTACATATATTCCATGTTCATTCCCCACCTATAAAGCACAGGGAATATAATATACACCTGTTTATATGGGATATGTGATTATTCCTCTATTATCTACATATATTTCATGTTCATTCCCCACCCATACAGCTCAGGGAATATAATATACTCCTGTTTATAAGGGATATGTGCTCATTCCTCTATTATGTACATACATTACATGTTCATTCCCCACCTATAAAGCACAGGGAATATAATATACTCCTGTTTATATGGGATATGTGATCATTCCCCTATTATCTACATATATTACATGCTCATTCCCCTCCTATAAAGCACAGGGAATATAATATACATCTGTTTATATGGGATATGTGTTCATTCCCCTATTATCTACATATATTTCATGTTCATTCCCCACCTATAAAGCACAGGGAATATAATATACACCTGTTTATATGGGATGTGTTCATTCCTCTATTATCTACATATATTTCATGTTCATTCCCCTCCTATAAAGCACAGGGAATATAATATCCACCTGTTTATATGGGATATGTGTTCATTCCCCTATTATCTACATATATTACATGTTCATTCCCCACCTATAAAGCACAGGGAATATAATATACACCTGTTTATATGGGATATGTGATCATTCCTCTATTATCTACATATATTACATGTTCATTCCCCACCTATAAAGCACAGGGAATATAATATACACCTGTTTATATGGGATATGTGTTCATTCCTCTATTATCTACATATATATCATGTTCATTCCTCACCTATAAAGCACAGGGAATATAATATACACCTGTTTATATGGGATATGTGTTCATTCCTCTATTATCTACATATATTCCATGCTCATTCCCCACCTATAAAGCACGGGGAATATAATATACAACTGTTTATATGGGATATGTGCTCATTCCCCTATTATCTACATATATTTCATGCTCATTCCTCACCTATAAAGCTCAGGGAATATAATATACACCTGTTTATATGGGATATGTGCTCATTCCCCTATTATCTACATATATTCCATGTTCATTCCCCACCTATAAAGCACAGGGAATATTATATACACCTGTTTATATGGGATATGTGCTCATTCCCCTATTATCTACATATATTTCATGCTCATTCCTCACCTATAAAGCTCAGGGAATATAATATACACCTGTTTATATGGGATATGTGTTCATTCCCCTATTATCTACATATATTTCATGTTCATTCCCCACCTATAAAGCACAGGGAATATAATATACACCTGTTTATATGGGATATGTGCTCATTCCCCTATTATCTACATATATTTCATGCTCATTCCCCACCTATAAAGCACAGGGAATATAATACACACCTGTTTATATGGGATGTGTGATCATTCCCCTATATCTACATATATTTCATGTTCATTCCTCACCTATAAAGCACAGGGAATATAATATACACCTGTTTATATGGGATAGGTGCTCATTCCCCTATTATCTACATATATTTCATGCTCATTCCCCACCTATAAAGCACAGGGAATATAATATAGACCTGTTTATATGGGATGTGTGATCATTCCCCTATATCTACATATATTTCATGTTCATTCCCCACTTATAAAGCTCAGGGAATATAATATACACCTGTTTATATGGATATGTGTTCATTCCTCTATTATCTATATATATTACATGTTCATTCCCCACCTATAAAGCTCAGGGAATATAATATACACCTGTTTATATGGGATGTGTGATCATTCCCCTATTATCTACATATATTACATGTTCATTCCCCACCTATAAAGCTCAGGGAATATAATATACACCTGTTTATATGGGATGTGTTCATTCCCCTATTATCTACATATATTTCATGTTCATTCCTCACCTATAAAGCACAGGGAATATAATATACACCTGTTTATATGGATATGTGTTCATTCTCCTATTATCTACATATATTCCATGTTCATTCCCCACCTATAAAGCACAGGGAATATAATATACACCTGTTTATATGGGATGTGTGATCATTCCCCTATTATCTACATATATTACATGTTCATTCCCCACCTATAAAGCACAGGGAATATAATATACACTTGTTTATATAGGGTATGTGCTCATTCCCCTATTATCTACATATATTACATGTTCATTCCCCACCTATAAAGCACAGGGAATATAATATACACTTGTTTATATAGGGTATGTGCTCATTCCTCTATTATCTACATATATTTCATGTTCATTCCTCACCTATAAAGCACAGGGAATATAATATACACCTGTTTATATGGGATGTGTGATCATTCCCCTATTATCTACATATATTACATGTTCATTCCCCACCTATAAAGCACTGGGAATATAATATACACTTGTTTATATAGGGTATGTGCTCATTCCCCTATTATCTACATATATTTCATGCTCATTCCTCACCTATAAAGCTCAGGGAATATAATATACACCTGTTTATATGGGATATGTGCTCATTCCCCTATTATCTACATATATTCCATGTTCATTCCCCACCTATAAAGCACAGGGAATATTATATACACCTGTTTATATGGGATATGTGTTCATGCCCCTATTATCTACATATATTTCATGTTCATTCCCCACCTATAAAGCACAGGGAATATAATATTCACCTGTATATATGGAATATGTGTTCATGCCCCTATTATCTACATATATTACATGTTCATTCCCCACCTATAAAGCTCAGGGAATATAATACACACCTGTTTATATGGGATATGTGTTCATTCCTCTATTATCTACATATATTACATGTTCATTCCCCACCTATAAAGCACAGGGAATATAATATACACCTGTTTATATGGGATATGTGTTCATTCCTCTATCATCTACATATATTTTATGTTCATTCTCCACCTATAAAGCACAGGGAATATAATATACACCTGTTTATATGGGATATGTGTTCATTCCCCTATTATCTACATATATTTCATGTTCATTCCCCACCTATAAAGCACAGGGAATATAATATACACCTGTTTATATGGGATATGTGTTCATTCCTCTATTATCTACATATGTTACATGCTCATTCCCCACCTATAAAGCACAGGGAATATAATATACACCTGTATATATGGGATATGTGTTCATTCCTCTATCATCTACATATATTTTATGTTCATTCTCCACCTATAAAGCACAGGGAATATAATATACATCTGTTTATATGGGATATGTGTTCATTCCTCTATTATCTACATATATTTCATGTTCATTCCCCACCTATAAAGCACAGGGAATATAATATACACCTGTTTATATGGGATATGTGATTATTCCTCTATTATCTACATATATTTCATGTTCATTCCCCACCTATAAAGCACAGGGAATATAATATACACCTGTTTATATGGGATATGTGCTCATTCCTCTATTATCTACATATATTCCATGTTCATTCCCCACCTATAAAGCACAGGGAATATAATATACACCTGTTTATATGGGATATGTGATTATTCCTCTATTATCTACATATATTTCATGTTCATTCCCCACCCATAAAGCTCAGGGAATATAATATACTCCTGTTTATAAGGGATATGTGCTCATTCCTCTATTATGTACATACATTACATGTTCATTCCCCACCTATAAAGCACAGGGAATATAATATACTCCTGTTTATATGGGATATGTGATCATTCCCCTATTATCTACATATATTACATGCTCATTCCCCTCCTATAAAGCACAGGGAATATAATATACATCTGTTTATATGGGATATGTGTTCATTCCCCTATTATCTACATATATTTCATGTTCATTCCCCACCTATAAAGCACAGGGAATATAATATCCACCTGTTTATATGGGATATGTGTTCATTCCCCTATTATCTACATATATTACATGTTCATTCCCCACCTATAAAGCACAGGGAATATAATATACACCTGTTTATATGGGATATGTGATCATTCCTCTATTATCTACATATATTACATGTTCATTCCCCACCTATAAAGCACAGGCAATATAATATACACCTGTTTATATGGGATATGTGTTCATTCCTCTATTATCTACATATATATCATGTTCATTCCTCACCTATAAAGCACAGGGAATATAATATACACCTGTTTATATGGGATATGTGTTCATTCCTCTATTATCTACATATATTCCATGCTCATTCCCCACCTATAAAGCACGGGGAATATAATATACACCTGTTTATATGGGATATGTGCTCATTCCCCTATTATCTACATATATTTTATGTTCATTCTCCACCTATAAAGCACAGGGAATATAATATACACCTGTTTATATGGGATATGTGTTCATTCCTCTATTATCTACATATATTTCATGTTCATTCCCCACCTATAAAGCACAGGGAATATAATATACACCTGTTTATATGGGATATGTGATTATTCCTCTATTATCTACATATATTTCATGTTCATTCCCCACCTATAAAGCACAGGGAATATAATATACACCTGTTTATATGGGATATGTGCTAATTCCTCTATTATCTACATATATTCCATGTTCATTCCCCACCTATAAAGCACAGGGAATATAATATACACCTGTTTATATGGGATATGTGATTATTCCTCTATTATCTACATATATTTCATGTTCATTCCCCACCCATACAGCTCAGGGAATATAATATACTCCTGTTTATAAGGGATATGTGCTCATTCCTCTATTATGTACATACATTACATGTTCATTCCCCACCTATAAAGCACAGGGAATATAATATACTCCTGTTTATATGGGATATGTGATCATTCCCCTATTATCTACATATATTACATGCTCATTCCCCTCCTATAAAGCACAGGGAATATAATATACATCTGTTTATATGGGATATGTGTTCATTCCCCTATTATCTACATATATTTCATGTTCATTCCCCACCTATAAAGCACAGGGAATATAATATACACCTGTTTATATGGGATGTGTTCATTCCTCTATTATCTACATATATTTCATGTTCATTCCCCTCCTATAAAGCACAGGGAATATAATATCCACCTGTTTATATGGGATATGTGTTCATTCCCCTATTATCTACATATATTACATGTTCATTCCCCACCTATAAAGCACAGGGAATATAATATACACCTGTTTATATGGGATATGTGATCATTCCTCTATTATCTACATATATTACATGTTCATTCCCCACCTATAAAGCACAGGGAATATAATATACACCTGTTTATATGGGATATGTGTTCATTCCTCTATTATCTACATATATATCATGTTCATTCCTCACCTATAAAGCACAGGGAATATAATATACACCTGTTTATATGGGATATGTGTTCATTCCTCTATTATCTACATATATTCCATGCTCATTCCCCACCTATAAAGCACGGGGAATATAATATACACCTGTTTATATGGGATATGTGCTCATTCCCCTATTATCTACATATATTTCATGCTCATTCCTCACCTATAAAGCTCAGGGAATATAATATACACCTGTTTATATGGGATATGTGCTCATTCCCCTATTATCTACATATATTCCATGTTCATTCCCCACCTATAAAGCACAGGGAATATTATATACACCTGTTTATATGGGATATGTGCTCATTCCCCTATTATCTACATATATTTCATGCTCATTCCTCACCTATAAAGCTCAGGGAATATAATATACACCTGTTTATATGGGATATGTGTTCATTCCCCTATTATCTACATATATTTCATGTTCATTCCCCACCTATAAAGCACAGGGAATATAATATACACCTGTTTATATGGGATATGTGCTCATTCCCCTATTATCTACATATATTTCATGCTCATTCCCCACCTATAAAGCACAGGGAATATAATACACACCTGTTTATATGGGATGTGTGATCATTCCCCTATATCTACATATATTTCATGTTCATTCCTCACCTATAAAGCACAGGGAATATAATATACACCTGTTTATATGGGATAGGTGCTCATTCCCCTATTATCTACATATATTTCATGCTCATTCCCCACCTATAAAGCACAGGGAATATAATATAGACCTGTTTATATGGGATGTGTGATCATTCCCCTATATCTACATATATTTCATGTTCATTCCCCACTTATAAAGCTCAGGGAATATAATATACACCTGTTTATATGGATATGTGTTCATTCCTCTATTATCTATATATATTACATGTTCATTCCCCACCTATAAAGCTCAGGGAATATAATATACACCTGTTTATATGGGATGTGTGATCATTCCCCTATTATCTACATATATTACATGTTCATTCCCCACCTATAAAGCTCAGGGAATATAATATACACCTGTTTATATGGGATGTGTTCATTCCCCTATTATCTACATATATTTCATGTTCATTCCTCACCTATAAAGCACAGGGAATATAATATACACCTGTTTATATGGATATGTGTTCATTCTCCTATTATCTACATATATTCCATGTTCATTCCCCACCTATAAAGCACAGGGAATATAATATACACCTGTTTATATGGGATGTGTGATCATTCCCCTATTATCTACATATATTACATGTTCATTCCCCACCTATAAAGCACAGGGAATATAATATACACTTGTTTATATAGGGTATGTGCTCATTCCCCTATTATCTACATATATTACATGTTCATTCCCCACCTATAAAGCACAGGGAATATAATATACACTTGTTTATATAGGGTATGTGCTCATTCCTCTATTATCTACATATATTTCATGTTCATTCCTCACCTATAAAGCACAGGGAATATAATATACACCTGTTTATATGGGATGTGTGATCATTCCCCTATTATCTACATATATTACATGTTCATTCCCCACCTATAAAGCACTGGGAATATAATATACACTTGTTTATATAGGGTATGTGCTCATTCCCCTATTATCTACATATATTTCATGCTCATTCCTCACCTATAAAGCTCAGGGAATATAATATACACCTGTTTATATGGGATATGTGCTCATTCCCCTATTATCTACATATATTCCATGTTCATTCCCCACCTATAAAGCACAGGGAATATTATATACACCTGTTTATATGGGATATGTGTTCATGCCCCTATTATCTACATATATTTCATGTTCATTCCCCACCTATAAAGCACAGGGAATATAATATTCACCTGTATATATGGAATATGTGTTCATGCCCCTATTATCTACATATATTACATGTTCATTCCCCACCTATAAAGCTCAGGGAATATAATACACACCTGTTTATATGGGATATGTGTTCATTCCTCTATTATCTACATATATTACATGTTCATTCCCCACCTATAAAGCACAGGGAATATAATATACACCTGTTTATATGGGATATGTGTTCATTCCTCTATCATCTACATATATTTTATGTTCATTCTCCACCTATAAAGCACAGGGAATATAATATACACCTGTTTATATGGGATATGTGTTCATTCCCCTATTATCTACATATATTTCATGTTCATTCCCCACCTATAAAGCACAGGGAATATAATATACACCTGTTTATATGGGATATGTGTTCATTCCTCTATTATCTACATATGTTACATGCTCATTCCCCACCTATAAAGCACAGGGAATATAATATACACCTGTATATATGGGATATGTGTTCATTCCTCTATCATCTACATATATTTTATGTTCATTCTCCACCTATAAAGCACAGGGAATATAATATACATCTGTTTATATGGGATATGTGTTCATTCCTCTATTATCTACATATATTTCATGTTCATTCCCCACCTATAAAGCACAGGGAATATAATATACACCTGTTTATATGGGATATGTGATTATTCCTCTATTATCTACATATATTTCATGTTCATTCCCCACCTATAAAGCACAGGGAATATAATATACACCTGTTTATATGGGATATGTGCTCATTCCTCTATTATCTACATATATTCCATGTTCATTCCCCACCTATAAAGCACAGGGAATATAATATACACCTGTTTATATGGGATATGTGATTATTCCTCTATTATCTACATATATTTCATGTTCATTCCCCACCCATAAAGCTCAGGGAATATAATATACTCCTGTTTATAAGGGATATGTGCTCATTCCTCTATTATGTACATACATTACATGTTCATTCCCCACCTATAAAGCACAGGGAATATAATATACTCCTGTTTATATGGGATATGTGATCATTCCCCTATTATCTACATATATTACATGCTCATTCCCCTCCTATAAAGCACAGGGAATATAATATACATCTGTTTATATGGGATATGTGTTCATTCCCCTATTATCTACATATATTTCATGTTCATTCCCCACCTATAAAGCACAGGGAATATAATATCCACCTGTTTATATGGGATATGTGTTCATTCCCCTATTATCTACATATATTACATGTTCATTCCCCACCTATAAAGCACAGGGAATATAATATACACCTGTTTATATGGGATATGTGATCATTCCTCTATTATCTACATATATTACATGTTCATTCCCCACCTATAAAGCACAGGGAATATAATATACACCTGTTTATATGGGATATGTGTTCATTCCTCTATTATCTACATATATATCATGTTCATTCCTCACCTATAAAGCACAGGGAATATAATATACACCTGTTTATATGGGATATGTGTTCATTCCTCTATTATCTACATATATTCCATGCTCATTCCCCACCTATAAAGCACGGGGAATATAATATACACCTGTTTATATGGGATATGTGCTCATTCCCCTATTATCTACATATATTTCATGCTCATTCCTCACCTATAAAGCTCAGGGAATATAATATACACCTGTTTATATGGGATATGTGCTCATTCCCCTATTATCTACATATATTCCATGTTCATTCCCCACCTATAAAGCACAGGGAATATTATATACACCTGTTTATATGGGATATGTGCTCATTCCCCTATTATCTACATATATTTCATGCTCATTCCTCACCTATAAAGCTCAGGGAATATAATATACACCTGTTTATATGGGATATGTGTTCATTCCCCTATTATCTACATATATTTCATGTTCATTCCCCACCTATAAAGCACAGGGAATATAATATACACCTGTTTATATGGGATATGTGCTCATTCCCCTATTATCTACATATATTTCATGCTCATTCCCCACCTATAAAGCACAGGGAATATAATACACACCTGTTTATATGGGATGTGTGATCATTCCCCTATATCTACATATATTTCATGTTCATTCCTCACCTATAAAGCACAGGGAATATAATATACACCTGTTTATATGGGATAGGTGCTCATTCCCCTATTATCTACATATATTTCATGCTCATTCCCCACCTATAAAGCACAGGGAATATAATATAGACCTGTTTATATGGGATGTGTGATCATTCCCCTATATCTACATATATTTCATGTTCATTCCCCACTTATAAAGCTCAGGGAATATAATATACACCTGTTTATATGGGATATGTGTTCATTCCTCTATTATCTACATATATTTCATGCTCATTCCCCACCTATAAAGCACAGGGAATATAATATACACCTGTTTATATGGGATAGGTGCTCATTCCCCTATTATCTACATATATTTCATGCTCATTCCCCACCTATAAAGCACAGGGAATATAATATAGACCTGTTTATATGGGATGTGTGATCATTCCCCTATATCTACATATATTTCATGTTCATTCCCCACTTATAAAGCTCAGGGAATATAATATACACCTGTTTATATGGGATATGTGTTCATTCCTCTATTATCTACATATATTTCATGCTCATTCCCCACCTATAAAGCACAGGGAATATAATATACACCTGTTTATATGGGATAGGTGCTCATTCCCCTATTATCTACATATATTTCATGCTCATTCCCCACCTATAAAGCACAGGGAATATAATATAGACCTGTTTATATGGGATGTGTGATCATTCCCCTATATCTACATATATTTCATGTTCATTCCCCACTTATAAAGCTCAGGGAATATAATATACACCTGTTTATATGGGATATGTGTTCATTCCTCTATTATCTACATATATTTCATGCTCATTCCCCACCTATAAAGCTCAGGGAATATAATATACACCTGTTTATATGGGATAGGTGCTCATTCCCCTATTATCTACATATATTTCATGCTCATTCCCCACCTATAAAGCTCAGGGAATATAATATATACCTGTTTATATGGGATATGTGATCATTCTCCTATTATCTACATATATTACATGTTCATTCCCCACCTATAAAACACAGGGAATATAATATACACCTGTTTATATGGGATATGTGTTCATTCCTCTATTATCTACATATATTTCATATTCATTCCCCACCTATAAAGCTCAGGGAATATAATATACACCTGTTTATATGGGATATGTGATCATTCTCCTATTATCTACATATATTACATGTTCATTCCCCACCTATAAAACACAGGGAATATAATATACACCTGTTTATATGGGATATGTGTTCATTCCTCTATTATCTACATATATTTCATGTTCATTCCTCACCTATAAAGCACAGGGAATATAATATACACCTGTTTATATGGGACATGTGCTCATTCCCCTATTATCTACATATATTCCATGCTCATTCCCCACCTATAAAGCACAGGGAATATAATATACACCTGTATGTATGGAATATGTGTTCATGCCCCTATTATCTACATATATTTCATGTTCATTCCCCACCTATAAAGCACAGGGAATATAATATACACCTGTATATATGGAATATGTGTTCATGCC
Organism: Dendrobates tinctorius; assembly: GCF_039654945.1. Lineage (NCBI taxonomy): Eukaryota > Metazoa > Chordata > Amphibia > Anura > Dendrobatidae > Dendrobates > Dendrobates tinctorius. Next base: position 339,007 of record NW_027361997.1, on the reverse strand, counting down.
CCTATTATCTACATATATTACATGTTCATTCCCCACCTATAAAGCTCAGGGAATATAATATACACCTGTTTATATGGGATATGTGTTCATTCCTCTATTATCTACATATATTACATGTTCATTCCCCACCTATAAAGCACAGGGAATATAATATACACCTGTATATATGGGATATGTGTTCATTCCTCTATCATCTACATATATTTTATGTTCATTCCCCACCTATAAAGCACAGGGAATATAATATACACCTGTTTATATGGGATATGTGATCATTCCTCTATTATCTACATATATTTCATGCTCATTCTCCACCTATAAAGCACAGGGAATATAATATACACCTGTTTACATGGGATATGTGTTTATTCCCCTATTATCTACATATATTTCATGTTCATTCCCCACCTATAAAGCTCAGGGAATATAATATACAACTGTTTATATGGGATATGTGATCATTCCTCTATTATCTACATATATTTCATGTTCATTCCCCACCTATAAAGCACAGGGAATATAATATACACCTGTTTATATGGGATATGTGTTCATTCCTCTATTATCTACATATATTCCATGTTCATTCCCCACCTATAAAGCACGGGGAATATAATATACACCTGTTTATATGGGATATGTGCTCATTCCTCTATTATCTACATATATTTCATGCTCATTCCCCACCTATAAAGCTCAGGGAATATAATATACACCTGTTTATATGGGATATGTGTTCATTCTCCTATTATCTACATATATTCCATGTTCATTCCCCACCTATAAAGCTCCGGGAATATAATATACACCTGTTTATATGGGATATGTGCTCATTCCTCTATTATCTACATATATTTCATGCTCATTCCCCACCTATAAAGCTCAGGGAATATAATATACACCTGTTTATATGGGATAAGTGATCATTCTCCTATTATCTACATATATTTCATGTTCATTCCTCACCTATAAAGCACAGGGAATATAATATACACCTGTTTATATGGGATATGTGATCATTCCTCTATTATCTACATATATTTCATGCTCATTCCCCACCTATAAAGCACAGGGAATATAATATACACCTGTTTACATGGGATATGTGTTCATTCCCCTATTATCTACATATATTTCATGTTCATTCCCCACCTATAAAGCTCAGGGAATATAATATACAACTGTTTATATGGGATATGTGATCATTCCTCTATTATCTACATATATTTCATGTTCATTCCCCACCTATAAAGCACAGGGAATATAATATACCCCTGTTTATATGGGATATGTGCTCATTCCTCTATTATCTACATATATTTTATGTTCATTCCCCACCTATAAAGCACAGGGAATATAATATAGACCTGTTTATATGGGATATGTGATCATTCCTCTATTACCTACATATATTTCATGCTCATTCTCCACCTATAAAGCACAGGGAATATAATATACACCTGTTTACATGGGATATGTGTTCATTCCCCTATTATCTACATATATTTCATGTTCATTCCCCACCTATAAAGCTCAGGGAATATAATATACAACTGTTTATATGGGATATGTGATCATTCCTCTATTATCTACATATATTTCATGTTCATTCCCCACCTATAAAGCACAGGGAATATAATATACACCTGTTTATATGGGATATGTGTTCATTTCTCTATTATCTACATATATTCCATGTTCATTCCCCACCTATAAAGCACGGGGAATATAATATACACCTGTTTATATGGGATATGTGCTCATTCCTCTATTATCTACATATATTTCATGCTCATTCCCCACCTATAAAGCTCAGGGAATATAATATACACCTGTTTATATGGGATATGTGTTCATTCTCCTATTATCTACATATATTCCATGTTCATTCCCCACCTATAAAGCTCCGGGAATATAATATACACCTGTTTATATGGGATATGTGCTCATTCCTCTATTATCTACATATATTTCATGCTCATTCCCCACCTATAAAGCTCAGGGAATATAATATACACCTGTTTATATGGGATATGTGATCATTCTCCTATTATCTACATATATTTCATGTTCATTCCTCACCTATAAAGCACAGGGAATATAATATACACCTGTTTATATGGGATATGTGATCATTCCTCTATTATCTACATATATTTCATGCTCATTCCCCACCTATAAAGCACAGGGAATATAATATACACCTGTTTACATGGGATATGTGTTCATTCCCCTATTATCTACATATATTTCATGTTCATTCCCCACCTATAAAGCTCAGGGAATATAATATACAACTGTTTATATGGGATATGTGATCATTCCTCTATAATCTACATATATTTCATGTTCATTCCCCACCTATAAAGCATAGGGAATATAATATACACCTGTTTATATGGGATATGTGTTCATTCCTCTATTATCTACATATATTCCATGCTCATTCCCCACCTATAAAGCACGGGGAATATAATATACACCTGTTTATATGGGATATGTGCTCATTCCTCTATTATCTACATATATTTCATGCTCATTCCTCACCTATAAAGCACAGGGAATATAATATACACCTGTTTATATGGGATATGTGTTCATTCCTCTATTATCTACATATATTCCATGCTCATTCCCTACCTATAAAGCACGGGGAATATAATATACACCTGTTTATATGGGATATGTGCTCATTCCTCTATTATCTACATATATTTCATGCTCATTCCCCACCTATAAAGCTCAGGGAATATAATATACACCTGTTTATATGGGATATGTGATCATTCTCCTATTATCTACATATATTACATGTTCATTCCCCACCTATAAAACACAGGGAATATAATATACACCTGTTTATATGGGATATGTGTTCATTCCTCTATTATCTACATATATTTCATATTCATTCCCCACCTATAAAGCTCAGGGAATATAATATACACCTGTTTATATGGGATATGTGCTCATTCTTCTATTATCTACATATATTCCATGTTCATTCCCCACCTATAAAGCACAGGGAATATAATATACACCTGTTTATATGGGATATGTGATCATTCTCCTATTATCTACATATATTACATGTTCATTCCCCACCTATAAAACACAGGGAATATAATATACACCTGTTTATATGGGATATGTGTTCATTCCTCTATTATCTACATATATTTCATGTTCATTCCCCACCTATAAAGCACAGGGAATATAATATACACCTGTTTATATGGGACATGTGCTCATTCCCCTATTATCTACATATATTCCATGCTCATTCCCCACCTATAAAGCACAGGGAATATAATATACACCTGTATATATGGAATATGTGTTCATGCCCCTATTATCTACATATATTTCATGTTCATTCCCCACCTATAAAGCACAGGGAATATAATATACACCTGTATATATGGAATATGTGTTCATGCCCCTATTATCTACATATATTACATGTTCATTCCCCACCTATAAAGCTCAGGGAATATAATACACACCTGTTTATATGGGATATGTGTTCATTCCTCTATTATCTACATATATTACATGTTCATTCCCCACCTATAAAGCACAGGGAATATAATATACACCTGTTTATATGGGATATGTGTTCATTCCTCTATCATCTACATATATTTTATGTTCATTCTCCACCTATAAAGCACAGGGAATATAATATACACCTGTTTATATGGGATATGTGTTCATTCCCCTATTATCTACATATATTTCATGTTCATTCCCCACCTATAAAGCACAGGGAATATAATATACACCTGTTTACATGGGATATGTGTTTATTCCCCTATTATCTACATATATTTCATGTTCATTCCCCACCTATAAAGCTCAGGGAATATAATATACAACTGTTTATATGGGATATGTGATCATTCCTCTATTATCTACATATATTTCATGTTCATTCCCCACCTATAAAGCACAGGGAATATAATATACACCTGTTTATATGGGATATGTGTTCATTCCTCTATTATCTACATATATTCCATGTTCATTCCCCACCTATAAAGCACGGGGAATATAATATACACCTGTTTATATGGGATATGTGCTCATTCCTCTATTATCTACATATATTTCATGCTCATTCCCCACCTATAAAGCTCAGGGAATATACTATACACCTGTTTATATGGGATATGTGTTCATTCTCCTATTATCTACATATATTCCATGTTCATTCCCCACCTATAAAGCTCCGGGAATATAATATACACCTGTTTATATGGGATATGTGCTCATTCCTCTATTATCTACATATATTTCATGCTCATTCCCCACCTATAAAGCTCAGGGAATATAATATACACCTGTTTATATGGGATAAGTGATCATTCTCCTATTATCTACATATATTTCATGTTCATTCCTCACCTATAAAGCACAGGGAATATAATATACACCTGTTTATATGGGATATGTGATCATTCCTCTATTATCTACATATATTTCATGCTCATTCCCCACCTATAAAGCACAGGGAATATAATATACACCTGTTTACATGGGATATGTTTTCATTCCCCTATTATCTACATATATTTCATGTTCATTCCCCACCTATAAAGCTCAGGGAATATAATATACAACTGTTTATATGGGATATGTGATCATTCCTCTATTATCTACATATATTTCATGTTCATTCCACACCTATAAAGCACAGGGAATATAATATACCCCTGTTTATATGGGATATGTGCTCATTCCTCTATTATCTACATATATTTTATGTTCATTCCCCACCTATAAAGCACAGGGAATATAATATACACCTGTTTATATGGGATATGTGATCATTCCTCTATTACCTACATATATTTCATGCTCATTCTCCACCTATAAAGCACAGGGAATATAATATACACCTGTTTACATGGGATATGTGTTCATTCCCCTATTATCTACATATATTTCATGTTCATTCCCCACCTATAAAGCACAGGGAATATAATATACACCTGTTTATATGGGATATGTGTTCATTCCTCTATTATCTACATATATTCCATGTTCATTCCCCACCTATAAAGCACGGGGAATATAATATACACCTGTTTATATGGGATATGTGTTCATTCCTCTATTATCTACATATATATCATGTTCATTCCTCACCTATAAAGCACAGGGAATATAATATACACCTGTTTATATGGGATATGTGTTCATTCCTCTATTATCTACATATATTCCATGCTCATTCCCCACCTATAAAGCACGGGGAATATAATATACTCTTGTTTATATGGGATATGTGCTCATTCCTCTATTATCTACATATAGTTCATATTCATTCCCCACCTATAAAGCACAGGGAATATAATATACACCTGTTTATATGGGATATGTGTTCATTCCTCTATTATCTACATATATATCATGTTCATTCCTCACCTATAAAGCACAGGGAATATAATATACACCTGTTTATATGGGATATGTGTTCATTTCTCTATTATCTACATATATTCCATGTTCATTCCCCACCTATAAAGCACGGGGAATATAATATACACCTGTTTATATGGGATATGTGTTCATTCCTCTATTATCTACATATATTTCATGTTCATTCCCCACCTATAAAGCACGGGGAATATAATATACACCTGTTTATATGGGATATGTGTTCATTCCTCTATTATCTACATATATTCCATGTTCATTCCCCACCTATAAAGCACGGGGAATATAATATACACCTGTTTATATGGGATATGTGTTCATTCCTCTATTATCTACATATATTCCATGTTCATTCCCCACCTATAAAGCACGGGGAATATAATATACACCTGTTTATATAGGGTATGTGTTCATTCCCCTATTATCTACATATATTCCATGTTCATTCCCCACCTATAAAGCACAGGGAATATAATATACACCTGTTTATATGGGATATGTGATCATTCTCCTATTATCTACATATATTTCATGTTCATTCCCCACCTATAAAGCACAGGGAATATAATATACACCTGTTTATATGGGATATGTGTTCATTCCTCTATTATCTACATATATTTCATGTTCATTCCCCACCTATAAAGCACAGGGAATATAATATACACCTGTATATATGGGATATGTGATCATTCCTCTATTATCTACATATATTCCATGTTCATTCCCCACCTATAAAGCACGGGGAATATAATATACACCTGTTTATATAGGGTATGTGTTCATTCCCCTATTATCTACATATATTCCATGTTCATTCCCCACCTATAAAGCACAGGGAATATAATATACACCTGTTTATATGGGATATGTGTTCATTCCTCTATTATCTACATATATTTCATGTTCATTCCCCACCTATAAAGCACAGGGAATATAATATACACCTGTTTATATGGGATATGTGTTCATTCCTCTATTATCTACATATATTTCATGTTCATTCCCCACCTATAAAGCACGGGGAATATAATATACACCTGTTTATATGGGATATGTGATCATTCTCCTATTATCTACATATATTTCATGTTCATTCCCCACCTATAAAGCACAGGGAATATAATATACACCTGTTTATATGGGATATGTGTTCATTCCTCTATTATCTACATATATTTCATGTTCATTCCCCACCTATAAAGCACAGGGAATATAATATACACCTGTTTATATGGGATATGTGTTCATTCCTCTATTATCTACATATATTTCATGTTCATTCCCCACCTATAAAGCACGGGGAATATAATATACACCTGTTTATATGGGATATGTGATCATTCTCCTATTATCTACATATATTTCATGTTCATTCCCCACCTATAAAGCACAGGGAATATAATATACACCTGTTTATATGGGATATGTGTTCATTCCTCTATTATCTACATATATTCCATGTTCATTCCCCACCTATAAAGCACAGGGAATATAATATACACCTGTTTATATGGGATATGTGTTCATTCCTCTATTATCTACATATATTACATGCTCATTCCCCACCTATAAAGCTCAGGGAATATAATATACACCTGTTTATATGGGATATGTGATCATTCTCCTATTATCTACATATATTACATGCTCATTCCCCACCTATAAAGCACAGGGAATATAATATACACCTGTTTATATGGGATATGTGATCATTCTCCTATTATCTACATATATTTCATGTTCATTCCCCACCTATAAAGCACAGGGAATATAATATACACCTGTTTATATGGGATATGTGTTCATTCCTCTATTATCTACATATATTTCATGTTGATTCCCCACCTATAAAGCACAGGGAATATAATATACACCTGTATATATAGGATATGTGATCATTCCTCTATTATCTACATATATTCCATGTTCATTCCCCACCTATAAAGCACGGGGAATATAATATACACCTGTTTATATGGGATATGTGATCATTCTCCTATTATCTACATATATTTCATGTTCATTCCCCACCTATAAAGCACAGGGAATATAATATACACCTGTATATATGGGATATGTGATCATTCCTCTATTATCTACATATATTTCATGTTCATTCCCCACCTATAAAGCACAGGGAATATAATATACACCTGTATATATGGGATATGTGATCATTCCTCTATTATCTACATATATTCCATGTTCATTCCCCACCTATAAAGCACAGGGAATATAATATACACCTGTTTATATGGGATATGTGATCATTCTCCTATTATCTACATATATTTCATGTTCATTCCCCACCTATAAAGCACAGGGAATATAATATACACCTGTATATATGGGATATGTGATCATTCCTCTATTATCTACATATATTTCATGTTCATTCCCCACCTATAAAGCACAGGGAATATAACATACACCTGTTTATATGGGATATGTGTTCATTCCTCTATTATCTACATATATTTCATGTTCATTCCCCACCTATAAAGCACAGGGAATATAATATACACCTGTTTATATGGGATATGTGTTCATTCCTCTATTATCTACATATATTTCATGTTCATTCTCCATCTATAAAGCACAGGGAATATAATATACACCTGTTTATATGGGATATGTGCTCATTCCTCTATTATCTACATATATTTCATGTTCATTCTCCATCTATAAAGCACAGGGAATATAATATACACCTGTTTATATGGGATATGTGATCATTCCCCTATTATCTACATATATTCCATGTTCATTCCCCACCTATAAAGCACAGGGAATATAATATATACCTGTTTATATGGGATATGTGTTCATTCCCCTATTATCTACATATATTCCATGTTCATTCCCCACCTATAAAGCACAGAGAATATAATATACACCTGTTTATATGGGATATGTGATCATTCCTCTATTATCTACATATATTTCATGTTCATTCTCCATCTATAAAGCACAGGGAATATAATATACACCTGTTTATATGGGATATGTGCTCATTCCTCTATTATCTACATATATTTCATGTTCATTCCCCACCTATAAAGCACACGGAATATAATATACACCTGTTTATATGGGATATGTGCTCATTCCTCTATTATCTACATATATTTCATGTTCATTCTCCATCTATAAAGCACAGGGAATATAATATACACCTGTTTATATGGGATATGTGTTCATTCCTCTATTATCTACATGTATTACATGTTCATTCCCCACCTATAAAGCACACGGAATATAATATACACCTGTTTATATGGGATATGTGATCATTCCTCTATTATCTACATATATTTCATGTTCATTCTCCATCTATAAAGCACAGGGAATATAATATACACCTGTTTATATGGGATATGTGTTCATTCCTCTATTATCTACATATATTTCATGTTCATTCCCCACCTATAAAGCACAGGGAATATAATATACACCTGTTTATATGGGATATGTGCTCATTCCTCTATCTACATATATTTCATGTTCATTCCCCACCTATAAAGCACAGGGAATATAATATACACCTGTTTATATGGGATATGTGTTCATTCCTCTATTATCTACATATATTTCATGTTCATTCCCCACCTATAAAGCACAGGGAATATAATATACACCTGTTTATATGGGATATGTGCTCATTCCTCTATCTACATATATTTCATGTTCATTCCCCACCTATAAAGCACAGGGAATATAATATACACCTGTTTATATGGGATATGTGTTCATTCCTCTATTATCTACATATATTTCATGTTCATTCCCCACCTATAAAGCACAGGGAATATAATATACACCTGTTTATATGGGATATGTGTTCATTCCTCTATTATCTACATATATTTCATGTTCATTCCCCACCTATAAAGCACAGGGAATATAATATACACCTGTATATATGGGATATGTGATCATTCCTCTATTATCTACATATATTCCATGTTCATTCCCCACCTATAAAGCACAGGGAATATAATATATACCTGTTTATATGGGATAGGTGTTCATTCCCCTATTATCTACATATATTCCATGTTCATTCCCCACCTATAAAGCACAGGGAATATAATATACACCTGTTTATATGGGATATGTGTTCATTCCCCTATTATCTACATACATTCCATGTTCATTCCCCACCTATAAAGCACAGAGAATATAATATACACCTGTTTATATGGGATATGTGATCATTCCTCTATTATCTACATATATTTCATGTTCATTCTCCATCTATAAAGCACAGGGAATATAATATACACCTGTTTATATGGGATATGTGCTCATTCCTCTATTATCTACATATATTTCATGTTCATTCCCCACCTATAAAGCACACGGAATATAATATACACCTGTTTATATGGGATATGTGCTCATTCCTCTATTATCTACATATATTTCATGTTCATTCTCCATCTATAAAGCACAGGGAATATAATATACACCTGTTTATATGGGATATGTGTTCATTCCTCTATTATCTACATGTATTACATGTTCATTCCCCACCTATAAAGCACACGGAATATAATATACACCTGTTTATATGGGATATGTGATCATTCCTCTATTATCTACATATATTTCATGTTCATTCTCCATCTATAAAGCACAGGGAATATAATATACACCTGTTTATATGGGATATGTGTTCATTCCTCTATTATCTACATATATTTCATGTTCATTCCCCACCTATAAAGCACAGGGAATATAATATACACCTGTTTATATGGGATATGTGCTCATTCCTCTATCTACATATATTTCATGTTCATTCCCCACCTATAAAGCACAGGGAATATAATATACACCTGTTTATATGGGATATGTGTTCATTCCTCTATTATCTACATATATTTCATGTTCATTCCCCACCTATAAAGCACAGGGAATATAATATACACCTGTTTATATGGGATATGTGCTCATTCCTCTATCTACATATATTTCATGTTCATTCCCCACCTATAAAGCACAGGGAATATAATATACACCTGTTTATATGGGATATGTGTTCATTCCTCTATTATCTACATATATTTCATGTTCATTCCCCACCTATAAAGCACAGGGAATATAATATACACCTGTTTATATGGGATATGTGTTCATTCCTCTATTATCTACATATATTTCATGTTCATTCCCCACCTATAAAGCACAGGGAATATAATATACACCTGTACATATGGGATATGTGATCATTCCTCTATTATCTACATATATTCCATGTTCATTCCCCACCTATAAAGCACAGGGAATATAATATATACCTGTTTATATGGGATAGGTGTTCATTCCCCTATTATCTACATATATTCCATGTTCATTCCCCACCTATAAAGCACAGGGAATATAATATACACCTGTTTATATGGGATATGTGTTCATTCCCCTATTATCTACATATATTCCATGTTCATTCCCCACCTATAAAGCACAGAGAATATAATATACACCTGTTTATATGGGATATGTGATCATTCCTCTATTATCTACATATATTTCATGTTCATTCTCCATCTATAAAGCACAGGGAATATAATATACACCTGTTTATATGGGATATGTGCTCATTCCTCTATTATCTACATATATTTCATGTTCATTCCCCACCTATAAAGCACACGGAATATAATATACACCTGTTTATATGGGATATGTGCTCATTCCTCTATTATCTACATATATTTCATGTTCATTCTCCATCTATAAAGCACAGGGAATATAATATACACCTGTTTATATGGGATATGTGTTCATTCCTCTATTATCTACATGTATTACATGTTCATTCCCCACCTATAAAGCACACGGAATATAATATACACCTGTTTATATGGGATATGTGATCATTCCTCTATTATCTACATATATTTCATGTTCATTCTCCATCTATAAAGCACAGGGAATATAATATACACCTGTTTATATGGGATATGTGTTCATTCCTCTATTATCTACATATATTTCATGTTCATTCCCCACCTATAAAGCACAGGGAATATAATATACACCTGTTTATATGGGATATGTGCTCATTCCTCTATCTACATATATTTCATGTTCATTCCCCACCTATAAAGCACAGGGAATATAATATACACCTGTTTATATGGGATATGTGTTCATTCCTCTATTATCTACATATATTTCATGTTCATTCCCCACCTATAAAGCACAGGGAATATAATATACACCTGTTTATATGGGATATGTGCTCATTCCTCTATCTACATATATTTCATGTTCATTCCCCACCTATAAAGCACAGGGAATATAATATACACCTGTTTATATGGGATATGTGTTCATTCCTCTATTATCTACATATATTTCATGTTCATTCCCCACCTATAAAGCACAGGGAATATAATATACACCTGTTTATATGGGATATGTGTTCATTCCTCTATTATCTACATATATTTCATGTTCATTCCCCACCTATAAAGCACAGGGAATATAATATACACCTGTATATATGGGATATGTGATCATTCCTCTATTATCTACATATATTCCATGTTCATTCCCCACCTATAAAGCACAGGGAATATAATATATACCTGTTTATATGGGATAGGTGTTCATTCCCCTATTATCTACATATATTCCATGTTCATTCCCCACCTATAAAGCACAGGGAATATAATATACACCTGTTTATATGGGATATGTGTTCATTCCCCTATTATCTACATATATTCCATGTTCATTCCCCACCTATAAAGCACAGGGAATATAATATACACCTGTTTATATGGGATATGTGATCATTCCTCTATTATCTACATATATTTCATGTTCATTCTCCATCTATAAAGCACAGGGAATATAATATACACCTGTTTATATGGGATATGTGCTCATTCCTCTATTATCTACATATATTTCATGTTCATTCCCCACCTATAAAGCACACGGAATATAATATACACCTGTTTATATGGGATATGTGCTCATTCCTCTATTATCTACATCTATTTCATGTTCATTCTCCATCTATAAAGCACAGGGAATATAATATACACCTGTTTATATGGGATATGTGTTCATTCCTCTATTATCTACATGTATTACATGTTCATTCCCCACCTATAAAGCACACGGAATATAATATACACCTGTTTATATGGGATATGTGATCATTCCTCTATTATCTACATATATTTCATGTTCATTCTCCATCTATAAAGCACAGGGAATATAATATACACCTGTTTATATGGGATATGTGCTCATTCCTCTATCTACATATATTTCATGTTCATTCCCCACCTATAAAGCACAGGGAATATAATATACACCTGTTTATATGGGATGTGTTCATTCCTCTATTATCTACATATATTTCATGTTCATTCCCCACCTATAAAGCACAGGGAATATAATATACACCTGTTTATATGGGATATGTGCTCATTCCTCTATCTACATATATTTCATGTTCATTCCCCACCTATAAAGCACAGGGAATATAATATACACCTGTTTATATGGGATGTGTTCATTCCTCTATTATCTACATATATTTCATGTTCATTCCCCACCTATAAAGCACAGGGAATATAATATACACCTGTTTATATGGGATATGTGCTCATTCCTCTATCTACATATATTTCATGTTCATTCCCCACCTATAAAGCACAGGGAATATAATATACACCTGTTTATATGGGATGTGTTCAGTCCTCTATTATCTACATATATTTCATGTTCATTCCTCACCTATAAAGCACAGAGAATATAATATACACCTGTTTATATGGGATATGTGCTCATTCCTCTATTATCTACATATATTTTATATTCATTCCCCACCTATAAAGCACAGGGAATATAATATACACCTGTTTATATGGGATATGTGTTCATTCCTCTATTATCTACATATATTACATGTTCATTCCCCACCTATAAAGCACAGGGAATATAATATACACCTGTTTATATGGGATATGTGCTCATTCCTCTATCTACATATATTTCATGTTCATTCCCCACCTATAAAGCACAGGGAATATAATATACACCTGTATATATGGGATATGTGTTCATGCCCCTATTCTCTACATATATTTCATGTTCATTCCCCACCTATAAAGCACAGGGAATATAATATACACCTGTTTATATGGGATATGTGATCATTCCTCTATTATCTACATATATTTCATGTTCATTCCCCACCTATAAAGCACAGGGAATATAATATACACCTGTATATATGGGATATGTGTTCATGCCCCTATTCTCTACATATATTTCATGTTCATTCCCCACCTATAAAGCACAGGGAATATAATATACACCTGTTTATATGGAATATGTGTTCATTCTCCTATTATCTACATATATTTTATGTTCATTCCCCACCTATAAAGCACAGGGAATATAATATACACATGTTTATATGGGATATGTGTTCATTCTCCTATTATCTACATATATTTCATGTTCATTCCCCACCTATAAAGCACAGGGAATATAATATACACATGTTTATATGGGATATGTGTTCATTCTCCTATTATCTACATATATTTCATGTTCATTCCCCACCTATAAAGCACAGGGAATATAATATACACATGTTTATATGGGATATGTGTTCATTCTCCTATTATCTACATATATTTCATGTTCATTCCCCACCTATAAAGCACAGGGAATATAATATACACCTGTTTATATGGGATATGTGATCATTCCTCTATTATCTACATATATTTCATGTTCATTCCCCACCCATAAAGCACTGGGAATATAATATACACCTGTTTATATGGGATATGTGTTCATTCCCCTATTATCTACATATATTCCATGTTCATTCCCCACCTATAAAGCACAGGGAATATAATATACACCTGTATATATGGGATATGTGCTCATTCCTCTATTATCTACATATATTTCATGCTCATTCCCCACCTATAAAGCTCAGGGAATATAATATACACCTGTTTATATGGGATATGTGTTCATTACTCTATTATCTACATATATTTCATGTTCATTCCCCACCTATAAAGCACAGGGAATATAATATACACCTATTTATATGGGATATGTGATCATTCCTCTATCTACATATATTTCATGTTCATTCCCCACCTATAAAGCACGGGGAATATAATATACACCTGTATATATGGGATATGTGTTCATTCTCCTATTATCTACATATATTCCATGTTCATTCCCCACCTACAAAGCTCAGGGAATATAATATACACCTGTTTATATGGGATCTGTGTTCATTCCTCTATCTACATATATTTCATGCTCATTCCCCACCTATAAAGCTCAGGGAATATAATATACACCTGTATATATGGGATATGTGTTCATTCCTCTATTATCTACATATATTTCATGTTCATTCCCCACCTATAAAGCACAGGGAATATAATATACACCTGTATATATGGGATATGTGATCATTCCTCTATTATCTACATATATTCCATGTTCATTCCCCACCTATAAAGCACAGGGAATATAATATATACCTGTTTATATGGGATAGGTGTTCATTCCCCTATTATCTACATATATTCCATGTTCATTCCCCACCTATAAAGCACAGGGAATATAATATACACCTGTTTATATGGGATATGTGTTCATTCCCCTATTATCTACATACATTCCATGTTCATTCCCCACCTATAAAGCACAGAGAATATAATATACACCTGTTTATATGGGATATGTGATCATTCCTCTATTATCTACATATATTTCATGTTCATTCTCCATCTATAAAGCACAGGGAATATAATATACACCTGTTTATATGGGATATGTGCTCATTCCTCTATTATCTACATATATTTCATGTTCATTCCCCACCTATAAAGCACACGGAATATAATATACACCTGTTTATATGGGATATGTGCTCATTCCTCTATTATCTACATATATTTCATGTTCATTCTCCATCTATAAAGCACAGGGAATATAATATACACCTGTTTATATGGGATATGTGTTCATTCCTCTATTATCTACATGTATTACATGTTCATTCCCCACCTATAAAGCACACGGAATATAATATACACCTGTTTATATGGGATATGTGATCATTCCTCTATTATCTACATATATTTCATGTTCATTCTCCATCTATAAAGCACAGGGAATATAATATACACCTGTTTATATGGGATATGTGTTCATTCCTCTATTATCTACATATATTTCATGTTCATTCCCCACCTATAAAGCACAGGGAATATAATATACACCTGTTTATATGGGATATGTGCTCATTCCTCTATCTACATATATTTCATGTTCATTCCCCACCTATAAAGCACAGGGAATATAATATACACCTGTTTATATGGGATATGTGATCATTCCTCTATTATCTACATATATTTCATGTTCATTCTCCATCTATAAAGCACAGGGAATATAATATACACCTGTTTATATGGGATATGTGCTCATTCCTCTATTATCTACATATATTTCATGTTCATTCCCCACCTATAAAGCACACGGAATATAATATACACCTGTTTATATGGGATATGTGCTCATTCCTCTATTATCTACATATATTTCATGTTCATTCTCCATCTATAAAGCACAGGGAATATAATATACACCTGTTTATATGGGATATGTGTTCATTCCTCTATTATCTACATGTATTACATGTTCATTCCCCACCTATAAAGCACACGGAATATAATATACACCTGTTTATATGGGATATGTGATCATTCCTCTATTATCTACATATATTTCATGTTCATTCTCCATCTATAAAGCACAGGGAATATAATATACACCTGTTTATATGGGATATGTGTTCATTCCTCTATTATCTACATATATTTCATGTTCATTCCCCACCTATAAAGCACAGGGAATATAATATACACCTGTTTATATGGGATATGTGCTCATTCCTCTATCTACATATATTTCATGTTCATTCCCCACCTATAAAGCACAGGGAATATAATATACACCTGTTTATATGGGATATGTGTTCATTCCTCTATTATCTACATATATTTCATGTTCATTCCCCACCTATAAAGCACAGGGAATATAATATACACCTGTTTATATGGGATATGTGCTCATTCCTCTATCTACATATATTTCATGTTCATTCCCCACCTATAAAGCACAGGGAATATAATATACACCTGTTTATATGGGATATGTGTTCATTCCTCTATTATCTACATATATTTCATGTTCATTCCCCACCTATAAAGCACAGGGAATATAATATACACCTGTTTATATGGGATATGTGTTCATTCCTCTATTATCTACATATATTTCATGTTCATTCCCCACCTATAAAGCACAGGGAATATAATATACACCTGTACATATGGGATATGTGATCATTCCTCTATTATCTACATATATTCCATGTTCATTCCCCACCTATAAAGCACAGGGAATATAATATATACCTGTTTATATGGGATAGGTGTTCATTCCCCTATTATCTACATATATTCCATGTTCATTCCCCACCTATAAAGCACAGGGAATATAATATACACCTGTTTATATGGGATATGTGTTCATTCCCCTATTATCTACATATATTCCATGTTCATTCCCCACCTATAAAGCACAGAGAATATAATATACACCTGTTTATATGGGATATGTGATCATTCCTCTATTATCTACATATATTTCATGTTCATTCTCCATCTATAAAGCACAGGGAATATAATATACACCTGTTTATATGGGATATGTGCTCATTCCTCTATTATCTACATATATTTCATGTTCATTCCCCACCTATAAAGCACACGGAATATAATATACACCTGTTTATATGGGATATGTGCTCATTCCTCTATTATCTACATATATTTCATGTTCATTCTCCATCTATAAAGCACAGGGAATATAATATACACCTGTTTATATGGGATATGTGTTCATTCCTCTATTATCTACATGTATTACATGTTCATTCCCCACCTATAAAGCACACGGAATATAATATACACCTGTTTATATGGGATATGTGATCATTCCTCTATTATCTACATATATTTCATGTTCATTCTCCATCTATAAAGCACAGGGAATATAATATACACCTGTTTATATGGGATATGTGTTCATTCCTCTATTATCTACATATATTTCATGTTCATTCCCCACCTATAAAGCACAGGGAATATAATATACACCTGTTTATATGGGATATGTGCTCATTCCTCTATCTACATATATTTCATGTTCATTCCCCACCTATAAAGCACAGGGAATATAATATACACCTGTTTATATGGGATATGTGTTCATTCCTCTATTATCTACATATATTTCATGTTCATTCCCCACCTATAAAGCACAGGGAATATAATATACACCTGTTTATATGGGATATGTGCTCATTCCTCTATCTACATATATTTCATGTTCATTCCCCACCTATAAAGCACAGGGAATATAATATACACCTGTTTATATGGGATATGTGTTCATTCCTCTATTATCTACATATATTTCATGTTCATTCCCCACCTATAAAGCACAGGGAATATAATATACACCTGTTTATATGGGATATGTGTTCATTCCTCTATTATCTACATATATTTCATGTTCATTCCCCACCTATAAAGCACAGGGAATATAATATACACCTGTATATATGGGATATGTGATCATTCCTCTATTATCTACATATATTCCATGTTCATTCCCCACCTATAAAGCACAGGGAATATAATATATACCTGTTTATATGGGATAGGTGTTCATTCCCCTATTATCTACATATATTCCATGTTCATTCCCCACCTATAAAGCACAGGGAATATAATATACACCTGTTTATATGGGATATGTGTTCATTCCCCTATTATCTACATATATTCCATGTTCATTCCCCACCTATAAAGCACAGGGAATATAATATACACCTGTTTATATGGGATATGTGATCATTCCTCTATTATCTACATATATTTCATGTTCATTCTCCATCTATAAAGCACAGGGAATATAATATACACCTGTTTATATGGGATATGTGCTCATTCCTCTATTATCTACATATATTTCATGTTCATTCCCCACCTATAAAGCACACGGAATATAATATACACCTGTTTATATGGGATATGTGCTCATTCCTCTATTATCTACATATATTTCATGTTCATTCTCCATCTATAAAGCACAGGGAATATAATATACACCTGTTTATATGGGATATGTGTTCATTCCTCTATTATCTACATGTATTACATGTTCATTCCCCACCTATAAAGCACACGGAATATAATATACACCTGTTTATATGGGATATGTGATCATTCCTCTATTATCTACATATATTTCATGTTCATTCTCCATCTATAAAGCACAGGGAATATAATATACACCTGTTTATATGGGATATGTGCTCATTCCTCTATCTACATATATTTCATGTTCATTCCCCACCTATAAAGCACAGGGAATATAATATACACCTGTTTATATGGGATGTGTTCATTCCTCTATTATCTACATATATTTCATGTTCATTCCCCACCTATAAAGCACAGGGAATATAATATACACCTGTTTATATGGGATATGTGCTCATTCCTCTATCTACATATATTTCATGTTCATTCCCCACCTATAAAGCACAGGGAATATAATATACACCTGTTTATATGGGATGTGTTCATTCCTCTATTATCTACATATATTTCATGTTCATTCCCCACCTATAAAGCACAGGGAATATAATATACACCTGTTTATATGGGATATGTGCTCATTCCTCTATCTACATATATTTCATGTTCATTCCCCACCTATAAAGCACAGGGAATATAATATACACCTGTTTATATGGGATGTGTTCAGTCCTCTATTATCTACATATATTTCATGTTCATTCCTCACCTATAAAGCACAGAGAATATAATATACACCTGTTTATATGGGATATGTGCTCATTCCTCTATTATCTACATATATTTTATATTCATTCCCCACCTATAAAGCACAGGGAATATAATATACACCTGTTTATATGGGATATGTGTTCATTCCTCTATTATCTACATATATTACATGTTCATTCCCCACCTATAAAGCACAGGGAATATAATATACACCTGTTTATATGGGATATGTGCTCATTCCTCTATCTACATATATTTCATGTTCATTCCCCACCTATAAAGCACAGGGAATATAATATACACCTGTATATATGGGATATGTGTTCATGCCCCTATTCTCTACATATATTTCATGTTCATTCCCCACCTATAAAGCACAGGGAATATAATATACACCTGTTTATATGGGATATGTGATCATTCCTCTATTATCTACATATATTTCATGTTCATTCCCCACCTATAAAGCACAGGGAATATAATATACACCTGTATATATGGGATATGTGTTCATGCCCCTATTCTCTACATATATTTCATGTTCATTCCCCACCTATAAAGCACAGGGAATATAATATACACCTGTTTATATGGAATATGTGTTCATTCTCCTATTATCTACATATATTTTATGTTCATTCCCCACCTATAAAGCACAGGGAATATAATATACACATGTTTATATGGGATATGTGTTCATTCTCCTATTATCTACATATATTTCATGTTCATTCCCCACCTATAAAGCACAGGGAATATAATATACACATGTTTATATGGGATATGTGTTCATTCTCCTATTATCTACATATATTTCATGTTCATTCCCCACCTATAAAGCACAGGGAATATAATATACACATGTTTATATGGGATATGTGTTCATTCTCCTATTATCTACATATATTTCATGTTCATTCCCCACCTATAAAGCACAGGGAATATAATATACACCTGTTTATATGGGATATGTGATCATTCCTCTATTATCTACATATATTTCATGTTCATTCCCCACCCATAAAGCACTGGGAATATAATATACACCTGTTTATATGGGATATGTGTTCATTCCCCTATTATCTACATATATTCCATGTTCATTCCCCACCTATAAAGCACAGGGAATATAATATACACCTGTATATATGGGATATGTGCTCATTCCTCTATTATCTACATATATTTCATGCTCATTCCCCACCTATAAAGCTCAGGGAATATAATATACACCTGTTTATATGGGATATGTGTTCATTACTCTATTATCTACATATATTTCATGTTCATTCCCCACCTATAAAGCACAGGGAATATAATATACACCTATTTATATGGGATATGTGATCATTCCTCTATCTACATATATTTCATGTTCATTCCCCACCTATAAAGCACGGGGAATATAATATACACCTGTATATATGGGATATGTGTTCATTCTCCTATTATCTACATATATTCCATGTTCATTCCCCACCTACAAAGCTCAGGGAATATAATATACACCTGTTTATATGGGATCTGTGTTCATTCCTCTATCTACATATATTTCATGCTCATTCCCCACCTATAAAGCTCAGGGAATATAATATACACCTGTATATATGGGATATGTGTTCATTCCTCTATTATCTACATATATTTCATGTTCATTCCCCACCTATAAAGCACAGGGAATATAATATACACCTGTATATATGGGATATGTGATCATTCCTCTATTATCTACATATATTCCATGTTCATTCCCCACCTATAAAGCACAGGGAATATAATATATACCTGTTTATATGGGATAGGTGTTCATTCCCCTATTATCTACATATATTCCATGTTCATTCCCCACCTATAAAGCACAGGGAATATAATATACACCTGTTTATATGGGATATGTGTTCATTCCCCTATTATCTACATACATTCCATGTTCATTCCCCACCTATAAAGCACAGAGAATATAATATACACCTGTTTATATGGGATATGTGCTCATTCCTCTATTATCTACATATATTTCATGTTCATTCTCCATCTATAAAGCACAGGGAATATAATATACACCTGTTTATATGGGATATGTGCTCATTCCTCTATTATCTACATATATTTCATGTTCATTCCCCACCTATAAAGCACACGGAATATAATATACACCTGTTTATATGGGATATGTGCTCATTCCTCTATTATCTACATATATTTCATGTTCATTCTCCATCTATAAAGCACAGGGAATATAATATACACCTGTTTATATGGGATATGTGTTCATTCCTCTATTATCTACATGTATTACATGTTCATTCCCCACCTATAAAGCACACGGAATATAATATACACCTGTTTATATGGGATATGTGATCATTCCTCTATTATCTACATATATTTCATGTTCATTCTCCATCTATAAAGCACAGGGAATATAATATACACCTGTTTATATGGGATATGTGTTCATTCCTCTATTATCTACATATATTTCATGTTCATTCCCCACCTATAAAGCACAGGGAATATAATATACACCTGTTTATATGGGATATGTGCTCATTCCTCTATCTACATATATTTCATGTTCATTCCCCACCTATAAAGCACAGGGAATATAATATACACCTGTTTATATGGGATATGTGTTCATTCCTCTATTATCTACATATATTTCATGTTCATTCCCCACCTATAAAGCACAGGGAATATAATATACACCTGTTTATATGGGATATGTGCTCATTCCTCTATCTACATATATTTCATGTTCATTCCCCACCTATAAAGCACAGGGAATATAATATACACCTGTTTATATGGGATATGTGCTCATTCCTCTATTATCTACATATATTTCATGTTCATTCCCCACCTATAAAGCACACGGAATATAATATACACCTGTTTATATGGGATATGTGCTCATTCCTCTATTATCTACATATATTTCATGTTCATTCTCCATCTATAAAGCACAGGGAATATAATATACACCTGTTTATATGGGATATGTGTTCATTCCTCTATTATCTACATGTATTACATGTTCATTCCCCACCTATAAAGCACACGGAATATAATATACACCTGTTTATATGGGATATGTGATCATTCCTCTATTATCTACATATATTTCATGTTCATTCTCCATCTATAAAGCACAGGGAATATAATATACACCTGTTTATATGGGATATGTGCTCATTCCTCTATCTACATATATTTCATGTTCATTCCCCACCTATAAAGCACAGGGAATATAATATACACCTGTTTATATGGGATGTGTTCATTCCTCTATTATCTACATATATTTCATGTTCATTCCCCACCTATAAAGCACAGGGAATATAATATACACCTGTTTATATGGGATATGTGCTCATTCCTCTATCTACATATATTTCATGTTCATTCCCCACCTACAAAGCACAGGGAATATAATATACACCTGTTTATATGGGATGTGTTCATTCCTCTATTATCTACATATATTTCATGTTCATTCCCCACCTATAAAGCACAGGGAATATAATATACACCTGTTTATATGGGATATGTGCTCATTCCTCTATCTACATATATTTCATGTTCATTCCCCACCTATAAAGCACAGGGAATATAATATACACCTGTTTATATGGGATGTGTTCAGTCCTCTATTATCTACATATATTTCATGTTCATTCCTCACCTATAAAGCACAGAGAATATAATATACACCTGTTTATATGGGATATGTGCTCATTCCTCTATTATCTACATATATTTTATATTCATTCCCCACCTATAAAGCACAGGGAATATAATATACACCTGTTTATATGGGATATGTGTTCATTCCTCTATTATCTACATATATTACATGTTCATTCCCCACCTATAAAGCACAGGGAATATAATATACACCTGTTTATATGGGATATGTGCTCATTCCTCTATCTACATATATTTCATGTTCATTCCCCACCTATAAAGCACAGGGAATATAATATACACCTGTATATATGGGATATGTGTTCATGCCCCTATTCTCTACATATATTTCATGTTCATTCCCCACCTATAAAGCACAGGGAATATAATATACACCTGTTTATATGGGATATGTGATCATTCCTCTATTATCTACATATATTTCATGTTCATTCCCCACCTATAAAGCACAGGGAATATAATATACACCTGTATATATGGGATATGTGTTCATGCCCCTATTCTCTACATATATTTCATGTTCATTCCCCACCTATAAAGCACAGGGAATATAATATACACCTGTTTATATGGAATATGTGTTCATTCTCCTATTATCTACATATATTTTATGTTCATTCCCCACCTATAAAGCACAGGGAATATAATATACACATGTTTATATGGGATATGTGTTCATTCTCCTATTATCTACATATATTTCATGTTCATTCCCCACCTATAAAGCACAGGGAATATAATATACACATGTTTATATGGGATATGTGTTCATTCTCCTATTATCTACATATATTTCATGTTCATTCCCCACCTATAAAGCACAGGGAATATAATATACACATGTTTATATGGGATATGTGTTCATTCTCCTATTATCTACATATATTTCATGTTCATTCCCCACCTATAAAGCACAGGGAATATAATATACACCTGTTTATATGGGATATGTGATCATTCCTCTATTATCTACATATATTTCATGTTCATTCCCCACCCATAAAGCACTGGGAATATAATATACACCTGTTTATATGGGATATGTGTTCATTCCCCTATTATCTACATATATTCCATGTTCATTCCCCACCTATAAAGCACAGGGAATATAATATACACCTGTATATATGGGATATGTGCTCATTCCTCTATTATCTACATATATTTCATGCTCATTCCCCACCTATAAAGCTCAGGGAATATAATATACACCTGTTTATATGGGATATGTGTTCATTACTCTATTATCTACATATATTTCATGTTCATTCCCCACCTATAAAGCACAGGGAATATAATATACACCTGTTTATATGGGATATGTGATCATTCCTCTATCTACATATATTTCATGTTCATTCCCCACCTATAAAGCACGGGGAATATAATATACACCTGTATATATGGGATATGTGTTCATTCTCCTATTATCTACATATATTCCATGTTCATTCCCCACCTATAAAGCTCAGGGAATATAATATACACCTGTTTATATGGGATATGTGCTCATTCCTCTATTATCTACATATATTTCATGCTCATTCCCCACCTATAAAGCTCAGGGAATATAATATACACCTGTATATATGGGATATGTGTTCATTCCTCTATTATCTACATATATTTCATGTTCATTCCCCACCTATAAAGCACAGGGAATATAATATACACCTGTTTATATGGGATATGTGTTCATTCCTCTATTATCTACATATATTTCATGTTTATTCCTCACCTATAAAGCACAGGGAATATAATGTACACCTGTTTATATGGGATATGTGTTCATTCCTCTATTATCTACATATATTTCATGCTCATTCCCCACCTATAAAGCACAGGGAATATAATACACACCTGTTTATATGGGATATGTGTTCATTCCTCTATTATCTACATATATTTCATGCTCATTCCTCACCTATAAAGCACAGGGAATATAATATACACCTGTATATATGGGATATGTGTTCATTCCTCTATTATCTACATATATTTCATGCTCATTCCCCACCTATAAAGCACAGGGAATATAATATACACCTGTTTATATGGGATATGTGTTCATTCTCCTATTATCTACATATATTTCATGTTCATTCCCCACCTATAAAGCACAGGGAATATAATATACAGTAAGTTACGTTAATTCTATTTTATTCCTTAGCGTCCGTGTTTTTAGTACGTTCCCGAGAACACAGGCAGAGCGACAGCGGTGACTTATAGCTTTGGACATGACCTCAGCCTCACAGCCAATACTGGACCCTGGGAGCTGTAGCAGAGACTGAGCACTGGACCCAGGAACAGTGAGTAGAGCACAGTGTGTACTGTTTTATTATTGTACAGGTTTCCTATATGCACACGGTCTCCTAGACTAAGACATGTGAACACCTGGAGCTCTTTCACCCCCCATTGCTCCGGGGCTGACTGCTGCTGCAGGACGGTGACCCCCCACCCCGGTCCCAGCCGTGACGTCACCGGGCTCTTGGCAGCACAACACACCGGCACCAATACTGTCCGTTCTCTCGGTCTGACGCAATTGACATTGCGCTGAAACACTTGGGTGAGGATGCTCTGTATCCTTCCTAACACGCAGGTCGCCGGGTAAGGAGCGTGGCGGCCATCTTGTTGTAGCCTCGCCCCACAATGCCCTGCTGTACGTGTACTACTTCCCTAATCCGTGCTAATCCTGTATTTCCTGTGTGGCAGATGTAGAAACTCTTTATTCGTGGCTCGCGTCCAGTGAGAGGTAATGGAGCAACTGGTGGGCTGCCTTTCTTTTAGAAAACGTTATGGATGGCGCAGTTTCATTGCCCCGGATAGTGGAGCTTCTGCTGGAAACCGTGACTTTCTGGTGGCAGGAGCTTCCTCCTTGGGGACAATGTCAAGCCAAAACTAGGACCGGTCAGACGTCGCTTTTTATGTATTGGTTTTGTCATGGATAGATCACGTCCCCATTACAAACTATGCGGCTGTTCGCATATCAGTCTGCTGCCTGTGCGTTACATTGTAGGAATAGGAGATGCTTTGTAATTTTTCCATACAAGAAAATGCTATTTTTCACACGGGCTAAACACCTAACATTCGGACCATTTATTGCCTTCTTGAAAAACCACTGATGTCTGATTGAGGCCTAAGAGTATGAGCCCATGACCTCTTTTTCAGGCAGTTCTGGCCAAAACCCTGTAAAAATGCTCCCAGAGATGCTGTTCCCATGTTCAGTCTTTGGAGCATCTTGGAAGCTCTTCCGGTTTCCTCAGACGCCAAGCAGTGAGCTGACCGTTCTTCTGCGGCTTTCTGCTCTGAAGACACTCCGCACTTTATAATAGAAGTCAGTGGAAAGGCCTGAAAGATGTCCAGGGGTCTTTCTGAGCCTTTTTTTTTTTTTTTTTACTTTAAAAACTACTAGCAATTTCCTAATTGTTGAATGGGGTATAGAAAAAAAAAAGTCTGCAAAAATGTGAGAACATAAGACGCCACTGACAGTCAAAACCGTTGAAAAGCTTGCAGAAAAGAGCTAAACACATTCTTCAAAAAACCCAGTGGCGTTTCCAGAAGTCTATTAATTCGCCTGACAAAGATGTCATGTGCACATATCACCCAGGGGCATCTGCACATATGACATGGGGGAAAATCTGCACTGCTGATGGAATCTACGTTCCCTGCCATTAGTGTCATACTTACCTGTCGCCTTTTTCTTCTGTTCTCCGTATGGCTCCGGTTGGTCTCCAACATTTTGTGAACCGCCGGACTGCTCCAGTGTTTGCTGGATGAGCCAGAGGTCACCGCTCCATGTAAGTCTATGAGAGCTAGAATGAGGGTCTCACAGACTTAAGGCCCCATCACACACAGCGAGATCGGTGATTTTGTGACGCCACAGCGATCTCGCCAGCGAGATCGCTGTGTGAGACGGGGATCAGTGACTGGCCCCCCCTGCCGGTTATTGCTGATTGTCCTCGATCGGCCTGGGCCTTTTTTCGATTGCTGGTCTGCCGCTGGCCAGCATGCATCGCTGTGTGTGGCAGCGAGAGACCAGCGATCAGTGACGCTGGTTTCTAATGTAATCATCAGGTATCCAGGAGCCGCGGCTCTTAGATACCCACTGTTTACCTTGGATACCAGCTTGCTCGCTGGTCCTGATCGCTGGAGGGGCTGTCTATGTGACAGCTCACCAGCGATCAGCTAACTATGTCCCAGTGATCCCATCCATGTCAGATCGTTGGTGGGATCGCTGGGACATCGTTATGTGTAACGGGGCCTTAAATTACATACAAATTCTTGGCAAAATCAGAATCGTCCTTGCTTTTTGCGTCACTATTGTTATCCGCACAGCTTGAGTGACACGTTAAGGCTGTGTGCCCACGTAGCGATTTTTAAGCGTTTTTGCAGCGATTTTCGGCGCAAAAACGTTTAAAAATCATGTACAGAACGCCCCCCATGCATTCCTATGGCATTCCGCACATGCTGTGCTAATGCTGCGCTTTTTTCCACGGCGGAATCGCATCGCGGAAAAAAATCGCAGCATGCTCATTCTTTTGTGCGGAATCGCAAAGAATTGCCGCGATTCCGCACCCATAGGAATGCATGAGAATCGCTTACTTCCCGCATGTGGCTATGCCCACCATGCGGGAAGTTAAGCGTCTCATGTGCGGTTGGTACCCACGGTGTGGAGGAGAGGAGACTGTCCTCCAGGCCCTGGGTACCATACCCCTGTAAAAAAAAAAAAGAATAAAAAATCGGGGTATATTTACCTTCCGACGTCCCGCGCTGCATTCCCGGCCTAGCGTTCCCAGTAATGCCTTGCGGCAAGGTCCTGTAATGACGTGGTCTCGCGAGATCGCTATAGCAACGCAAGACTACGTCATCACAGGTCTCGCAAGGCATCGCTGGGAACGCTGAGGCCCGGGAATGCAGCGCAGGACGCCGGAAGGTAAATATACCCCGATTTAATTTTTTTTTATCATTTTTAACATTCTATCTTACTATTGATGACGCATAGGCGGCCTCAATAGTAAAAACCTGGTCACACTTGTCAAACACTATGTTTGACGAGTGTGATCAACCTGTCAATCACTTTCCAAGCGATGCTTCAAATCGCTTGGAAAGTGCTTGAATATCGCACGCGAAAATCGCGGCAAAATCGCGATCATAATCGCGGTAAAATCGTGCGGAAAAAAACGCGTGATTTCTGGGAAGGAGTCCGGTTTTTAGTGAGCGTTCTAAAACGCTACGTGGGCACATAGCCTTAAACATGCTTCACTTATAGATTCTGAAGGAACCAAATCTGGAGAATAAAGTGCAAGGAGTGTGGCTGCGCAGCACATTACCTCTGACATTCCGCACTCAAAAATTACTGAGTATATCAATATACATAATGTAATGTTCTGTAGCTCATCTGTTCACGTTGTTGTATTCATTTTGCCTTCTATTTGTATTGTAGCGGGACCTTGTGTGTTGTACACAACTTTTTATTTCAAATACTTGAAGATGGACCAAGACAAGAGTCTGAAAGCTGAGAGTATATTGAGAATCACATTGGAGATCATCTATGTACTGACTGGAGAGGTGAGAGATTCTGGAAATGTTGTCAAATGACCTCAGACTTGTCTTTAACAATAAATGTCAGGAGAGGAGAGATTTGGAATTTTTGCAACTATTAACCCTTTAGCGACAACAGCCGTACATGTGTGTCAGCAATGTGCTATTACTGTATGGAGAGGGCTCAAGAGCGGAGCACAATCCATGTAGCACATGTATTGGCTTTGTTACATCGTCAACAACTAACACTAGCTGATGCAATAGGAGCAAGCTCCAGTCACATCAGTTTCATTTCTTGACAGTGGCATTTACAAGTCTTCAAGGTGGCAGCTGTCACTATTCATGACCACCAACACCCTGTGTAACACAATCGCGGGGTGCTGATCTGTTGCCCTAGCAGCCAAGCTCCTTCTCAAGGTCCCTTTGTAATATGTAGATCTTCGATGATGACCTGTTGGTGGACGTCATAGGTGATTGCCTATTTCACAACACACTTCAATGCAATGTATTGCAGATGATTGCATATACAGTATATTCAAGTCACCAAAAGGGACTAAATATAAGTGAAAAGAAAACCTTAAAAAGAAGTACAATTCAGTGAAAAATAAATATAAAAGTTTTAAATCTCACTTTTTTCCCTAAATGCGAAGTGTAAAAAAGAGAAAATTACATATTTGGCATTGCAAAGTCCATAAGTTGTATGTATCCTACAATGATATCTGTAAAAGCAAGCCCTCATACAAGTTCATTGAAGGAAAATTGGAAAAGCTATGGGTCTTGGGAAAATGAAGACACATTATTTTTTTTATTTAGTTATAACTGTTTTGGGTAAATCGCCCACATTTTTTTTTTCACCCTATCTATCCATATTTGATTTCTTAGTTATTTTTTTGGTATCACTGTATTTGTGGTGACATGGAGAATCAGGCTGCAGAGTCATTTTTACAGCACGGTGAATACAGTTGTGGAATTACATATTTATTCACCACTTCAGATTACTTTTTGCACGTTTTCCAGTATATTGTAAGGTAAAATTAATTGCCATTCAATACTACAAGTCGTCCTACAAAAAATATCCTTTATTCGGCTACGTTGACGGAAAAATAAAAAAACTAACTTTTTTACAAAAGAAAGCATAAAAACAAAAAATAGCTATTTATTATTAGAGCGGCATTTATTCCATGGAGCTTTACATGTGAGGAGGGGTATACATAATAAATAAAAGTACAATAATCTTAAACTATACAAGTCACGACTGGTACAGAGGAGAGAGGACCCTGTCTGCAAGGGCTCACAATCTACAGGGGATGGGTGAGAATACAATAGGTGAGGGTAGATGGTCGTGTAGCGGTTTGGTGATTACTGCAGGTTGTAGGCTTGTCGGAAGAGGTAGGCCTTCAGGTTCCTTTTTCAAAGTTCTCACAGTATGCAAGAGTCTGATGTGTTTGGGTAGAGAGTTCCATAGTAGGGCGGATGCATGGGAGATATTTTGTGTGTGATTGTGGGAAGAGGAGATAAGAGGGGATTAGAGAAGGAGATCTTGTGAGGATCGGACGTTGTGTGCAGGTAAGTACCGGGAGACTAGGTCACAGATGTACGGAGGACTCAGGTTGTGGATGGCTTTATATGTCATGGCTAGGGTTTTGAACAAGAGTCTCAGGGTAATGGGGAGCCAGTGAAGGGATTGACAGAAGGGGGAGGCCAGGGAATAGCGGGGGGACAGGTAGATTAGTCAGGCAGCCGAGTTTAGAATAGATTGGAGGGGTGCGAGAGTGTTGATTCTAAAGGGGTTAAAGAAGCACTCGCTGAAAATGCTTTAATGTATGACCAGTTTATAATGTTGATCAAGTAAATTATAAAAATGTTAATTTGCTTATTGACCACTTTATTTTATTAGTTCCATTTTAGTCCTTTCCTACATCACTTGACCTAAATTCTAATTCTTCAAATTGCACAAGAGGACACAAATCTAGTTTCTCTATGTATATCTATGTTAGTCATGTTAAAGGGACTCTGTCAGCACACAATAACTGTTCAAATCAAGTACAGGTGCTCGGTGCACCATAGTGGGGCCAATCACTTAAGTACACATTCACACCTACTTGTTCTCCCACTATCTACACTCCTCATCTTCTTTGACCACTCTGGCTTCATAGAGCCAGAGAAGGGTGGAAATAAGAGGGAAAACAAGCAGGTGCGAAAGTGTATTTTTTTTTAAATCAGATTATTTTTTATTAAACAGTTTTAACTTACAAAATTGAGACCAGGCACACACAGTTTGGCTACCCCAAGATGCACCGAGTTCCTGTACTTTGTTTGAACATTATATTCTTGGGAATCTGTCTGCAGGATTCACCCCCAAACTACTATGCGCATGTAGCGGTTTTAAAGACCGGTCCAGCAATGCCTTAATGTGGACAGTCACATTTCTCCATTACTGAAAAATCAGCATTTGAATTGATATGAATATGATATGAACTATTTGTAGATCTGAAGCCTTTGTCACTCGAGGTCTATTCCCAGCCAAGTGCTGCTTCCTCCTGCTATGCTGACAGCTTGATTGCCTGAAGTCACACAGCATAGAGGCTGTCAGTCAAACAAAAGGTGGGGAATAGATGGGTGGGTGGGTGGGGAATAGAGCTGGAGTGACCGAGGCTTCAGACCTACAAATAGTTCTTCAGCCTTATTTGCATATCAATTGCAACACTTATTTCTCAGAGCGCCACCTCAGTAGTGCATATCTCTAGTGCCGTTTCAGTTTTTCTCGGAAGGTTCCCCTGTTCTTATGGAGGCCATGTTACCGGCCGAAACCTCAGCACTGTTTATACAGTGGATGAACCTATTCTAAGAAAATACCTTTACGTCCTTTGCATTGACTTTGGAGTGCTGAATTTATTTTTACAACACTTAATTCTCAGTAATGAAGGAAGGTGATTGGTCATGTAACAGTATTGTTGGACTTCTACATATAAAAAGTTTGAAGTGTGAAATCCTACTGACAAATTTCTTTTTAAGGCTGACAAAGAAGTGCATATAGGCAAACTGATTTCAAGTCATACAGTATTTTATATATAGTCTGGAAGAGTCCATCTTTCTTCACATGTTGAGGATTTGTTTTCCTTTTTAGATCTGTTTTGGGATCATAAATGGAAATTAAATGCGCCAATACATGAGCAATGAATTCATAAAATGTCTTCTTATTGCCTCTGTGATCCCCAACCTTTAACCTTTAGAGAGCCACATAAGGCTGTGTGCATGTGTTGCGTTTTTTTAGCATTTTTGCGGCAATTTTCCACTGCGAAAACGCTAAGAAAATGCATCCCGTGCAATCCTATGGGATTCCGCTTTGCTGTGCTAATACTGCGGATTTTACCGCTGTGGAATCACATAGCGGAAAAAACTGCGGCATGTTCATTCTTTGTGCAGAATCGCAGCGATTCCGCACCCATGGGATTGCATTGAAAAGCTCACTTTATGCATGTGGCTATGCCCACCATGTGTGAAGTGAGCTCTTCATGTGCATATGATACCCAGGGTCTGGAGGAGAGGAGACTGTCCTCCAGGCCTTGGGTACCATAATCCTGTGTAAAAAAAAAAAAAAAAAAAATTAAAATAAAAAAAATCGGGATATACTTACCTTCTGATGGCCCCAGGAGTCCTCCCGCCTCTCAGTCACGCTCCCGGCATCTTCCGGTCCCAGTGATGCTTTGCGCGAATCACCTGAGATGACATTGCGCTCTCGCGAGCGTGACGTCACAAAGGTCCTTCGTGCAAAGCATCACTGGGAACAGAAGATGCCGGGAGCGTCGCTGAGGGCTGGGGCAGTCGGAAGGTGAGAATAACAATATTTTAATTTTTTTTTTTTTTTTAATTTTTTTTTATTTTTAACATCCTATCTTTTACTGTTGATGCCGCATAGGCAGCCTCAATAGTAAAAAGTTGGTCACACTTGTTAAGCACTATGCTTGACAAGTGTGACCAACCTGTCAGTCACCTTTCCAAGCGATGCTTCAAATCACTTGGAAAAGCGCAAGCATTCTGCAAGCTAAAAACACTTGTGTTTTGCGGGAAAATGCATGCGAATACTGCATGTGTTTTACCCGCAGCAGGGAGTTGCAGAAATGCTGCGAAAACTTCCGCAGCATTTCAGAACATGTGCACATAGCCTAAGGGGTGTTTGCATGCTGCTTCAAGTGCCCTCCTTCCTTATGGGCAGTAAACGTCTAGGAGTTGTAACTAACCCCCCATTTATTATTCTCCCCACCCTATTGCATCCAGCTTTAAGCAGCCGTTCATCTGACAGAATCATCCTGTCTCCAACTTCCGCCTATTTGTATGTGTGCATCCAGATCTGCTCTTCTGTGCTGTGCTGCTCAGCTGGAGACCTTCTCTTCATAACTTTTTGCTAGACCTGGGGCTAATGCACCCAGCTGACTGACAGCCATGAGCCACAGGCTGGGGACCTATGTGTTAGCAGATCCATTTTGGATTCTTTTTTAACACTGAGTATGCCCAGAACACTAGAGGTGTTTAGAGACACCGAATAAATATGAATGCAAAAGGAAAACCAAACTGTTTGTTCGAAAATGGAAATTTGTGATTTTCCATCTGTT
The DNA here is from genome assembly GCF_039654945.1 of Dendrobates tinctorius. Lineage (NCBI taxonomy): Eukaryota > Metazoa > Chordata > Amphibia > Anura > Dendrobatidae > Dendrobates > Dendrobates tinctorius. The sequence goes on along the minus strand of NW_027361997.1, from coordinate 305,739 downwards.
TTTTGCTCCAGTTGTAAAGCATATTATTTATTATAATTTTTTTTTAAACACTGGATCCATCCCTAAAGTATGTTTTAGCTGGACATGTTAACAAAATCTGAGTGCGAGTCACATAGTACAGTGATTGACTAAAATGGTGCGGATAATTCACAAAGTGTTCTGTGAGTAAACTAAAGTCTCTGCTATGTACATTACAAATGAATGATGCAAGATCTTTTTTTTTTCTGGAATGCTTCTTTAAAGTGTGGCTGTCTTTTAACTCCTTAGAACCCCATTAAGATGCCTCGATCACTGCAGCTTGAGGAACACCGTGAGAAGAAGATCCTGCAACTCGCTGACAAGATCATTGAGCTGCTGACTGGAGAGGTGAGCGCTGCCGGGACATAATACCGTAACCCCATGGAACGTGTGGATCACTGTATTATTGTTGTCTCAGGTTCCTGCTGGGCAATATGCAGAAGAACTCGCAGATCTGGAAAAGGATGATATGGAGACTAGCGAGCTCCCCTCTTCACCAGGTAAGAAGAGAATATCACTGACATTTGTTATATGCAGATGTGTGTGTGTGTGTTATCCATGGGTCCCCGATCCTGAAGACTTTAGCCCGAGTGTCATTTAAGACACTAGTGAGTTGTTTATTGGTCTTAAAATTATCTATTCAGGATAGAAATTCTGGGTACGGTATGGATCTATTTTTTTCCAAGCATAAGCTATTGTCTGTTTTGGTGCTAAGAAGAAGAAAGTGAGGAGGTTGTACTGAGGATGGGCTATTTGCGGTGTAACAGAACTTCCCAGGGATCTCTTACTGTATAAGGGGAAATGGAAAACATCTCAAGCCAATGTATATAAACGAGACCTGGGGCCAAGTCCATCACACGTGCAACATGCCATCTTCGGAAGAAGAGACTTTATTTGTTAAAAAGGAAAAAGCAGTTTTAATGGCCCGATACACACTAGACGAATGTTGACCACACGCCGATACTGACAAGTTTGACTGATAGGCTAATGTGTTATGGGGCTTCCAGCCAACTGATAGTTGGGGGATATGTTGATTGGGCATGTCTAAAGCTGCAGTCACACATAGCGACTTACCAGCGATCCCGACAACGATATCAATGTGTCAGGATCGCTGGTAAGTCGCTATGTGATCGCTGGTGAGCTGTCACACAGACAGCTTCACCAGCGATCAGCACGCCGAGGTGAGGAGCGAGCCCGGGAGCAGCGGACAAGTGTGCCTGCTGTTCCAGTCTTCCACCAGCAGAGGGCGCGCCTGCATCCCCGGCCTCTCCTGGCGGCGTCCTGCTGCCTCCTGGTCCCCAGCGTGCGGCGGCGGCAAACTTTAAGGTACACACTCCGCGGGCTCCTGGTCCCCAGCTTGAGGCGGCGGCGGCACCTGTAACTCTCTGGTAACGTACACATCGGGTATCCAAAGGACGCGCGTCCCTTGGATACCCGATGTGTACGTTAGTTACCAGCTGATCGCTGGTCTCCCGCCTGTCACACGCAGCAATGCGTGCTGGCCAGCGGGAGATCAGCGCCGAAAAAAATGTCCAGAGGTTTCTTGCAGCGATCAGCGATACCGGCTTGTGACTCTGCAGCGATCTCGCTAGCGAGATCGCTATGTGTGACGGGGCCCTAATTTTGAACTGCCAATCTCTTTGTTTTCTCAAAGATAAGCCGCTGGCAGAAATGTGTGTTTCCGGCTCTATCATAGAGCGCTCAACTAAACAAGCACTCCTGTGCTTAGGAGAGACAGCCGAAATGGCTTGTCTGCCAGACTACTAGCTGAAGCATCATTCAGCAGATAGCCGTCTAATGTGTATGGTTTCACAGAAAATTGAAAAATCTATCTTCTGGACATTGCAAATAAAGAATATAAGTCCGTCTTTGTGTTCCCTACAGAAGGATCCAGTGACAGAAACACACAAAGACCTTCCAGTCCTCTTTATTCCGATTATAGCGAGGAGGAGCAAAATGAGTCAAAAGTTTGTGAGGTACGTAGAGCTGAATGTCACCATGAACTTTGGTTGTACTTGTGCAGATGTGTGGAGAAGCTAAAAGTTTTCTATCTTATTTTATTACATGATGTCACACTTTATTGGACCCTGATTATCAGAGAGAAGAAACGTTTCAGATTAAAGTTGAAGTTATAGAGGCAGAAGATAATGAGTTGTACCATAACGGTGATGTGCAGTGTAAGGAGGAGGAAATGCCCATAGACATCTCTACAAGTAAGTAATAATCCCAAATTAAAGAGTATTTTAATTTCATGAAAAACATATATACAATATAGTATTTCTGTTGACCGTAAAATTTTAGTGGCTCCTAGGTTTACACTAAGTGACCAGCGAGTAGCGACATCAATCTGTTACATGTTTCCTGATTAGCAGTCATTTAATTAGCGTGTTTTGACAGGTAAGGTGCATTTATGATGCACACAGAATAATCAGTCATTCTGTGCACATACAGCCTTTATTCTCTGCAAGCACATGTCCTTATTAGCCTTTTCACACTGCTGTCACCTTCATGACAAGGCCAATATTTCTCAATTCTGACCAGTGTCATTTTATGTGGTAATAACTCTGGAACACGTCAGAATATTCCAGTGACTCTGAGATTTTGTTTTTTTTCATGTTTGTGGTAAATTTTGGTCAATATGATGTGCGTCTATTTATTAAAATATTGAAAATTTGACCCAAAAAATTAAAATCTGGCAATTTTCACATTTTTAAGCAGTTAAATCAGATGGTTATACGACACAAAATCGGTAATAAATAACATTTCCATTATGTCTACTTTATATCCACATAATTTTTTAAACATTTTTTTGTTAGGACGTTAGAAGTTTGTGTTTTTTTTTTTTTTTTTTTGTTTTTCTGTTTTTTTTTTCCACATTTTTCCAACAAAATTTTAAAATAAAAAATTATAGGGACCACATCACATTTGAAGTGACTTTGAGGGCCTCAATGTGACAGAAAATACCTAAACAGTTGAAACCCCATCAAAAGTGACCCCATTTAACCCCTTTACCCCCAAGGGTGGTTTGCACGTTCATGACCGGGCCAATTTTTACAATTCTGACCACTGTCCCTTTATGAGGTCATAACTCTGAAACGCTTCCATGGATCCCGGTGATTCTGACACTGTTTTCTCGTGACATATTGTACTTCATGTTAGTGATAAAATTTCATTCATATAACTTGCGTTTATTTGTGAAAAAAACGGAAATTTGGCAAAAATGTTGAAAATTTCGCAATTTTCCAACTTTGAATTTTTATGCCCTTAAATCACAGAGATACGACACACAAACTTAATAAGTAACATTTCCCATATATCAGCACAATTTGGGAAGCAAAATTTTTTTTTGTTAGGAAGTTATAAGGGTTAAAAGTTGACCAGCGATTTCTCATTTTTGCAACACCATTTTATTTTTACGGACCACATCACATTTGAAGCCACTTTGAGGGGTCTATATGATAGAAAACACCCAAAAGTGACACCATTCTAAAAACTACACCCCTCAAGGTGCTGAAAACCACATTCAAGAAGTTTATTAACCCTTCAGGTGCTTCACAGGAATTTTTTGAACGTTTTAAAAAAAAAAATGAACACAATTTTTTTTCACAAAAAAAATTACTTCAGGTCCAATTTTTTTTTTTTTATTTTACCAAGGGTAACAGGAGAAATTGGACTGCAAAAGTTATTGTGCAATTTGTCCTGAGTACGCTGATACCTGATATGTGGGAGGGAACCACTGTTTCGGCACATGGCAGAGCTCAGAAGGGAAGGAGCGCCGTTTGACTTTTTCAATGCAAAATTGGCTGGAATTCAGATTGGACGCCATGTCACGTGTAGAGAGCCCCTGATGTACCTAAACAGTGGAAACCCCCACAAGTGACCCCATTTTGGGAACTAGACCCGCCCAAGGAACTTATCTAGATATGTGGTGAGAACTTTGAACCCCCAAGGGCTTCACAGAAGTTTTTAACTTACAGACGTACAATTAAAAAAATCATATTTTTTTCACAAAAATGATCTTTTCACCCTCAATTTTTATTTTTCCAAGGGTAACAGGACCCCAAAAGTTATTGTGTAATTTGTCCGGAGTACGATGATACCCCAAATGTGGGGGTAAACCACTATTTGGGCGCATGGCAGAGGTCGGAAGGGAAGCAGCGCCATTTGACTTTTTTGACTGGAATTGGGATTCGACGCCATGCCTCGTTTGGAAAGCCCCTGATGTGCCTAAACAGTGGAATCCCACCACAAATGACACCATTTTGGAAACTAGACCCCCCCCCCCACGGAACTTATCTAGATGTGTGGTGAGCACTTTGAACCCCCAAGTGCTTCACAGAAGTTTATAACGCCTGGATGTGAAAATAAAAAAATCATATTTTTTTTTCCACAAAAATAATATTTTTGCCCCAATTTTTTATTTTCACAAGGGTAACAGGAGAAATTGGACCCCAAAAGTAAAGTTGTTTTTCAATTTGTCCTGAGTAGGCTGATACCCCATATGTGGGGGTAAAACACTGTTTGGGCGCATGGCAGAGCTTGGAATTGAGATTCAGCGCAGAATTGAGATCAGACGCCATGTTGCGGTTGGAGAGCACTTTATGTGCCCAAACAGTGGAAACCTCCAATTCTAACTCCAACCCTAACCCCAACACACCCCTAACCCTAATCTCAGCCCAAACCCTAGCCCTAATGGGAAAATGGAAATAAATACATTTTCTTTTACTTTTATTATTTTTCCCTAACTAAGGGGGTGATAAAGGGGGGTTTGATTTACTATTTATGGCGGGTTTTTATGTTTGGCAGCAGTCATACGCTAAAAGACGCTTTTTATTGTAAAAATAGTTTTTGCATCACATTTTGAGAGCTATAATTTTTCCATATTTTGGCCCACCGAGTCATGTGAGGTCTTATTTTTTTGCAGGACGAGTTGACTGTTTTATTGGTACCATTGTCGGGCGCGTGTCATTTTTTTGATCGCTTTTTATTCCGATTTTTTTTGGGATGCAGAATGAACAAAAACCAGCATTTCAAGAATTTCTTTTGGGGGGTGCGTTTACACCGTTCCGCGTGGTTTTTATTCTTCGGGTCAGTACGATTACAGCGATACCTCATTTATGTCATTTATGTCATTTTTTTTATGTTTTGGCGCTTTCATGCAATGAAAACAATTTTATATAAAAAATAATTATTTTTGCATCACTTTAGTCTGCGAGCAATAACTTTTTTATTTTTCCCCGATTACGCTGTATGGCGGCTCGTTTTTTGCGGGACAAGATGAAGTTTTCAGCGGTACCATGGATATTTATAGCCGTCTTTTTGATCGCGCGTTATTGCACTTTTTGTTCGGCAGTATGATAATAAACCATTATTTTTTGCTTTGTTTTTTTTTTTTAAGGGGTTCACTAATGGGACAGTTTTATAGGGCGGGTCGTTACGGACGCGGCGATACTAAATATGTGTACTTTTATTGTGTTTTTTGTTTTGTTTTTTTTCCAAAAAATTTATTAGGAAATTTTTTTTTTTTTTTAACCATTATTATACTGTCCCAGGGGGGACATCACTGTCATGTTTGAGATCGCTGATCTGAAACATCACAGATCGCTGTGACAGATCAGCGATCTGACAGGCACTGCAGAAGGCTTCCTCATGCCGGCGCTTTGCAGGCACTGAGGAAGCCCGCCCCCGAAGGTCCCCGCCGCCATATTGGATCCGGGGACCTGCAGGGAAGGAGGACCCCGGAGCAGCGTAGCACATCGCGCTGCTTCGGGGGGCTCTGGGAAGTGCGGAGGGAGCCCCCTCCCTGCCGATGCTTCCCTAAACCCCCGGTACACTACGATCGTGTTTGATCGCGGTGTGCCAGGGGTTAACGTGTCGGGGGCGGTCCGTGACCGCCCCTGACACATACTGCCGGATGTCAGCTGTGATAATCAGCTGACACCCGGCCGCGATCAGCGGCGCTCACCTTATGAGCGCCGCTGATCGCCATGACGTACTATCCCGTCCATGGGCATAGGGGCACGGGTCCCATGGACGGGATCGTACATCAGATGTCAGAAAGGGGTTAAGAAACTACACCTCTCGAATTCATTTAGAGATAAGGTGAGCATTTTTAACCTGTAGACAATTCACAGAATTGTATAACATTGGGCTGAGTAAATGAAAAAATTACCATTTTTTTTCCACTAGAATGTTGCATTGGCCTCAAACTTGTAATTTTCAAGAGGGATAATAGGAGAAAATGAAAGTTACAATTTGTTACGCAATTTCTCCGGCGTACGCCAGTAACCCATATGTGGTCACAGTGCAAAGCTCAGAAGGGAAGAAGCGCCATATTGTACTGCAGATTTTGATTTTGCTGGAAGGGTTTGAGGGTGCCATAAAGAGGACCCCACTTTCCAAACTTCTCACCCATTGAATTCATCTAGGGGTGCAGTGATCATATTGACAGCACATGTGCCTCACAGTATGGCCGGGGTCACACTGGCGGGGCATACGGCCGAGTGAGAGGCGCTAAAAGCACGCATTAGACACAGACCAATGATTCTCTATGGGGTCCCTCGCACCAGCCGTATATTTCTCATCCGTATTCTACGCTCCGTGCCAATCGCAGCATGCTGCGATTGTCAGCGTTCTACGCCTGTAGTACGCCAATGCAAGTCTATGGGTGCGCAAAAAATACGGATTACACACGGACCAGACGTGTGACCTGCGAGCAATACGCAGGTCTTTTGGCTGGTGACAGGAAATGGGGCAATCCATCATCAGGAAGCCTAGACATGCAAATGAGCTCAAAAAGCGCTCCAGACATCCAGGAAGTACGCCTCCACGGAGTACAGCAGCCTCATGGCGTCCACTTACATAAATGTGGAGATGTTAATAGTCCTGGTGCAGGAGCGTCCCGAAATCTGGGACCAACGCGATGCCAATTATTCCAAACGGGCAAGAAAGGAGGCGTCATTGAGGCGCATCTGTCGCCAGATGTACCATGACTTTGGTGATCGACCACGTGAGGAGCAGCATAAAATTCGTAAGTACAAGCCAAAACATGAGTAACATTAGCGCACAACAAAAAAGGAATATAGAATCAGCACCCCCCTTCCTGTGCATGTACTTTTTGCCTCATGAGGCCGTTAGATTTGGATGTGACACGTGGATTCACACAGCCATTTATGCCACAAGCTCCTCATCCTCCTAGACAAACCAATTATTAAGTGTAGCTAAAGAGACCCTATGTATCTGCCCAATTAGATATGCCACCATGGGTAGAAAGCACACCCCAGAAGGCCCCATGCCTAGACTACTGGTAGCAAATATGACCTATCAAATATGTGAATTTGACAATATTTCCTGTCACATTGCAGTGGAAGATGTGATGAAACGCTGGCGAAGCATCCGGGACCAATACCGCTGGGGATGCGGGATACGTAAAACGAAAATATATCTATTACAACCGGCTGTCCTTCCTCTCCCCAATTCTGGATCTGAGACCGTAAGTAGATACCTCACACCACATTACACAGATACTTTACAGGGCAAAAAATATTGATGTATTTTTGCCTCTGTTCTATTTCATAACAGAACTCAATCCAACCTTACGGATCGAGGTGGCTGGCCCATCTTCTCCCCCTACAAGAAGCATGGCAGAAGATGAGTCATCACAGGAGAACCCATTGGCTGCCCAACAAACCACACCACCAGGACGGTCTGCTGCTGCCCCATCACCCATCCTGGAAGAGCCGGGCAACTTGAGCAGCAGCCCAACTGGCCAGATCAGGGGATCCCCACAGGCTGCTGTTACATCCTGGCGAGGCCGAAGAAGGCGCCAGGTCACTGTTCAAGAGAGCAGGACCAATGTGGACACAGGGGTGCTAAATTATTTATCTCGAGTCACTGCAGATGATGGGGAGGAGGCCTACTCGCGTAGCCTGACCCTTTATCTCCGTGCTCTTACCCGTGAGGTCAGGCTCCGTATTAGGGGATGTTTTCAGATCCTGCTTGATGCAAGCACCCCCCCCCCCCAATACCCCATATGAGCTTTTCGAATATCTGGAGAGGTGGCAGCTTTCCCCCCGAAATCTAATGCGCATGAGACCATCCACACAGATGCTTGCTCAAGCAGGGTCTGAACATCCTCTAATACGTGGGCCTACAACTCACCCCCTTCCTCCCCCTACCCAACCTTCCCAACAGCAGCAACAAATTTCTGGCTCTAGCCAACCCCACCAATATGGCCACTTATTCCCACCCAGTGTTGGAGGCTGGTCCCAACCTGGTTGGGGACGACATGGCTATATTGGTGGGTATGAGACACGGCCCTACCCGCCCCAACAAGATGCCCCTCAGCAGTATTACTATGGCCACTACCCTCAACAATCACAGGAGGAAGGTCAGTACCAACAGCATGGGCAACAGTCTGCACCCAAACAGGGCGATGTTGCTCAAAGTAGTCAGCAGCAACCACAGGCTGCTCCTCCGCCTTCTCCTTCGCCAACATTCCACAATTTATAAGTGGCTTAAAACATGGAATTAGTAAACCCATACTGTACATGACTGTTCTTAATCGGTCTGATGGGAGGAGATGTCCAGTGTGTTTGAACTGGTGGTTAAAATCCCAAGGCAAAGTAAAAAAGAGGTTTTATCCAGCAGCAACATGAGCTAAAACAGATAATACTAACATTTCTTATGACGGTTTTCAAATCATATGATTAAGACACCATGACAGGCAAGGCTACCTTATGCATTTCTGAGACATATTACATGTCTGTAAAAAATACAAGATTTCACGGGGCTATACTGGCAAAGTTAAAGGATCAAAATAGAGTACTCACTTGATAATGCATAGAAAAGGCGTGCTGTCCATATTCTTAGTCCAATTTAGGCCAGCTAACTATATTCCAAAATCAAGGCAAACAGCCTCAAGACCATCACGCTCTCTCTATTTATTATCAAGTCAGTCTTCTAATTTGATCCTTTGACTTTCCCAGTATAGTGCGGTGAAATATTGTGTTTATTAAGACATGTAATATGTGTCAGAAACGCGTAAGGTAGCCTTGCCTGTCATGGTGGCTTATTAATATGATTTGAAAACATTCAGAATAAATGTTAGTATTATCTTGTGTAGCTCATTTTGATGATGGATAACTCCTCTTTTTTACTTTGGATTCCAAATGTGTACAGTTGCAATGTTGTTATTGCACTATGTATGTTGTAGGATATGTTTGTAATTTTGTTTGAACAACAATGTTGAAATATGCCAAAAGCCCAATTTGGGCCATTGCCCAAGATTTTCATAGGGCAAGAATATGATTGCCTTACAAACTTAAAAAAAACCCCACAAAAAAGCCAAAAGTAAAAATTGGCCAACTACACTTTACGTCTCTGTCTTAATTGTCCAAACCCATATCAAAATACGCTTACCAAATCAAAGCAACAGTCAGAGATTCAGAAGGGGTAGAAATATATATATTTTGACACACATCAAACCAACATTGCCAACATAGATCCAGCATGCTCTTGCCAAGAAGGTTCCCCCTGAGGTGCCATAAAGTAATTAGTGAAATGATCACGCACATTGAGGCCAGAGATCGGTCTACGTTGATGTTTGATAGGTGGTCTCACCCTACACACATTGTCCTGCCTACGCACAACACCAGCAGAGGAGGAACAATCATGTATCCTGGTGAAGTTATGAAGTACCACACAGGCTTTCACTACTTCATTAACATTTTGTTCACTCAGCTGAATGGCAGACTGGAGTACCCGCCATTTGGCACAAAGAATGCCAAAGGAACACTCCACCAGTCGCCGAGCACGTGATAGGCGCAAGTTACATATCCTGCGCCTGTGGTGAAGGTTGCGCCAGGGATATGGCCTCATGACATTGCGCGTTAACTGAAAGGCCTCATCTGCCACAAGAACATAAGGAACAGATTCTTGAGTGGAGCCTGGTAGCTGGCGTGGTGGTGGTAGATCCAACTGGTTGGTGTGTAGCCGCCGAGCCATAATGGAAGTATTGAAGACTCTAGAGTCTCCCGTCCTTCCATAGGCCCCAATGTCAAAAATTATAAACTTGTATTGAGGGTCGGCCAGAGCCAACAATACAACAGAAAAGTATTGTTTATAATAGAAGAATTGGGAGCCAAAGTTCGGCGGATTACGCCCCCGGATATGTTTGCCATCAAGGGCCCCAATACAATTTTGAAACTGGCATTCTTCCTCAAAGTCCTTGATATCCTCAACCAGTCTTCCATCCTGGCCTCGGGCATGACGACTTGATATAGTCTTGTCCATATTTCAATACATGTTGACCTGACTATGCCAGATATGGTTGATCTTCCAATCCCAAACTCATGGTGGAGGGCAGCATAAGACAGGCCAGTGGCCAGGAAGCTGAAGAACAACAGAAAAGGATGATTGTTGAATGCACATATTTCCAAAACAAACAGGTCCATACATACCAAACTTGGTAAGATTTCAGAGCAAATAACACACACATCTTGCTTTGCACAATGAGTAAGTGATATTCAGTACATATTCGACACAACATTCGTGTCTGTAAGTTGAAACATATGTGGACTAAGATGAGGGCCTAAAACTTACTCCAAGAAGGCAAAAATTCAAACTTTGCCCAACACATCATGAACATAGAGAATGTGGTTGTGTAGTACATACCGTATTGTGAGTAGAAGTCGCTCCTCTGCAGATATAGCTTTGTGCATCCTTGTATCCTGAAAGGTTATCCAAGGGCGCACTGTCTCCAAGAGTGTAGAAAATGTTGCAAGGCTCATGCGACAGTATTGGTAGAATTTTACAGGATGCTCCCGCATAGAAGAATATAGGTGGTGAAAATGACCTCTTGCGAGTCGTTGCCTCAAAAGTGGATGTACCCACATGCGTCTCCTCCTCCGCGATCCACTATCACTGGGTATGGTTGGCCAAAGCACCATGACAAAAGCCAGTTGAAGAGAACCTGCTCAGTTGTGTTGAAAGTCAGACTGTCTGACATGTTGCACATACCACAGCAACACACCTAGTGAAGGCAAGGTGACAAATGGACAGAATTGGAGGCTGCCACTTGTTCCTGAGCCAATAAATACAGTGCAGGCTAATGATTTAAATAGTTAGTAGGCCTCAGAACCGTTAAATGTCCATTTTGCAAGGCTGCAAGAAAATCTCGCCATACGGATTGCATACGGATGCTGACATGTGCAAAATATGCGACCGCACCTTGCTTATGGATGACCTACGGAGCACTATTTAGGGGTCATTCATCCGTATTACGCCTGTAAACTACAGACCGTATTTTGCGCAGGTTAGTGTGACTCCAGCCTATTTTATGCCATTCGGTGTTAAAGAAAAAATAATTATATTTTTACCACTAAAATATTATTGTAGCCAAACTCTTAATTTTTATAAGGCATAATAGGAAAAAATTGACCAAAGAGTTTGTTGTGCAATTTTTCTTGTGCGCAATATAATATCCTACATGTAATCGGGAGCTACCTTTGAGGCACAGTGCAAAGCTCAGGATCAAAGGAGCACCATTTTGGAGTTGGATTTTGCTGTCACATTGGTGCCAGAACAGCAGAAAAACAAAATCAGAAGATGATCAGCAGTGCCATCAGCTGAGGACTGGCAGCAACCAATGGGACCCAGCTACATCTATTTACTGTTTGCGGAGGCCTGGCCAGAGGTTGTTTTCATAGAAGAAAAAACAAAACTATGCACTTGACATGGAAACAAGGCCAATTGACTTAACTATTCATGAAAACATAGCCACATGCATGTAGAAATATGGCAGCAGGTGCTCTGATAAGTCAAAATGTGAATTATTTTGCCATAACAGAAGGCGGTTTGTTCGCCGATTGGCAGGAGAGTTGTACAACAATGAGTGCAAGCTTCAGTGAAGCATGGTGGATTGTCCTTACAGGTTTGGAGCTACATTTCAGAAAATGGAGTTGGGGTCAAGATTATTTATTTTTAAGGCACCACTGATTCCAGGGTGCTGTACACTTTAAAAAGGTTTACATATAAAATACATACTGTATTTTACGGATTGTCTTCTTAGAACCATAACTTTTTATTTTTTTGTCAATATGGCCATGTGAGGGTTTTTTTTTTTTTTTTTTTGCGGGATGAGTTGTAGTTTTGAATGACACCATAGGTTTTACTACATCATGTACTGGAAAACAGGGAAAAAAATTCCAAGTGCGGTGAAATTGAAAAAAAAAATGCCTTTCCACAATAGTTTTTTTTTTAAATGCTAAAACTGACCTGCCATTATGATTCTCCAGGTCATTAAGAGTTTGTAGATACCAAACATATCTAGGTTCTGTTTTATTTAAGTGGTAAAAAAATGAATCCAAACTTTGAAAAAAAAAGCGCCATTTTCTGAGACCCATAGTGTCTCCATTTTTCGGGATCAAGGGCTTATTTTTTGCACTCCAAGCTGACGTTTTTATTGATACCATTTTGGTGTAGATGCAATGTTTTGATCGCCTGTTATTGTATTTTATTGCAATGTTGCTGCAACAAAAAAAAGTAATTGACGTTTTTATTTTTTTTCTCATTGCTCCATTTACCAGCACCGATCGCTGACATTTAACCCCTCTGATGTCGCTGTTAATAGTGACAGCAACATCAAGGAGCATCGCAGAGGGAGTGAGCTACGTCTCTGCTTCCATCGCCACAATGCAAATCAGTCGCGTTGTTGATGGTCTCCATGGTGACTCTCGGCCGTGGGGTCCTTCAGGGTTTTGCAGGGAAGGTGGTCTGTGAGCACCTGCTCGGAGCAGGAGCCGACACGCCTCCTCCCATGCCTGTCAGATGCTGCTCTGGTGCTCTGTAGTGCAGAAGCATTGCATAGTATCAGATCAGCAATCTGTCACTATAGTTATGTCCCATTTAAAATCAAAAAAGGTTATCACCTTCACCCCCAGGCCATTTTACATTTTTGCGTTTTCGTGTTTCACTCTCCTTCCCAGAGCCATATCTTCTTGATTTTTCCATCAATATGGCCATGTGCGGGCTTGCTTTTTTGCTGGACAAGATTGTACTTTTGAACGACACCATCGCTTTTATATAGTGCACTATAAAACGGAAAAAAAAAAACAGATGTGTATTTATTTTTTTTTATTGTTCTACTTTGGGGCAAATGGGGGGTGATCTAAACTTTACATTTTTTTAAATATTTTGTTTAAAAACTTTTTTTTGTACTTTTCACTTTCTTCAATAGTCTCCATGGGAGACAAGAAGCTGCAATCCTCCATTCACTGCAGCCTTGCTCTATGTAGCAGAAATGCTCATTTGCTATGATCGTCGACCGCAATGACAACAACAGGGGTCTGCTGCAGACTAGAGTTGAGCTAATTTGTTCGGATTCGGTTGCCGAATCTGAATTTGCCATATTCGTGCCATATGGGTACCCCTATTCATGCCGAATGTACTGTATGTCTTATGATCGGTTCCAAACACATTTGGTCATTTCTGCTCCCATTGACTCCAATGACGTTCGGCTGTGTTCAACGAATATATATTCAAAAACAATATTCGCTGCCGCTTAGGAACCGAATGCGAACAAATTCGCTCAACTTTACTGCAGACCCCGGGTTGTCATGCCAACCTATCAGCAACCCGCGGTCATGTGACTCGGGCGCCAATGGGTGGGATTAGTGACGTGCTTCTGGAGTGGTCACATTAAATGCCGCTGTCATAGATTCAGCGGCATTTAACAGGTTTTAACAGTTGTCGGTGTATCACAATTCCACCTGCGGCCATTAGGGGCACATGTCAGCTGATATGTGCCAGAAAAGATGTGGGCTCAGCACCAGAGCCCACATCAAAGGGAGAGACTCGACATGTGACATACATCTAATGCGCATATCATGAAGGGGTTAAAAAGTGTAAGAAATATATATAAAAATCCCCAAATAAAGATCAAAAACAAAGAAAATTAATGCAATAAATACATTTATTTAGGTAAAAAAAATATTAAAGTACACATATTGGGTATCGGTGTACTCAGGAGAAATTGCACAACAAATTATATGGAGCAATTTCTCCTGTTACCCTTATGAAAATGCAAAATTTGGAGCTAAAAAAACTTTTGTGGGAGCTTTTTTATTCATTTTCACAGCTCAACGTTATAAACTTCTGTGAAGCACCTGAGGGTTTCAAGGTGCTCACCATACCTTTAGATAAGTTATCTTAGGGGTCTAGTTTCCAAAATGGTGTCACTTGTTGAGGGTTTCCACTGTTTAGGCAAATCAGGGGCTCTCAAACACAACATGGTGTCTGCTAATTATGCCAGCAAATTTTACATTCAAAAAGTCAATTGGCGTGCCTTCCCTTCCAATCCCTGCCGTGCGCCCAAACAGTTGTTTTCCACAACATATGAGGTATCTGCATGCTCAGGAGAAATTGTACAATAAATTGTATGTATTCTCCTGTTAACTTTATGAAAGTAAAAAAAATTGGGTCTAATGGAAGATTTTTGTGAAAAAAAAAAAGTGAAATGTTCATTTTTTCCTTCCACATTTGATTAATTCCTGTGAAGCACCTGAAGGGTTAATACACTTCTTGAATGTGGTTTTGAGCACCTTGAGGGGTGCAGTTTTTAGAATGGTGTCACTTTTGGGTATTTTCTGGCATAAAGGTCCATCAAAGTGACTTCAAATGTGAGGTGGTCCCTAAAAAAAAAAAAATGGTTTTGTAAATTTATTTTAAGATTTAGAAATCTCTGGTCAACTTTTAACCCTGATAACTTCCTAACAAAGAAAAGTTTAAAATCTTTGTACTGATGTAAAATAGACATGTGGGAAATGTTTATTACTTTGTGTGACATAACTCTGATTTAAGGGCATAAAAGTATGAAAATTGCCAAATTTTTGCCAAATCTCAGTTTTTTCACAAATAAACGTAAGTCATATTAAAGAAATATTACCTCTATCATGTAGTACAATATGTCACGAGAAAACAATCCAGCGTTATTACCACATAAAGTGTCAGTGGTCAGAATTGAAAAAATGTACCTGGTCACAAAGGTGAAAACAGGCTTGGTATGAAGGGGTTAATATCGGCTAATGGGCCCTCTCCATGTACAACCATGAGCTTCAGGAAAATGACCGCCGGAGGCGGCGTATGCGCAGAGTGAGATCTCAGGAGACGAGATCTCATTTCCCGGGACGATATCTCCCGAGATCTCACTATGCGCGGCCATTTTCAATTCAGCATTACAACAATGGAAGTGCGGGGGCTCCGGTCTTTCACAAAAAGCCGGCGGAGCCCCTGCACCGCCGATCACCTGCAAAAGTGCCACACCAGCCCGGAATGGATGTGCGGGGACTCCGGGATTTCCACCAATGCCAGCGGAGCCCCCGCACCACCGATCATCTGCCAAATCGCTGCCCATCAGCCTAGGATGGATGTGTGTGGGCTTTCACAAAATGGCGAGCCCCCACACCACCGAACCTGCTGCATCAGTCAGGGATGAGCCAGACCACCTCGTGACCCCACTCCACCAGTGCTCCATATCACACCCTACCCCCCAGATAAGCTGAATAATTCGGACTGTAAGACGGACCCCTCATTTGATGCATTAATTTTTTTCCCTATTTTTCTTCTGAAAATTTGAGGTGCGTCTTATGGTCCGGTGTGTCTTATAGTCCGAAAAATACGGTAATTGCTTCACCTGTGCAATACAAAGGAAATCCTGAAAACATGACCTGTTGGTGGGCCTTGAGGACTGGAGTTGGGGAACCCTGGTCTATAGGGTTGTTCACCTGTCCATGTTTTGTGAACCGAATCTCTGTCTAAAAATCACACGGACATGTTTGTTTTTTGTTGCCATTAAGGGTGAAAAACAATATGTCTAGAGGTCTGTGAAAATCTTAGGCAGCTGACGAATGACAGCAGTGTACAGTCCGTGTGTCGTCTGTGATTAACATTGTAATAGATAGGAGAAGCTTTGTAATTCTATTTATTTTTTACACGTAAAAATCACTGATTAAATATGGATGGTAAAAACTGACACATGGACCAAATACCGATGAACCTCTGACGCTGTTTTTTGCATACATGATTAAACACTGACGTCTAACTGAGGGTGTAAAATGATGGGAGGTGTACTCGGCCAACTAAAGGGGCAGTCACTACCCCCAAATATACTGCAAAGGCACAAAAACCTGACCAGCACCTGCTAACAGAATAAAGCCAGTGTGAACAGGTGCAAGCTGCTGTGACTGGATCCTGTCCAAACTAAATACAGCAGCACACTGTAAGCACTGAGATGTATGTGAGATGTAGACTGCATTCCTGCTACATAGACTATACGTGCAGAATAGGCCTTGTGCTTCACCTCCGTTCAACTCCAGAGCAATGGGTCATATATAGAGTGTGCGCAATATTTAACAACTGCTGTTTCTATTTTCAGCCGATGCCGACAACATCAGGAATTCCTCTGCATATTGGGAAGAAGAGGACAAAGACTTGAATAGCTCACCCATACAACTTAGTTTCCAAAACAGACATCCAGCACTTCAGGCCATCGATGATGGGGAAAATACTTCAGATAAATCCACTTTTCCTCCATATGAAACTGCTCACAATGACAAAATTTTTACCTGTCTGGAATGTGATAAATGTTTCCCTGAGCACGACGCACTCTTAATACACCAGAGAAGTCACATGGAGGAGAAGTCTTATCTTTGCTCTAGCTGTGGAAAGTGTTTCAAAAAGAAATCAAACCTTATGCAGCACCAGAAAATCCACACGGGTGAGAAACCTTTCCTCTGCTCTGAATGTGGTAAAAGTTTTACCCGAAAAGCTGATCTCGTGAAACATCAGAGAATCCACACGGGTGAAAAGCCCTTTCCTTGTAATCAGTGCGGGAGGTGTTTTACTCAGATATCTGCTCTCATAAGACATCGGAGATTCCACTCAGGTGAGAACCTGTTACCTTGTGTTGATGGTGAGACATGCTTGTTGCATACACCCACTCTACTAGACAATGGAAGACTCGTATGTGAGAGTAAGGAATTGCCATTTGAGCAATTGAAATCCTCTAAACATTGCCATAGCTGTAGATAAAAAGCCATGGACCACATACCCAAAAATCATACATTGATCTAGTGCCACCCAAAAATTGATAAAATCAAATATGAGGTTCTTAGTTTCCATCCTTTATCAGACTGTATGAAACCCACTGCAACAACATCGCCACAGTGCACTGGTAGCAGGTGTGACCCGGTACCCCTCCGCTTGCATACTGCAGGGAAAAGCCCCTGTGGCTCTTGGCCATGCAACCCCACAGGCACAGTAGCCATACCCACAACGTGTTTTTTTTTTTTTTTTTCTAAATTTACTGACAGCCGGCCTCAATGTAGAGCCAGTGTCTTGGCCGGCTGCTCTGTATTCTCGGAGCCGTGATTGAACCGCCCTGCTCCTATGACTGGGTAGTGAATGCTGGCTGGGAGAATAAAGATCATTTTCTACCTGCTGCATTCAGTTGCGTGCAGTTGCCATACAGCCTAATAACACTGTTAACCTGCAGATTAACCCCATATATGCAGGCAAAGAGCGTTATTCCTGACAGGTTCCCTTCAAGCGTAGAATATGTGCTGAAATCTACATGTGAAAACCAGTCCGCTATATCCAGCAGTCTCATAGACATAAGCGGCCGTCACTTTATTTAGACAGTGGGACAAATCAGAGCTCCATTTTCAGGATTGGTGGAGGTCCAGTAATGGTGGGGGGAGTTGGGGGTAAATCCACCCGCCTGCATCAGCAGTCACTGTCAGCTGCAGAAATTTAGGTGTACAGCACTATGGCAGCACCAATTACATAAAGTTTGCAAGGTGCCGTGACAGTGGTGTCACCCCTTGTGATCTCCACAATTGTTCCGTCTTGAGCAACTTACCAAGCAAGTTACGGTGCTTAAGTCTGGGTCACTGCTCCGCACCCCACATTTCCAGTTAGAAATGACGTGCCATGCGGAGAGGTCATAGTGCTAATTTGCATCAATTGAGCTTGTTGGGCTTTGTGGTTTGACCCACAATATTGCTGCCGTGCTGTTGTATACAGCTGCAGACTTCTGAACCTGATATTTCCCGATCTAGACCCAAGACCTGTCCCTGCCCCATTTGAATCCTGTAGCCGCTGAGTGTCAGTCATGTGTGCTCAAATTTTGCCACAGGGATTTTTTTTTCCTTTATCGGCACCACCTTTGGTTGTGTCTTGTATGCTCTGATCAGAAGGTTTTACATTAGAAAAATAAAGCTACTTCCCTTAAAGGGAATCTGTCAACAGGTTTTTGCTACCTAATGTGAGAACAGCATAATGTAGGGGAAAAAAAACCTGATTCAGCGAGGTGTCAGTGGATTCCTTGCTGTAGCTTTTTATTAAATCATTGTTTTATCAGCAGGAGATATCACGTGAGTGCTAGTAAACCTACTGCTATGTACAAACAAGAAAAATTCTAGCCAGCTCACCCAGTTAGACGTCCTTAGTGGTTCTGCTCACTGCCAGGAAGCCGCACGGAGTTGTAATGGGAGAGGCACACCCATGTTGCAATAGAAACAAAAACCAGCAAATAATTCCAGCGGATGCTTCTTACTTGGCCATAAAATCCATTTTATTTTTATCTTTTAAAATAGTTCCATGTGGCAGAAACCCAAATATATACAGGGGGTTAGAAGAAAAAAAGGGCACACTGCTGCTTCCTAGACCTAGAAGAAGACCTAGTAAGGTCGAAACGCATAGTCTGCACGCATAAAGCAGCAGTGTGCCCTTTTTTTCTTCTGACCCCCTGTATATATTTGGGTTTCTGCCACATGGAACTATTTTAAAAGATAAAAATAAAATGGATTTTATGGCCAAGTAGGAAGCATCCGCTGGAATTATTTGCTGGTTTTTGTTTCTACTGGTATGTAGTCCAACCACGTCCACACCAATGATTGGCTGCTTTCTGCCTATGCACAGTGTACACAGCAAGCTGCTAATCAGTGGTGTGGGAGGGGCTATACAGAGCTTAGCATCTAGAGAACTTGTAGTTCTACAGCAGAGAACTGCAACAGCCAGTAAAATGATAGATTACTGGAATCAGGCTCTCTGCCTCTACTCTACATCATGTTAATATCTGATGGGGCAGCAAAAACAAGCTTCCAGATTCTGTTTAATTCAAAGGGACAGACAACACACAGGCAAGAATGGCAATGTTCCTGGAAGGCTGCTTATACCAGCGAGATACAGAGAAAGAGTTCTAAAACTTCTTATTTTAACCAAATCTCCCTTGTATGCTAGTTATTAGTCAGTTTTTCCTAAAAATCTGTATTCACAGGTTTTTGTATTATTCCTTGCAGATGGACACATCAGGAATACCATGGAAGATTCATATATCTTACCTCCTGATTCAAAAGTAGAAGATAAACCTTTCCCCAAAAAATTTGCAGGAGAAAATCCCAGTTTTGTAAAAATTCATCCAGTCCTTCAGGATGCCGATATAAATAGTAATCCTTCCAAGGACCTTTCTGATGTGTCAGATTTCATTGGCAGCGGACCTCCTAAAAGTGACAAAATATTTCCCTGTTTGGAATGTGATAAATCGTTCACTCAGTATACCAAACTCTTGGTCCATCAGAGAAGTCACACAGGTGAAAAACCATTTTCATGTTCTTACTGCGGGAAAAGTTTTACGGAAAAGTCCAACCTAATTCAGCATGAGAGAATCCACTCTGGTGAGAAGCGGTTTGTATGTTCCGAATGCAGCAAAGGCTTCACACGGAAAGCTGACCTCATTAAACACTTGCGAACTCACACAGGAGAGAAGCCATTTCACTGTCTTCTATGCGATAAATGTTTTACCCAGAATTCTGCTCTTTTAAGACATATGAAGTTTCACACAGGGGAAAAACCATTTACATGTTTGGAATGTGGAAAACGCTTCATGCACAGATCTGGCCTTAAAAGTCATCAGAAAATTCACAGTCGGGATGAATGTGGACCACAAAGTAAATGCACGGCACAGGAATAAGTAGTGTCACTAAGCCAGAAATGGAACGTCTTGGGTCAGACTTGCTGACACTAGCCAACAAGTAACTGCTTTCACGTTCCAAATGATCTTATAAAACTGAGATATGGAATCTGACTTGTTGCTATTGAAAAATATGCCACTTTTCGTTCACTCTACAACCCCTGGCAAAAATTATGGAATCACCGTCCTTGGAGGATGTTCATTCCGTTGTTTAATTTAGTAGATAAAAAGCAGATCACAGACATGGCACAAAACTAAAGTCAATTCAAATGGCAACTTTCTGGCTTTAAGAAACAGTAAAAGAAATCAAGAACAAAAAATGTGGTTATCAGTAATGGTTACTTTTTTAAACCAAGCATAGGGGAAAAATTATGGAGTCACTCAATTCTGAGGGAAAAAATTATGGAATCACCCTGTAAATTTTCATTCCCAAAACTAACACCTGCATCAAATTAGATCTGCTCATTAGTCTGCATCTAAAAAGGAGTGCGCACACCTTGGAGAGCTGTGGCACCAAGTGGACTGACCTGAATCATGGCTCCAACACGAGAGACGTCAATTGAAACAAAGGAGAGGATTATCAAACTCTTAAAAGAGGGTAAATCATCACGCAATGTTGCAAAAGATGTTGGTTGTTCACAGTCGGCTGTGTCTAAAATCTGGATAAAATACAAACAACATGGTAAGGTTGTTTACGGCAAACATACTGGTAGACCAAGGAAGACAAAGCGTCAAGACCGGAAACTTAAAGCAATATGTCTCCAAAACAGGAAATGTACAACAAAATGACTGGGAGGAAACTGGAGTCAATGTCTGTGACCGAACTGTAAGAAACTGCCTAAAGGAAATGAGATTAACATACAGAAAAGCTAAATGAAAGCCTAAACAGAAAAAAAACAAGGTTACAATGGGCTAAGGAAAAGCAATCGTGGCTGACTGGATGAAAGTCATATTCAGTGATGAATTGCGAATCTGCATTGGGCAAGGTGATGATGCTGGAACTTTTGTTTGGTGCCGTTCCAATGAGATTTATAAAGATAACTGCCTGAAGAGAACATGTAAATTTCCACAGTCATTGATGATATGGGGCTGCATGTCAGGTAAAGACACTGGGGAGACGGCTGTCATTACATCTTCAATAAATGCACAAGTTTATGTTGATATTTTGGACACTTCGCTTATCCCATCAATTGAAAGGATGTTTGGGGATGATGAAATCATTTTTCAAGATGATAATGCATCCTGCCATAGAGCAAAAACTGTGAAAACATTCCTTGAAAAAAAGACACATAAGGTCAATGTCATGGCCTGCAAATAGTCCGGATCTCAATCCAATTGAAAATCTTTGGTAGAAGTTGAAGAAAATGGTCCATGACAAGGCTCCAACTTGCAAAGCTGCTCTGGCAACAGCAATCAGAGAAAGTTGGAGCCAGCTTGGTGAAGAGTACTGTTTGACACTCATTAAGTCCATGCCTCAGAGACTGCAAGCTGTTATAAAAGCCAGAGGTGGTGCAGCAAAATACTAGTGATGTGTTGGAGTGTTTTTTTTGTTGGTTTGTTCTTCATGATTCCATATTTTTTTCCTCAGAATTGAGTGACTCCATAATTTTTACCTATGCTTGGTTTTAAAAAGTAACCATTACTGACTACCACATTATTTGTTCTTGATTTCTTTTACTGCTTCTTAAAGCCAGAAAGATGCAATTTGAAATGACTTTAGTTTTGTGCCATGTCTGTGATCTGCTTTTTTTCTACAAAATTAAACAACTGAATGAACATCCTCCAAGGTGATTACATAATTTTTGCCAGGGGTTCTAGTATAGATGGAGTCTGAACACACAGACACGATAACAGTGTAACACTGCTATTATTTATTTATGCCCCCAGACATGTTAGGCTAATGTCAGCTGAACCGCCAATATTGCTAGACATTAGTCTGTGGGCTGAACCTGTCACTTTGCTCTCCCAGAGATACGGCGCCACCAGACATGTTCTTCATAGAAAACACAGACACGCTTCGTTGAACAAACTCGTGTGCGGGAGAGCCATCCGTGATGGCTGCTGAAAAAACACTTGACCAAATGACTGTTTGGCTGGCAGCCAGCTAATATGTATGGCGCGCCATAGGTTTCAATTCTTTAGCATTTTTGTTGCCACACAGCCATATTGTGTTCAAGTTACTTTAGCAACACAGCGGAGTGTAGCTACAATCCAGGAGACCAGATGTCTATCTATTTTTATTCTTTAACCAGCATAATATTTAATAAAAGAAAAAAGGTCAACAAGAGCTACAACTTTTTATTTTCCTATTAACCCCTTCTCGACCTTTGACGCCACGTAGGCGTCATGAAAGTCGGTGCCAATCCGACCTGTGACGCCTATGTATTGTCATGGGGAGATAGCGTTCCTGCAGGTCGGGTGACTCACTTAAACGTCACTCGACCCGCAGGTACAGGAGGCTTTGTACTTCACCCCGGTGGGGGGGGTGGCTTAGCCCCCCGTGGCTACGATCGCTCTGATTGGCTGTTAAAAGTGAAACAGCCAATCAGAACAATTGTAACATTTCATCAAAGAAATTTTGTGAAATATTACAATCCAGCCATGGCCAATGCTGCAATATCATCGGCCATGGCTGGAGACCGCGATCTGACCCCCCCCACGACTGACGGGGGCTATTTACCCTCGCCGCCGACTGATGCATTCAGTATTTGCTCCCCTTGCCCTCCGCCCCCCCCCCCCCCGGTGCCTCCTGAGTCCCGGTGTCACTCCTGAATCATCCATGGGCGCCGGCATCTTCCAAAATGGTGGGCGCATGGGCAGTACACCCGCTGAATCTGCTGGCCGCAGATTCATTCATTCATGACAGGTACATTTTGATCACTGTGCTAAACCCTGTCAGTGATCAAAATAAAAAAAAATAAATAAACCCCCTGTTTATCCCCATAGGTAGGGAAAAGTAGTAAAATAAAGAAATTATATTTATTTTTATTTTTCCATTAGGGTTGGGATTAGTGTTCGGGTTGGAATTAGGGTTAGGGGTGTGTTGGGGTTGGGATTAGGGTTAGGCTTGTTGTTGGGGTTGGGATTAGGGTTAGGGGTGTGTTGAGGTTAGGGTTGAGTTAGAATTGAGGGGTTTCCACTATTTAGGCATATCAGGGGGTCTCCAAACGCGACATGGCGCCACCATTGATTCCAGCCAATTTTGCGTTCAAAAAGTCAAACGGTGCTCCCTCCCTTCTGAGCCTCGACGTGTGCCCAAACAGTGGTTTATCCCAACGTATGGGGTATCAGCATACTCAGGAGAAATTAGACCCTCAAAGTTGTTGTGCAATTTTTCCTGTTACCCTTGGGAAAATAAAAAATTGGGGGCTAAAAAGTTATTTTTGTGGAAAAAGGTTTTTTATTTTCACGGCTCTGGTTTATAAACTTTTGTGAAGCACTTGGGGATACAAAGTTCTCACCACATATCTAGATGAGTTCCTTGGGGGTCTAGTTTCCAAAATGGGGTCACTTGTGGGGGTTTCTACTGTTAAGGCACATTAGGGGCTCTGCAAATGTAACATGACGCCCACAGACCATTCCATCAAGTCGGCATTTCAAAACGTCACTACTTCCCTTCCAAGCCCCGACGTGTGCCCAAACAGTGGTCCCCCCCCCCCCCACATATGGGGTACTAGCGTACTCATGACAAACTGGACAACAACTTTTGGGGTCCAATTTCTTCTGTTACCCTTGTGGAAAAAAAAATTTGTGGGCTTAAAAATAATTTTTTGAGGAAAAATTTTTTTTTATTTTCACGGCTCTGCGTTATAAACTCCTGTGAAGCACTTGGGGGTTTAGAGTGCTCAACACACATCTAGATAAGTTCCTTGGGGGGTCTAGCTTCCAAAATGGGGTCACTTGTGGGGGAGCTCCAATGTTTAGGCACACAGCGGCTCTCCATACACGACATGGTGTCCGCTAACGATTGGAGATAATTTTCCATTCAAAAAGTTAAATGGCGCTCCTTCCCTTCCGAGCCCTGCCGTGCGCCCAAACAGTGGTTTATGACTACATATGAGGTATCGGTGTACTCAGGAGAAATTTCCCAACAAATTTTAGGATTCATTTTATCCTGTTGCCCATAGAAAATAAAAAAATTGAGGCTAACAGAACATTTTTGTGAAGAGAAAAAAAAAAAAAAAAAAGTACTTTTTCATTTTTACGGATCAATCTGTGAAGCACCTGGGGGTTCAAAGTGCTCACTATGCATCTAGATAAGTTCCTTAGGGGGTCTAATTTCCAAAATGGGGTCATTTGTTGGGGAGCTCCAAAGTTTAGGCACATATGGAATCTACAAACACGACGTTGTCCACAAGCGATTGGAGCTAATTTTCCATTCAAAAAGTCATATGGGGCTCCTTCCCTTCCGAGTCCAGCCATGCACCCAAACAGTGGTTCCTCCCCACATGTGGGGTTTCAGCGTACTCAGGACAAATTGGACAACAACTTTTGGGGTCCACTTTCTCCTTTTTACCCTTGATAAAATAAAAAAAATTGTTGCTGTAAGATCATTTCTGTGACTAAAAAGTTAAATGTTCTTTTTTTCCTTCCATGCTGCTTCTGCTGCTGTGAAACACCTGAAGGGTTAATAAACTTCTTGAATGTGGGTTTGATCAGTTTGAGGGGTGCAGTTTTTAGAATGGTGTCACTTTTGGGTATTTTCAGCCATATAGACCCCTCAAACTGACTTCAAATGTGAGGTGGTCCCTAAATCAAAATGGTTTTGTAAATTATGTTGTAAAAATGAGAAATCGCTGGTCAACTTTTAACCCTTATAACTTCCTAACAAAAAAAGTGTCCAAAATTGTTCTGATGTAAAGTAGACATGTGAGAAATGTTATTTTCCCATCCCCATGACAGCACCGCAGACATGAGATGGTATCCGCCCCCAGGAAACAGTAAACCTGTAGCAGAGACATAAGAAGGGGGCGGCACCTCTCTTCCTCAGTTTGGTTTCCTGTTTCCCGCAGTCGGATGCCTGGGGCAGAGTCCGTACCTCCGGAGGGATCCCCCTCCGATGTCGTCCGGTCAGGAGGCCGAGGTCCGCGGGGAGAGGATGGCAGCGAGGTGCGGTGGCGCGCGCCTGTCAGCCCAGCTCGGTGGGCGCTGTGAGCGGTGTCCTCGTGAGACTCCCCGGCGGCCGCTCCAGTGGGAGGCTGGGCCGGGGGAGGCGTGGCCACCACGGCGCTGGCGCTGACTGAGTGGCGACGGCTTCCGGGGTCGCACCGGAAGTGATGTCACACGTCGGGGGAGCGGTGTACTGCGCACTTCCGGACGGTAGCGGTATCAGAAGCGCGCACCGCTCCTCCATAAAAAGGGAGGCAAGGCAGGTGCCACTGGTCCCTGAGAGGCTGCACGCAGGCTCTGGATTGTAGAGCCAGATCAGCAGCGGAGCGCAGATGGATCCTGAAGGCGAGATGCGCGCGCAGGAGGAAGAGCCACCGGCTACCGGGGTACCCAGAGGGCCGGGTGAGTGCCTTTGTAAGGCAGCACAATAGATTAACAATTGCCCTATGTATGTCTTCTGTAGGGAAAGGCCACATCAAAGCAAAAGAACAAGGAATGTGCACTATGCAAAAAGGCCCTAGCTAAATCTTATGAGAAGCGACTTTGTCGCTCGTGCATTAAAAAAAACAGTGGCCGAAGAGTCACCATCTCTGCTCCAGAGCATTAAAACTATGATCCGGGATCAAGTAAAGTCGACGGTAAAAGATGAATTAAAGGAGCAGACTACACTTGGCTCCGATATAGCTCCTGCTTCACCCCCGCCCCCACCTCCTCCTCTCCCTCTCACAGAAATAACTACTGACATAGCGTCTGAGGAAGAACAAGGGGAGATAGGGCCCTCGGACTCGGACCTGGACTCCTTGGACGAGGAAAAGGGTCGTCCATATTTCCTATCTGAGGACAATGGGAAATTACTAAAGCTTGTAAGGTCCACAATGGGACTAGAAACACCAAAAGAGCCAAAGTCAATTCAAGATGCTATGTTTAGCAATCTTGAGGGGAAAAAACGAAGGGTATTTCCCTTCCATGATAACTTGTTAAATTTGATCAAGAGGGAATGGGAGAAACCCAACAAAAAAATGTACATACCGCAGGCGCTCAAACGTAAATACCCGTTTGATGAGGAGGTATGCGATAAATGGGGAAAAAGCTCCCAGACTAGATGCCGCCATTGCTAGCACATCCAGGGGAATAGCATTGCCATTTGAGGACATGGGCGCCTTAAAAGATCCCCTTGACAAGAAAGCAGACGCTTTTCTAAAATCTGCTTGGGAAGCATCGGCTTGGTCATATAAGCCGGGGGTGGCCGCCACTTGTACAGCGAGTGCTATGGTCAAATGGTTAGACGAATTAAGTGACCAAATTAAGAATAAATGCCCAAGGGAGACACTGCTGGAGGCAATACCTTCCCTACAGAAGGCAGCGGGATTCCTGGTTGACGCCGCAGTAGATTCTGTCCGAGGTGCCGCCCGTGCATGTGCCCTATCAAATTCAGGCCGCAGAGCACTTTGGTTAAAGAACTGGTCGGCAGACTTCCAGTCAAAGGTTAAACTCTGCGCCATCCTGTGTGAGGGTCAGTACCTGTTTGGGAGAGCATTGGACGAAATTTTAGAAAAAGCGTCAGATAAGATAAAACGGTTTCCACCCCCCTTCCCTAGGCGTCAGTGGACTGAAGCTCGCTCGCCCTTTCGTGGCGCAGGGAACAGAGGGAGCCGAGGGTGGCCAGACGATAGAACCACGCGGGGCAGACCCTGGAGGGGAAAAGAGAAAGGATTCCTCTTTAGTAAAACCACCCCGAGACCTGATACTAAGCAATGACTCCAGGGCGGTTGGGGGAAGGCTTCGGTTCTTTGTCCATCAATGGGTAGCATTGCCCGCCTCAAAGTGGGTAACCGACCTGTTAGCCGAGGGCCTACAACTAAGTTTTCTAAACCTTCCACCTCAAAGAGTAAAAGTGACCCGGGTAGCCAAAAAGAACCAGGCCACGCTAGAAAAGGAGATTCAACTCCTCATGCAAAAGGAGGTACTAATAAAAGTACCGTGTCATCAAGTAGGGAAAGGATTTTACAGCATTCTGTTCCTCACGCCAAAACCAGATGGATCACTAAGAACAATATTCAGTCTCAAAGCCCTGAATCAATACATCAGAACAGAGAAATTCAAAATGGAGACCTTGGGGTCAGCAGTGAAGGTACTCGACCCAGGTTGCTACATGGCAGTAATAGATCTTACCGACGCCTATTACCATGTCCCAATATGGGGGGAACACCAACAATATCTAAGATTGGTAGTAGAGATTGCTCAAGTCCCCACTCCTCTACAGTACCAGTGCCTACCCTTCAGGGTATCAGTGGCCCCTCGTATATTTACAAAAATCATCAGGGAAGTAGCTTTATAAGAAGGGAAAATATCCTGTTGGTACCCTATCTAGACGATTTCCTCGTCCTAGCAAACAATAAGCAAAATTGCGAAAATGCAGTTACAAAGGTCCTGGAAATATTAACCAGGTTAGGCTGTATGATCAACCTAAAAAAATTCAAATTAACTCCAGTGCAGTCACAAGAATTCCTTGGAATTCAATTGGACTCATTAAAACAGCAGTGCATTCTTCCAGAAAGGAAAGTTGGGGCTAGCCAACAAAAAATACAACGGATACAATCCGGTCGAGCCATATCAGTAAGAGAGGCAATGTCGCTCCTGGGCACGTTAACAGCAACAATCCCAGCGGTCTGGTGGGCACAAGCCCATACGAGAGAACTACAGTGGCAGATCCTATCCGAACAGGAGAAGGGTCCTTCCAATTTAAATCGGGAGATCATTCTCTCAACTCAAGTGCAGGAGTTATTAAAATGGTGGCTGAGCACCGAAAACTTAAACAGATCAGTGCCTTGGACTACTCAAGACTCGGTGGTACTGACCACGGACGCAAGTCCGAGTGGTTGGGGGGCACACATAGAGAAACGAACCCTACAGGGCCAGTGGGAACCCGGAATGAGGGATGCATCCTCAAATCTAAAAGAACTGGCGGCTGTGAGGCGAGCCCTTCCCCTAGTAAAGCGAGAAGTGCAAGGGAGACATGTCACCATATTATCCGACAACAACACGGTCATAGCATACATAAACAGACAAGGGGGTACAAGGTCGGCAACCCTTATGGCAGAGGCCAGGGAATTATTCACATGGGCGGAAAACAATCTTCTGTCCTTATCGGGTACACATTTAAAGGGGGCAGACAATTATCTGGCCGATTATTTAAGCCGTTATGTACTACACCAGGGAGAATGGTCCCTAAGTCAAAAAATATTTGGGGAAATCTGCGCTGCCTGGGGCACACCAGAAGTAGACCTGTTTGCTACCAGGGAAAATCGAAAAGTGGACAGGTTCTACTCCCTAAATCCAAGAGAGCAACCAGAGGGGGTGGATTTGCTACTACACCGGTGGAAATTTCGTCTGACCTATACGTTCCTCCCGTTTCCATTGATTCCAGTAGTCTTGAAAAAGATCCGACAGGACAAAGCTCAAATAATCCTGGTTGCGCCCTTCTGGCCGAAAAGGGCATGGTTCACATGGCTCAGACGCATGTCTATCTCGGGCCCATGGATCCTCCCAGATACCCCGAATCTGCTATACCAGGGCCCAGTAGAACACCCCAGGGTTCACGGGCTGCAACTCACTGCATGGAACTTGAGAGGGCACTCCTTCTAGCAAAAGGGTTCTCAGTCCCGTTAGTAACCACCCTGCTCGCTAGCAGAAAGGAGGTAACTTCACGTAAATACCAAAAAATTTGGGAAAAATTCTTGCAGTTCACGGGTCGACAATGGACTGGGACAGCCCAGAAAATACCAATAAAAGAGATCCTAGAGTTCCTCCAGAAAGGACTGGAAAAAGGACTGTCCACAAGCACCCTAAAAGTGCAGGTATCGGCCCTGGGTGCGTTGTTTGATCAAAAACTGGCTGATCACCCATGGATCTATAGATTCATTTGGGCCTCCTTTTCATCCAGGCCCACAAAATTAACATCTAAACTAGCTCCCTGGGATCTAAATTTAGTATTAAGGGCACTGACAGCGTCTCCATTTTAAGCCTATTGCTTCCATCTCAATAAAGGCGCTAACGCTAAAAACAGTACTCCTGGTAGCCCTAACCTCAGCTCGTCGTGTCTGCGAGCTGCAGGCAATATCTATAAATCCACCATATACCACCTTTTTGGATGATATAGTGATCATAAAAACTGATCCGGCCTTCCTACCGAAGGTAAATTCCAAATTCTACAGGGAACAGGAGATAATTTTGCCCTCGTTTTGTCCAAACCCCAAATCCCAGGGAGAGAAAACCTTCCATTGCCTAGAAGTCAGACGTTGCCTGCTTCAATATATAGAAGCCTCAAAATCATGGCGACAGTCTTCAGCCCTTTTTGTCTCCTTTCAGGGGACAAACATGGGTAAGAAAGCTTCAAAATCCACAATTGCACGGTGGCTATGTATGGGTATTGCACTGGCTTATTCTTCCTTAGATCAGACTCCCCCACTGGGTGTAACAGCTCACTCTACGAGGGCCATAGCCACGTCCTGGGCTGAAAGGACAAATGCTTCGGTTGAGCAGATCTGTAAAGCAGCCAGTATGGTCCTCACCATCCACTTTCTTCCGACACTATAGACTAGACCTAGGGCCCGCAAAGCTGGCCTTTGGGAGAAAGGTGTTGTCTGCTGTTGTCCCACCATAGGAGTCTATTCTATCTTTCCTCATGTCTGCGGTGCTGTCATGGGGAAGGGAAAAAATGATGATTACTTACCGGTAATTTGATTTTCCAGAGCCATGACAGCACCGCATTGTTCCCGCCCTATCTTGGTTATGGTTTTGTGGTGCACCAGAAATTTAAAGTTGTATCTGGATATGTAAATATATGTGAATAAATATATATATATATATATATATATATATATATATATATATATATATATATATATATATATATATATATATATATATATATATATTAAAAAAAAAAATATATATATATATATATATATATATATATAGAGAAAAGAAGGTGAATATTAGTGACACTGTTATATAACATGTATGTAAACTAGTAAGGCGTTTACCTTTGCATACTCTGAAACAAACTGAGGAAGAGAGGTGCCGTCCCCTTCTTATGTCTCTGCTACAGGTTTCCTGTTTCCTGGGGGCGGATACCATCTCTCATGTCTGCGGTGCTGTCATGGCTCTGGAAAATCAAATTACCGGTAAGTAATTATCATTTTTATTAACTATTTTGTGTCACATAACTCTCTGGTTTGGAATAAAAAATGCAAAATTTGAAATTTGCGAAATTTTCGCCAAATTTCCGTTTTTTGTTTTTTTCACAAATGCAAAAATTATTGACTTAACTTTACCACTAACACGAAGCCCAATATGTCACAAAAAAACAGTCTCAGAATCGCTAGGATCCATTGAAGCGTTCCTGAGTTATTACCTCATAAAGGGACAATGGTCAGAATTGCAAAACATGGCCAGGTCATTAAGGTCAAAATAGGCTGGGTTATGAAGGGGTTAAGACTACTACCGTGTTTCCCTGAAAGTAGGACCCCCCCGAAAGTAAGACAGGGTGGGGGTTACGGGGGGGTCCTTCAATGTAAGGCCTCCCCCGAATGTAAGGCAGGGTTGGGGGCCGCTGTGAAATGTAAGGCCCTTACCTTTGGGCCGCCGCTGTCCCCCATTGGGTCCCCAGGCTCCAGAGGTGTCCTCAGGTGCAGCTGGGCGGGTCCAGCGCACATGGGGTTAACTCGCCGTGTTAACCCCGCAATCCGCCCAGCTCAACAGCTCATTGGCCGCCCCTGTTCCCCACGTCACCGCCGGCCCCCGGCTCGAGCACTGATTGGTCCAGCAGCTCGGGCTGTAATTGGCCGCCCCAGCCCCACGTCACCGCTGTTTCCCTGCTGATTGGCACAGCGTTCCCTGCAGCACAGGCCTTCCGCACCCACAGCCGCACCGCAGAGGAAAATGTCCAGCATTTAAAAACCAAGTAGGGAAACATGTACTGTATAGGGTATGGGGCTGTGTGCAGTGGGATACGGCACTATTATGGGGTGTGGGGCTGTGTGCAGTGGGATACGGCACTGTTATGGGGTGTGGGGCTGTGTGCAGTGGGATACGGCACTGTTATGGGGTGTGGGGCTGTGTGCAGTGGGATACGGCACTGTTATGGGGTGTGGGGCTGTGTGCAGTGGGATACGGCACTGTTATGGGGTGTGGGGCTGTGTGCAGTGGGATACGGCACTGTTATGGGGTATGACAGCATGTTAATAAATGTTAATTTATTGGTTAAAAAGAAATTGTCATTTTTTTTTGGCTAATGTAAGACCTCCCCCGAAAGTAAGACAGGGTGGGACTTTTTGGGGTAAAATTAATGTAAGACAGGGTCTTACTTTCGGGGAAACAGGGTATTTCCTGATGGAAATCCAACATCACTTCTTCCTATGCCAAAGCAATTTCACTATTTATTAAAACTATAATTATTGCACCAAGTTTTAACCCCTCTGCTCATTTTCTGGCAGTGTTTTCTAGCATGAAAATGCACAAATATAAAACTACTGCCATTTTATATGTATTTTCACTGCAGTTTTTGGATCTCTTTTGTGAGTTTACCACTGTAATGAATTATTATTGTCTTATCCTTTTCATTTTTTTTATTACGAGTAGCGAATCATATGATTCCAAGACTTTGCCATTGCAATGCATGGGATTTCATTCACAAATGCAACATTCAAAAATCCACTAACACACTTTTTTGCAAAGGAAAAAATAGGAGTTTATGGGAGAAATATTCCACTTTGGCAATTTTTAAAAAATAACTTGCTCACTAATGCAGCCAGCCATAGACAGTGCGACAAAGAGATTACACAAAGCAAATGTTTGCTAAAGTTTTACTGAAAAGCAATTGTAAAAATGTTTTTTCTTCAAAAATACATGCATTTAGTTACAAAAAGGTCCCTAGAGGTATCCCTATGCTTTTATTGACCAAATGTTACCAATAATGTGTAAAAATGTATGTAATAGATTAGTGTCTCTTCATTTTGTCGTAGTTCCATCCAGTGTTCAATCTAGATACCCCCGTGGATTTTCAACTGCTACTTATTTTTAAAATTTATTAAGGATTTTATGAATATTTAAAGGGATTTTCTGCGGGTATCCTATTGCTGACCTATTATGAAGATGTGTCGTCCATATCGGATCACTGGGGATCTGACACCCCCATTGCTCATATGTTTTTAGCCTTGGTGGCAGACAGATGTAAATAGTGAACAGCTCAGCTCCATTCTTTGAGTAGGAACCTTTTCTGGAAACTGCTCCTATCCCCATTCACTAGCTGAGGAACCAGAGATCGACCACTACACCCCAAATCTGATATTGATGTCCTCTTCTCTTAGGTGACTAATATTGTAAGCCTGGAAAACTCATTTAAGTAGTATTTCAACAGGGGTTTTTTTTTTTAATAAGTTTGTTAATCAAAGCTGCAGATCCGATGTGCAACAACTCACAGCACAAAGTGAAGCGGCATAAATTTAGTATTGAAAAGAATGTATTTATATGATGTGTTTAGTGTTTTTATGTGTATTTAATGGGAGATATTCTATACATACACATATATTCAATAAACTATTCTTAATCACACAACTACTTAATATTATCAAACTTATAAGGGGAATGCTGAGGCAAAAGAGCAAGGGTCTTTTGTTTAGGATGGTCATCTAATAGTCAGCTTGGTGAATGGTTATAAAGAGCGACCATCTCTCTGGATCACCCTGCACATATATATATATATATATATATATATATATATATATATATATATACACGCCTTATCGTGCCTGTCTGCAACCGAAATCGCGGCCCGGTGATTGGGAGGTGAGAGGACCATGCATACCAGGATTGGGGGGTGAGGGGACCATGCATACCCCGAAAGGGGGGTGAGAGGACCATGCATACCAGGATTGGGGGGTGAGGGGACCATGCATACCAGGATTGGGGGTTGAGGGGTAGCATGCATATCAGGATTGGGGGTGAGAGAACCATACATATCAGGATTGAGGGGTGCATTATTGCATTATTAAATCTTTAAATATAAACTGCATATATATTCTACAAATACCCGATGCGTTAGAATCGGGCCACCATCTAGTTATATAGAAAATTGATTTTTGGAAGAACTTGTAATGTTTTCTCTATGGTGAACACGGATGGACGCAGTTTATGAAGCTGCCAGCAGTGGCAATATCGGACAATGGTATTTAAGTGATGCAATCGCATACCTCAGCCCACCTGTGGGAAGCCGATGGGTTGTTACAGCAGCTAGCGGCAAACTGATGGACCCCTTAACACTGATAACTTTGTTCTTTATATGAAGCCAAGGTGCAGGTATGGGAGATTGTGATTTCTTCTATATAGTGTAGTATTGCAGCACATAGACCAAATGTTCACAGGATTAATGGGTAGAGTAGAGGGTGGCATTTTATGCTAGGGTCTCTCCTACGCACTGCGGGCCACGCAGCTTTAATACGCGAGGCAGTTGTGTAACTACGCCGTGACCGGATGGACTGTTCACGTCAGGGGTCCCCAACCTGTAGCTCGGGAGCCACATGTGGCTCGCGGTCCCATGAATTGTAGCTAGCGACTGTCAGCCAGCTTGGTGCATTAGGTCCAAGTCTAGCAAACAGGTATGAAGAGTACATCTCAATATGGTGAATTTTGTGAGTAGCCCTGCAGGTCTGGATGCACATTTACTGGTCTTGAGGGTTTAAAGATGTTTTAGGTATGGTACGTTGTAGGATGGTACTAACTGTTAGAGGAGGTGCTCAAAGCTGGATGTGACAGTGTGATGGGACTCCTGGATGGGAGAATACTGAATGGGGGTTTTATGGGAACCCCTGAATCTCAGTGTACTGATTTGGAGTGATTTCTGTGGAAAAGCTTTTGTTATCATTATACCTGTAATGGGGGCTACGTTGACACTACTTTCAAGGGGGTGGGAGCTGGATGTGGCTCGCGACCCTCTCTCAGTGCTAATTGTGGCTCGCGACCCTCTCCCAGTGCTGAATGTGGCTCTCAAGGTCAGAAAGGTTGGGGACCACTGGTTCACGCTCATCCTGCTCTGAGTGATATGGAAGTCAAAAAGACTTTAGATTAAAAAAAAAAAAAATTTAACCATTGTCAAATTCAACAATGATACAGAAACATTGTCACTATATATCTCATACATATGTATTGCAAAAAAACTACATTTTCCATATAGAAAAAAACATTAAAACTGAATAAACTACCCCTCCCCCCCCCTCCTTTGTTCCAGCTCATCCCCGCTTCCTTCTAGGTGTGCAACCACACACCAACTCAAATTATATAATTGAGTATTGGATTTGACCTTATCTCGTCCCCCACCAAACCCACGATACGTGTTTTAGGATTACGGTAAGTGGAATTGAAAGGCCATAAACGTCCATGATTAATTTTCTCTATCGCTTCATTGGGAGACACAGGAAACCATGGGTGGACGCTACGCTGCCACTAGGAGGCTGACACTATGTGGAAAAAAGTTAGCTCCTCCGCAGTGTACTCCCCACCGACAGGAACTAGGATGTTCAGTTTATCTTAGGGTACCGTTACACATAGCGATGCACCAGCGATCCCGACAACGATATGGATCGCTGGTGCATCGCTAAGTGGTCGCTAGTGAGCTGCCACACAGGCAGATCTCACCAGCGACAATGCTGGGGTCGGGGGTCGCTACTTACTTGTCAGACGCGGCGATCCAGACGTCCTCCCGCCGGCGTCCATGCCTCGCTCGTCGGCGCCACAGGAAGCCCAGCAGGAAGCGCCCGAGGAGAAATGATCCAGGAGCTTCTTGCGCGACCAACGATGAGCAGCAGGGGAGCCGGTCGGTGGTAAGTATCACATGCAGCGATATCGCTAGCGATATCGCTGCAACGTCACAAAATTGGTGACTATACAGCGATATTGCTAGCGATATCGCAGTGTGTAACGGGGGCTTTAGTGTCATTAGGAGGTGGACACGGGTCTTTCAATAGACCCTTATCTACCTCAGTGTGCATCGTTTCTTTTCAGGTGGATCTTCTCCGTTATCTTCAGGAGAGGTATATCTCTCGTTCTCTACAGATCCCGATCCAGAGGCATCAAAGGAGAAGATTCGAGACAGAAGAGGATGAAGAAGGATGAGTAGAAGATGGATAATGAAGAAAGAAGAGGATGGTGAGCGCTGCTGATTGCGGCCGGGTGTCAGCTGATTATCACAGCTGATACCCGGCACAATGTGTCAGGGGCGGTCACGGACCGCCCCCGACACGTTAACCCCTTGCACACGCGATCAAACACGATCGCGGTGTACCAGGGGTTAAAGGGAAACATCGGCAGGGAGGGGACTCCCTCTGTGCTTCCCTGAGCCCCCCACAGCAGCGCAGTGTGCAGCGCTGCTGCGGGGGGCTCCATCCCTGCAGGTCCCCGAATCCAAGATGGCGGCGGGGACCTTCGGGGGGCCTGCAGGGAGCTGGCTTCCTCATGCCTGCAAAGCGCAGGCAAGGAGGAAGCCTTGTGCAGTGCCTGTGACAGATCAGCGATAATGTAATAAAGTTAAAAAAAAAAAAAAGTGTAAAAATAATTTAAAAAAAATTGCTAAATAAATTAAAAAAAATTCCTTAATAAATTCATTTTTTGGAGATAAAAAAAAAAAAATAAAAGTACACATTTGGTATCGCCGCGTCCGTAACGACCCGCCCTATAAAACTGTCCCATTAGTTAACCCCTTTAGCGAACCCCTTAAAAAATAAAAATAAAAAACGAAGCAAAAAATGATTTATTATCATACCGCCGAACAAAAAGTGCAATAACGTGCGATCAAAAAGATGCATATAAATATCCATGGTGCCGCTGAAAATGTCATCTTGTCCCGCAAAAAACGAGCTGCCATACAGCATCATCAGCAAAAAAATTAAAAAGTTATAGCTCGCAGAATAAAGCAGTTATAGCTCGCAGAATAAAGCGATGCAAAAATAATTATTTTTTATATAAAATTGTTTTCATTGCATAAAAGCGCCAAAACATAAAACAACGACCTAAATGAGGTATCGTTGTAACCGTACTGACCCGAAGAATAAAAGCGCTTTATCAATTTTACCGCAGGCAGAACGGTGTAAACACACCCCCCAAAAGAAATTCATGAAACGCTGGTTTTTGTTAATTCTGCGTCCCAAAAATCGGAATAAAAAGCGATCAAAAGAGGTCACGTGCCCGAAAATGATATTCATAAAAATGCCAACTTGTCCCACAAAAAATAAGACCTCACATGACTCTGTGCGTCAAAATATGGAAAAATTATAGCTCTCAATATGTGGTGATACAAAAACTATTTTTACAATAAAAGCGTCTTTTAGCGTGCGACAGCCGCCAAAAATAAAAACCTGCTATAAATAGTAAATCAAACCCCCCGTTATCACCCCCTTAGTTAGGGAAAAATAATAAAATTAAAAGAAAATGTATTTATTTCCATTTTCCCATTAGGGTTAGGGCTAGAGTTAGGGCTGATATTAGGGTTAGGCGTGTGTTGGGGTTAGGGTTGGAGTTATAATTGGGGGGTTTCCACTGTTTGGGCACATCAGGTGCTCTCCAAATGCAACATGGCGTCTGATCTCAATTCCAGCCAATTCTGCGTTGAAAAAGTCAAATGGTGCTCCTTCCCTTACAAGCTCTGCCATGCGCCCAAACAGTGTTTTACCCCCACATATAGGGTATCAGCCTACTCAGGACAAATTGCAAAACAACTTTTGGGGTCCAATTTCTCCTGTTACCCGTAGGAAAATAAAAAATTGGGGGCAAAAATATCATTTTTGTGGAAAAAAAGTTTTTTATTTTCACGCCCGGGCGTTATAAACTTCTGTGAAGCACTTGGGGGTTCATAGTGCTCACCACCCATCTAGATAAGTTCCGTGGGGGGTCTAGTTTCCAAAAAGGGGTCACTTGTGGGGGGTTTCCACTGTTTAGATACATCAGGGGCTCTCCAAAAGCAACATGACATCCGCAGAGCATTCCATCAAAGTCTGCATTCCAAAACGTCACTACTTCCCTTCCGTGCCCTGACGTGTGCCCATACAGTAGTTTTCTCCCACATATGAGCATACTCAGGACAAATTGGACAACAACTTTTGGGGTCCAATTTCTCCTGGTACCCTTGGGAAAATAAAAAAATTGGTGACTAAAAGATCATGTTTGTGGAAAAAATACGATTTTTTTTATTTTCACGCCCGGCGTTATAAACTTCTGTCAAGTTCTTGGGGGTTCAAAGTGCTCACCACACATCTAGATAAGTTCCTTGGGGGGGTCTAGTTTCCAAAATGGTGTCATTTTTGGGGGGTTTCCACTGTTTTGGTACATCAGGGGTTTTCCAATCGCGACATGGTGTCCGATCTCAATTCCAGCCAAAAAAGTCAAATGGCGCTGCTTCCCTTCTGAGCTCTGCCATGCGCCCAAATAGTCGTTTACACCCACATATCGGGTATCAGCGTACTCAGGACAAATCGCACAATAACTTTTAGGGTCCTGTTACCCTTGGGAAAATAAAAATTGGGGGTGAAAAGATCATTTTTGTGGAAAAAATGATTTTTTTCAATTGTACCGCTGTACGTTATAAACTTCTGTGAAGGCCTTGTGGGTTCAAAGTTCTCACCACATATCTAGATAAGTTCCTTGGGGGGTCTAGTTTCCAAAATGGGGTCACTTGTGGGAGGTTTCCACTGTTTAGGTACATCAGGGGCTCACCAAACGTGACATGGCGTCCGATCTGAATTCCAGCCAATTTTGCATTGAAAAAGTCAAACGGCGCTCCTTCCCTTCTGAGCTCTGCCATGCGCCGAAACAGTGGTTCCCCCTCACATATCAGGTATCTGCGTACTCAGGACAAACTGCACAATAACTTTTGCAGTCCAATTTCTCCTGTTACCCTTGGTAAAATAAAAAAATTGGACCTGAAGTATTTTTTTTTGTGAAAAAAAGTTAAATGTTCATTTTTTTTTTAAATATTCAAAAAATTCCTGTGAAGCACCTGAAGGGTTAATACACTTCTTGAATGTGGTTCTGAGCACCTTAAGGGGTGCAGTTTTTAGAATGGTGTCACTTTTGGGTATTTTCTATCATATAGACCCCTCAAAGTGGCTTCAAATGTGATGTGGTCCGTTAAAATAAAATGGTGTTGCAAAAATGAGAAATCGCTGGTCAACTTTTAACCCTTATAACTTCCTAACAAAAAAAAAAATTTTGGCTCCAAAATTGTACTGATGTAAAGTAAACATGTGGGAAATGTTACTTAATTTTTTTGTGTACCGTATCTCTGTGATTTAAGGGCATAAAAATTCAAAGTTGGAAATTTTCGCCAAATTTCCGTTTTTTTCACAAACGCAAGTTATTTGAATGAAATTTTACCACTAACATGAAGTACCATATGTCACGAGAAAACTATGTCAGAATTACCGGGATCCATGGAAGCGTTTCAGAGTTATTACCTCATAAAGGGACAGTGGTCAGAATTGTAAAAATTGGCCCGGTCATGAACGTGCAAACCACCCTTGGGGTTAAGGGGTTAATAAGATTATTATGGTTTCGATATGAGGTAGGGTAGGGGTTGAGGTTGGGGGATGGTGGACCAGGGTTGGGGGAGATATCACCTGAAATCAGTAGGAGTAGGAAGATAAAGAGCAAATAGTTGCTGGAAATGTAAGTAGTTTTTTTCTGTGATGTGTTTGGGCAAGATGGGCTGAGGTTTCTCAGGAAGGTGAGGAGTGCATGGGAGCTGTACATGGGAGAGGGAGGTATAGAGGGGCTGATGTGTATGAGTCTTGATGGAGGGGGGATGGGGTGGTGAATGGATGGCAAGGGAGCACAGGAGGATAGAAATAAAGCACATGGCTAAAAGGGAATGCAAAGTGTGGGTTACCTGATTCCTGCCCTGATTAACTGCCATGGATAACTGTCATTTTCTTGATGCTTAACTTCTGTGATGCTTTGCTTATGGGATGCCTGCGTGCACCCCTCACTGCGTGCTTCCCCTTAGGAAATGCTTAGGCTGTGTTCACACACAGCGTTTGTTTAGCGGTTTTTACCACGGTTTTCACTATAAAACCACTATAAAACCACTAAAAATAAGCTGCACAGTCTTTTCTATGCATTTTTCACTTTTTGTGCACATTGATGCGTTTTTTACCGCGAAAAAAACATTGCGGTAAAAAACGCAGCATGCACATTAATTTTGCGAATTTTTCCGCGGTTTTGGCTTCCATGCGTTTAGAAACCGCTGCAGTAAAAAAACGCATCAAAAACACATCAAAACCGCGCAAAAAACGCCGCGGAAAAATAGGTGCGGTTTCTGGGAAGGGATTCAGGTTTTTGTGCAGAAATTTTCTGCAACGTGTGCACTTAGCCTAAATATATAGGCCACACTACAGGGTCAGGAGAGCGGGATTGTGGGAGCTGGTTTGGTATAATTTGGCAGCTGGGGCCAGCACACCAGTAATTTAGAGCCGTGCTGTCACTGGTGTAATAGTAATCTAGAGCCGTGCTGTCACTGGTGTAAAAGTTTTCTAGAGCCATGCAGTCACCTGTGCCACTGCCCACTCTACGCCCTCCCAGGCACATGGGCCATGATAAAACCTGCCGTATGGCGTTTTCTTGGTAGAAGGTTTCATTTTCACATTTCAAGGCGGAGATCCGATTTTTGTCACACTGCTGTTGTGATTTCTGCTATTGCAGATCTGTGCCTTGATTTTCAGCAAGCAAGACTCTGCCAATGCTCCACACATAAAGACGCTGGAGCTCTGGCATAGCAAATGCTTCCATATCTCCTGCTCACAGGCACTCGCCCTGCATCTTCCTGCAGCCCCCCTCCGGATGCTGGCATTACACTGCTCTAAGAGCTGCTCCCACCCATTCACGACTGCAGTGTTTGGGCCTGACTTCCAGCTGGATAGAAGTCCGTGTTACCCGGCAATTTTCTGCTGTGGCTCAGTGGATAAAGATGCTGACCACAAGTCGCAAGTCCAAGGGTTTGAAAACAGGCACACAGAGTGTAGAGTTTAGTCTCCCTCTGATTCCAGGCCTACCGTTCTACCCAGCGTCGGACTGGCCCACCGGAGAACCGGTGGATTCTCCAGTGGGCCCTGGCATCTGGTGGGCCCTGGCACCTGCAGGCATACAGGGCCAGCAGTTGCCTAGGGCCCCCGCTGCTCCAGGGGCCCCCAGCCAGTGGTGTGTCGCACACCATGCAGCTGCTATGGGGGCCCCTGCCAGCGGAGCAGCAGCGGGTGTCAGGAGGCAGGAGCCCCTGTCCCCGCTGCTAAAGAGAAATGAATATTCACTGCGAAGCAGTGAATATCATTTCAGGTCTCCACCCCCAGAGGCCCCGCCCCCAGCCCAGTAAGCCGCTCTGCACCTGTAAATCAGGGCCGGCGCCGCCCTCAGTCCTCTCTGCTCCTGGCTCACAGCCAGTGCGCGATGACGTCACTACATCGCGCACCCGCTGTGTGTCTGGCAGAGGGGGCAGCTCCTGACACTGAAGCCGGGATCAGCGTGGGCGCGAGGAGGAGAGGTGAGTATTGTGTTTTTTTTTTGTTTTTTTTATATCTCTCTCGCTCTCTCTCTATCTATCTATCTCTATATATCTCTCTCTCTATCTCTCTTATATCTATCTATCTTTCTATCTCTATCTATTATCTATATCTATCTATATCTATCTCTATCTCTATCACTCTATCTCTATATCTATCTTTCTATCTCTATTATCTATATCTATCTCTATCTCTATCACTATCTTTATATCTATCTTTCTATCTCTACATCTATCTCTATATCTATCTTTCTATCTCTATCTATTATCTATATCTATCTCTATCTATCTCTATCACTCTATCTTTATATCTATCTTTCTATCTCTACATCTATCTCTATATCTATCTATATATCTCTATATCTTTCTATATATATCTCTATATCTATCTATTATGTCTCTATCTATCTCTATATCTATCTATATATACTGTATATATATATCTCATCTCTATATCTATCTCTATATCTATTATCTCTATATTTATTATCTATCTAGCTACCATCTATATCTATCTATCTTTATCTATATATATCTCTATCTAATATCTATATCTATCTATCTCTATACCTATCTATCTATTTATCTATCCGTTATCTATCTCTATACCTTTTCTCTGTATCTATCTATCTCTATATCTCTCGCTATCTATCGCTCTATCTCTATATCTATATCTATATCTATATATCTATCTCTATCTATCTCTATATCTATATCTATTTCTCTCTATATCTATCTCTATATCTCTCTCTATAGCTATCTATCTATATACAGTCATATGTAAAAGTTTGGGCACCCCTATTAATGTTAACCTTTTTTCTTTATAACAATTTTGGTTTTTGCAACAGGTATTTCAGTTTCATATATCTAATAACTGATGGACTCGGTTATATTTCTGGATTCAAATGAGGTTTATTGTACTAACAGAAAATGTGCAATCTGCATTTAAACAAAATTTGACCGGTGCAAAAGTATGTGCACCCTTATCATTTTCTTGATTTGAACACTCCTAACTACTTTTTACTGACTTCCTGAAGCACTAAATTGGCTTTGTAACCTCATTGAGCTTTGAACTTCATAGCCAGGTGTATCAAATCATGAGAAAAGGTATTTAAAGTGGCCACTTGCAAGTAGTTCTCCTATTTGATTCTCCTATGAAGAGTGGCATCATGGGCTCCTCAAAACAACTCTCAAATGATCTGAAAACAAAGATTATTCAACATAGCTTTTCAGGGGAAGGATACAAAAAGTTGTCTCAGAGATTTAACCAGTCAGTTTCCACTGTGAGGAACATAGTAAGGAAATGGAAGAACACAGGTACAGTTCTTGTTAAGCCCAGAAGTGGCAGGCCAAGAAAAATATCAGAAAGGCAGAGAAGAAGAATGGTGAGAACAGTCAAGTACAATCCACAGACCACCTCCAAAGACCTGCAGCATCATCTTGCTGCAGATGGTGTCACTGTGCATCGGTCAACAATACAGCGCATGCATAACGCCTTTTTGTATGACCAAACAACTCAATCTTTGTTTCATCAGTTCACAGGACCTTCTTCCAAAATGTAACTGGCTTGTCCAAATGTGCTTTTGCATACCTCAGGCGACTCTGTTTGTGGCGTGCTTGCAGAAACGGCTTCTTTCGCATCACTCTCCCATACAGCTTCTCCTTGTGCAAAGTGCGCTGTATTGTTGACCGATGCACAGTGACACCATCTGCAGCAAGATGATGCTGCCGGTCTTTGGAGGTGGTCTGTGGATTGTCCTTGACTGTTCTCACCATTCTTCTTCTCAGCCTTTCTGATATTTTTCTTGGCCTGCCACTTCTGGGCTTAACAAGAACTGTACCTGTGTTCTTCCATTTCCTTACTATGTTCCTCACAGTGGAAACTGACAGGTTAAATCTCTGAGACAACTTTTTGTATCCTTCCCCTGAAAAGCTATGTTGAATAATCTTTGTTTTCAGATCATTTGAGAGTTGTTTTGAGGAGCCCATGATGCCACTCTTCATAGGAGAATCAAATAGGAGAACTACTTGCAAGTGGCCACCTTAAATACCTTTTCTCATGATTTGATACACCTGGCTATGAAGTTCAAAGCTCAATGAGGTTACAAAACCAATGTAGTGCTTCAGGAAGTCAGTAAAAAGTAGTTAGGAGTGTTCAAATCAAGAAAATGATAAGGGTGCCCATACTTTTGCACCGGTCAAATTTTGTTTAAATGCAGATTGCACATTTTCTGTTAGTACAATAAACCTCATTTGAATCCAGAAATATAACTGAGTCCATCAGTTATTAGATATATGAAACTTAAATACCTGTTGCAAAAACCAAAATTGTTATAAAGAAAAAAGGTTAACATTAATAGGGGTGCCCAAACTTTTACATATGACTGTATCTCTATCTCTCTGTATATCTATCTCTCTGTATATCTATCTATCGCTCTATCTCTATATCTATCTTTCTATCTCTATATCTATATATCTATCTATCTTTCTCTATCTATTTATCTCTATAACTTTTCTCTGTATCTATCTCTCTCTATATCTATCTATCTCTATATATATCTATTATCTCTATATCTATATCTCTCTCTATATCTATCTATTTATCTCTATCTGTATATCTATCTATCTATCTATCTCTATATCTATCTATCTTTCTCTATCTATTTATCTCTATCTATTATCTATCTCTATCTATCTATCGCTCCATCTATCTCTATATCTATCTTTCTATCTATCTCTATATCTATCTTTCTATCTATCTCTATATCTATCTATATCTATCTATTATGTCTATCTATCTAGCTATCTCTATTATCTATATCTACCTATATCTATATCT
Source organism: Dendrobates tinctorius (assembly GCF_039654945.1). Lineage (NCBI taxonomy): Eukaryota > Metazoa > Chordata > Amphibia > Anura > Dendrobatidae > Dendrobates > Dendrobates tinctorius. The sequence continues at coordinate 262,146 of NW_027361997.1, read as the reverse complement.
TTCTATCTTACTCTATCTCTATATCTATCTGTTATCTCTATATTTATTATCTATCTTTATCTATCTATCTCTATCTATTATCTATATATATATATATCTATCTCTCTATCTATTTATCGATCTCTGTTTCTATCTCTCTATATCTATCTCTCTATCTACCGCTCTCTCTATCTCTATCTTTCTTTATATCTATATCTATCTATCTATCTATCTCTATATCTATCTATTATCTCTATATCTATCTACCTATCTATCTCTATATCTATCTCTATATCTATATGTTTCTCTCTATATCTATCTCTATATCTCTTTCTCTATAGCTATCTATATATTATCTCTATCTATATCTATATATTATCTCTATATCTATCTATCTATCTCTATATCTATCTATCTCTATATCTATCTATCTCTATATCTATCTATCTCTATATCTATCTATCTCTATATCTATCCATCTATATCTATCTATCTATCTCTATATCTATCTATCTCTATATCTATCTATCTCTATATCTATCTATCTCTATATCTATCTATCTCTATATCTATCTGTTATCTCTATATCTATATCTATCTTTCTATCTAACACTATATCTCTATATCTATCTCTATATCTCATTATCTATCTATCTCTCTCTCTCTCTTTATCTATCTATTGATCTATCCATCTATCTCTATATCTATCTATTATATCTATCTATTATCTCTATTATCTATATCTATCTATCCATCTATCTATCTAGCTATCTCTATCTCTATATCTCTCTCTATATCTATTTATCTATCTATCTATCTATCTCTATACATATCTCTATATCTAGCTATTATCTCTATATCTATCTCTATATCTATCTTTCTATATCTATCTGTCTCTATATCTATCTCTATATCTATTATCTCTATATCTATCTCTATATATATCTCTATATCTATTTTTATTTATAGCCATCTATCTATATATATTTATCTCTATATCTATCTATATATGTCTATATTATTATTATTATTATATCTGCATATCTCTATTATCTATCTCTATCTATATATCTATCTATCTATCTCTATATCTTTCTATCTATAGCTATCTATCTCTATATCTATCTATCTATCCATTACCTATTTTCTATCTATCTCTATATCTATCTATCTATCTATCTATCTATCTATATTTCTTTCTATATCTATCTTTATATCTATCTCTATCTATCTCTATGAATCTTTCTATCTATATCTATCCATTATCTACTTTCTATCCATTATCTACTATCTATCTCTATAGCTATCTATTTCTACATCTATCTTTCTATCTATATCTAACTCTATATCTATATATCTATATAGCATTATACCCTATGAGGGGGTGCATTATTCCCTATGAGGGGGCAGCATTATACCCTATGAGGGGGCAGCATTATACCCTATGAGGAGGCAGCATTATACCCTATGAGGGGGGCAGTATTATACCCTATGAGGGGGGCAGTATTATACCCTATGAGGGGGTGCAGTATTATACCCTATGAAGGGGTGCATTATGCCCTTGCCTCCACCCGGGTTGCAAAGTTTTATAGACGCATGGGCTAGGTTGCTCATCAGAGCATTCTTTCTGAAGACCGGTAGGAAGAATGGCAGGCACGGCACCGTATAGGGAACATGCATCTGACTGCAGAGCCCCTAGATAATAAGCTAGAAAGGAACTCTGTGCAGTGCCTCCCCCCTCCCACTACTCCCCCAGGTGATGCCATAATTAGGATGCCCAACTGACCAACGGAAAGAAAGAGGAAGGGGCGTCCAGCCACACCCTCAGGGGTTAAATTCAGGTGCTAGGGTTGGAGACTTCCTCTTTCTCACCGACTGACCCTTTAGAAGCGGGACCCCCACAAATTCCTCCCTTAACCCTTGAGCCGCAGCATCTCCGGCAGGTGAAGCTGTGCCGCCTGCTCGGGACGACTTGGGGTCAGGTGTCAGAATCCAAAAGGCTGCTGCAGAGCGCACTGTCCGGTCCGACCCGACTGTTCAACGAACTCTGCAGCATATACAGTATGTCTAAAAAGCACGTAACACAAGCACTCCAACCACACAGTATACACCACCAACCTCCCCCCAATAACCGTTTCAATAAAAAAAAAAAAAATACCCCCCCCTGTGCGAAACAGCACATCGTCACCAATTATGCCCATAGCCACAACGGGCACATGGGGTAACATCACTTATGCATTAAGTCCTTCTTCATCCCTGCATCTCGGACAGACATCTACTCTAAAGCCCATCTTACATAATGCTCTGGAAGTCCTATATACCCTGTGCATCAGAAATGAGAAGGCATTTAGTAGCAAGCTGAGAAATCCATAACTTGAAGGATGCGAGGAGGAAATGACTGGTCAGGGACTCGAGCATGTCACTCGAGCACTCGCGATATTTGGTGCATACCCGAGCATCTGATGCAAACTGGAGTAGCGAGCGCTTGCGCTCAACACTAATGGCGACCCATTCAATATGACTACCTAATGTTATTAAATTCTTTGGGTTCAAAATGCTCATTATACCCCTGGATAAAATCTTTGAAGGGGTATGGTTTCCAAAATTTGGTCACTTGTGGGTGGGGGGGTTCCACTGTTTAGGCACATCAGGGGTTCTCCAAATGCGATATGGCATCCGCCTTCGATTCCAGCCAATTTTACGTTCAATTTTACGTTCAAAAAGTCAAACCGTGCTCCCAAATAGTGGATTTCCCCCCCACATATGTGGTATTGGCGTACTCGGTAGAAATTGCACAATAAATTTTGTGGTCCATTTTCTCTTGTCATCCTTGTGAAAATAAAGTTTGGGTCTAAAAGTAATTTTTTTGTGGAAAAAAAATTAAATGTTATTTTCCTTCCACATTGCTACAGTTCTCGAAGTTTCTGAAGGGTTAATAAACCTCTTGAATGTGGTTTCGAAAACCATGCAGTTTTTAGAATGGTGTCACTTTTGGGCAGGGTCGGACTGGGGTGTGTAGGGCCCACCAAGGGAATGAATTTTAGGGGCCCACCTACAGTAATGTACAACTCAACATTTAGGCTTTGAGACTGCAGAATTACACCATGGGTTCTTTTGCCGTATATCCCACGCCAAATCTGCATCATTTCAGCATCCTAATTCTACTAAAAGCTGCACCGTTGTTCATATGCTGCAGATCTTTCCGCACTACGATTCATTTAATCCTTTAGGGCCGCAGGCCTGTTTTCACCTTAATGCCCAGGCCATTTTTTTGCAAATCTGACGTGTTACTTTGAAGTTAAAAAGTGACCCCATTTTGGAATCTACACCCCCAAGGATTTGACGTAGGGGGTATAGTGATCACTTTGTCCCAACAAGCGTTCCATGGTAGATGCTACACAGCCCAGCCAATCGAAGCGTTCGGATCTGCAGGGGGGGCTAAAATTCGCCCCGACCAACCAGGCAGCGTCGCTGCCTGCCGGTCTTAGCGGCGAAAGCCTCCCGGTACCCGTGTGATTAGCTGCGGGGACCGACGGTACCCCTCGCCGTACATTAGTACAATAGTGGACATTTTAATTTAGAGACTTGGAGAAAAGATGTCTGAACACAAGGATGTCAGCGCCATCACCGCACATACAAGAACCAAACAGAAGAATCCAGAAGAGGGATCATTAATGGCAATGGCAGGCCTGGCATAGCATACACTACACCACATATCCCTACATACAGTATTATGGGCACCGTATAGTCCTTCATACAGAATTATGGGCACCGCATAGTCCTCCATACAGAATTATGGGGCACCACGTATCTCTCCAAACAAAATTATGGGCACCACATAGGCCTCCATACAGAATTATGGGACACCGCATAGTCCTCCATACAGTGTTACGGGCACCGCATAGTCTTCCATACAGTATTATAGACACCACATAGGCCTCCATACAGTATTATGGGCACCGCATAGTCCTCCATACAGTATTACGGGCACCGCATAGTCTTCCATACAGTATTATAGGCACCACATAGGCCTCCATACAGAATTATAACATTTCATTACTGATCCTGAGCTACCTGCTGTATTACTTTCCAGAGCTGTAGTTCACATCCGTCTCTCCCTTGTGGGATGATAGAATGTACAGCTGCAGGAGCAGCGCTCCGCGTGACATAGGAGTATTACAGCTCCAGGCTGTGTAACCTGTGCATTCACCCTCCCACCCCCTGTAATTACTCAGCGCTCCCTCCTGTGCTCCTCCGGTTGGTGCACGGCTTGTAGGAATGATTGTATAATCCTGGGACCTTATAAGATGAGAATTTCACAACCCGACTAGCACTCAGAAAACGCCCAGCGGAGATTCAGGCAGCGAAACCTTCATGCAGGATTATCCAGCCAACCAGACATGGATTTGCAGTCAGTTCACCAGCCTCATCAGGTCCGCTAATGCAGGCAGATTGGAATGTGAATTCTGCTGATAGATTTCCTTGAAGTTTTACTGACACTGACGGCCATTTCTTGTGTACAGCGCAAAACATATTGTGGCCTGTACAAAACTCAGGTGCATGCAGAGCATAGCGGCACAGAGAAGAGAGCGTTGGCACAGGCAGAGAAAGAGAAGAGAGCGTTGGCACAGGCAGAGGAAGGGTATGTGCACATGTTGCAGATTTGGCTGCGAATCCGCAGCAGTTTTCCATGCGGTGTACAGTACCATGTTATCCCATGGAAAACCAAATCTGCTGTGCACATGCTGCGGAAAATTCTACGCAGATTTGTTGCGGTTTATTTTCTGCAGCATGTCACTTCTTTGTACGGAATCCGCAGCGTTTTTACACCCATTCCATTATAGGAATACGCAGGTGTAAAAACGCAGGCGAAATCCGCACTAAATCTGCAGGTAAAGCACAGGTCATTTTACCTACGGATTCAGCCAAGTCCGCAGCACAATCCACAATGTGTGCACATACCCAAAGAGAAGAGAGCGGCGGCAGGGAAAGGGCAGAGCGCAGCTGAGGGGACAGGGCAGAGCGCAGTGACAGGGTAGAGCGCAGCTGAGGGGACAGGGCAGAGTGCAGTGACAGGGCAGAGCGCAGCTGAGGGGACAGGGCAGAGTGCAGGGACAGGGCAGAGTGCAGCTGAGGGGACAGGGCAGAGCGCAGTGATAGGGTAGAGCGCAGCTGAGGAGACAGGGCAGAGCGCAGGGACAGGGCAGAGCGCAGCTGAGGGGACAGGGCAGAGCGCAGGGACAGGGCAGAGTGCAGCTGAGTGGACAGGGCAGAGCGCAGGGACAGGACAGGGCAGAGCGCAGGGACAGGACTAGGTGACGCCATATTATGTAGGATATGTAAATTGAAACAGGCGGGGGATGTTATAAAAGGAGGGTGAAGCTAGGGTAAGAGGGCATGGATCCATATTGAATATTTGCCCATGGCAGCATAAATTGTGCTCAGCTTTCTCAGCTTTAGGTATTCTGAAAATGCGTATGTCTAATAAATGAGATGTGACAATAGGCGCTTATGTGGTGTACAGGAGTCTGTTATTCTGCAGCGTGTAAGTTGCAGGCACTGACAGAAAAGTTAGGCGGTGCTCACGTCTGTCCAGACCTTCCACATATCTGTACTGTTTTTGGAACAGACAAATGGGGTACCGTAAGTGATCATCAGTCATGCAAATGGAAACAGAGGGGACAGAGGCACTCACCACCTCTTCTAGCATGTCTCTTGCAGCCCCAGGCCGGTGCTTATTCCATCTTCAATCTCACCGCTGTTCTACTTCCTGCTTTCAGCGTCCACGTGGTTCAGCTGAGCCGCTCATTACTTATGCGCATATGTAATGAGCCGCTCATTACTTATGCGCATAGGTAATGAGTGGCCGCTGAATACAGGAAGATATAACATCGCTGAGATTGAAGATGGAATAAGCACAGGGGGCTGCAAGAGACATGCTAGGAGAGGTGACTGTGATTCACAGGTACCAGCAGCTGGGCCGCAAGCGGGCTTGTTCAGTGACATTCATGGTCGGGCGGGGCCCACCGAGGGATCCAACGGTACCTCGGTGGGCCAGTCCGAGCCTGCTTTTGGGTACTTTTTTCAAAAACTGACCGTCACATCCAAACATAAGCACAGTGTGAACAGGTGCTTAACCTAGAGTCACCAACTCATATACATTCAAGCAAAAAAGGAAGCACACTGTAGCGCCAAACCATGCAAACATGAAAAATGAATAATGAATTAGAAGTATGAAAAATTGAGAAAGTTTAGCGAATAAAATGGCCAAGTTATGTGTACCTGGAAGCCAACGTTAAGGCATTTCTCGTTTTCCAGGTCCCTATTCTATGCCAATCCTCACTAAGACTGTAGTCTCCTTCTGAATGGGAACCTATGAAAAATCCTCTGTTAGGACTGAAGTCTATATCTCTGTGGAGGGGAAATGGCCCTGGTTTGATTAAAAACGCCTGCAGCTAACAGGTGGAGTGCTCAGTCAGAAGGTAAATGAATACAAATTTCAAAAACTGACCGTCACATCGAAACATAAGCATAGTGTGAACAGGTGCTTAACCTAGAGTCACCAACTCGCATACATTCAAGCAAAAAAGGAAGCACACTGTAGCGCCAAACCATGCAAACATGAAAAATGAATAATGAATTGCATTACTGCATTAGAAGTATGCCTGCAAAAAATGATTGTCCCATAGTGGGACTAAGTAGAAAAGTTAGAAAAAAGTAAAATAAATCTTTTAAATTGTAAAAATATTTTTTAAAAATACCGTATATACTCGTGTATAAGCCGACCCCCACCTAATTTTGCCACAAAAAACTGGGAAAACTTATTGACTCACGTGCAAGCCTAGGGTGGAAAATTCAGCAGCTACTGGTAAATTTAAAAAATAAAAATAGATACCAGTAAAAGTAAAATTAATTGAGACCTCAGTAGGTTAAATGTTTTTGAATATCCATATTGAATCATGAGCCCCATATAATGCTCCATACAGTTCATGATGGCCCCATAAGATGCTCCATACAAAATACACCCCATATAATGCTCCATAAAGGTTATGGGCCCATAAGATGCTCCATAGAATATGCCCCATATGCTGCTCCATAAAGGTTATGGCCCCATAGAATATGCCCCATATGCTGCTCCATAAAGGTTATGGCCCCATAAGATGCTCCATAGAATATGCCCCCATAAGATGCTCCATAGAATATGCCCCATAAGATGATCCATAGAATATGCCCCCATAAGATGCTCCTTAGAATATGCCCCATAAGATGCCCCATAGAATATGCCCCATAAGATGCCCCATAGAATATGCCCCCAAAAGATGCCCCATAGAATAGGCCCCCAAAAGATGCCCCATAGAATAGGCCCCCATAAGATGCCCCATAGAATAGGCCCCCATAAGATGCCCCATAGAATATGCCCCCATAAGATGACCCATAGAATATGACCCATAAGATGCTCCATAGCATAGGCCCCCATAAGATGCCCCATAGAATATGCCCCATATGCTGCTCCATAAAGGTTATGGCCCCATAAGATGCCCCATAGAATATGCCCCATATGCTGCTCCATAAAGGTTATGGCCCCATAAGATGCCCCCATAATATGCCCCATAGAATATGCCCTCATAAGATGCCCCATAGAATAGGCCCCCATAAGATGCTCCATAGAATAATCCCCATATGCTGCTGCAAATAAAGAAAAAAATGACACTCTCCTCCGTCGCTGGGGGCCCAGTGCCGGTGTCGCTGCTGGCTCAGGACCCCGGCACTGGCGATATTAATCTGTCCCTGTTCCCACGCTGCTTGCGCTGTCTGTCACGTCATCTGTCAGTGATGTTCAGGCAGAGGGCGCAGCGTCCACTAACCATGTCACCACGCCCTCTGACCTGAACATCACTGACAGAGGACGCAGCAGGCAGCGGCGAGCAGCATGGGAACGGGGACAGGTAAATACTGCATATACTGACCCCCCTCCCCGGTGCGTCTCTGCAGTCCTGTTTTCCTACAGTCTCCGACGCCTGCCTTCAGTGGTCACGTGATACCGCTCATTAAATACATGAATATGCGCATATTCATGTCTTTAATGAGTGGTACCACGTGACTGCTGAAGGCAGGCGCCGGAGACCGTGTTAAAAACAAGCAGGGGGGCTGCAGAGACGCGCCGGGGGGGTGAGTATGACCCGACACCCCCGCTCCCCCTTTCCCGCTAACCCCCTGACGTATATGACTCGCGTATAAGCTGAAGGGGGACTTTTATCCCCAAAAAATGGGCTGAAAATCTCGGCTTATACGCGAGTATATAAGGTAATTAGAATATATATATATATATATATATATATATATATATACACTCACTGGCCACTTTATTAGGTACACCTGTCCAACTGTGTGTTAAGACTTAATTTCTAATCAGCCAATCACATGGCGGCAACTCAGTGCATTTAGGCATGTAGACATGGTCAAGACAATCTCCTGCAGTTCAAACCGAGCATCAGTATGGGGAAGAAAGGTGATTTGAGTGCCTTTGAACGTGGCATGATTGTTGGTACCAGAAGGGCTGGTCTGAGAATTTCAGAAACTGCTGATCTACTGGGATTTTCACGCACAACCATCTCTAGGGTTTACAGAGAATGGTCCGAAAAAGAAAAAAAATCCAGTGAGCGGCAGTTCTGTGGCCGGAAATGCCATGTTGATGCCAGAGGTCAGAGGAGAATGGGCAGACTGGTTCGAGCTGATAGAAAGGCAACAGTGACTCAAATTGCCACCCGTTACAACCAAGGTAGGCAGAAGAGCATCTCTGAACGCACAGTGCGTCGAACTTTGAGGCAGATGGGCTACAGCAGCAGAAGACCACACTGGGTACCACTCCTCTCAGCTAAGAACAGGAAACTGAGGCTACAATTTGCACAAGCTCATCGAAATTGGACAGTAGAAGATTGGAAAAACGTTGCCTGGTCTGATGAGTCTCGATTTCTGCTGCGACATTCGGATGGTAGGGTCAGAATTTGGCGTAAACAACATGAAAGCATGGATCCATCCTGCCTTGTATCAACGGTTCAGGCTGGTGGTGGTGGTGTCATGGTGTGGGGAATTTTTTCTGGGCACTCTTTGGGCCCCTTGGTACCAATTGAGCATCGTTGCAACGCCACAGCCTACCTGAGTATTGTTGCTGACCATGTCCATCCCTTTATGACCACAATGTACCCAAAATCTGATGGCTACTTTCAGCAGGATAATGCGCCATGTCATAAAGCTCGAATCATCTCAGATTGGTTTCTTGAACATGACAATGAGTTTACTGTACTCAAATGGCCTCCTCAGTCACCAGATCTCAATCCAATAGAGCATCTTTGGGATGTGGTGGAACGGGAGATTCGCATCAGGGATGTGCAGCCGACAAATCTGCGCCAACTGTGTGATGCCATCATGTCAATATGGTCCAAAATCTCTGAGCTCTGAGGAATGCTTCCAGCACCTTGTTGAATCTCTGCCACGAAGAATTGAGGCAGTTCTGAAGGCAAAAGGGGGTCCAACCCCTTACTAGCATGGTGTACCTAATAAAGTGGCCAGTGAGTGTGTATATATATATATATATATATATATATATATATATATATATATATATAATTTTATATCAATGAATAGTTGAATGAAAAAAATCTAAACAATAAAAGTGCACATTTGGTATTATCGCGTCCGCAACGACCCGACCTATAAAACTGTCCCACTAGTTAAGCCATTTACTGAACACCATAATAAAAGATAAAAAAAACAAGGCAAAAACAATGCTTTATCATACCGCCGAACAAAAAGTGGAATAACACGCAGTCAAAAAGACGGGTATAGATATGTGTGCCAGCTGCAGAGTGGAACGGACCTGAAGACCTTTGAGACATTGAGAGAGGAATTTGATTTGCCTTCGGTATGGGGGTTTCAATACTATATGCTTCGACATGCTTGGAGGGCACAGTGTAGATTGGGAGCCATGACGGTTCAGGGCGACATTGTACTAGAATTTGTGTGTATGAAAGGAGGGACGAGGGGAGTTATATCGAGCATATATCATGATCTACTACACTCCTATCTGGGGGACAATCACCTCACTGCAAAGAGTAAATGGGAGAGGGAGGTGGGTACCCTCACAACAGAACAATGGGAAACTATTCTTGAATATGTCCCGAAGATCTCTCTAAGCGAGCAGGCACGGCTCTCCCAATTATATGTAATACATAGAACATACAAAACACCGCTGGTCCTATTCAAGGCGGGCTTGAGGGGAGACTCTAGCTGCCCTAGATGTGGCACAGACCAGGCCGGACTGTTACACATGCTATGGTCGTGTCCGCGGCTGGTCGTGTCGTGTCCGCTGGTCGTTATCAACAAAATTGGGAGAGCTTATGCATGTATGCTCGACAGGAATCCAGTGCTGTGTGTTTTGGGGGATGTGGATGGGATACCTGTCTCAGAACATTACAAAGTGGCAATAGCGAGGTTGCTGTATGTGGCACGCAAACTAATAGCACGAAAATGGAAGGATTCGGAATCCCCCACTAGGAGGGAATTTATTGCTCAGACACGTACGGTAATGCATTTAGAGGAAAGCATTTACAGGCGAAGGCATGGTGAAAGCACTTTCGAAAAAATATGGTCCGCCTGGATGGCGGTGATATGATTGCTAAGACTCTCAAGTATACCCGGCACAAGGAGTATTGGGGGAGGGCTTTGATTGTATTACTACAAGATATGTGAATTGTTACATGTATATTGATATCCACTGTTTATTGTTTAACATCTTTTGAAACCTAAATAAAAATAACTGGTTTAAAAAAAAAAAAAAAAAAAAGACGGGTATAAATAAACACGGTACCGCTGAAAACGTCATCATGTCCTGCAATAAACAAGCCGCCATACAGCGTTATCATCGAAAAAATAAAAAGGTTATAGCTTTCAGAATAAAGTGATGCAAAAATTATTTTTTCTATAAAATAGTTTTTATTGTATAAACGCGCTAAAACATAAAAAAAAATATAAATAAGGTATCTCTGTCATCGTACTAACCCAAATAGTAAGGCTGCTTTATCAATTTTACCACACACGGAAAGGTATAAACGCCCCCCCCCCCCCAAAAAAAAAAAGAAATTCATGAATTGCTGGTGTTAAAATGCTAGGTGTATCCAATCAGAAGCTGGCAGCTGACGTCAGCCGCCGCGCGCACATTGCCAGGGTACGACGTCATTGCCATTAGCCGGCGAGCGCACGCTTCAGCTGAGTGGAGGGAGCTTCGCCACAAGAGCGCGGCAAGGTAAGGACAACGTGTTTTTTTTTTTTTTTTTGTAAATTTTTATTGAAAGCGGCAAGTCGGGGGCAGAATGTGACTGTGAGACATGGGGCAGAAGAATGTGAGACACGGGGGCAGAAGATGACAGTGAGACACAGGAGGGGGCAGAATGTGAGACACGGTGGCAGAATGTGACAGACACAGGAGGGGGCAGAATGGACACGGGCAGAATGTGAGGCACGGGGGCAGAATGTGGCAGTGAGACACGGAGGGGGGGGCAGAATGGACACGGGCAGAATGTGACCGTGAGAGACAGGAGGGGGCGGAATGGACATGGAGGCAGAATGTGAGACAGGGGCAGAATGTGACAGAGACACAGGAGGGGGCAGAATGTGACAGTGAGACACAGGAGGGGGCAGAATGTGACAGTGAGACACAGGAGGGGGCAGAATGTGACAGTGAGACACAGGAGGGGGCAGAATGTGAGACACGGGGCGGAATGTGACCATGAGACACAGGAGGGGCAGAATGTGACCGTGAGACACATGATGGGGCAGAATGTGACCGTGAGACACAGGACGGGGCAGATTGTGACCGTGAAACAGGACGGGGCAGAATGGACACGGGCAGAATGTGAGAAATGGGGCATAATGTGACCGTGAGACACAGGAGGGGGCAGAATGGACACGGAGGCAGAATGTGAGACACGGGGGCAGAATGTGACAGTGAGACACAGGAGGAGACAGAATGTGAGACACAGGAGGGGGCAGGATGCGAGACACGGGGCAGGATGGGAGAAACATGGTGCAAGATCATGGGGCAGGATGAATATGATGTAGACAGATGGGGCAGGATTGGGAGATCATATGTGGGCAGAATGGATACTCATGAGAGCAGGATGAGAGAACACATGGCTAGAGTCAGGAATGGGGATATTATAACCATAGGGGCTAATTAAGAGATATTATTACTGCAGTGATGTATTTATTTTTTTGAGGATACTGTTTTAAATGGGGGGTCCTGTTACTGTGCAGAGTGACACTGTCGCCTTTTTTCTTCATCTGGTGTAGTGTAGAAGTTGGGGAAAAAAGTAATGTGTTCTGCAAGTGGAGCTCTAGATGACTGTGTTATTTCCTGCAGAGACGAGCCCTGGCTGGAAGACGTGATGGCGGTCTGTGCTAGATGAAAGACAAAGCTGAAGGACTTCACCTAGAGACGTCACTGGTGAGTCAGTGTGTTACCTGTACACTGACACTATACACTATATACAGCGGTCCTGTGTACAGTGTCACCAGTTATCACTGTATTACCTGTACACTGGCACTATATACAGAGCTCCTGTGTATAATATCACTGGCGATCACTGTATTACCTGTACACAGACACTGCATACTAAGTACAGATCTCCTGTGTATAATGGCACTTATGGTGATAGTATTATTTTTTTTTATTAATGATCAGTATTGTAGTATTCAGTCACCATGTGGTAGCAATATGGTGTCTGGTCATGGTGCGGTGGTATTTGTCCCTTGTATGTGATATTATTCTGTCACTGTGGTAGTAATATGTGGTCTGGTAATGATGTGGCTGTATTTGTTCCTTGCATGTGGTATTGGTCATCCTGTGGTGGTAATATGGTGTCTGGTCATGGTGCTGTGGTATTTGTCCCTTTTGGATGTGATATTATTGGTCATTTTAAAAACTGAAAAATAAAAAATATACCTAAATTGTATTGGATATTTTAACAAATATTTAATAGGTTAGAGTAGAGTAAGGCCTGGCCAAAAGAGTCTACCTTGTCGTGGTGGCAGATTTAAAATATCTTTTGGCCAAAACAAGAGCTGCTGGCTGTGTGTGTGATCTGGAGATGGGAACTGTTAATATATGATAGGTGAAAAGTAGAATTTTTCCAAGAGACAGCGGTGGGACTGTGGATAGTTTGAGGGGTGGAGCCTGGGTGGAGTCTCAAGGGGGCCCCAAAAATTTTGCCAGTATGGGGCCCCGAAATTCCTAAGTGGCAGCCCTGCCTACATATGGGGTATCGACATACTCGAGATAAATTGCATGACAATTTTGGGGTCCAATTTCTCCTGTTACCTAAAATGGTGTCACTTGTGGGGGGTTTCCACTGTTTAGGCACATCAGGGGCTCTCCAAACGCGACACAGTGTCCGATCTCAATTCCAGCCAATTTTGCATTGAAAAAGTCATATGGCGCTCCTTCCTTTCCGAGCTCTGGCGTGCGCCGAAACAATGGTTTACCCCCACATATGGGGTATCAGCGTACTCAAGACAAATTACACAACTTTTGTGTCCAATTTCTCCTGTTACCCTTGGTAAAATAAAAATATTTGGATTGAAGTAAATTTTTTTGTGAAAAAAAGTTAATGTTCATTTTTTTTTTTTTTTTTTTTTTTTTACACATTCAAAAAATTCCTATGAAGCACCTGAAGGGTTAATAAACTTCTTGAATGTAGTTTTGAGCATATTAAGGGGTGCAGTTTTTAGAATGGTGTCACTTTTGGGTATTTTCTATCATATAGACCCCTCAAAGTGACTTCAAATGTGATGTGGTCCCTAAAAAAAATGGTGTTGTAAAAATGAGAAATCGCTGGTCAATTTTTAACCCTTATAACTTCCTAATAAAAAAAAAATTGGTTCGAAAATTGTGCTGAAGTAAAGTAAACATGTGGGAAATATTATTTATTAAGTTTTTTGGGTGACATATCTCTGTGATTTAAGGGCATAAAAATTCAAAGTTGGAAAATTGCGAAATTTTCGCCAAATTTCCGTTTTTTTCACAAATAAACGCAAGTTATATGAATGAAATTTTACCACTAGCATGAAGTACAATATGTCACGAGAAAACCATGTCAGAATCACCGGGATCCATGGAAGCGTTTCAGAGTTATTACCTCATAAAGGTACAGTGGTCAGAATTGTAAAAATTGGCCCGGTCATTAACATACAAACCACCCTTGGGGGTAAAGGGGTTAACAACTTCACACTATCTCATTTAGGCCAGGATCACACATGCGAGAAACTCTGACGAGTCTCGCATCTTAATACCCGGCACTGCCGCCGGCACTCAGGAGCGGAGCGTGCAGCTCCATGTATTTCTATGCGGCCACACGCTCCGTTCCTGAGTGCCGGCGGCAGTGCCGGGTATTAAGACGCGAGACTCGTCAGAGTTTCTCGCATGTGTGATCCCGACCTAAATAACTAACATTAATTCAAAAAGTGTAAAAATTGTTGTATATGAGGGTAAAGATGAGCAATCTCCTTTTGTTCCACTGCTACTAACAGAAAATTACCAGCACTTTTAAATGGTAACTGATTTTTTTTGTAATGTTTTTATTTTGTTTTGTTTTTTTATTTGTTCCATAGCCCAAAATGGAGGAAATTGTTAGTGGTTGCTTCTCCAACAGATGCCAGTAAAATAAAAGGTAAGTCAGAAGAAAAAAATTGAGGAATACCTCAGATTGGTGCCGGAAGATCAGCAAAGAAAAACCCAAACCAAATGTCCCAGCAAAGAAAGTGATCGGAATCTTGCGCAGGATGAATTAATAAGAGCTTTATTGCTCAAAGGAAAAGCCTTTGAATAACAAAATAGTTGAAGAAACTGCACAACTGAGACTCTCTATATCCATCAGCCTGTGTAAACAATATTGTATATAGTCGATCGGCATTTGTTTAACCCATCATGCTCCATGATGGATATACAGTATATTTCATGGGGTGTGTCAGTGACTCTGGAGCGAGTTTAGAAGCAGAGCTGCTCCACACAGGGCCGATGCCTCTAAGGCCACGTTCACATGTTCAGTATTTGGTCAGTATTTTACATCCGTATTTGTAGCCAAAACCAGGAGAGGAACAATCAGAGGAAAAGTATAAGGCTATGTGCACACGTTGCGGATTTGCCCGTGGAATTTTCTGCTCAGAAAATGCAGTTAAAAATCTGCACATTTTTTATGCTTTTTTTTTTCCTGCAGATTTGTATGCGTTTTTGTAAGCTAAATAAAGATCTATTATTTAACAAAAAATAAGAATTGTGATGTCATTTCCTTGTCCAACCTCTTCTTTTTTTTTTTTTTTTCATTCTCCACTGAATACCATAATATCATTACATACCATGTTCACATATAATGTTTACACACAAAACAAATTAAAGTGAATATCGATAGATAGATAATACCAAGGCTGATGTTTAGTAATGAACATAAAATGGTACATAAAGAGTTAAATAGAGACACATACACACAAAATCTGCATTAAATGCGATATCTGTTTAATTTAAAAAAAAAAAGAAAAAAAAGGCGTGGGCTCCAGCGCAATTTTCAAAACCAGAACAGGGAAAGACGGCGACTGAGGGCCGATATTTATAGCCTGGGAATGAGGTAATACCCATGGATCTTCCCAGGCTATTTATACAGCTGTGAGCTGATATTATTAGCCTTTACTGGCTATTAAAATATGGGATCCCCCTAAAAATGACGTGGGGTCCCCCTATAATTAATAACCAGAAAAGGCTATGCAGACAGCTGCGGGCTGATATTAATAGCCTAGGTAGGGGCCATGGATACTGGCCCCACCCCTGGCTATAAACACCAGCTCTCAACCGCCCCAGAAATGGCGCATCTCTAAGATATGCCAATTCCGGCACTTAGCCTCTCTTTTCCCACTGCCCTGTAGCTGTGGCAATAGTTGTGGGGTTGATGTCACTATTGTATTGTAAGGTGATATCAAGCCCACGGCTTAGTAATGGAAAGGCGTCAATAAGATACCTATCCATTACTAATCCAATAGTTGTTGAGGGGTTACATAAAGAGACAGCCAGAATAAAGTATTTTAATTAAAGGAGATGTGACTGCTCATCACTGAGTCTCCGCTCTGCTCCCATTCATTCCCCAGTCGTTTACAGTCAAGAGCGGCTGTGTTAGCAGCGCTCCGCCTGTAAACTGATTAACCTCCGAGATGGATTTACGCTGTGGGACGTGACTGAGCGCCGGACAGGTAATGTATATTTATTATTTTCACCTTTTTTCCAGGAGAACAAGGGCGTCACAAAGGAATTACCAGTGTAATAAAGATTTTAAAAATGTGTGTGTTGTATTCTTTCATTAAAATACTTTATTCTTAGAGAGTGTGTGTGTGTGTGTGTTTATTTAACCCTTTATTTACTATAGGATTAGTAATGGAGAGGTGTCTTATTGACACCTCTCCATTACTAATCCGGGCTTAATGTCACCTTACAATACCAGCCTGAGAATATCAGCCCTCAGCTGTCAGCTTTAGTCAGGTTGGTTGTCAAAAATAGGGGGGACCCCACGCCGTTTTTTAAAAATTACTTATTTACATAATTAAAAGTGTGGGGATCCCACTATTCTTGAGAACCAACCTTGATGAAGCTGACAGCTGAGGGTCGCAGCCCCCAGCTGTAAGTTTCGTGTGGTTGGTTCATAAAATCAGGGGGACCCCATGTCAGGTTTTCATTCATTATTCTCTCCTGCTGGCAGAGCAGGAGAGAAGAATCACAGCCGCGGTCAGCACCAGCCGCCGAGAACAGCGCTTACAGTAGCTGCTTCTTCCTGGTGGCCGTCCGTGAGCACGGAGGGCAGTGTGAACTGTTCTCCGTGTGCAGCACGTGTTGCGGGCCATGTGTCCGTGTTTTTTCTTCTATGACTATTTTCTGGACTAGTTCCAGGTTCAGCCAGCACCTTACCTACTAGGCAGAGTATGCGTCATTTCTTATAATTTATTTCCGTATTTAAACGGACATGTCTCCGTGTTTTGCACACGGTGCGTGAAAACATGCTGACATCTGCATAGACCCATTCATTTGAATGAGTCTACGTGTGTCAGTGTCTCCGGTACGTGAGAAAACTGTCACTACCTGTACCGGAGACACTGACGTGTGAAACAGGCCTGAGTGGTTTGTGGGCTACAATCTGTCTATGCAAAGGCAGCATTAGGCTATGTGTCGACGTTGCAGAAATGCTGCGGAAGTGTCCGCAGCATTTCCGCAACTCCCCGCCGCGGGTAAAACACATGCATTCTCCTGCAAAACACAAGCGTTTTTAGCTTGCAGAATGCTTGCGCTTTTCCAAGTGATTTGAAGCATCACTTGGAAAAGTGATTGACAGGTTGGTCACACTTGTCAAGTATAGTGCTTGACAAGTGTGACCAACTTTTTACTATTGATGCAGAATCAGTAGTAAAAGAATGTTAAAAATAATTAAAAAAAATAAAAAAAATCGACAATGACCTCTGATGACGTAGCATCACGCGACTGCGACGTCATCAGAGGTCATTCGTGCAATGCATCCCTGGGAACAGAACTTGCTGACAGCGTGGCTGAGTGCCGGGAGGACTCCGGGGGCCGACAGAAAGTGACTATATCCCGATTTTTTATTTTAATTCTATTTTGTACAGGATTATGGTACCCAGGGCATGGAGGAGAGTCTCCTGCAGACCCTGGGTACCATCCGCACATGAAGTGCTCACTTGACGCATGGTGGGCATAGCCACATATGTAAAGTGAGAAAAATCCACAGCATGGGCACAGCAATTGCGGATTGCACTGAAAATCAATGTGATGTGTTTTGTTAGCGTGTTTTAAGTGTATCCGAAGTGGCAAAAACGCGGTGGAAACGCTTAAAAACGCAACGGTGGGGGCACGCAGCCTTAGGCTTTCTTCACACGTTGCGTTTTATGCTGCGGCTTTCAGGTACAATTGTCTCTTGTTGTTCCTGAGTTTTCTGCACCAAGACCTGATACCTGCGTTTTTGCACTTACTGATTGCTTTCTTTGGGTGGAAAACCACTGAAACAAGTGACATGCTGCAGTTTTCCAATTCAGTCAGCCAAAAAAAAAAAACAATGTGTGTGCATGAGAATTCTGAAATCACATAGTGCTTGCTGGTCCTGTGAAATTCAGCTTTAAATTTGCATTAAAAAAACCCTGCAGCAAAAACACAACATGTGAACATAGACTTATGGGCTGGAGCTAATCAGGTCTACATTGTGACAGGTGCTTTGTATGTACCTGAGGAGGGGTCGGCCCTCACCTGTTGGCCCTCCTCCCATTATTGGATAAAGCATTGTGTAGCCCAAGAGATTTAAGCCCAAAGCCAGCTGACGGGGAGCACCCAAAATAAAGCCACCTTATAAAGCCTTGGTATGAGGAGATCTACCGGCTTTACAAATACCAATAGTACGACGCATTGAAAATATCACCTCGCCGCCCCCTAGTGGCTATTTTACGTCTCCCATCTGGTGTTTCCTGAATAAGGCAACCTGTTGCCATCATGTGGTCATTATTGGAACTGCAAGGGGAAACCGGGTTGGGAGCGCTCAACCTGTCAGCTGGAACGCAGAGTGCATTCTTCAACGGAAGTACGGGCATGAAGGGTCAAAAACCTGGAACGCAAAACCGGAAGTTGTATGGAATACAAAGAAGGCTTCTTCCGGCCTGTGGAGAGGCGTGTTTGAGGGGCGCCCAGTCTCTGCTTTCGCTGCCTGTAGATCTCTGTTGTGCAGGTGAGGGCTGAACCCTGTGTGTCTGATTGTATCAACAAGGTAGTCCGGAGCCGCAAGGCATGCTGGGATATGTAGTCCGCCTGCGGCCTGAGCTGTTGCGAGTGACCGTCTACAGGACGTAGGGTTGGATTTAAAGAGATCCTGTCAGCGTATCAGCAATTGGAATTGGGTCCTTAAAAAGCTGCTTCCCCCCTGAAGGCCAAGGACATGTGACTAGCCCTTGCAGAGTGTTAGTGGGAGCCCTCTTGTTCTTTGTGACACTGCAACAGAAGAGTACTGCCTGTTTAAGAATTCTCTTTAACCCTTTATGACAGCCTAGTTTGCTACATAAAGGGGGTTTCTGCTACCGGATAACCCCTTCTTAAAGGGATTGTCTGGACCTGTCCTTAAAAGCAGATGGATGGGGGGGGGGGGGGCAACAACCAGCACCGAGAGCAGCACCCCACCAATCTGTGCCAAAGAACAGGCACCGTGCTGCACTACCTGGTAGTGGTGGCTATACCTCCATCCAGATTACACAGCTGATGCGTGGGGTGACCGGTGTAGGACCCCCACCGATCTGCTAGCACTGACCTATCCTCTAGATAGGTCCTCACATACCTGTGCCTGGACAACCCCTTTAACTTCTACAGTGAAAGAAAAATAAAACCCCTCCCAGACCGGCGCAGGAGATTTTATCATGTGCCTGCCGCTGCTAGCTGGCTGGTACTGGTGTAAAATAGAATCCAAGAGTGACGAAAATTGTAAAATGTTTTAAGGTGTTTGGAATTCTGGCAAAAACACCTTGATGAACTGGGTCACTTATATATTTTCACTGTTGCACCATGACACTTTTAAGCTACTTTCACACTTCCGTTAGGAGGCGCAGCGGGCGCTCGCCGTGAAGCTCTGCCCCGCCCCCTCCAGTCAGCTCCTCCTATGGGCGCATGATGCTGCATGCGACCTGCGTACCCTATCATTAGCATTGGGTGTGCAGGTATGTGTTTGCCAGTGCGCCGAGCGTACCAAAATGCAACACTGTGCATTTGGCACACGTCAGCGCACCATCAAAAGGGCGCATGCGCCGGCAAAAGCATACCTGCGCACGGCCTGCGTACCCAATGCTAACGATAGGGTACACAGGTCGCGTGCAGCATCATGCGCCCATAGGAGAAGCTGACCGGAGGAGGTGTGCCAGGGGGTGGAACTGCATGGCGGCCGTGCGCTGCGCCTCCTAACGCAAGTGTTAAAGTAGCCTTACTTTCCCATAGATCGGGCTATGTGAGGGCCGCTGTTTGTAGGATGTCAGGTTATGTGGATGCTGTGGCCTACATTGTCTGAGCATACGTCCGAGCTTCATGCCTTTGGAGGAACATCAGATAAATGGAAGTAGTGAGAGCGCAGCAGCCATTAGTGGCTGCTGATTGGCTACAGGGCTCACGTTGCTTAACAGTGTCACGTCACACCTGGCGCTAACATCGCTAGGATCAGTACGGGAGGCGAGTATACAGGGTTTTTATTTTATACGGGGGACTACTTTATTTAAAAAGTGATTGTCCAGGTTTTCGGCAACCTCCTTATTAGCTTATTGTTTTATAGTGTGCCTAATTTTAGGGCTTTGCAGTTTAGTGTTTTTTTGTTTCATCAGTGAAAAAAAAAAACACCGATAGTAAAACCTGACGCTTGGACCAATGATGACCACTCAGATCCAAAACACTGAAGGACAACGGTCTGTTTTTACATATGAGAAGTCATGGATGTCTCATTTATGTCAAAAGCCAAGATTCTCGCCTATGTTAAAGCCATTGTGAATATCTGATGCATCAGTTTCTGTCTACTGAAATGCTACACTGCCAAGATCCATGAGATAGGTTGATAGCAGGGAAAGGCTTGTCCTTTTGGTGAGGGGTGGTGTGTGACAGGTGCCAACAGCTTCCTTGGAGCGCATAAGGTCCTTCAATGCACCAACTGGCCATAGCTCTCCTGACCTGAATGTCAGTCTTAGGCCGGGATCACACATGAGAGAGACTCGGCCGAGTCTCGCATCTTGATATCCGCCACCGCTGCCGGCACTCGAGAGCGGAGCGTGCTGCTGCATAGAAATACGTGGAGTCGCATGCTCTGCTCCCAAGTGCTGATGACAGTGCTGGGTATTAACATGTGAGACTCGTCCGAGTTTCTCGCGTGTGTGATCACGGCCTCATAGACATATGTAAAGTAGTGACGCTGGGATCGGGAGCACCACAGCCGGTCTGTGCTTGGACCGATCTTGCACAGACGTCTGAAGCAACCCTTCGTTGAGTCATAGATCATGTTGACTATCGTGTACAACCCAATCACAGAGAACTGCACAGTGCTGCCATTGTGCTTCAGTGCAGGCGTTCATGTACAAGGACGCTATCATCAGCTTGGTTCCTTGTAATAGGAGGTCACAAGAGGATAGAAATCAACACTATGCTGTCCACATTTCATGTTCTGGATTCCAGTGAGCTGGTCTGGATGTCTGAGCTGTCCATCACCTCTGCACATAGGAAGGCTCCTGACTTTGTAGCACATTGTTGTTTATAGCCCATGTGGCTCTAAAGATCAGTTTTTGTAGCGTTAAATCAAATAGCCAAAAATGTTATAATGAGATTGGTATTTAATCATTTACAAAATTTGGGTTGAAGAAATGGCAAGGCCATGAGAAGAAGGAAGCACTTCAGGCTGTCGTATGCCATCTACTGGAGCGATTAGGAGATCTAATCTGTCCAATGTGAGCTGAACTGGTGCGGACCATGGGTAGCATGTGTACACCATATACAGCCAGTGAATAGACATGTGGCAGCTACGTTTCTTTCATAACTAAACCACAAGGCTAATATAACATGCTTACAAATAAGATCTTAGGGTGGTAAGTCTTTTTTGCCAGTAATCAGGCTACAGGATGAAGATGTTAACCCCATTGTTGGTGCATAGTGTGATAACGAAGTTGCCTCTATGGAAAGTTTTCAAGTTGTTGAGACTGGAAAGAATAAAGTACATTATATAGCAATACAATGGGGTTGTTGTATGAATGCAATAGTCAGCGTGAGATCAATGTAGATCCAGATGAACGTCAGCATGAGATCAATGTAGATCCAGATGAACAAGATAAAAGCCACCAGATCCTTTAATTAACCACTTCACTCCGCAGCCAATTTTTACGCTTTCTGCTTTCATTTTTTTTTTCTCCCTTTCTTTTTTGAGCCATAACTTTTTATTTTTCCTTCATCAAAGCTGTATGAGGGTTTGCGTTTTGTAGTATTGGAATAACTCCAGTCATTTTCTCATTTAATGTACTGGAAACCAGAAATAAAATTCCAAGCGCAAAGAAATGGTGATTTCAACTTTTGTTTTTTAAATATTTTCAACAACTTTTTTTTTTTTTTTTTGGCTTTTCACTTTGTTTGCAGTCCCTTCTTTTGACCACTAGTTCTGTATATACTATAATACATCACCTTTTTTCAGTCATCACATCTTCACAAAAAATGCAATGAAAAGTGATCAAATGATCATATGTACCCTAAGATGGTATCAATAAAAAGTAAAAAAAAAACAACAAATGCTGTTCCATCAACTGAGAAATAGTTACTTTCTTGAAAAGTAGCAGCACAGCAGAAATGTTGAATTACTTTTTTTCACTACTAAAATAAAAAAAAAACTACAAGTTTGATATCACCAGAATTGTACTAACCTGGAGAATCATGTTGTCAGGACATTTTAACCAGACATATGTAAAAACAGTAACCCCCTAACATCCGCCTAAAAAAAAATGTGGGGGAAATGTGGGGAGGAAACCTGATTTCACCGCACTTGGAATTTTTTTTTCTCCCTCTTTCCAGCACATTGTATGCTAAAGTTAATGATGTTATTCAAAAGTACAACTCATCCTACAAAACAACAAGCCCTCACATGGCCATATTGACAAAGTATTAAGAAACGTATGGCTCGAGGAAAAAAACAAAGCACAAAAATGAGACTTGGTTTCGGCAGAATGGGGATAAATAAAGGCTAAGTGGCTTGTATCCTGTTTGGCTCGCTCTGTTCGGATTTTCTCCCTAGAATCCATCTAACTGATGAGCTGGGAAAACTCTTACATTGTCTCTCTATTAATGAGTGCTTGCCCTTATGTAGGATGCCATCGTGTATCGTTAAAGGATGTTCCTTCTGCTGGAAGAAGAAGGATCCCGACATCACGATCCATGCCTTCCCAAGACGCAAGGAGATGATCAAGGCATGGCTAATGCAGACAGGCCAAGACTTTGGAGACATTGATGCTTTTACTGATAAAGTATTTGAAGGGAAAAAGACGGATGCATTTCGCATATGCTCCCAGCATTTTACTCCAGAATCCTATAATAACGAAGGAATGAGGAAGAGCCTCAAGAAGGACGCTCTCCCAACAATTTTTAACTGCACTGTACAGGCAAACACTACTGTGAAGAAGTTACAGAAAAAAAAAGGTATTTGCTGCTTGTCACTTGGCCAGCGACTGAGTGACTGGATTGGGGTGCAGTTGGGTGGATAGAATGGAGAATATTTTTCTGGTCTGGCTTGAGGCTTTTGTTCATGGTTTCTCAGACTCTTAAATGATGTGCAGCTTACATCAGAGGTGAACATAGGTTGTCCTGCACCTGGGCAAATATTCAGTTTGATGCCCCTCTCTTATGCACAGCCCAAGGGTAAGGCCAGGTGGTCCTGATGCAGCTGCAACATGTGTTTAAATTGACTGTTGTGCTGCTTTCGCACGTGGTGGCTTTGTTGCAATTTTTCTGCATGGTAGGACAGCAATATTTTTGCAATAGTAATAACAATGAATATAGCCTTATACAGAAGCTTGTTTTTTGCAGAAAAATGACAGCAAAATCTCACAGCCATTACAATCCGTTTTGTTAGTAAGGGTGGTTTCACATTAGCGTTTCAGGGCGCAGCGACGGCCTGCGCACGGCTGCCGCGCCTCCTCCGTTAGCTCCGCCTACAGGCACATGACGCTGCATGCGTCCCCTATCTTTATCACTGGGGACACAGGCCGTGCGCAGTATGCGTTTGGCGGCACATGCGTCCTTTTGACAGTGCGCCGAGCGCAACCAAATTGAAAAAGGTTGCGTTTGGCGCTGGTTGGCGCACCGTTAAAAGGACGCATGTGCCGCCAAGCGCATACTGCGCACGGCCTGCGGAGCTACCGGAGGAGGTGCGGCAGGGGGCGGGGCTTAGCGGCGGCCGTGCGCAGGCCGTCGCTGCGCCCTGAAACGCTAATGTGAAACCACCCTTACATAGTTGTTCTCCTGTGTTAGTAGATTGTTAGCCCATTCAGTAGTCAGCTGGGTTACTGCACCACGATAGGCTTGACACCACCTCTCCCTCTCACCCTTCATTCATGTAGTGTGCCAATTACCTATCCAAAAAGGCCACCCTTGCCTGACACATAGTGGGTGGCTGCTGCTAGGGCTGCCACTAGGAATTTTGGGGCCCCCCTGAGACTCCGCCCAGGCTCCAGCCCCGCCTCCAGCCTTCGAACTGTCCACAGTCCCACCGCTCTCTCTTGGAAAAACTCCACTTCTCACCAATCACACATTAACAGTTCCCAAATAGAAAACCTAGAGGGGACCACACACGAGGATACACACAGTCTGTAAAACAGCAATAGTAAATTAGAAGAAAAAGCTACAGACTATAAACCAGGATCACCCGAATAAATTTAATGTAAGTTTATTAGATACAAAAAGACAAAACCAAAATTAAAAAAATTTAAGTCACTAAGAATGACAATAATTAAGCCCTATTTAGCACACAATAGAGCTAAATAACTCCCCCAAGACTCAATATTGCATAACAGCTATATATAGTATCAGATGTCAATATAGCCTTAAATGTATCAGATATACATATATGTAATAGGCACTCAGCTTTTTCTTCTAATTTACATTAACAGTTCCCATCACCAGATCACACATATAACCAGCAGCTTTTGTTTCGGCCTAAAGATTTTTTTAAGCCGCCAGCACGACAATGTAAACTCTTTTGGACAGGCCCTACTCTTCTCTAACATATTAAACATTTGTTAAAATATCCAATACAATTTTTGTATATTTTTTTTTTAATTTCATTTTTTACAATGACCAATAATATCAGATACAGGGGACAAGTACCACCGCACCATGCCCACACACCATATTACCACCACATAGTGACCATTAATACCACATACAAAGAACAAATATCACCACACCATGTCCAGACCACGTATTGCCACCACAGTGACTGAATAATATCACATACAAGGAACAAATACCACTGCACCATATCCAGACCACATATTGCCACCACATGGTGACCAAATAACAGCACATAGAAGGAAAAAAAAAACTACTGCCACACCACGGCTGGACAACATATTACCACCACATAGTGACTGAATACTACAATACTGATTAGTAATAAAAAAACACAATACTAATATCACAGTGTCATTATACAGAGGAGATCTGTACTTAGTATGAAGTGTCTGTGTACAGGTAATACAATGATCACCAGTGACATTATGCACAGGAGCTCTGTATAGTGTAAAGGTAATACAGTGAATACTGGTGACAATGTACACATGACCTCTATATATCGTGTATAGTGTCAGTGTACAGGTAACACACTAACTCACCAGTGATGTTTCTAGGTGAAGTCCTTCATCTTCGCTTTTCATCTTCATCCAGCACATACTGCCGTCACTTCTTCCAGCCAGGGCTCGTCTCTGCAGGAAATAACAGTTATCTAGAGGTGCGCTTGCAGAATATATTACTTATTTTTTCCCAAATTCTACACTACACCAGATGAAGAAAAAAAGGCGACAGTGTCTCTCTGCACAGTATCAGGACCGCCTCCCCCATTTAAAACAGTATCCTCAAAAAATAAAATGAATGCATCACTGCAGTAATAAAATCCCTTAATTACCCCCTATGGTAATATTATCCCCCATCCTGGCCCCCGTGTGTCTCATTCCTGGCTCCAGCCATATGTTCTCCCATCCTGCCCTCATAAGTATCCATTCTGCGACCGTGTAATGTCCCATCCTGCCCCATATGATCTCTTCATCCTGCCACATCTGTCCCATGGTGCTGCCTCATCTGTCTCCATCGTATCCATCCTGCCCCATGATTCTGCACCATCTGTCTCCATCCGGCCCCCATGTGCCTCCCTTTCTGCCCCCCATGCCTTCCATTCTGCCCCGGGCCGGGATGGAGACATATGGTCCATGGCCCTCATGGCAATAGAGTAACTGAACCTGCATCCCTGATGGCGGCCCTGGCTGCTGCAGAAATCAGTTGAGCTCTTTTCCCATACAGTGCTTATGCTTAACTAGATTATGGCCCGATGCTATCGCATCGGGAGGATGCGATATCATCACACCTCTTGCCATGTTAACCCTCAACAGACACACTCCTCTCACCTTTCACCATGTCCTCGCCGGCGACATGTTCTTGCGGTGACGCCATCTTGACTATCGCGGGATTTCGCCGATCCAAAATGGCGTCGCCGCAAGAACATGTCGCCGGCGTGGAGGACGTCTGGATCCAGGATGGCGCCGGCGGAAGATGATGTCGGGGATCGTGGAGCAGCGGCGATGACGGCGTGAGTATGAGAGACGGAGTGAGAGAAGGGGTCGTATGTGGAGTGAAAGAGTGAGTGGACGTGAGTGGAGATGATGAAAGTGGAGTGTGTGTGTGTTGAGGAGGATTGGTGTGTTGAGGGTTAACATGGAAAGAGGTGTGCGGTGACGTCACCGATTACAACTGGACGGAAGTTGTTACAACCGGAAGTTGCTTAGGGCATTTATTATTATAGATGGTTTTTTTCTGTCATGGATAATGATGCAATTGGATGCTGGTGCTCTGTCTTATGATGAAGGGTGAGAATCACACACACAAGAAACTATCAGGAAGTATTGGATGCTTTGGCAGGCCTTTAAAGTAGAGATGACATACTGATAAGGAATTTAGAGTGTGAGCCCCATCGGGGACAGTGATGATAATGTGTGCAAACTGTAAAGTGCTGCGGAATATGTTAGCGCTATATAAAGATGATTATTATTATTATTTATTATTAGATGAGCATATCAAGCAAAACTCAATTTTGTGCAAATTTCCATGGGAAATTCATTTCTCAAAGAAGTTATAATCCGCAGGTAGCCAGTGATCGACATTTTGCTAATTCTGCATAGAAGCTAATTAGAAAATATCCACATTTTGGCGAATGCAGATTTTTTTAGTCAAATTCAAGTAAAATTGATTTTCACCCATCTGTACTTAAGTTTTCGAGAAATCCAGGAGGTTCCCATTTTTTTCAGGACACAGCAAAATCTTGGATATTAGACATTTCAGATTAATCATACGTAAATACACACACATATGCACAATACAGTGGGTATGGAAAGTATTCAGACCCCCTTTAAATTTTCCTCTCTTTAAATGTAGAAATTTTTGCAAATTTATTAAAAAAGAAAAACTGAAATTTCACATGGTCATAAGTATTCAGACCTTTTCCTCAGTATTGAGTAGAAGCACTCTTTTGAGCTAGTACAGCCATTAGTCGTCTTGGGAATGATGCAACAAGTTTTTCACACCTGGATTTGGGAATCCTCTGCCATTCTTCCTTGCAGATCCTCTCCAGTTCCCTCAGGTTGGATGGTGAACATTGGTGGACAGTCATTTTCAGGTCTCTCAAGAGATGCTCAATTGGGTGTAGGTCAGGGCTCTGGCTGGGCCAGTCAAGAATGGTCACAGAGTTGTTCTGAAGCCACTCCTTTGTTATTTTAGCTGTGCTGTGTGCTTAGGGTCACTGTCTTGTTGGAAGGTGAAGCTTTGGCCAAGTCTGAGGTCCAGAGCACTCTGGAAGAGGTTTTCATCCAGGATATCTCAGTACTTGGCTGCATTCATGTTTCCTTCAATTGCAACAAGCCGTCTTTTCCCTGCACCTGAAAAACACCCCCATAGCATGATGCTGCCATCATGGTTCACTGTTGGGATTGTATTGGGCAGGTGATGAGCAGTGTCTGGTTTTCTCCACACATACCGCTTAGAATTATCACTAAAAAGTTCTGTCTTCCTATCATCAGACCAAAGAATCTTATTTCTCATAGCCTGGGAGTCCATGTGTTTTTTAACAAACTCTGCGGGCTTTCATATGTCTGAAAAAGATATTCAAAAATATGGACTATTTTTAAAAACGCCACCAGAAAATATTCTATACAATAAAATATTAATTTCTGACAAAAATGATGTGAATAAGAATTTTTATTTAATTTTTGAGCATTAAAAAACATAAAAACCATACATGACATAAATGTGTGCAGGGGTACACAAAGAAACCAAGCAGCTGAGAGAAAGATCCAAATATTTTTTTAAAAATTTCAAAGTGAAAAATATATCACAAAAAGGTGCATAAAAAATTCATCAAAATGTGAAATGCATTCATCAATATATAAGAAAGCAGTGCTTTGTAATACACAGTGTTACATACAGTATATAAATTTTTTTTTTTTTTTTTTTTAAATTCCATATTGGTGCATTTGATATAATACATAAAGTGCTAAGTGCAAAACAGAGATCTTCTAGTCCCCCTAATTCATATGAAGGCAGCTTACAACAATTCAGTTAATCACTGTGAATATGTGCACATACTTGCATACAAGTGCTGAGTGCTAAACAAGATTTCCTGCACCTCACCAAAATTTTTTTTTATATATGTAATACTATGTGTATTATAAAGCACTGTTTTTTTTATATATTGATGAATGCATTTCACATGTTGATTAATTTTTTATGCACTTTTTTGTGATATATTTTTCACTTTGAAATTTTTAAAAAAAATATTTGGATCTTTCTCTCAGCTGCTTGGTTTCTTTGTTGTACCCCTGCACACATTTATGTCATGTATTTTTTCTATGTTTTTTAATGCTCAAAAATTAAATAAAAATTCTTATTCACAATTTTTGTCAGAAATTAATATTTTATTGTATAGAATATTTTCTGGTGGCGTTTTTAAAAATAGTCGATATTTTTGAATATCTTTTTGAGTATATATGTTTTCTTTTGATATTCATAATTCTGAGGAAATATTTTTGAAGCTATTTTGGTATTTCTTTTTCATATAGGAATCCATCTTTCATATGTCTGACACTGAGGAGAGGCTTCCGTCAGGCTACTCTGCCATAAAGTCCCGACTGGTGGAGGGCTGCAGTAATAGGAGAAAGTTCCACAAAGTCAACCATCTCCCTACTGCATCTGTGGAGCTCAGCCACAGTGATCTTGGGGTTCTTCTTTACCTCTCTCACCAAGGCTCTTCTCCCACGATTGCTCAGTTTGGACAGCCAGGTGTAGGAAGACTTCTGGTGGTCCCAAACTTCTTCCATTTAAGGATTATGAAGGCCACTGTGCTCTTAGGAACCTTGACTACTGCAGAACTACTTTTGTAACCTTGGCCAGATATGTGCCTTCCCACAATTCTGTCTCTGAGCTCCTTGGCCAGTTCCTTTAACCTCATGATTCTCATTTGGTCTGACATGCACTGTGAGCTGTGAGGTCTTATATAGACAGGTGTGTGCCTTTACAAATCAAGTCCTATCAGTTTAATTAAACACAGCTGGTCTCCAATGAAGGAGTAGAACCATCCCAAGGAGGATCACAAGGAAATGGACAGCATGTGACTTAAATATGAGTGTCTGATCGAATGGTCTGAATACTTATGACCATGTGATATTTCAGTTTAACTTCTTTGAATTTATCAAATGGCTGCAATGAAATAGTGAACAATTTAAAGGGGTGTGAATGCTTTCCATACCCACTGTATTGTGCATGTGTGTGTATTTACATATGAATAATCTGAAATGCCAAATATCCAAGATTTTGTGGGGTCCTGATAAAACTGGAAACACACTAAGACCAGAGTTATACTAGAGAGAAATATGTATGAGTTCTATGCGAGAAAAAAATCACAAAGCACTCGGACCAAGGTTAATCTATGGGGCAGCTCACATCATGCATTTTTTTTTTTTCTCGCCCGTATTATACGCGTGGAGGAAATTGCAGCGTGCTGCGATTTGCACCGTATTACGGCCGAGACTCGCCAATGCAATTCTATGGGTGTGAGAAAAAAACGGATAACACACGGACCATGCGTGAGACTTGCAAGAAATATGCACTGGTGTCCTTTAGAAAAGCCGGCAATTCAGTGCGCTAATCTGTAAAATCACACTAACAGGTTAAAATGGAATAGATAGAATACATGTATACACATAGTATAGGTATATATATTTCATAGAGATAGCAGAATAGGTGAAAATTCAATTGTCGGCATCTGTAAAATCATTACCGAACCCGACAGGATATGAGACATGGTTTACATACAGTAAACCATTGCATATCCGTTAGATTTATATATGTTCCTCAATAATAATGTTAGTAGTGTATGTGTGTTAAATTTTTGACCTGTAGGTGTTAAATTAAAGGATTAATTCACGGAAAAAACTTGAGAGGTCTCCCGCGCAATATTCTTCGCCAGAGAGGGCAAGCCAGTGACTGAGGGCAGAAATTAATAGCCTAGAGAGGGACCATTGTTTTTGGGCCCCCCTGGCTAAAAAAAATCTGCCCCTAGCCAAAAGGCGCATCTGTAAGATTTGCCTATTCCGGCAATTACTCTCTCTACCTATTGCCCTGTAGCGGGTGGCATATTGGGTAATAAGGGGTTAATGTCACTGTGCTATTGTAGGGTGACATTAAGCTTGGTTAATAATCGAGAGGCATCAATAAGACACCTCTGCATTATTAATCCACTAGTCTGAAAGGGTTAAAAAAACACACGTTAAGAATAAAGCGTTTTAATGAAATAAACAAATTTTTTACATCTTTATTTCACCACCAATCCAATCGAAGCCATCGTTCTCCTGTAAAAAATCCAAAATAAAAAAACAAAAATATCGCATACCTGTCTGCTGTACAGTCATGCCCCACGCTGCAATCCATCTCAAGGGGTTAAATAGTTTACAACCGGGAGCGGTGCTAATGCGACCGCACGGCTGTAAACCACGGAGGAATGAAGGAATAGCTGCCTGTGCAGCCTCCCCACCTGACCGGAAATAAACTGATTAGCGTGGGAAAGTATCTGAACATTTTCCCACTCTGTCAGTTCACCGCGGGTCAGGCGGGGAGTCTGCGCAGCTTCAGTGACTACCGCTGACGTCACTTAGGCTCTACAAAAAGTGATATTGTGAACGAAAACCAATCCAGCAAAATTTGCCCTCAAAGCCAAATGCAACTGCTTCACTTCTGAGCCATGCCGTACCCCCAATCAGTAGAGTAAGACAAGCCATAGCAGGTGTGGGCAACTATTTTTACGAGGATGCACATGAGAAATCGTAACTGTTGTGGAGGGACGAACCAATAGGCTGAAATTAATTATGCTCAATATTAACCCATTAACGACCGGAGGTATTTTTGTTTTTTGCGTGTTCGTTTTTTGCTTCCCTTCTTCCCAGAGCCATAGCTTTTTTTATTTTTTGGTCAATATGGCCATGTGAGGGCTTGTTTTTTGCAGGACAAGTTGCACTTTTGAACAACACCATTGGTTTTAACATATCGTGTACTGGAAAATGGGAAAAAAATTACAAGTGCAGTGAAATTGCAAAAAAAAAGGGGATTTTTTTTTTTTTTTTTTTACCATGTTCACTAAATACTAAAACTGACGTGCCATTGTGATTCTCCAGGTCATTACGATTTCATAGACACCAAACATGTCTAGGTTCTTTTTTTATTTAAGTGTAACAAAATCCAAACTGTGTTAAAAAAAAAAAATTTCCGAAACCTGTAGCAGCTATATTTTTCGTGATTTTTGTCTGGGTGAGGGCTTTTTTTTTGCACACCGAGCTGACGTTTTTATTGTTATCATTTTGGTGTATATATGATCTTTTGATTGGCAGTTATTGTATTTTATTGCAATGTAGCAACAACCAAAAAAACAAATCTGGCGTTTTTAACCCCTTTCCGACATCGGGCGTACATTTACGCCAATGTCGGACTTCCTCCCTTTGATGGGGGCTCCGGCGGTGAGCCCATATCTTTCCCGGGACTTGTCAGCTGTTTTGAACAGCTGACGTGTGCCCACGATAGCTGCGGGTGGAATCGCGATCCACCCGCGGCGATTAACTAGTTAAATACCGCTATCAAACTCTGAGAGTGGCATTTAACCCAGCGCCGTAAATACGCACACCGGTGACCCGCGTCACATGATCGTGGGGACCTTTATGGTTGTCAGTGCTGGATTGCTGAGAGCGCCACCCAGTGGTCGGCGTGCATAGCAAGTGAACAATTCTACTACATAGAGGCGATCTGACCATCGCCTCTATGTAGCAGAGCCGATCCTGTAGTGGCAGTCCCATGGAGAGTATTGAAGCATGCCAAAACTAAAAAGAAAATGTTTTTAAAAATATAAAATTAATAAAAGTTCAAATCACCCCCTTTCGCCCCATTCAAAATAAAACAATAAAAATAAAAATCAAACATACACATTTGGTATCGCCGCGTTCAGAATCGCCCGATCAATAAAAAAAAAAAAGAATTTACCTGATTGCTAAACGGCATAGCAAGAAAAAACGTCAAGATGCCAGAAATGTTTTTTGGTCGCCGCAACAATGCATGAAAATGCAGTAACGGGTGATCAAAAGAACGTATCTTCACCAAACGTATCATTAAAAACCCCAGTTCAGCACACAAAAGATAAGCCCTCACCCAACCCGAGATCATTAAAAATGAAGACGCTAAGTGTATCGGAAAATGGCGCAATTTTTTTGTTTTCTTTTTTAACAAAGTTTGGAATTTGTTTTTCACCACTTAGATAAAAAAAGAACCTAGAAATGTTTGGTGTCTATGAACTTGTAATGACCTGGAGAATCATAATGGCAGGTCAGTTTTAGCATTTAGTGAAACTAGTAAAAAAAAAAAGGCAAACAAAAAACAAGTGTGGAATTTCACTTTTTTTTTTTTGTTAAAAAAATTGCGCCATTTTCCGATACCTGTAGCGTCTCCATTTTTCGTGATCTCGGGTTGGGTGGGGGTTTAATTTTTGCGCACAGAGCTGACATATTTATTGATATCATTTTGGTGTAGATATGATCCTTTGATTGCCAGTTATTGCCTGTTATTGCTTTTTTGACCAAAAAAGCGTAATTCTGGCGTTTTGACTTTTTTTCTCGATACGCCATTTAGCGATCAGGTTAATCCTTTAATCGATAGATCGGGTGATTCTGAAAGCTGCGATACCAAATATGTTCGTGTTTGATTTTTTTTTTTGGTTTATTTTGAATTGGGTGAAGGGGGGGTGATTTTAACTTTTTATATTTTTAAAAATTTTTTTTTACTTTTGGCATGAATTAGTGCATGTTTTTGGTATGCACCAATTCAGACTAGCTCTTTGTTCGGTCAGTTTTCCATTATTATGTACTACTATTTTTTCTGACTGATCACTCCGCCCTTCACCAAGCTGTGATTTTAATTACATCCAATCACATTTGGTTCCGATCTTCCTATAAATGTAGGCTTTACCAATTTATTAGCCAGAGGTAAGTGTTCACACTAGGCAGTTAGGTCAGGGACCCATCCGATTCATGAGATTACCTTGACGTTGGTGGATGGGCTCACAATTTTTGGCCAAATTTTGTGCTAAGCATCTCATGTTTCATTTCCAAAAGCCATTATGCTATTCATACTTCATGTATCACACACTGATTTGCTTTAGTGCAATTGAGTGCAACCTTTACTTTATTTATTATGCTTCAATAGTCTCCATGGGAGACTAGAAATTGCCATAACCTGATCAGCTGTGCTGCACAGAGGTGATGATCAGTTCGCCTCTATGTAATAGAATTACTCACTTGCCATGAGTGGTGCTCACAGCAAGCCGACAGTGACAACCATAGAGGTCTCCCAGGAGACCTCCGGTTGTCATGCCAACACACCGGTGACCCACAATCATGTGACGTGGGTCACCGGTGGGTGGATTTCCTGCGCGATTGCCGGAAGCGCTTGTTAAATGCCACTATCAGCGTTTGACAGTGGCATTTAACAAGTTAATAGCCGCGGGTGGATTGCGATTCCACCCGTGGCTATTCTGGCACGTGTCAGCTGTTTTGAACAGCTGACCTGTCCCGGGAAAGATGTGGGCTCCAGCGGTGAGGGAGGGAATCGCGACATCAACGTAAATGTACGCCCAATGTCGGAAAGGGGTTAATAATTTTTTTTTTTTTTAACTTTTTGCATGCTTCAATAATCTCTATGGGAGACTAGAAGCTGCAGTTGTCTGATCAGATCGCCTGTATGTAGCAGAAATGCTCATTTGCTATGAGCGCCGACCACCGGCGGAGACCTCTGGTTTTCATGCCAACCCATCGGTGACCCGCAATCACGTGATGGGTTCACCGATGGGCGGGATTTCTGGTGTGCTTACTGGAAGTGAGTGTTAAATACCACTGTCAGAGATTGATCGCGATTCCACCCGCAGCTGTTAGAGGCACATGTCAGCTGTTCAAAACAGCTGGCATGTGCCGGGAAAGATGTGGGTTTCACGCCGGAGCCCACATCAAAGGGAGGGATTCTAACGTGGGCGTACTATTACGCCCAACGTCAGAAACGGGTTAACATATTACAATTTTATATTAATAATTTTTTTGACTTAATATTGAGTAGAATTAAGTATGTTGACACCCCCTATATACTGTATGACCCTGCTCACAGCTTCCCTATATGCCATATGAGCACACACAGACCCCTATATATAGTATGAGCCCCTACATTTCCTCTGCATATAGAATATGAGCCCCTACATATAGCCCTATATACAAATCACAGCTGTCATCAACCCCAACTATCATTATCCTGATTGCCACCACATCAGGGCAATCGGAAAGAGCTGGGCAAAATGTCATAATTGGCTCTTCTAGTAGATGAGTAAATTCTGGCATGGCTGTGGGCTGGTATTTTTAGACTGGGAAGGGCCCAATATCCATGGACCTTCCGAACCTGATATCAGCTCGCAACTGTCTGCTTTACCTTTGTTGGTCATGAGAAACAGGGGGGACCCCACGTCATTTTTTTCATTAATTAGCTAAATACAAGTACAGTAAACTACACACAGTGCACTAATTATATGTCTCACAGATATCTATCTATATTTTGCACATATAAACATGTCATTTCTATTCCGGTAGGTGTCACATGGATGGTGCACATGGATGTCACACTTTGTCATCCGTGTTCACTTGTGCGGGACGTATTGACAGCTGCTGGAAAAAATGGACATGTCCACGTGTGGGTCTCTTGAACACAAGGACATGTACACAGTCCCATGAAAACGGTCACCACACTTATTGGAAAACCTGACTTGTGAAGGGGGGCCTATAAGATTAAAATGACAGGTAACTGCTCTATACACAGCTGATGGCACAATATCCATCAATCATAATGGGTGACGTCACAGCTAACCTGTCTCCCCCCCCCCCCCCCCCACCTTCACAATGTCCATTGCATATGCTTTTTTCATACTTAAATGATAGGGTCAGGGTCCATGATGGATATTCATGTGTTCCCAGAAACAATAGGAAAATGGTCTAAAAAATCATTTACTTACTTACATTTAACACAAAAACCTGATTGAAACAATAGGTCATTTTCTGATAATAGCTCCTCTCTAGTCTCTTAACGACATATGACACAATGATATGTCATATGCTATTCTAAGTGCCCTCTGACGTCTGTGATCACGGAGTGCCAATGGGACGCTGTGACAGCCAGGGGTCTGCTGAAAATTGCCCTGGCTCACAGAGGCACAAAATGTAAAAAAAAAAACAAAAAAAACTCCTGACAGTGAAAGGGTTACCATAGCGAAAGTGTGAACTAACAACACCATTCATTTTGTAGAACGTCCTCCTCGCCCCAAGAGTGCTAAGAAAATCCGAAGTCGAATGACCCAGAGGATATTAAATATCACCCTGGAAATCATTTACCTGTTGACTGGAGAGGTGAGGAAAACTGGGAATGACGTCACGTTGTACTTTTATTGCTAAGAATAATAAATCAGAGGGTCTTGCTTTCTCTGTATTTGGTTGGGCACTTTTGAAATCCACTAGGCACGTCACCCACTATTGTATAAAATTAACTCTTCTGATTTTAAGGTTTATCGATATTTTCTGAATACATTTACAATGTAAGGTGTGAAAGATGTTGGTCTTAGTTGGTGATAATGTTTTCAATTTTCCTCCCAAGGATTACACTGTGGTGAAGTCTCGTAAACGTGCTAAAATGAGGGAATTGGGAGAATTAGATAGGCCCCAAACCCCAACAGCAATGACACCACCTCCTCCCTGCCACAGCAATGATGAAAACAACGATCGACAGATTCTAGAACTCGCCTACAAGATCATCCAGCTGCTGAATGGAGAGGTGAACACAACCGGAAATACTGGAGCATTATACCTCAGCACCTTTGGCAATGTCTGAACTATGGCTGGTTCATAGTCTTGGGTTCTGGTAATATTGTACCTTCCTTGTTTTTATAGGAGGGAGACTATTTAGAAGGACACCATGACTTTTATGCGGACATGTTGAATAATGAGCAGTCATTTAGTTCACATGGTAAGGATTATTGCATATGACCTCTGACCTGTGAGAAGCCTTGACTTTTATATTATTAGTATCGTTGGGTGGATCAATATGTGGGTCTCTGGTCCAGGTCAATACTCTGTGACCACTGGACGAGCGCTCTGCAAATCTCTTGCCTTCCCGAATCCCCAATGTGACTTTTTGATTAGCCCGGGCTGGTGTGACATCCTCTGGCCATCACGCCGCAATGAATGATGCCACACCACCCTGGCTAATCAAAAGCCGAGATGGGAATTTCGCAAGGTAAGATGTTCTTGAGCCTGCTGTTCAGGAGCCAGAGATTACTCACCTCTCTGATGGACCACATTCCCGTGAAAAAGTCCACCCATATCTACAGGCCTTTTTATTCATATTTATAGAGCTTTGTAGTATATCTCACTTGTTCCATGTAATATTTGTCATAAAGTGGCCACAGACTAACTGAAAGTTGACATTTGCTTTAATTTTACGAATCATTGCACCACATTTAAAAATAAGTTACTGTTCGACTTTCCAAGAGGACATACTCCTGACTTTGTTTTTTTGTGTCCTGTCTTAGTATGTCCTCCTTTATACCATGATTAACACCCAGACTGATTTTACATTTCTTATCCTACAGTCAGATTTTCCATATTATAGTTCATTCCCCATCCTTTGACATTGTTTTCCCAAGGAAATGTATTTTTAGAAAGTATAAATCTACACAATTTCCCTGATGTAGCTGATATTGTATTGTATTTCTTAAGCCCTCCGTGCACAGTAAGCTAGTCATGGAAACCTGCCAATATCGGTCCGGGTGTATGCAGGAGAGACAGCTGTTAGCTTAATGCGCATGTGACTGCTATTGCGCATGAATGGCCAACTTTATAACTGTGCTACAGCGCTTTACTTTATCCTTTTGTTAATTGGAGGATAGTGGCCCAAAGCAGTGATGTATTTCATGTACACACCATTGTATGTAAATGTATTCTAAAAGGAGAGGAAAATAAATCACAATAGCAATATTGGTTTCCACATTTCCAGTGAAGGTTAAGGGTATGTGCACACGCTGCGGATTCTGCTGCAGATCCGCAGTGGTTTTGGCCCTGCGGATCCGCAGCAGAATTAGCTGCATTGTACAGTACCATTATATGTCAAGTCATACTTACCCGTCCTGGCACGGTCTCTGCAGCATATGCGCATATTCATGAGTTTAATGAGCGGTACCACGTGACCACTTGAAGGCAGGAAGGGAGATCGTGGAGAAGCTGGGGGCTGCAGAGACCGTGCCAGGACGGGTAAGTATAGCGATACTCGCCTGTCCGGGGTCCATCGATGCTTGCTGCTGTCTGGCACGTCATCTGTCAGTGACGATCAGACAGCAGAGGGCACGGTGACGTGGTTAGTGCGCGCCGCTCCCCCTGCAGTCTGAACGTCACTGACAGATGACGTGCCAGACAGCAGCAAGCAGCGATGGACCAGGGGACAGGTGAATATCTCAGGTGCCAGCAGTTACACTGGCACCTGGCCCCAGCGAAGGAAAGGTGAGTGTCATTTTTTTTATTTTTAAATGCAGCAGCAGCAGCACATGGGGGCATAATCTATGGAGCATCTTATGGGGGCAGCATATGGGGGCATAATCTATGGAGCATCTTATGGGGGCAGCATATGGGGCCTATTCTATGGAGCATCTTATGGGGCCTATTCTATGGAACATTTTACGGGGCAGCATATGGGGCCATAACCTTTATGGAGCAGCATATGGGGCATATTATTCTATGCAGCATCTTATGGGGCCATCATGAACTGTATGGCGCATTATGTGGGGCTCCTGATTCAATATGGATATTCAAAAACATTTAACCTACTGATGTCTCAATTAATTTTACTTTTATTGGTATCTATTTTTTATTTTTTAAATTTACCAGTAGCTGCTGCATTTTCCACCCTAGGATTATACTCGAGTCAATAAGTTTTCCCAGTTTTTTGTGGCAAAATTAGGTGGGTCGGCTTATACTCGAGTATATACGATAGTTTCTTTGTTCTGTGAGAGAGCTAGTTAACAAACATACACAAGAGTGACACTGTTTCTATAAGCAGACAAATCACCTCTTTTCTCTGATCTTAACTACTAAATAACAGTTGCAGTAACCTCTGAAAAACTTGATTCAAGCATTTCATGTTTAAAATTGCGATATTTTCCTTTCTGCAGATATAAATGAGCTTGGCCTTGTTATAGATACGTCTGACACAAAGGAAGAATCCATGCTATATGAAGAAGGAACTCTCATGGACACCTCAATTTATACTTCTGATGGCCATCATTCATATATATCAACACGTCATACGGATGAATTGATCTCTCAAGAAGAAGAGGAGGAAGAAAAACTTACAGACACTGATGTTACATGTACTCTTGTTAAGGAGGAACCACCATCATGTGATGCGGAAACTCTCACAGACAAATATGTCTGGGAATTTATTGATCATAGGCAACAAGATTCATCTGCTCCTGTTCAGGATGAAGAAGCCTTGCGTGTCAAAAGCAACAAATTGAATAACAGTGCTTTTGCACCTATTTGTCATAGACAAGCAGTAGATGAATCTTGCATTGAGAAGCGACTACCAAAACCATTTAGTCATTTCAAGAATAAATCAATCTCATGTAAAGATGGACATCATAAGGCTCTTTCAAAGGAAAAAGTTCATGACCCAGATGGTGAGGTTGAATACAGACTTGTTCGTATTAAAGATGACTCGAGCTCTGAGGATGACATTACTTCCACTGAAGAGTTTCTCAAGAATGATGTTGACATGCAAAAAGATAATATTGTTACTGTAAATCTCACCCAACAAGATAAACCCATAAATCCTGAGACTCTCTCTCCTAACAATGCAATAAAGATCTATCAATGTGTGGGATGTCAGAAACACTTCACCACCAAGATAGATCTTCAGACACATCAGACAATCCATAAAACATTTCAGATGAGCATTTGTCCTGAATGTGGAAAAACTTTTCTGTGCACTTCAGCTCTTATCACACATCGGCAGAGTCACACCGGAGAAAATCCTTTCTTATGTACGGTTTGTGGCAAATTGTTTGGACAGTTGTCACAGCTTAAAACACATGAGCGCATACATACAAATGAGAAGCCCTTCTCCTGTTTAGTCTGTGGAAAATCCTTTAGGTGCAGGTCCCACTTGATGTCACATGCGAGAATTCACAAGGAAGTCAATATTTCTGTAGTGTGAAAATTTATCTAATGTTTCTTTCCCCCCCCCCCCCCCCCTTTTTAA
This sequence comes from Dendrobates tinctorius, assembly GCF_039654945.1. Lineage (NCBI taxonomy): Eukaryota > Metazoa > Chordata > Amphibia > Anura > Dendrobatidae > Dendrobates > Dendrobates tinctorius. The sequence goes on along the minus strand of NW_027361997.1, from coordinate 222,398 downwards.
CGTCAAGACTGTAAAGTTAAAACTATGCCATGGACTTCGACAGTGACGAAGCCCACTTAGGGGGACTAGGTACACTGGGTTCGGTAATGGCGGAGGGCTCCTGAACGCATTCGGGATCACAGGCTTTGCAGAGTGGCATACTTTGTCCCCTTGGCAATGAGGTCTGACAGGTGGTACATGAGGTGAAAAACACTGTGTCTTGTTAGCCTTCTTGGATGTCTTAGAGAGTGACATGATGTACCCCCGTATGTCCTTGATCCTGCCGACATGCTCCAATAGGGAGTACCGTGGCTTGTAAGTCTCCAGTGACTACTGCAAAGAAGGGCCAATGAGTGTATCTGCCATAGCTGAGATCTTACCCAGGTCCTGTGGCCCAGTGATAGCGGTCCTCCTGCTGTGCTGTGCCCCTCTGAAGTTGAACGGGATGCCCGCACGTGTTGAGAGCCAGCTGGGTGGATAAAGATGGCTGCCGGCGTGTGACGAGCAGAGAGAAGTCTCGCAATGTGTGACAAGCTCCAAGTCGTGGGCAGAGCTACTGCCATGATGGCACAAAAAGGGCGGAACTTCCAGATTACGTCCGGCAATAGGCCCAAGCCGGGGGCTAAATTTCGGCCAAAACGCAGCTGGAGGGAAAGGCCATGGGGAATGGTGCCGCATGCAGGAGCCTTCCCATATGTTTGTGACTCGGACTCATAACCAGCCCATCTTACTAGCGGTGTGCGTCCTGGCTGAAGCTGCCGCAGGAGGGATGAAACACAGGACCTGGGCTCCGCTCCCAGGTCAGCTGCTCTAGTTTGGACGGTGCAGGGACCCTCCATCCGCCACTCCGTTGTGTCAGGGAGGGGGAGAGGGACGTCTGCCTTCCTTCAATTGCCGCCGTTTATAAGGGGCGATGCAGTGGGGACCGCACGGACGCCGCAAGTGCCTCTGGACATCCAAGGGGTTAACTTCCCGCGGATGGGTCAGAGCGGGATGAGCCTGGATGCAGAGGGGGTACATGGAGGCAACACTCCATGTTCCCATCTGTTGTATACAAACAGTCAATCTGAAGAAGCAGAATTGCAGTGTAGAGAAAGCTGTAGAATGAGAAATCAAGCTGGTGTTATAAAGTATTCTAATTTTCTGAGATAATGACTTTTGGGTTTTCATTGGCTGTAAGCCATAATCATCAACATTAACAGAAATAAATACTTGAAATACATTGCTCTCTTTGTAATGACTAATAGAAGAGTTTTTTACTTTTTGTATTGAAGAACTGAAATAAATTAACTTTTTGATGATACTCTAATTTTGTGGGATGCATCTGTAGCTGTGCTCGTATGGAGCCAAAAACCTGAATAATAAAAGTAACTAGTATGCGTTATCCCAAATTTAATTTTCCTGGAACCTGTGTTTCACTTCCTTCCAAATCCCTCCCATATACAGTTGTGGCCAAAAGTTTTGACACCCCTGCACTTCTGTCAGATAATACTCAATTTCTTCATGAAAATGATTGCAATCACAAATTCTTTGGTATTATTATCTTCTTTTAATTTGTCTTAAATGAAAAAACACAAAAGAGAATGAAGCAAAAAGCAAAACATTGATCATTTCACACAAAACTCCAAAAATGGGCAAGACAAAAGTATTGGCACCCTCAGCCTAATACTTGGTTGCACAACCTTTAGCCAAAATAACTGCGACCAACCGCTTCCGGTAACCATCAATGAGTTTCTTACAATGCTCTGCTGGAATTTTAGACCATTCATCTTTGACAAACTGCTCCAGGTCCCTGATTTCTGAAGGATGCCTTCTCCAAACTGCCAGTTTTAGATCTCTCCACAGGTGTTCTATGGGATTCAGGTCTGGACTCATTGCTGGCCACCTTAGAAGTCTCCAGTGCTTTCTCTCAAACCATTTTCTAGTGCTTTTTGAAGTGTGTTTTGGGTCATTGTCCTGCTGGAAGACCCATGACCTCTGAGGGAGACCCAGCTTTCTCACACTGGGCCCTACATTATGCTGTAAAATTTGTTGGTAGTCTTCAGACTTCATAATGCCATGCACACAGTCAAGCAGTCCAGTGCCAGAGGCAGCAAAGCAACCCCAATACATCAGGGAACCTCCGCCATGTTTGACTGTAGGGACCGTGTTCTTTTCTTTGAATGCCTCTTTTTTTCTCCTGTAAACTCTACGTTGATGCCTTTGCCCAAAAAGCTCTACTTTTGTCTCATCTGACCAGAGAACATTCTTCCAAAACGTTTTAGGCTTTTTCAGGTAAGTTTTGGCAAACTCCAGCCTGGATTTTTATGTCTTGGGGTAAGAAGTGGGGTCTTCCTGCATCTCCTACCATACAGTCCCTTTTCATTCAGACGCTGACGGATAGTACGGGTTGACACTGTTGTACCCTCGGACTGCAGGGCAGCTTGAACTTGTTTGGATGTTAGTCGAGGTTCTTTATCCAGCATCCGCACAATATTGCGTTGAAATCTCTTGTCAATTTTTCTTTTCCGTCCACATCTAGGGAGGATAGCCACAGTGCCATGGGCTTTAAACTTCTTGATGACACTGCGCACGGTAGACACAGGAACATTCAGGTCTTTGGAGATGGACTTGTAGCCTTGAGATTGCTCATGCTTCCTCACAATTTGGTTTCTCAAATCCTCAGACAGTTCTTTGGTCTTCTTTCTTTTCTCCATGCTCAATGTGGTACACACAAGGACACAGGACAGAGGTTGAGTCAACTTTAATCCATGTCAACTGGCTGCAAGTGTGATTTAGTTATTGCCAACACCTGTTAGGTGCCACAGGTAAGTTACAGGTGCTGTTAATTACACAAATTAGAGAAGCATCACATGATTTTTCGAACAGTGCCAATACTTTTGTCCACCCTCTTTTTTTATGTTTGGTGTGGAATTATATCAAATTTGGCTTTAGGACAATTATTTTTGTGTTTTTTCATTTAAGACAAATTAAATGAAGATAATAATACCAAAGAATTTGTGTTTGCAATCATTTTCAGGAAGAAACTGAGTATTATCTGACAATTGCAGGGGTGTCAATACTTTTGGCCACAACTGTATGACAATAGATCACATTATTAGCAGAGTTAGTGTTTAACACGACACTATAGACCTTATAACTCTTATCCTTCTATGCTTGGTTTTGGTGTTTGCGTAACCATTTTTTTTTTTTCACTTTCTTATTGTCACATTCAAAGACCCATAACTTTATTTTACTTCAGCCGTATCAGGGCTTTTTTTTTGTGGTTTGAGTTGTATTTATCAGTAGCGGCATATAGGGGTACATATAACTTATGAAGAAAATGTAATTAACTCTTTTTGAAGTATAACTGTATTTTACTTTTTGACGTTCCACTGTATTTTACCTGATTAACAGTGCTGCACAAATAAGGTGTTAACCTTATTCTGTGGGTCAGTACGATTGTGACAATGTTACATTTATACAGCTATATAGTTGTGTGTGTGTGTATATACATAAATGTATTTAGATATAGCCATTTGTTTTATTTTTGTACAATAAATACTCTTTGAAAAAAGTAGCTTTTTCTGAGACGTCATTTTTTCAACAGGTCTGTGTTTTTACTTATTTTTTGACTGTAGTTTTCATTGGAACAATTTAGTGGTACTTGCAACTTTTTGATCACAATTACAATTTTTGACAGGCAAAATGAAAAAAAAATAGCAATTCTAATTTTTTTTTCTCTAGGAGTGTTAAACTCCAAAATACAAATTAAACTAAGCACATACATGGGGGACTTGGCTCCTGTAAAAATCAGACCTTTCCGGTATATGTCTGTTCCTCTATTGAGCAAAAAGCACTTATTCCCACATGCTAATTGGGGTGCTCGGTGTATCTTTGGCTGAGTGACATCAATTATTGGATTCCCCTGCCTCCCATTGGGTGACTCGGGAGAAAGCTGGTTCCTGTGCTTAGTCAATAGTGGAGTTCCTAGATTGGTGCTTTGTCTGCTGCAGCCAATCCAATACAGTGTGTAGCGTGCAGGCGCAACAAAGAGGAGAGTGAATTATGTGCAAGCGACTCCAGCTTTCACCAGCATGGATTTATGTCTTTTTACATCAATTAAGGAATTTGTGCCTAAGACCTTGGGGCATCACAACACAGAACCAGACCCCAATCAGAGGACAATAAAACTTTCACTCCTTATCTACGAACTGTTCCAATATTTATGGACACAGCTATTTATCACTATCCCATAATGGCAGTTCTGCTTCACATCACTTGTCTTTTCTATTGCATTATTTCTTTCTCTGCTGTGTTGTATATAAATGTGACTCTTCAGATTTTGTATTAGTCTATATGCCTGATGAAGAGACCTGAGTAGTCTCGAAAGCTTGCAATTTGTTACCATCTTTTCACTTAGGCCGGGATCACACATGCGAGAAACTCTGACGAGTCTCGCATGTTAATACCCAGCACTGCCACCGGCAGTCAGGAGCGGTGCGTGCGGCTCCCTGCATTGCTATGCGGCCACACGCACCGATCCAAGTGCCAGCGGCAGTGCCAGGTATTATCATGCGAGACTCGTCCAAGTTTCTTGCAATGTGTGATCCCGGCCTTAGCCATTAAAAGGTATCAGCCACTGAGGACTCTCAATTGCAAATATTTTTCTATCTACTGGCTAACATGGTACAAAGATATATATCTTTCCTGTATCAGCTTTCACCTGACACTGCTGGCTCTGGATAAGCCAGGACTATGGAGACAGACACCAGTTTTCTCCTGAAACATTGCCGACTCTGGACAAGCAAGCTCTGATCATCAGTAGAGAAGGGAGGGAGGGGTTCAGCAAACTATAGGGACAGAACGGTGCATTGAAGTTGCTTGGCCACGGATGTACCAAGCACACTCAGCCCCTTGTACACACTATGCCCTATTACGTATTCGTTTATATGGGTTATATTTTTCTACTTTTCAACAAAACAAATTAACTTTTTGTTGCAATATTTTTATATGAATAACAAATTTCATTTTTTTTGGGTAGAAGGCATGAACAAAAACAAACAATAAATTTAAAAATGTTTATTGTAAAAAACTATTTTCAATTTACAGTATGACATGTTACATTTATTTTGCAGGTATAGGTAAAAAAGGAAAAGGAGAAATGTCAGACAAAAATAAGACTAATAACCTTTATTAAATTAGATATAAAAAAAATATTAAAATGCTAATAAAAAGGACCATAGGCATGAGGCAGAGGACAGTTGCATAAGTGGGTAGAAATGGTAAATCGCTATGTTGGTAGAATTACATAAAATACATCTCCCCAGATTTGTTTGCCAAACTTTAGTATTAGTAGTAGTGCAGCATCATCGGGAAACATTACCTTGATATGAACTTTACCTTGATATTTTTACAATTCTGACCACTGTCACTTTGAGATTATAATTCTGGAACGCTTTAACGGATCCCGCTGATTCTGACACTGTTTTTTCGTAACATTTTACTTCATGTTCGTGGTAAAATTTCTTCAATATGACTTGCGTTTATTTATGAAAAAAACGGAAGTATGGCAAATTTTTAAAATTTCACAATTTTCAAACTTTTAATCTTTATCCCATTAAATCAGAGAGATATGTCACACAAAATACTTAATAACATTTCCCACATGTTTACTTTACATCAGCACAATTTTGGAAACAATTTTTTTTTTGTTAGGGAGTTATAAGGGTTAAAAGTTGACCAGCGATTTCTAATTTTTACAACAAAATTTACAAAACCACTTTTTTAGGGACCACCTCACATCTGAAGTCACTTTGAGGGGTCTATATGGCAGAAAATACCCAAAAGTCACACCATTCTAAAAACTGCTCCCCTCAAGCTACTATTACCACATTCAAGAAGTTAATTAACCCTTTACTTGCTTCACAGGAACTGAAGCCATGTGGAAGGAAAAAATGAACATTCAACTTTTTTCACAAACATTTTACTTCAGAACCAGTTTTTTATTTTCACAAATGTAAAAAGAGAAAATGAAACAAAAAAATTTGTTGTGCAATTTCTCCTGAATATGCCGATACCCCATATGTGGGGGTAAACCACTGTTTGGGCGCATGGCAGCGCTCGGAAGGGAAGGAGCGCCATTTGACTTTTTCAATGCAAAATTGGTTGGAATTGAGATCGGACGTCATGTTGCATTTGGAGAGCCCCTGATGTGCTTAAACAGTGGAAACCCCCAAGTGACACCATAATGGAAACTAGACGACCCCAGGAACTTATCTAGATTTGTGGTGAGCACTTTGAACCCCCAAGTGCTTCACAGAAATTTATAACGTAGAGCCGTGAAAATAAAAAATCATATTTTTTGCCACAAAAACTATCTTTTCGCCCCCAAATTTATTTTCCCAAGGGTAACAGGATAAATTAGACCCCCAAAGTTGTTGTGCAATTTGTCCTGAATACGCCAATACCTTATGTGGGGGTAAACCACTGTTTGGGCGCACGGCAGAGTTTGGAAGAGAAGGAGCGCCGTTTGGCTTTTTTTAATGTAGAATTGGCGGGAATTGAGATTGGATGCCATGTCGCGTTTGGAGAGCCCCTGATGTGCCTAAACAGTGGAAACCAAACCTAACCTGAATTACACCCCCTAACCCTAATCCCAACCACACCCCTAATCCCACCCCTAATCCCACCCCTAACACACCCCTAATCCCTACCCTAATCCCAACCAGGCTGGGTGTCAAAAATGGCGGGGACCCCATGCCGTTTTTTAAAATAGTTTTGAACCTGAATACCAAAAAACAAAGGAAAAGGTCCTCCAATAAAAGTAAAAATGTATTTTTTATTAGGACATATAATACAGAATAAAACGGAGACGGCAAACCATACTCAAAATGAAATAGCAAAAAACACATTCACTGGGTGAAAGACAATAGTTCATATGAATATTTAATTGGTAAAGATCAAATGTAATTCCATATATAAATATATAGCCGGTAAAATATAATTACATATATCATATCAGAGAGCACACAAAAGCAATAATTACATAATGAAATATATAAAGTGCAAGTGCAAAAATAATTCTATATATCAAAGATGTTTATACTGATATTAAACTCATTCATTGCTGGTTTCTCATATCTGATCTTTCTCCATGGGGGAACAAGGCCCACATAGAATGCAACATGTTGTAAATTTATAAGGAGAGATTGATGACTCTGCGGCACCAGAAGATATTTCGTCAGTACGAGTGTATAGCAATAATGTGGCTACATGTGCCTTGGTGTACACTGTTTGTTGTCTTGTACTTTGTTGTTTATTTGTTTTCAATAAAATAGATTCAACATAAATTTATAAGGAGAGAGCCAGATATAGAGAAATGCGCCACATGGCTCTAATGAAAATGCATTTGTATGAAGTATATTTACCAGAGAAGGTCACCCAGGGTCCCCCAGACGCACGTTTCAATGTAGATATCTTCCTCAGAAGGAAGATATCTACATCGAAACGCGCATCAGGGGGACCCTGGGTGACCTTCTCTGGTAAATATTTAATATATAAAGCTCAAGTGTATGTCCGGGATTGGCATCCGCACCGTCACAGCTACAGCCACAAAATTTGGCACAGTCACACGTCTGGACCCCAAGAGCGTCCTAGGCTATATTGTGAGGCGAAATTTTAAGCCTGCGCATTCCAATTCACCAAACAATTTTGCCCCTGTCTACATAATGGGAAAAAAGTGTGTATCAAGCCCTGCCCCTCATTATGATGTCATAATGGTTGCCATGGCGATGCTGATGTCATCATACAGTTGTGGCCAAAAGTATTGACACCCCTGCAATTTTGTCAGATAATACTCAGTTTCTTCCTGAAAATGATTGCAATCACAAAATCTTTGGTATTATTATCTTCATTTAATTTGTCTTAAATGAAAAAACATAAGATAATGAAGCAAAAAGCAAAACATTGATCATTTCACACAAAACTCCAAAAATGGGCCAGACTAAAGTATTGGCACCCTCAGCCTAATACTTTGTTGCGCAACCTTTAGCCAAAAGAACCTTGACCAACCGCTTCCGGTAACCATCAATGAGTTTCTTACAATGCTCTGCTGGAATTTTAGACCTTCTTTGGCAAACTGCTCCAGGTCCCTGATATTAGAAGGGTGCCTTCTCCAAACTGCCATTTTTAGATCTCTCCACAGGTGTTCTATGGGATTCATTGCTGACCACCTTAGACGTCTCCAGTGCTTTCTCTCAAACCATTTTCTAGTGCTTTTTGAAGTGTGTTTTGGGTCATTGTCCTGCTGGGAGACCCAGCTTTCTCACACTGGGCCCTACATTATGCTGCAAAATTTGTTTTGTAGTCTTCAGACTTCATAAAGCCATGCACACGGTCAAGCAGTCCAGTGCCAGAGGCAGCAAAGCAACCCCAAAACATCAGGGAACCTCCACCATGTTTGACTGTAGGGACCATGTTTTTTCTCTTTGAATGCCTCTTTTTTTCTCCTGTAAACTCTATGTTGATGCCTTTGCCCAAAAAGCTCTACTTTTGGCTCATCTGACCAGAGAACATTCTTCCAAAACGTTTTAGGCTTTTTCAGGTAAGTTTTGGCATACTCCAGCCTGGCTTTTTTATGTCTCGGGGTAAGAAGTGGGGTCTTCCTGGGTCTCTTACCATACAGTCCCTTTTCATTCAGACGCCGACGGATAGTACGGGTTGACACTGTTGTACCCTCGGACTGCAGGGCAGCTTGAACTTGTTTGGATGTTAGTCGAGGTTCTTTATCCAACATCCTTACAATCTTGCGTTGAAATCTCTTGTCAATTTTTCTTTTCTGTCCACATCTAGGGAGGTTAGCCACAGTGCCATGGGCTTTAAACCTCTTGATGACACTGCGCACGGTAGACACAGGAACATTCAGGTCTTTGGAGATGGACTTGTAGCCTTGAGATTGCTCATGCTTCCTCACAATTTGGTTTCTCAATTCCTCAGACAGTTCTTTGGTCTTCTTTCTTTTCTCCATGCTCAATGTGGTACACACAAGGACACAGGACAGAGGTTGAGTCAACTTTAATCCATGTCAACTGGCTGCAAGTGTGATTTAGTTATTGCCAACACCTGTTAGGTGCCACAGGTAAGTTACAGGTGCTGTTATTTACACAAATTAGAGAAGCATCACATGATTTTTCGAACAGTGCCAATACTTTTGTCCACCCTCTTTTTTATGTTTGGTATGGAATTATATCCAATTTGGCTTTAGGACAATTCTTTTTGTGTCTTTTCACTTAAGACAAATTAAATGAAGATAATAATACCAAAGAATGTGTTTGCAATCATTTTCAGGAAGAAACTGAGTATTATCTGACAAAATTGCAGGGGTAGAAAACACGCCCCCCGATGAAGCTGGGCGAAACGTGCGCGTCGGGGCAGAGGGACTGGGCTTTCGTTCACAGTTATCTAGCCACCAGGATCCAGGTAATGTGTCCGTGATCATTAATTCCCCCATGTTTATGGGAGCGTCTATGTGCTAGTTCACAAGGGAGATACAGCGGTTAGTCATGAGTCTGAGTAATTTAAAGACATTATATGTCAATTTAAATGCACAGTAGAATGGACATCTAATAATGTGCGATGATGCAATTTTTTGTATAATATATTTTAAGGCATTGAGATACCTGACTAATATTAATCTGTTATAGATTTTTAAATGGTAAATGTGTTACTTTGCTTTAAATTTACTCCATGGCTACTTTACATACTAATCAGAACTCATGGAACCATTTTTGAACATGGCACTTACCAGGTGGCATAAATTATCTTAGACCCATTGTCCCTCTTTTTTCTGTTCCTAAACCTTTCTTATTTTAACATGTAAATGGATGGATTAATAAAGATTTAGATTTATATTTTTATATCAAATATGTCTCACTCCCTTTTCTTCAAAAAAAACAAATGGGTAGTTTTTTGAAGCATGTGATTTTGTTATATAAATTGTTCAGAGTGGACTAACTTATCTGGGGTTGCTTAAGGACCTTTTTGTGTAATAAAAATTGCAGGGGTGTCAATACTTTTGGCCACAACTGTAGGTTGCAAGCCCCGCTGCTCATTATGATGTCACAATGGTTGACTATGGGATGGAGGATGTGTGATGGGTATATGGGCACTGTACTATGGGATGGAGCATATGTATGACGGGTATATGGGCACGGGACTATGGGATGGAGGATGTGTGATGGGTATATGGGCACTGTACTGTGGGATGGAGCATATGTATGACGGGTATATGGGCACGGGACTATGGGATGGAGGATATGTATGATGGGTATATGGGCATGGGCCTATGGGATCGTGGATATGTATGATGGGTATATGGGCACGGGCCTATGGGATCGTGGATATGTATGATGGGTATATGGGCACGGGCCTATGGGATGGAGGATAATTATAATTTGCTATAACTAACCACAGTTAGTTACTATGCCCGGGCATCGCCGGGCTCTTCAGCTAGTACTTCATACAAATGCATTTTCATTAGAGCCATGTGGCGCATTTCTCTATATTTGGCTTTCTCCTTATAAATTTACAACATGTTGCATTCAATGTGGGCCTTGTTCCCTCATGGAGAAAGATCAGATATTAGAAACCAGCAATGTCTGAGTTTAATATCAGTATAAACATCTTTGATATATAGAATTATTTTTGCTCTTGCACTTTATATATTTCATTATGTAATTATTGCTTTCGTGTGCTCTCTGATATGATATATGTAATTATATTTTACCAGCTATATATTTAAACCTGGAATTACATTTGATCTTTGCCAATTATATATTCATATGAACTATTGTCTTTCACCCAGTGGATGTGTTTTTTGCTATTTCATTTTGAGTATAGTTTGCCGTCTGTTTTATTCTGTATTTTATGTCCTAATAAAATACATTTTTACTTTTATTGGAGGACCTTTTCCTTTGTTTTTTGGTATTTGGTTTCACAGTCCTCTGTGTTATAACCTTCATTTTTTCAGTGTTTATCTAGTTTTGAACCTGGACAATGCTAAGATGCGACCGTCCAGGCTGAGACCCACTGGTGAATTAGCTGCTACGAGCGCAGTATTCATTTATGAGTGGTGACATCATCGTGGTTACCGCTGGTCACTGAGTCTGCGTTCCCAGCAGGGCTGAACTGCGGTAACCTCAGCATCATGGGAAAAAGTCAGTGATGAGGTCACCGCAGTTCAAGCTCAGTGGTCCTCAGCCTGGACGGTCGCATCTTGGCACTGTGCAGGTTGAAAACTATTTAACCCCCAGACATGGATTATGGCGTGGGACAGAACGACGGACAGGTGAGGGATATTGGGTTTTTTTTCCCCAGAAGACGAGGGCTTCGGTGGAATTAGACGTTAGGCGCGTTTAACGGTGTTTGTTATTTTTAAATAAAAATGGAAAACAATATGATAGCCCCTTCCATCTCTAAACCCTTGACGGTGGCAGCTCTCATTTACAACAACTCCCTAATGGTTTTTTCCCCATGTAGGAAATGTGCGCCTTGAAGGAAGCTAGGCACGAAAAAAACAATTTTTTATTACTAATAAGTCCACACAAGTTATAAAGTCCTTAATTTTAACATGTGATACTAAGGGGGTAATTTATGGTGTTAACATGTCCCTGTGGAAAATTATATATAGGGCGCACTATACGTTCAATGAGTGCAAGGATTGGAGAACATCTGCGCAATATAAGTAACAAATTCACGGGCCATCCTCTCTCTAACCACTGTTTAACGCATCATGGAGGCACAATTAAGGACATCAAAGTGACTGGTATCAAAGTAGTTAAAAAAAAGTTGGAGGAAAGGGACTTTTATTCACCAAATGTCAAGGGAGGAAAATAAATGGATAATTGAAATGAACACTTTAATTCCCAACGGTCTCAATAGTGAGATCAAACTTTTTGCTTTTAATGTATAATCCAGGTATGTGCTGATGCAGGATATATAAGCGCCATCTGTATTTACTGGACCATCCCTAATGAAGGAATCTGCTTATTCAGAAACGCGTAGGATTGTATTGTGGTCACCTGTGCGCTCCATAGCCAGTCACGTGAGTTCTCACGTGACTGTGACGTCACGCAAGGTCCTGCAGCGTCTCTACACCTTGCCGGCTAGACTCCAGATGGACGCGGCGCTTGCACTGAATACAAGCGGCCACGGGCACTATCCAGGACGGACGTCTGTCACCGGCTGGGACAGCGTCCTGTACCTTAGATCCTGCACCATTTTTTATCCTGGATTTAATCCATCCCCGGACTTGAACTGTAAATGGAGGTATTGAAACCTCTCTGAAAGGAGGATCACCCATCTTTTCTATAGGACCTTCCTCTAAAGACGACTCCTCTTTATTCCAGCGTCAGGCTGACACAAAGGTAATCCATCCTATGGTCCCACATTCTTGTTTTTTAAATTGCTACTCACCTTATTATTAACCCCTTTTACTAGGTATTTATTGCATTTACCAGTTGACAGTATTTATTATTTTAATACTCGGCCATCTCTGTCATGATCTGCTGAGTTTGTGTGATCAGGTAGTTCAGAGGTTAATCTGGACAGCCTCACTCTGAGATTCTGGGAGGCTTTTTATAGCCTCATTGTGGGCTCACTCCTTGTCGCTTATACTCAGACCCTTGGCCGAGTATGTGACCCTGGTGTGCTTTGTGACTGTGATACTTTGTGCTTGCTTGGTTTTGATCCGGTTCTGTCCCTGTTACGAGTTCTGCCTGTTCCTTTTGTACTGCTCTGCAATTCCCGTGTATGACTCTTTTTCCTTGGACCCGACTACTCTCTGACTGCCTCCCTGGTACTGCGTTGCTGTCTCTGTGTATGATTCATTGCTTACATTTTGACTATTCTCTGCTTGTCCCTCTGGTACCGCACCGTCCTCCCCGTGTATGACCCCCGCTTGTCTGACCCGAGTTTCCCTAGCCTTTGCTCCAGGATACCTGTAATAGAACCCTATCCTGCAGCAGGATGCAAAGCCACGCCCCCTGTGGTCACATGATCGTAGGTCCTTGTACTGCTAAACTACTTTGTGTCACAGGTGCTGTTGTCTGAACTTTCCCTGCAGTATCGGACCCCGGGTCCTCCCGTAGTCTGGGTGAGTTACCCTGTTCATCCGCAGCAGTCCGTCGGCACTGACAGGATCCTGATACTCTATCAGCGCAAGTTCAAATCAGCATTTACTTTTATTGTTTTATATTGGACAAATTAGGTGGTATTGTCCTATTACTTGCTGCTCCGTACCCGAAACCACGCTTAGCGCCCTTGGTCTTTTATTTAATTAAAAATGGAAAACTGTTTTTTATTTTTAATAAGACTTTATTCTGGCTTTGTCTTTATTTACCATAGATTAGTAATGGATAGGTGTCTTATAGACGCCTCCATTAATACAACATACAAGGGACAAATACAGTCACACCATGATCAGACCACGTATTACCACCACATAGTGACCAAATAATACCACATACAAGGAACAAATACCACCACAATACGACCAAACCTCATATTACCACCACATAATGACTGAATACTACAATACTGATAATTAACTAAAAAAAAAACACAATACTAAGTGACATTATACACAGGAACTCTGTATTTACTGTCAGTGTACAGGTAATACAGTGATCACCAGTAACATTATACACAGGAGCTCTGTTTGTAGTGTCAGTGCACAGATAATATAGTGATCACTGGTGACATACACAGGAGCTCTGTACATAGCATACAGTGTATAGCAGGGGTCCTCAAACTTTTTAAACAGGGGGCCAGATCACGGTCTCTAGGACCATTGGTGGGCCGGAATATAGTTTAAAAAAAAATTAGCACCAAATTCGTAGGCACTCTGCACATATCTTATTTAGAAATCATAAAACAAAATGGGAACAAATACAATATTAAAAATGAAGAAGTAAAGTTAAATCATCAAACTTACCGATTCTTTTGGGTTCTTCGAATATCCTACACTTCGAGTCAATTTTTTCTCTTTCTTGATATCATTGTTTCCTAGGGATTCAAAATTGCTATTAGTAAAATACCAACATATATACAGCGCTACAAAAACAATATACCAGCAATAAAATTGCCCATACAGAGACATACAGACTGCACTGCCCATCAATGCAGCCTGATCAGTGCCCACCAAAGCAGCCTGATCAGTGCCCATCAATGCAGCCTCACCAGTGCCCATATTGGTGGAACTCCACTTTTACCTCAGGCTCAGACTAGTGTGGTGCAAGAATCCCCAAGAGGCAGCATTGGTCCCTAAAAGGCAGGTAAATGTCCCCAGTAAGCAGCACAGGTCCCAAATAGGTAGCACAGGTCCCCAATAGGCAGGTAAATGTCCCCAATAGGCAGGTAAATGTCCCCAATAGGCAGCACAGGTCCCCAATAGGCAGGAACAGGTCCCCAACAGGCAGGTAAATGTCCCCAACAGGCAGGTAAATGTCCCCAACAGGCAGGTAAATGTCCCCAATAGGCAGGTAAATGTCCCCAATAGGCAGGTAAATGTCCCCAATAGGCAGCACAGGTCCCCAATAGGCAGCACAGGTCCCCAATAGGCAGGTACAGGTCCCCAATAGGTAGCACAGGTCCCCAATAGGCAGGTAAATGTCCCCAATAGGCAGCACAGGTCCCCAATAGGCAGGTAAATGTCCCCAATAGGCAGCACAGGTCCCCAATAGGCAGGAACAGGTCCCCAATAGGCAGGAACAGGTCCCCAATAGGCAGGAACAGGTCCCCAATAGGCAGGAACAGGTCCCCAATAGGCAGCACAGGTCCCCAATAGGCAGGTAAATGTCCCCAATAGGCAGGTACAGGTCCCCAATAGGCAGGTACAGGTCCCCAATAGGCAGGCACAGGTCCCCAATAGGCAGGCACAGGTCCCCAATAGGCAGGTAAATGTCCCCAATAGGCAGCACAGGTCCCCAATAGGCAGGTAAATGTCCCCAATAGGCAGCACAGGTCCCCAATAGGCAGGAACAGGTCCCCAATAGGTAGCACAGGTCCCCAATAGGCAGCACAGGTCCCCAATAGGCAGGTAAATGTCCCCAATAGGCAGCACAGGTCCCCAATAGGCAGGTAAATGTCCCCAATAGGCAGCACAGGTCCCCAATAGGCAGGTAAATGTCCCCAATAGGCAGCACAGGTCCCCAATAGGCAGCACAGGTCCCCAATAGGCAGAAAAATGTCCCCAACAGGTAGCACAGGTCCCCAATAGGCAGGTACAGGTCCCCAATAGGCAGGTACAGGTCCCCAATAGGCAGGTACAGGTCCCCAATAGGCAGATACAGGTCCCCAATAGGCAGATACAGGTCCCCAATAGGTAGCACAGGTCCCCAATAGGCAGATACAGGTCCCCAATAGGCAGGTACAGGTCCCCAATAGGCAGATACAGGTCCCCAATAGGCAGATACAGGTCCCCAATAGGCAGATCCAGGTCCCCAATAGGCAGGTACAGGTCCCCAATAGTCAGATACAGGTCCCCAATAGGCAGGTACAGGTCCCCAATAGGCAGGTACAGGTCCCCAATAGGCAGGTACAGGTCCCCAATAGGCAGCACAGGTCCCCAATAGGCAGCACAGGTCCCCAATAGTCAGGTACAGGTCCCCAATAGTCAGATACAGGTCCCCAATAGGTAGCACAGGTCCCCAATAGGCAGATACAGGTCCCCAATAGGCAGATACAGGTCCCCAATAGGCAGATACAGGTCCCCAATAGGCAGATACAGGTCCCCAATAGGCAGATACAGGTCCCCAATAGGCAGGTACAGGTCCCCAATAGGCAGATACAGGTCCCCAATAGGCAGATACAGGTCCCCAATAGGCAGCACAGGTCCCCAATAGGCAGATACAGGTCCCCAATAGGCAGCACAGGTCCCCAATAGGCAGATACAGGTCCCCAATAGGTAGCACAGGTCCCCAATACGCAGCACAGGTCCCTACTAGGCATGTAAACGTCCCCATTTTGCAGCACAGGTCCCCAATAGGACCCGGAGTTAAAAAGAAAAAAAAAAAAAACAGTACTCACCTATGTCCCCTGCTGTTCTGAAGAGGCGCCCGCTCGTCTCAGTCTTCTTCCGGCACAGGCGGCATGACGTCATTAGGCCGAGCAGGCGGCGTGATGACAAACACGTCGTCTGTGTGGTCTCTGCTGCATACTGAGGGCTTCACAACGCCTTTCCTCGGCGCCTCGTCCCGCCCGCGAGTTTTCACTCTGCAGTCTAGTTCTTTAGTGGGCGTGTCAGGGGGGGTGGCAGTGTTTGTGAGCTGCAGCGCTGATTGGTTCACCACGGCTGCAGCGCTGATTGGTTCACCACGGCAGTGAGGGCGGTGCAATCAGTGCGGTTAATGTCAGCCTGGCCAGGGGCCGGATAAAAGTCCTTCGCGGGCCGCAGTTTGAGGATCCCTGGTGTATAGTGTCAGTGTATAGGTAAAACATTCACCAGTGACGTCTCTAGCTGAAGTCTTTCATCTTTGCTTTTTCATGAAGCGCAGACTGCCATCACTTCTTCCAGCCAGGACTCGTCTCTGCATAAAATAACACATAGTTACCTAGAGCAGGGTTCCCCAACTCCAGTCCTCAAGGCCCACCAACAGATCATGTTTTCAGGATTTCCTTTGTATTGCTCAGGTGATAATTTCTTCACCTGTGCAATACAAAGGAAATCATGAAAACATGATCTGTTGGTGGGCCTTGAGGACTGGAGTTGGGGAACCCTGACCTAGAGCACCGCTTCCAGATCACATTCCCCACTTTTTCTTCTACACCAGGGTTCCCCAACTCCAGTCCTCAAGGCCCACCAACAGTTCATGTTTTCAGGATTTCCTTAGTATTTCCTTAGTATTGCCCAGGTGATTATTCCACCTGTGCAATACAAAGGAAATCCTGAAAACATGACCTGTTGGTGGGCCTTGAGGACTGGAGTTGGGGAACCCTGTTCTACAGTACACAACTGAAAACAGATAGGCATCCACCATTAATACATAATTGGTTATTATGCAACCCACCATTCCAAATATCTAATATATAAAGCTCAATGTGGGTGTGTATGTATGTATGTCCGGGTTTGGCGTCCGCACCATCGCAGCTACAGCCACAAAATTTTGCACAGTCACACGTCTGGACCCCGAGAGCGTCATAGGCTATGTTGTGAGGCAAAATTTTAACCCTACGCATTCCAATTCACCAAACAATTTTGCCCCTATCTACATAATGGGGAAAAAGTGAAAGGAAAAGTGTTGGAGGCAAATTGACAGCTGCCAGATGTGAACAAGGGGGACTTAAAGAATGAGAGCGATGGCGCCAAAGAGTATATACCGTACAGTTGCTAAGGTGGGACCCTGACATGGGATACTCACCACACACGGGGATATGAACACACACACAAAATACGCCACACACTACCACGTGCTTCAACACATATACCACCCTCAGCACACATTTCACCACACATACACCAACCTCACCACATAAAAGTCGCCACTCAAAACTCGCCACGCTGTCCCAGAGCTGTTTAAAAGATGAAAAATGAGCTGTGATTGGTTGCTATCAGCAGTTTTCTTTGTAGACAGTTGTGGTAACTGAGGCCTATTATTCTTATCATTTCTATGGTGTTATCGTCCTTCTGTAAAGCTGGAAATAACACAATTTAGTACCGTGCCAACACAGACCACCCTCTGACACAGACTGCAGGGGGAGCCCAGTATCACACAGGATAAGATTAGATACATGGCTCAGCAGTCAGTATCACACAGGATAGGATTAGATACACAGCTCAGCAGTCAGTATCACACAGGAGAGGATTAGACACATGGCTCAGCAGTCAGTATCACACAGGATAGGATTAGATACGCAGCTCAGCACACAGTATCACACAGAATAGTATTAGATACACGGCTCAGCAGACAGTATCACACAGAATAGGATTAGATACACGGCTCAGCAGTCAGTATCACACAGGATAGGATTAGATGCACGGTTTTTATGTGCAATATAATAATTATAATTTGTTATAACTAACCACAGTTGGTTACTATGCCCAGGCAACGCCGAGCTCTTCAGCTAGTAAATTATAATCCGCCTCTGAGCCTCTTCGAACTATACATAGCCACTTTCCCCTCCTAATATATAAATTAATTAGCACCTGTACTCTTTCCCCCAATTCTTTACCAGTCACTGCATACTCCACGCCCCCCACTATGTAACTCCCGCTCCCCTAACTCATATGTATATGCCCCTTCCGCCCCAATTCATTGTCATGTCTTCTCTCTCCCATCCTCTACTCATCAGCTCTCCCCCCATATTCAATACATCATTTACTCTCCCACTCTCAAAATTCATAATTTGCCCTCTTTCACCCGCACCTTCAATTCAATTGCTGTCCCCGTCCCCTCCCCCCACTTCATGTGCAGTCCCATTCCACTTCATCATGTGCCATCCCCTTTCCCCCTACTTCATCATTTGCCACCTCCCTTACCCCCACTTCATAATTTGCAGTCCCCCTCACTTAATTTACAGTCCCCCTTCCCCCCACTTCATGTGCAGTCCCCCTTACCCCCACTTCATTATTTGCAATCCTCCTTCCCCCACTTCATTATTTGCAATCCTCCTTCCCCCACTTCATTATTTGCAATCCTCCTTCCCCCCACTTCATGTGCAGTCCCCTTTAACCCCACAGTTCATCATGAGCAGTCTCCTTTAACACCCCCCACTTCATAATTTGCAATCCCCCTTCCATCCCACTTTTTTATTTGCAATCCGCCTTCCCCACTTCATCATGTGCAGTCCCTTTTAACCCCACTTCATTATTTGCAATCCCCCTTCCCCATTTCATCATATGCAGTTCCCTTTAACGCCCCCACTTCATTATTTGCAATCCCCTTTCCCCTTCATTAGTTTCAATTCCCCTTCCCTCATTTCATATGTGCAGTACCCTTTAACTCCCCCACTTCATTATTTGCAATCCTCCTTCAACTTCATCATGTGCAGTCCCCTTTAACCCCCCTCTTCATTATTTGCAATCTCCCTTCACCCACTTCATTATTTGCAATCCCCTTCCCCCATTTTGTCATGTGCAGTCCCCTTTATCCCCCACTTAATTATTTGCAATCCCCCTTCCCCCCACTTCATCATATGCAGTCCCCTGTAACCCCCCACTTCATT
This sequence comes from Dendrobates tinctorius, assembly GCF_039654945.1. NCBI lineage: Eukaryota > Metazoa > Chordata > Amphibia > Anura > Dendrobatidae > Dendrobates > Dendrobates tinctorius. The sequence continues at coordinate 203,219 of NW_027361997.1, read as the reverse complement.
ATGTGCAGTTCCCGTTAACCCCCCACTTGATTATTTGAATTTCCCTCTTCCTTCCACTTTATCATGTGCAGTCCCCTTTAACCCCACTTCATTATTTGCAATCCCTCTTCCTCCCACTTTATCATGTGCAGTCCCCTTTAACCCCCCCCCATTTCATTATTTGGATTTCCCTCTTCCTCCCACTTTATCATGTGCAGTCCCCTTTAACCCCCACTTCATTATTTGCATTCCCCCTTTCCCCCACTTCATCATGTGTAGTCCCCTTTAACCCCCCATGTCATCATTTGCAGCTTCCCTCCTCCCCTCACTCATTTAATTCATTTTATAAAGAAAACAAAAACTTTTTTATACTTACCTCACAGATGTTCGCCAGCAGTGCAGCTCTGCTTCCAGCATCCGGTACATGTCGGCGTGCCGTTACCCGACAGGCAGTACACAGAAGACGGAGGGAGCGGGAGCTGCGCAGCTGTCAAGCTCTGAGAAAGTTCCCGGACCCCAGCGAGCACCACTTTAATGCACGATATGGTGCCCAATGAGCAAAAACACATAAGCAGGGCCCCTCTGTGTCCTGCTGCTCACCGGGCCCCATACAGCAGTAAGGGCAGTAGTGCCCTGATGGTGGCACTGCCTATATCAATGGCCCATTACCAGCCTGAGAATACCAGCCCCCAAATGTGAGCATTAGCAAAGATGGTTGTCAAAAATGGTGCGGACCCCACGCCATTTTTAAAAATTATTTAAATAATTAAAACAGCGTGGGGACCCTTCTATTCTTGATAACCAGCCTTGCTAAAGCTGACAGCTGAGGGTTGGCAGCCCCCAGCTGTCAGTTTTGCCTGGGTGGTTATAGAAAATAGAGGGGAACTCACGCCCTTTTTTTTTTTCATTTGTAGTGCGGGTGGCGGGTGAGGAACACTCCCATCAGCCACTCCTGCTGTCACTGTTATTTGCGGAAGCAGGTGTAGGACTATTACTCCCATCAGCAGCCACCTGCTGTCATTGTTATCATTTGAATATAACTGATCGCTGGCAGAGCAAGGGAGAATAATTAGAGTGTTTTCAGCACCCGGCGCCAGGGAACAACGCTTACTGTAGTGCTGCGTCTCAGGTGCTGGGATGTGTCACACGGATGACATCCCAGTGTGTCATCCGTGTGCGGGACGTTTTGTGGCCCGTGCTGCCAGTAAAAAAAACGGACATGTCTACGTGTGGGTCACATGGACATGCGGTCTGTGGAAACACATGGACATGTGCACAGCAGTGTAGATTTCAATGGGATTTTCTTATTCTCCTAAATCTTTGCGGTTTGGAGAGGGTTAATGTACCTGAACAAGGAGTGAACCATCACAAACTACTGCTAACAAGAGAAGTCAAATGGATTATTCAATCAAAAGCACAAGGTCCACTGAGGAATTTTAGCCCATCCATCCTTACAAAACAGCTTCACCTCTATTATTTGAGGGTTTTTTTCCCCATGAACTGCTCACTTCAGGTTCTCCCACAATATTTTATATAGTAATAAAGGTCAGGATTGTGACTTGGCTATTCCAAAACTTTAACTTTATTCTTCTGTAATAATTCTATTGTAGAATGACTTGTGTGCTTTGGGTAGTTATCTTGTTGCATGGCCCACTTTCTCAAGATGCAGGTCATGGACAGATGACCTGGCATTATCCTATAAGCATGGTTCCCCAACTCCAGTCCTCAAGGCCCACCAACAGATCATGTTTTCAGGATTTCCTTTGTATTGCACAGGTGAGGCAATTATCACCTGAGTTGGTGGGCCTTGAGGACTGGAGTTGGGGAACCCTGTCCTATAGAATTTGCGGGTCTAATTTAGAATTCATGGTTCCGTCAATGATGGCAGCCGTCTTGGCCCAGATGCAGCAAAACAGGACCAAACCATGATACTACTTATCCAGATGGTATGAAGTTTTTATGTTGTAGTGGTTTTTTCTTTCTCCATGTTGTAGTGGTTTTTTCTTTCTCCAAACAATGCTTCTAATATAAACACAAAAGCTCAATTTTGGTCTCATCTTTCTATAAATATTGTTCCAATAGCCTTTTGGCTTGTCTAAGTGATCTTTAATCTCTCATCTGAGAGAAGCCTTTAGATGCTTAGAGGTTACCTTGCGTGTCTTTGTAACCTTGGGGGCTATTATACACATTGCTCTTGGAGTGATCTCCTCAGGCGGCTAACGGTGCTCTTGAATTTCCTCCATTTATACACAATTTGACTGTGGATTGGTGGCATCTAGTGATGAGCGAGTATACTCATTGCTCATGTCTCCCCGAGAATGCTCGGGTGGTCTCGGAGTCTTTTAGCGTGCTTGGAGATTTGTTTTTTGTCGCCTTAGCTACATGATTTGCGACTGCTAGACAGCCTGAATACATGTGTGGAATGCCTGCTTGTTAGGGAATTCCCACATGTATTCAGTCTGTCTAGCAGTCGCAAATCATGCAGATAAGGCGAGGAAAACTAAATCTCCGAGCATGCCAAAATACTCGTCGGACACCTGAGCATGCTTAGGAAAACACAAGCAACGATGCTACTTGCCCATCACTAGTGGCATCCAAACGCTTTATAAAAGGTTGTGTGATGTTTTTTTCTGCCAGATGAGCATCAACAACATTTCTGATCTTGTCATCACAAATCTCCCTAGTTCGTGACATGATACATTTCCACAAATATGTCAAGATCAATCTTTACTAGAACTCCATTCTTTACATAAAACAGGTCGCCCCTCAAACCTGATTGTCACCTTGAATGAAAACACCAGACTTCCTCATCTTCAAAATATCTGTAAGGGCCCATTCAGACACTCGTGCCAATCGGTCCGGGCATGGGCTGCTAATGGCTGCAGCTCTTCATATATTTCTATGAAGTTTTCACACTTGGGTGGGGAGACCCGCAGCTAATCTGTGCATTGCACTCCGACATCAGACTGAAATCTACAGATGTCTGAGTGACCCCTTAACCCTAAAGGCTCACAAACTTTTGTCATTTATAGAAGTGATATTGGATTACTTTCCTCAATAACAAAAATGAGTGTCTAATAGTTTTACTCTTTTGTTTGATTTGGCCCTCTACTACCATTAAGACTTGTGTGAAAATCTGATTCTTGTTTAGGGCAAATTCATGCAGAAATCTGAAAAAAATGTGAAGGGTTCACAAACGTTCAAATATCACTGTATACTGCGGTACTGTTGCAGTATCTAGTGCAAGTGATCAAATGACAACAGGTTCTTAGCAGGTCTAAATATTTTAATAAAAAGCCACTGCAATTGCATTATGTGAACCTGAGAAACCCCGGAAATGGATATAAAATATAACTTTATATCAATCAGGGATAGAAAAGGGCCCATATAACTATGGGGGGCGAAATTCTCATAGTAGCCACTAAGGCTATGTGCACATGGTGCGGATTCTGCTGCAGATCCGCAGCGTTTCAGGCTCTGTGGGTCCGCAGCAGATTTCGGTGCGTTGTACAGTTCCTGTTTTCAATGGTAAACTGGAAAACGCTGTGCACATGCTGCGGATTTTTCCGCGCAAGTTCAAATCCACAGGATGTCAATTCTTCGTGCGGATTCCGCTGCGGTTTCACGCCTTCTCCATTGCAGAGGTGTGAAACCGTAGGGCTAATCCGCAGGTCTTTTGACCTGAGAATTTACCTGCGGATTTTTGTAAATCCACGCGGAAAAATACGCAACACCTAAAACTACGTGTGCACATAGCCTAACACAGAAACTACCACAATACATGGTACTTGTTTCTGCATCAGTACCAAAAATGGCCGGAAAAGCATCAATCTCTGGGGCATAGTGACTGGCTGAGCTGCACTCTATTTCCAATGCAACAAACTGGGACCATTTCCCACATCTTACAGTCAGTCCCTCCCTCCTCACAATGCACTGTATGCACACCATCCACTTCACTTTTAGCTAACATGGAAGCTGGGAATTGTAGTCCAGAACTCCTTCAACAACTCTGTAATCATCCGCTTTCTTGGACTACAACTACCAGCATTCCATCTCCAATGCAACGGAAGAGCCGCTGACATGCAGACATAAGTAGCACATTGGAACGCACATACGGGAGGCCGCCCGGAACCCAGCGCAGGTGGTGGAACGCACAGCCAGGAAAAGCTTTATTGACAACTTCCGGTTTGGCCAGCGTTGACAGACAACAGACAGAGGATGCGTTGATGCAGGTATATTTGGGGCTAGCTGCAGACTCCGAGCTTTGCATGTGCTGGTGTATGGCGGGGCCTTCTTTTTCTGGTGCTAGGAGCCGTAACTGATAGCGCAGCAGTTACCGCCATGTTTTTTAATGGATGCGAAACTAGGACTGCATTGTAGTGAACAAAGCGCAGGGAATGAGAGGTCGTTCCATGGGAACAGTCTCACAAGAGATGAACCAAGGAGGTTTCATGAACAGAAAAGGTTTTCCAAAGGGCTCATACTGGTTAGAAATAATAAAAGTAGTAACCTCTCCGCCCCCCTGTACCCCAAATCTAACACTCATGACCCCGCTAGTCGCGATGTGTGGATTTCAGCCCAATACAATGGAAATGGCTGGAAAAGAGCGCTAAGCTCCTAACTGGCAGAGCGCTCACCCACCGGGGCGGTAAGCCAGTGTGAGCCCTTCTAAAGTCACCCTATCCTCCTGAGAGCCCCTCTAAGAACATTTTGGCGACATTCAGTCTTCGCATCATCTTTGATTGTTTTTCAATTACTCTTGCGTTGTCTTTGCTTCCAGCTGTCTTATTTTTACCATTCAACATGTAAAATAGAATCCTGCTTCTACCTGGAGAAAATGAACTTTATTTCTCCAGTCAGAGCAGCATGGCCGGATCTGATACTGTGCACTGAGCAATGACTGAGTGACGACGGCAAGCACGCCCCGGCGCTTTGACAGCTGGCTTTCTAGTGTATTTGTGCTGAGAAAACAGTCACTCACCGCTGCGCGTAAGGGTATGTGCACACAATCTGGAAATGGCGTTCTGGATACAGTGTGTTTGCTGCGTCCAAAACATTGCCGGCTATCGAACGCATGTGATTCCGCTTGTGTTCACTGAACTGTATGGATTCACCAAGTTCAGTACATTGTATAGCTAAAGTTTCTCTTGCGGGGGCTTGCGTCTCCGAAAGAGAAATTGACATGCTGCGCTCGGGAGAGAGGCGCCGCATGTCCTTCTCCACGGGTGTCTGGCATGCATAGTGGGCATGGGATTTCTTGAGATCCCATCCACTATGCTGTAACATCTGGACGCTGCACAAGTACACAACATTCAACCCGCAGCGATTACTGTTCGTGTGCACATAAGTGGTGAATTTCACAGCTATATACTGTAAGACCCCTCACACAGCCCCACCGTTCCCTATATACCGTAACAGCCGGCACACAGCCCTCCCCATACACCGTAACAGCTGGCACACGACCATCTCCCTCCTGTATACTTCTGTGAGCCCCCCACACAAGCCCCTGTATACTGTGTAAGCCCCCACACACAGCCTCCTGTATACATACAAATATCCCATGCACATGGAAAAAAAAAAAAAACACATACTCGCCTTGCTCCCATTCCCCCATGCTCTGCTCTGTCTCCTGTGCAGTCTCAGCAGCAGCGCAATGAAATGACGTTGCGTCTGCTGTCTTATGCACTGATTGGTAGAAGATGGAGCCGTGGTGGCCCAGTCCTTCACCAAAGTAGTCACTGCTGTCTGCATCCTCAGTGACAGTGGGCAGGAAGACGAGAGCATGGTGCGGCCCTTGGGCCACTGGTTTGGTCCGCCAGACTGGAACAGCCAGAGGGCCGGATGTGGCCTGTGGATGCAGTTTGCCCAGGTCTGGTGTAGCCAATACTGGGCAATACTACATGGCTGATAAGGGTTGCAGAGCAGCAATTGAGTCAGCACTGGACTCTGCCTGCCACAGATGCATTGCACTTTGCCTGTCTGAGTCACAGCCAGCATTATCTGCATCCTGAGTGAACCATCATTGAGATTTAGCTGCTGAATGGTCACAATGATACATTTACATTGTGGTTAGACTGCTGTTACCAGAACATTACGACTTTACAATTAATGAGAAATCGGAGCAAAAGCTTGGTGCTTTACCGTAATTTGGCATTAATCATGGCAAAAAAAAACATGATTTATCCTCAGCATGTGTGTTTTGATACATTTCATGCGTGATCCATTATTGCATTTTTGCCCATTTTTTGCTTTATTTATTTTTCCTGTTTTAAAGATTAACCATCGTTTTTAATTTTTACTTCATAAATTAATATTATACATGAAGATAATAAACTTTGTAATAGATCTTATCAGATAAATCTACTTCTTTCTCCGCCAGGACTGATCGTTACTTTTCAAAATTCTCAATGCTCGGATGAAATTTGTATTCAGGATAAGACAGATTTTTTACATTACTGAGATAAATCTCATCAGTACCAGCTATCATCTCCTATGTAGATGAGAAGAGGAAGGAGAAGTGAGGAGCTCTGCTTCCAGCACCTCCGTCCTCCACTCTATATAGAGTCTTCCCAGTAGCTTCTGCAATCTTTTAGCTCCGTAATGTAATTAACCCCTTCATGACCCAGCCTATTTTGACCTTAATGACCTGGCCATTTTTTGCAATTCCGACCAATGTCCCTTTATGAGGTAATAACTCAGGAACGCTTCAACGCATCCTAGCGATTCCGAGATTGTTTTTTCGTAACATATTGGGCTTCATGATAGTGGTAAATTTAGGTCAATAATTTTTGCGTTTATTTGTGAAAAAAATGGAAATTTGGCGAAAATTTTGAAAATTTTGCAATTTTCAAATTTTGAATTTTTATTCTGTTAAACCAGAGAGTTATGTGACACAAAATAGTTAATAAGTAACATTTCCCACATGTCTACTTTACATCAGCACAATTTTGGAAACAACATTTTTTTTCGTTAGGAAGTTATAAGGGTTAAAAGTTGACCAGCAATTTCTCATTTTTACAACAAAATTTACAAAACCATTTTTTTTAGGGACCACCTCACATTTGAAGTCACTTTGAGGGGTCTAAATGGCAGAAAATACCCAAAAGTGTCACCATTCTAAAAACTGCACCCCTCAAGCTACTCAAAACTACATTCAAGAAGATTATTAACCCTTCAGGTGCTTCACAGGAACTAAAGCAACATGGAATGAAAAAATGGACATTTTAATTTTTCCAACCAAAATTTTATTTTAGCATCAGTTTTTTCACTTTCACATGGGTAACAGGATAAAATGTATCCTAAAATTTGTTGGGCAATTTCTCCTGAGTACACTGATACCTCATATGTGGTCATAAACCACTGTTTGGGCGCACGGCAGAGCTCAGAATGGAAGGAGCACCATTTGACTTTTTGAATGTAAAATATGCTTGAATGTTTAGCGGTTGCCATGTCTTGTTTTAAGAGTACCTGTGTGCCTAAACATTGGAGCTCCCCCACAAGTGAGCCCATTTTGGAAACTAGACCCTCCAAGGAACTTATCTAGATGCATAGTATGCACTTTGAACCCCCAGGTGCTTCACAAATTGATCTGTAAAAAAAAAAAAGTACTTTTTTTTTCACAAAAATTTTATTTGGCCTCAGTTTTTTCATTTTCACATGGGCAACAGGATAAAATGGATCCTAAAATTTGTTGGGCAATTTCTCCTGAGTACATCAATATCTCATATGTGGTCATAAACCACTGTTTGGGCGCATCGCAATGCCCGGAGCGCCATGTGACTTTTTGATTGGAAAATTAGCTCCAATCGTTAGCGGACACCATGTCGCATTTGGAGAGCCCCTGTGTGCCTAAACATTGGAGCTCCCCCACAAGTGACCCCATTTTGGAAACTAGACCCCCGAAGGAACTTATCTAGATGTGTGGTGAGCACTTTGAACCCCCAAGTGCTTCACAGAAGTTTATAACGCAGAGCAGTGAAAATAAAAAAATATTTTTTTTTCCTCAAAAATGATTTTTTAGCCCGCTATTTTTTATTTTCCCAAGGGTAACAGGATAAATTGGACCCCAAAAGTTGTTGTCCAGTTTGTCCTGAGTACACTGGTACCCCAAATGTGGGGGAAAACTACTGTTTGAGCGCACGGCATGGCTCAGAAGGGAAGGAGCGTCATTTGACTTTTTGAATGGAAAATTAGCTCCAATCGTTAGCGGACACCATGTTGTGTTTGCAGAGCCCCTGTGTGCGTAAACTTTGGAGCTCCCCCACAAATGACCCCATTTTGGAAACTAGACCCCCTAAGGAACTTATCTAGATGCATAGTGAGCACTTTGAACCCCCAGGTGCTACACAGAAGTTTATAACGCAGAGCCGTTAAAATAAAAATATTTTTTTTCCCTCAAAAAATAAATTTTTAGCCTGCTATTTTTTATTTTCACAAAGGTAACAGGATAAATTGGACCCCAAAAGTTGTTGTCCAGCTTGTCCTGAGTACGCTGGTACCACATATGTGGGGGGGACCACTGTTTGGGCACACGTTGGGGCTCAGAAGGGAAGTAGTGACGTTTTGAAATGCCGACTTGATGGAATGGTCTGTGGGCGTCATGTTATGTTTGCAGAGCCCCTGATGTACCTAAACAGTGGAAACCCCCCACAAATGACCCCATTTTGGAAACTAGATCACCCAAGAAACTAATATAGATGTGTGGTGAGCACTTTGAACCCCCAAGTGCTTCACAGAAGTTTATAACGCAGAGCCGTGAAAATAAAAAAATATTTTTTTTTTCCTCAAAAAATTATTTTTAGTCCACTATTTTTTATTTTCACAAGGGTAACAGGATAAATTGGACCCCAAAAGTTGTTGTCCAGTGTGTCCTGAGTACGCTGGTACCCCATAAGTGGGGGGGGACCACTGTTTGGGCACACGTTGGGGCTCGGAAGGGAAGTAGTGACGCTTTGAAATGAAGACTTGATGGAATGGTCTGTGGGCGTCATGCTACATTTGCAGAGCCCCTGATGTACCTAAACAGTGGAAACCCCCCACAAGTGACCCCATTTTGGAAACTATATCACCTAAGGAACTAATCTAGATGTGAGGTCAGCACTTTGAACCCCCAAGTGCTTCACAGAAGTTTATAACGCAGAGCTGTGAAAATAAAAAAAAATTTTTTTTTCCTCAAAAAGTGATTTTTAGCCCACTATTTTTTATTTTCACAAGGGTAACAGGATAAATTAGACCCCAAAAGTTGTTGTCCAGTTTGTCCTGAGTACGCTGGTACCCCATATATGGGGGGGGACCACTGTTTGGGCACACGTTGGGGCTCGGAAGGGAAGTAGTGACGCTTTGAAATGCGGACTTGATGGAATGGTCTGTGGGCGTCATGTTACGTTTGCAGAGCCCCTGATGTACCTAAACAGTGGAAACCCCCCACAAGTGACCCCATTTTGGAAACTAGACCCCCCAAGGAACTTATCTAGATGTGTGGTGAGCACGTTGAACCCCCATGTGCTTCACAGAAGTTTATAACGCAGAGCTGTGAAAATAAAAAAATATTTTTTTTTCCTCAAAAAGTGATTTTTAGCCCACTATTTTTTATTTTCACAAGGGTAACAGGATAAATTGGACCCCAAAAGTTGTTGTCCAGTTTGTCCTGAGTACGCTGGTACCCCATATATGGGGGGGACCACTGTTCGGGGACACGTTGGGGCTCGGAATGGAAGTAGTGACGTTTTGAAATGCCGACTTGATGGAATGGTCTGTGGGCATCATGTTACGTTTGCAGAGCCCCTGATGTACCTAAACAGTGGAAACCCCCCACAAGTGACCCCATTTTGGAAACTAGACCCCCCAAGGAACTTATCTAGATGTGTGGTGACCACGTTGAACCCCCAAGTGCTTCACAGAAGTTTATAACGCAGAACCGTGAAAATAAAAAATCTTTTTTTTCCACAAAAATAATTATTTTAGCCCCCATTTTTTTATTTTCCCAAGGGTAACAGGAGAAATTAGACCCCCAAAGTTGTTGTGCAATTTTTCCTGAGTACCCTGATACCCCATAAGTGGGGGTACACCACTGTTTGGGCACACATCGGGGCTCGAAATGGAGGGAGCACCGTTTGACTTTTTGAACGCAAAATTGGCTGGAATAAATGGTGGCTCCATGTCGCGTTTGGAGAGCCCCTGATGTGCCTAAACAGTGGAAACCCCTCAATTCAATCTCCAACCCTAACCCCAACACACCCCTAACCCTAATCCCAACCCTAATCATAACCCTAACCACAACCCTAATCCCAACACACCCCTAACGAAATCCCAACTCTAACCCTAACCACAAGCCTAACCGTAATCCCAACCCCAACCCAACCCTAATCCCAATTCCAACCCTAACCCTAAGTTCAACCCTAACCCTAAATTCAACCCTAACCCTTAGTCCAACCCTAACCCTTAGTCCAATCCTAACCCTTAGTCCAATCCTAACCCTTAGTCCAATCCTAACCCTTAGTCCAATCCTAACCCTTAGTCCAATCCTAACCCTTAGTCCAACCCTAACCCTTAGTCCAACCCTAACCCTTAGTCCAACCCTAACCCTTAGTCCAACCCTAACCCTTAGTCCAACCCTAACCCTTAGTCCAACCCTAGCCCTAACCCTAGCCCTAAACCTAGCCCTAGCCCTAGCCCTGGACGTAACCCTAATGGAAAAAAAAAATATTTTATTATTTGTCCCTACCTATGGGGGTGATAAAGGGGGCGGTGATTTACTTTTTATTTATTTTGATCACTATGAAAGTTTATCATAGTGATCAAAATAAATGAATCTGCAGCGTTGCAGATTCGATTCGGCGCACTGCGCATGTGCCCGCCATCTTGCAAGATGGCGGCGCCCATGACGCTGGACGGCAGGACACCGGGATGGATAGTGGGAGGTCAGAGGCACAAAGGAGGGTGAGAGTGGGTGATCGGAGGGGCGATCGGAGGGCTGGGGGGGCGGAGGGAAGGCGGAGGGGCAGATCATGACGGCGGCTGCCGATCGGTGCCGTCAGACGGTGGCGGCAGCCGATCAGTGCCGTCAGTCGGTGTGGGGGGGGTCGGGTCTCGGTGTCCAGCCATGTCCGATGCTATTTCAGCATCGGCCATGGCTGGATTGTAATATTTCACCAATTTTCATTGGTGAAATATTGCAATCGCTCTGATTGGCAGTTTCACTTCTAACAGCCAATCAGAGCGATCGTAGGCACGTGGGGGCTAAGCCACACCCCCAGGTGTTACCTCTGAAGGGTCCTTTGTGTGCGGGTCGGGTGACCTTTCAGTGACCCCGGTCACCCGACCCGCAGGGGGGCTATTTATAGCATGACGCCTACGTAGGCGTCATAGGTCGTTTGGGCACTGCTTTTCATGACGCCTACGTAGGCGTCATAGGTCGTGAAGGGGTTAATGTTCTGTCTTCACTAAATACAGATTTTTCCTGAAAATTTTGATAATGACTGATCAATCCTGGTGGAGAAAGAAGCAGATGTTTTTGATAAGAAACTGTCATAAATCCTATTTTCATTTGTAATATTGATTTACAAAGTAAAAATTAAAAACAACGGTTACTCTTTAACCCCTTTCTGACATATGACGTACTATCCCGTCCAGGGGCCCTGGGCCTGAATGCCCATGGACGGGATAATACGTCATACGCGATCGTGGTCGGGTGTCAGCTGATTATCACAGCTGACACCTGGCACTATGTGCCAGGAGTGGTCACGGACCGCTCCTGGCACATTAACCCCCTGCACACTGCAATCAAACATGATCGCAGCGATCCTGTGGCATAGGGAGGGGGCATTGCTCCGAGGGCCTCCTCCCTGCAGGACCCCGGATCCAAGATTGCCGTGGGGTCCTTCCGGGTGGCTTATCACTGCCTGCTGAGAGCAGGTATCGGCAAGGCTCCTGCACCGCCTTTCAGATCGCTGATCTGACACAGTGCTCTGCAAAGTGTCAGATCAGCGATCTGATATAATACAGTGTCTCACCCTGGGACAAAGTAAGAGTGGAAAAAAAGTGTAAATGTATAACAAGAAGTATCATTTCTCCTTGCGGAGAATGACATGCTAAGCATGTCAAGATGAGGAGACAAATCCGCAATGCTCCTCTGGGAAATATGCTAATTATGCAAATTGTCTCTTCAGAGAGGAAGAGGACTAGAACTCTAGTGCCACCCATTGGAAGTAGCAATCCTATAAGTCAATGTTGACCCTTTAACCAGCCTTGTTACATCTATAATAATAAATGCCCTAAGCAGCTTCCGGTTGTAACAACTTCCGTCCAGTTGTAACTGGTGACGTCACCGCACACCTCTTTCCATGTTAACCCTCAACACACACACTCCTCTCACCTTTCACCATCTCCACTCACGTCCACTCACTCTTTCACTCCACATACGACCCTTTCTCTCACTCCGTCTCTCATACTCACGCCGTCATCGCCGCTGATCCACGATCCCCGACATCTTCTTCCGCCGACGCCATTTTGGATCCAGACGTCCTCCACGCCGGCGACATGTTCTTGAGGCGTCGCCATTTTGGATCGGCGAAATCCCGCGATAGTCAAGATAGCGTCGCCGCAAGAACATGTCGCCGGCGTGGATGCGGTCGGGATCCAAAATGGCGTCGGCGAAATCTCGCGAGATTTCGCCGACGCCATTTTGGATCCCGACGTCGTCCACGCTGGCGACATGTTCTTCCGGCGACGCCGTCTTGACTATCGCGGGATTTCGCCGATCCAAAATGGCGTCGCCTCAAGAACATGTCGCCGGCGTGGACAACGTCTGGATCCAGGATGGCGTCGGCGGAAGAAGATGTCGGGGATCGTGGATCAGCGGCGATGACGGCATGAGTATGAGAGACGGAGTGAGAGAAGAGGTCGTATGTGGAGTGAAAGAGTGAGTAGAGATGGTGAGAGGAGTGTGTGTGTTGAGGGTTAACATGGCAAGAGGTGTGATGCTATCGCATCCTCCCGATGCGATAGCATCGGGCCATAATCTAGTTTAGGATAAAAGCCAAGCCAGAATCTCAGTTTGCAGACACTGTTTCGGGGTACTGCCCCTCGTCAGTGTAAAGTGTGAGATCTGGTTTAGCTGTGAGAGGCGTCTGACCGATATCCAAGAAGTATCATTTCTCCTTGCGCAGAATGACATGCTAAGAATGTCGAGAGGAGGAGACTTAAAGCCGCAGTGCTGCTCTAGGAAATATGCTAATTATGCAAATTGTCTCTTCAGAGAGGAAGAGGACTAGAACTCTAGTGCCAATAGGTGGCACTAGGGTTCTAGTCCTCTTCCTCTCTGAAGAGACAATTTGCATAATTAGTTTGTGTGTGTGTGTGTGTGTGTGTGTATATATATATATATATATATATATATATATATATATATATATATATAAAATTGTACATTTTCTGATGTTTTTGACTATTCAATACCACGGTTTTGTTTTTTTATACACTCATGAAAATGTATCTGTGCATATCGGCTACCCCATTGATGTTATAATGTGTATAGCTATATTTCATTGTTTGAGGTCTAGGCCTTATAAACTGTGTTTATACTACTATAATGATTTGGGTGTATCCCTGAAATTTATCTGTGTGTCAAAACTCAGAGAAACTGAGGTGCCACAGGTAAGTTACAGGTGCTGTTAATTACACAAATTAGAGAAGCATCACATGATTTTTCGAACAGTGCCAATACTTTTGTCCACCCTCTTTTTTATGTTTGGTGTGGAGTTATATCCAATTTGGCTTTAGGACAATTCTTTTTGTGTTTTTTCATTTAAGACAAATTAAATGAAGATAATAATACCAAAGAATTTGTGTTTGCAATCATTTTCAGGAAGAAACTGAGTATTATCTGACAGAATTGCAGGGGTGTCAATACTTTTGGCCACAACTGTATGTGGGAGTCGTCGAGTCGGTGTAAGGGAAACTGAGGAGTCGGAGTCGCAGGTTTTGCTTACCGACTCCACAGCCCTGCTGAAAACATCATCTTGTCCCGCAAAAAACGAGCCGCCATACACAGTCATCAGCGAAAAAATAAAGTTATAGCTGTCAGAATAAAGTGATGCAAAAATAATTGTTTTTTATATAAAATTGTTTTTATTGTATAAAAGCACCAAAACATAAAAAAGATAGATATAAATTAAGTCATGTCAATGTGAAATACATGAAGTGCGAATAGCGTAATGGCTTTTGAAATTTAAGAAAACACACATGATATGCTTAGCACAAAATTTGGCTATAAAATATGAGCCCATTCAGTAACGTCAAGGTAATCTCATGATCGAATGGGTCCCTAACCTAACTGCCTAGTGTGAACACTTACCTCTAGCTAATAACTTGGTCAAGCCTATATTTATATCCAAATGTGATTGGATGTAATTAAAAACACAGCTTGAGTAAAGTACTGTAGTGCGCAGGCGCCGGACCTCTCTGACCTTTCCCGGCGCCTGCGCACTGCAGTACTCTGCTCTGCCCTCAACAGGGCAGAGCAGTGCGCCTGCGCCAGAGCCACTACAGGAAGGGAAAAAGAGGACGGCATCGTATGAAGATGGGAGGCGTCGGACTGGACCGCCCCCTCCGGTGAGTATAATCTAACGTGTTTTATCTTTCAGTTTACATCCGGGGCTTATCTACAGCATTACAGAATGCTGTAGATAAGCCCTTATTGTCAATGTTGGCAGCTGATAGTGCAAAAAAGGGTGACAGATTCCCTTTAAATCCCGCTGTCAGTCTTGGACAAAGGCATTTAACACTGACTAGCAGGCATTCCACATGCCCATTGGAGCACCCATGATGTCATCACGGCGTGACAACGGTTTGCCATGATATTCAGAGGTCTGCTGAAGATCCCTGTGCTTGCCATTACGATACCCCCGGCACCCAATCACCGCTGGTGTCACTGTCTCCTCTTTCGGTTGTATATATAATCAAGAGGAAAATGTAGTCATGCAATACAAGACTGTACCATATAATACCCCTTAATGACCAGCAGAGCTTTTTTCGGTTTTGCGTTTTTGTTTTTCACTCCCCTTCATTCCAGAGCCATAACTTTTTATTTTTCCATCAATAAGGCCATGTCGGGCTTATTTTTTGCGGGACGAGTTGTACTTTTGAATTATACCATTGGTTTTACCTTGTCGTGGAACAGAAAACTGGAAACAAATTCCAAGTGCGGTGAAACTGCAAAAAAGTGCAATCAAGAAAATACAGTATAGCCAGCTCACCAGCAACCACCGCAGAGACCTCGGAACTTCGTCCAGACAGACGTGGAATCAATAGCAAAAGCTACATTAATTGTAACTCTACAAATGTAGTTTATAGGATAAGCTGTAAGATTTGTAAACTGTCATATATTGGATGCACGTCTAGAAAACTGAAGGTTCGCATTAGGGAGAATTTATATGATATCACCAGTACGAATTCTGCTGAAAGAAATGTCTCCGTGGCCTCGCAACATTTTATTGTTCATCATGCCAGGAGCACTAATTGTTTTCAGGCTCATGGCATTGAAATTGTTAATACTCCGTTTCGAGGAGGCGATGCTAGAAGACGACTCCTCACTAGAGAGGCGTGCTGGATATATCGTTTAAATACGAGATCTCCACATTGTCTTAATAAACGGAATGACTTGGCGCTTCATTACAGTTAAATTGATGGTTATATGTAACATGGTATAAGGTGCATGAGTAACAGTTTTTTTTTAATTGTGTTCTTTTCTCTATTATGTGCTGTTCACGTGATTTTATAGTGTAATACCATCGGTTTGTTCTTTCTATATAGAAGCATGTGTAGAGGTACTGACATGGCTTTTGACAAAGATCGCACAGATCGAAACGCGTAAAGCCGGTCCCATGTGTATTGGCAGCATTCCTGGAGAGATTTTGTCATTTGACAGTCTGTTTTTTATTGAAAACGAATAAAGCAAGTCGAAGTGTTTTTAACTACAAATCTTCTTTTGCTAAAAAAAAGTGCAATACCACACTTGTTTTTTGTTTGGCTTTTTTGCTAGGTTCACTAAGTGCTAAAACTGACCTGCGATTATGGTTCTCCAGATCATTACGAGTTCATAGACACCAAGCATGTCTAGGTTCTTTTTTATCTAAGTGGTGAAAAAATTCCAAAGTTTGCTAAAAAAAAAAACAAACAAAAAAAACTGCGGCATTTTCCGAGACCCGTAGGGTCTCCGTTTTTTGTGATCTCGGGTCAAGTGAGGGTTAATTTTTGCGTGCTGAGCTGACGTTTTTAATGATACCATTTTTGTTCAGATACAATCTTTTGGTCACCTGTTATTGCATTTTAATGCAATGTCGCGGCGACCAAAAAACCATAATACTGGCGTTTCAATTTTTTTTCTCGCTACGCCGTTTAGTGATCAGGTTAATCCTTTTTATTTATTGATCGAGCGATTCTGAACGTGGCGATACCAAATATATCTGTTTTGATTTTATTTTTGTATAATTTTGAATGGGGCGAAAGGGGGTGATTTAAATTTTTTTTTATTTTTTTTTTTCATATTTTTAAAAACTTTTTTTTTTAAACTCTTGGCATGTTTCAATAGCCTCCATGGGAGGCAAGAAGCTGCCATAACTTGATTGGCTCTGCTGCATAGAGGCGATGCTCAGATCGCCTCTATGTAGCAGAATGACAGCATTGCTATGAGCCCTGACCACAGGGTGGCGCTCACTGCAATCTGATATCAACAACCATAGAGGTCTCAAGGCTACCTGGTTGTTATACCGACCCACCGATGACCCCCAATCAGCGGGTCAGCGGTTCACGTATTTCCGGCCGGAAGCGGCATTTAACTAGTTAATAGGCACGAGTGGATCACGACTCCATTCGTGCTTATTGCGGGCACATGTTAGCTGTTCAAAACAGCTGACATGTCCCGGCTTTGATGCGGGCTCACTGCCAGAGCCCTCATGAAAGCGGGGGATACTGCCAGCTGACATACTATTCCGTCAACAGGCAGTATTGAGTTCATAGCCAGCAATGGCTATGCAGACAGCTGAGAGCTGATGTTAATAGCCAAAGAAGGGACCATGGATAGTGGCCCTACCCGGCTAAAAACATCAGCTCTCAGCCGCCCCAGAAAAGGCGCATCTGTAAGATGCCCCTATTCTGGCTCATAGCCTTGCTCTTCCCACTGCCCTGTAGCAGTGGCATATAGAGTAATATTTGGGGGCTTGATGTCACCTTTCAGGTGACATCAAGCCCCAACGTTATTAATGGAGAGGCGTTAATAAGACGCCCCTATTACTAACCCCATAGTCAAATTGTAAAGAAAACACAGATACCCATTAAAAAATCAATTATTTGAAATAAAAACACATAATCCTTTATTATTCTTAATTAAACCATACTTACAAACACACCTAATCATTACAAATCCCTCGTTCTCCTGTAATAAGTATAAAATAAAAAAACAACAATATACAGTGCCTACAAGTAGTATTCAACCCCCTGCAGATTTAGCAGTTTTACACATTCGGAATTAACTTGGCATTGTGACATTTGGACTGTAGATCAGCCTGGAAGTGTGAAATGCACTGCAGCAAAAAAGAATGTTATTTCTTTGTTTAATTTTTTTTTAAATTGTGAAAAGTTTATTCAGAGGGTCATTTATTATTCAACCCCTCAAACCACCAGAATTCTGTTTGGTTCCCCTAAAGTATTAAGAAGTATTTCAGGCACAAAGAACAATGAGCTTCACATGTTTGGATTAATTATCTCTTTTTCCAGCCTTTTCTGACTATTTAAGACCCTCCCCAAACTTGTGAACAGCACTCATACATGGTCAACATGGGAAAGACAAAGGAGCATTCCAAGGCCATCAGAGACAAGATCGTGGAGGGTCACAAGGCTGGCAAGGGGTACAAAACCCTTTCCAAGGAGTTGGGCCTACCTGTCTCCACTGTTGGGAGCATCATCTGGAAGTGGAAGGCTTATGGAACTACTGTTAGCCTTCCACGGCCTGGACAGCCTTTGAAAGTTTCCTCCCGTGCCAAGGCCAGGCTTGTCCGAAGAGTCAAGGCTAACCCAAGGACAACAAGGAAGGAGCTCTGGGAAGATCTCATGGCAGTGGGGACATTGGTTTCAGTCAATACCATAAGTAACGTACTCCACCACAATGGTCTCCGTTCCAGACGAGCCCGTAAGGTACCTTTACTTTCAAAGCGTCATGTCAAGGCTCGTCTACAGTTTGCTCATGATCACTTGGAGGACTCTGAGACAGACTGGTTCAAGGTTCTCTGGTCTGATGAGACCAAGATCGAGATCTTTGGTGCCAACCACACACATGACGTTTGGAGACTGGATGGCACTGCATACGACCCCAAGAATACCATCCCTACAGTCAAGCATGGTGGTGGCAGCATCATGCTGTGGGGCTGTTTCTCAGCCAAGGGGCCTGGCCGTCTGGTCCGCATCCATGGGAAGATGGATAGCATGGCCTAACTGGAGATTTTGGCCAAGAACCTCCGCTCCTCCATCAAGGATCTTAAGATGGGTCGTCATTTCATCTTTCAACAAGACAACGACCCAAAGCACACAGCCAAGAAAACCAAGGCCTGGTTCAAGAGGCAAAAAATCAAGGTGTTGGAGTGGCCTAGTCAGTCTCCTGACCTTAACCCAATTGAAAACTTGTGGAAGGAGCTCACGATTAAAGTCCACATGAGACACCCAAAGAACCTAGATAACTTGGAGAAGATCTGCATGGAGGAGTGGGCCAAGATAACTCCAGAGACCTGTGCCGGCCTGATCAGGTCTTATAAAAGACGATTATTAGCTGTAATTGCAAACAAGGGTTATTCCACAAAATATTAAACCTAGGGGTTGAATAATAATTGACCCACACTTTTATGTTTAAAATTTCTTAAAATTTAACTGAGCAACATAACTTTTTGGTTTGTAAGATTTATGCATCTGTTAATAAATCCTGCTCTTGTGTGAAGTTTGAAGGCTCTAACTTATTTGCATCTTATCAAACCTGCTAAATCTGCAGGGGGTTGAATACTACTTGTAGGCACTGTATCATACCTGTTAAAATTGATCAACAGAGAAACTTACTACGCTACTCACAGAGATGGCTCAGCTGAGCGAATGGTCAATGTGGATCAAGCCTACACTGATATGTATCTTCCTTAACTTTGAACACAGATCACCATTCATTCGCCTTGTTTTTTTATCAGCACCTAAAGGTACTGTCACACTTAGCGATGCATCAGCGATCCCGACCAGCGATATGACTCGGTCAGGATCGCTGGTGCATCGCTAAGTGGTCGCTAGTGAGCTGCCGCAGCGGTCGGGGGTCGCTACTTACCTGTCAGACGAGGCGATGAAGGCGTCCACGCGTCGGTGCCACAGGAAGCTGACAACGAGAAACGGTCCAGGACATTCTCGCGAGATCAGCGATAACCAGCGGGGGAGCCGGTCAGAGGTAAGTATCAGACATAGCGATATCGCTAGCAATATCGCTATAACGTCACAAAACCAGTGAAGTTATAGCAATATTGCTAGCGATATTGCTTAGTGTGACAGGCCCTTAAGTTACACCCACACACCTCCCCTTGATTACTCATAACAAGGCTGGTCATGGGATGTGGCTTCAGTTTCAGAAGATTGATATCCCCAACATTCACAATATCTTTACTCCTGACAATCACAGGACTTTGATATCGCCGTCATATTTTTTATCGGAATTTTACCTTTTCATAGGAGACATGGCATGTCTGTTGTCAGCGATCTAGCTTTTCACTGATGCCCCATTGTCCAGCTGCAGATGTCCCATTTCCTGAGAAGGGAACAATAGTTAACTGTTAGATTTCCTGCTTCTCCTAGACTTCTTGTCCATTCCCACAATAGATATACTGCCTTAATTACCTGCCTACACAAGGGAGTCTTGGCTTCAAAGGGAGTTTTAATTAGTTGTGTCACTTCTCAGCTATGTAAGGGTATGTTTCCACATTCAGGAAACGGCAGCTCTTTGGACGCAGCACATGCCCTCTTCATCCAAAGCGATGCCGGCTTTGTACGCGCAGTGATTCCGCATGTACTCATTGAACACATATGGAATCACCGCATCCTATACATAGACTGTGTTATTTATCTTGCGGAGACAGAGCGTTTCCACAAGATAGACATGCTGCTGTCTACAAAGATGCGCCGCATGTTCGGTTACGCAGGTCTGCCACCTGCGTCTTTGAACGCATAGTTGAGATGGGATTTCATAAAATCCCCTCCGCTATGCTGTAACATCTGGCCGCTGCGGATTGGATGCTGCGGCTGTACATCACAGCATGTCACCTGTGTAATTCTACTTCTGGGAGGGTTGTAGATTATAAGTTCTTTCTCCTGCAATTCTGTGTGAGAGCAGGTGGGTGAATGCCCACTCACTGGAACTGTGGTATGTATCTTATTGTTTTCTATGGCAGTCAGTATTTTACTTCAATATCTGTAAGCCAAAACCAGGAGAGGAACAATCAGAGGAAAAGTATAATAGAAACACGTCACCACTTCTGCATTTCCACCCTCTCCTGGTTTTGACTTACAAATACTGAAATAAAATACTGACCACATACTGAATAAGTGAATGTGGCCTTATAGTGTAAGTCTATGGAGCCTCATTCTGACCTTCCATAGGCTTACATTGTAAAAAGCCCCTTCCAGGTCACACATTGCAGTGTGAGTCTGAATTGGTGTTGCGTGGATAAGAACAGGAACAAAGCTGCGCTGAATACTGGAGAAGATAGCGATAGCTGAGTATATTTACACACTGACACTACGCTAACATTTACACAGGTTTGTAAGCAGGATTGTGCACAGTAACCTACAGACAGTGTCAGGTCAGCACCGTTATACTGAATAAAATGGTTCAGTTGGTTGATGAAATCTGTCTTGTTGTTTCTTAATTTTTATTTTCAGTTTCGTGTTAATGATATGCTCGTGTCCCAATGCGGGGTTCATGTATGTGGTGCTCTGATTAGGTAATCATAATGCAGACTGCTCCCTCACTGACCTGTCCGCTAGTTTACGTAATGAGTACCATCACATACTGAATAATAATAATTAAAAAAAAAAGCTGCAGGCGGGTGCCGGCCGTGGCACCTGCGTTGCAGCATAATCCCTTTTGCAGATTTACTTGAGCGAGGGGAAAAAAAAAAAAAGTCATTTTGAAAATGGCCCCCGGGGCACCTGCGCAGTAGCAGCTGTTTGTATAGAGATCCAATAGCTTCTGTTGCGCAGGCGCTGGCGGCGCCATCTTGCTGGAGAAGAAAAAAAAGTCCTCCAACATGACGCTACCTGCACAGTAGCAGCTTTCTGTGACTGCCAACAGCTGCTATTGCGCATGCGCCATCTTGGAAGAGTACTTTTTTCCTACTACATCAAGATGGCACCACCTATGCAACAACAGCTTTCGGATCTCTACACAAACAGCTGCTACTGCACAGGCGCCCTGGGCGCTATTTTCAAAAAAAAAATTTTCCTCGCTCCAGTCAATCTGCAAAAGGGAGTGAGTGCACAGTAAACTATGTGATTATGCTGCAGCGCAGGTGCCACTGCCGGCACCCGCCTGCAGAAGCGTGTTTTTTTTTTTTTTTTGTTCAGTATGTGATGGTATTCTTTATGTAAACTAGGGGGCGGGTCAGTGAAGGATCAGTGACCTGTCAGCAGTCTGCATTATGAATGCCTTATCAGAGCACCACATGCCCCGCCTTAGGACACGAGCATATCATTAGCACAAATCTGAACATAAAGATTAAGAAACAGCCACAAGCCGGATTTCACCAACCAAGGTATCATTTTATTCAGTATAACGGCGCCGATCTGACACTGTCTGTAGGTTACTATGCATAATCCTGCTGACAGGGGCACTTTAAGGGCTGGGAGGGCTTCTTTAATAATGAGAATACACACTTAACTAAGAAATGTTACTGCATTTCAATTATTTGCATGAAATTTTTGGGAAACCCTTTAACCAAACTGTTTTTTGTTTTTTTTTCTTTTTCTTTTTCTTCCCAGCACATTTCACTAGAAGTACAGAGATAATTAAAGTATTTGAATCCCCATTTCTTCACCAGAAAACATGAATGAAAATCAAAGTATCTTTTAAAAATTTGAGACTTTAAAAAATACTCAACAGAGCAACCAAATATGATCAACTGTATGGAGAATGCTACTAAGATATCTGTATCAGACGGTACAGAACTTCTCACTAATACCGATGTGCACACAACTGTAGATGATATAACATGGCCATATACAACTATTAAAGAAGAATCATCTGATGAAGAAAATCTCATTAATATAACTACAGCCCAAATAAAGGAAGAATTATGCTATGTCGGAAAAAATCCCACTAACATTCATACATCCTTATATCATACACAACTGGATCTGTCCAGCCAGATTAAGGAGACCTCTGATCTTTATAAATTCAAAAAGACTACACAGCAGTATTCTCCTACCCCTGTTAAAGAAGAAATCTTTCCGATTTATACACCAACCGACCATTCACAACAACATCTTTATTGTATAAAGACGGAATCCTTCACACAAGATAAAGCAAATACTTCTGATCACACACAATATATATCTATACATGTAAAAGAGGAATATGACTCCACTGAGGCTGATGAATTAATCTATACAGGAATTCATATGGGCAGAAATCACACACAACAGGATTCTTGTGCTCATATTAAGGAGGAATCTATTCCATTTGCTGCAAGAAATCTTGTAGACAATGACAGTTATAAATCCGCAGATCATGTACAACAATATCTACCAAATATTAAGGAGGAATCTGTGTCTGATGAAGACGCAAAGCTTGCTGAGCTTTATACACCTTCAGATCCACTACATTACATGTCTCTTCATATTAAAGAGGAACCCTTCTCATGCGAAGAAGGAGGCATCACTGATACAGACCTTTACATACCAATAGGTCATTCACAATACACCTTTTCTCATATTACGGATGAATCCACCTCCTACGAAGAAGTCAATTTATCAAACATTGATATTTATACACCCACAGATGATACACAGTATACCACTTTATCGACTTTTACTGATGAGTATGGGAGTGAAGACACAAACCAATCTCTAGCAGAGAGAGATTTCCTATGTACTACTTGTGGAAAGTGTTTTAAAACGGCATCAATTCTTCAGAAACATCAGCAGATTCACATATGTGAAACGCCATACAGTTGTACAGAATGCAGTAAATATTTCAGCAGTAACTCAAACCTTATAGCACACAAGCGAACTCACACAGGGGAGAAACCATTTTCTTGTCCAAAATGTGATAAAAGTTTTAGTACTAACTCAAACTTGATTGCTCATCAGAAAATCCACACAGGAGCAAAGCAGTATTCCTGTTTTCAGTGTGGTAAATGCTTCAGCAGTAATTCATATCTTGTTGTACACCACCGGATACACACTGGAGAGAAACCGTATTCCTGTTCAGAATGTGGGAAGCGTTTTACCAGCTATTCAGAACGGAACAGACATCAGAGGATCCACACAGGAGAAAAGCCTTATTCCTGTCCAGTGTGTGGAAAAGCTTTTCTAAGTAGCTCTGAACGAAACAGTCACCAGAGAATCCACAACAAGGAGAAGCCATATTCTTGCATGGATTGTGGGAAACGATTTATAAGGAATTCAGACTTCATTAAACATCAAAGGATTCATACAGATGAGAGACCATACCCATGTTCAGAATGTGGAAAATGTTTTCGTAGCTCATCAGAACTTAATAGACATCATCGATTCCACACAGGAGAAAAACCATTTTCTTGTCCAAGTTGCGATAAATGTTTTCTCAATAACTCCAAACTTGTACGGCACCAGAAAAGTCATACAGGAGAGAAACCATTTTCTTGCTCTGAATGTGGGAAATGTTTTATGAGTAATTCACATCTTGTTAGACATCAGAGGGTCCACATCAGGTATACAACATAAAAACTACGCAATGTTGGCTCTGGACATCAAGAACCCACTAAATGTATTAGGTGACAATGTGCTGCCTTCTTAAAATAATAAACCCTTGAGTGCCCCCTTTAGAAAGTATTAATTCCCCATTTATTCATGGCCCTTGAATTTCCCCCAAAAGTAATAGTGCCACCTTCCCTGTTAAAAGCAAGTTTATACTCACCTTTTCTAAAGAACTTAGTTCTCTCCTGCGCACAGTGACCCAGCACAGTTCTCGCAATACATTGACGTTGCACTAGGGCATTTTGTAGGCCAGAGGAAGGGAGCCTATGTGCTTCAACAGGATCCAGCTTTGTCATCATGATGACACCAATGCAGTTCAAAGTGAAGGTCATCCGGTACCAGAAGTTCTTGTCACATGCACTCCCCCGAATTTTCAGCTATAGCGATACCACTTCTTAGGGGTGCAAAATTTCAAAGGAAAAAAAAAATAGTTTTTTTTTTCCAATTGAAATTTTGTGTCCAGAGCATCCACTTATGTGCCTCCTTGCTGTTTGACTGCACACATTTCTAATATTCATATGTACTGAAATTGGTTCTCGGAGTATGGCATATGCTGGAAATGACTTTAGATTATCCATGGATCTGAAAAGTGCTAACCCCTTTTTGAATACCACATAAAAAAAACACTGCGGTCCACTATCTTCTTTCTATATCGGAGGGTTTGGTGATTCTTTTGCCTGGGGATCCACATAGTCCTAAGCTATGCATGTTTTTTTTTCCCTGTATATCCTCTGTTATTTCTCATGTGAAAACTTGTCACATGGATGCAATCTTTTTTTGTATCTAATAAACCGCAAACGAAATGGTTGTGCAAATCCTTGTTTACATTTGTGGGTAAAGGAGACATTTCAGATGGAGGGGTCTACAAAATAGAATTGTAAAGAAAAATAATAAATTCTCCTATCTTTCTAAGAGATCTGTATTATTCTGTAATAATTATTCCAAGGTGAGATTTACCAAAATTATCTTAGAGAATCACATAAGGACAAGGTCAGAGTGCCTATTTTTTTCTATTCCTTCAAAGGAAGTCTTCAAACATAGGCTGGACAGACATCTGTCTGAGATGGTTTAGTGAATCCTGCATGGAGCAGGTGGTTGGACATGATGACCCTGGAGTTCCCTTCCAACTCTATCATTCTATGATTATAATTGTCTAATACACAGTATATTTAACCAGGGAGTCATTAAAACTGTGGCCGCGATTCATTACATTTTTGACACCAGAAAACTGGTATAAATGGCTTTGAAAAGGTGCCAGACTGTTTCACAGCAATGCTAGGATGCACAAAAATGTAGTGACTTTTTGACATTTTCAAGACCATTTTTGCTTGGCTCCAACAAAGTTGACGGAACTGGGACAGGGCGTGATGACTCCTGCTCATCAAATTAAGGACAAGTGGTGGAGTTCTTTCATCCAGATCTTACTCCAGTCCCCAACTGCAGTTTGATTTGCACCTCCTAATAAATTGGATGCCTTGCACTCCACCATGCCTCCTCATCAAGACCAGGAGTCTATATTCACCGTGCACTCGAATATATATGCAATTAATGAGACATCAGTGGAAGTAAAGTAAATTACACAATGGCAAAAAGCGACCAAAATCAAATGACATTTCGATCTTCCCAGATCTTAATCATAGAGCCGCAAAGATATGAACTTATAGAAAGCATGTGGTTAGAGGAGTCCCAGAGGGATATATAAGTGCTGTTGGGTGAGGCTAAGTGCCTATCAAGTGGGAGAATGTCCCAATGAACTAGGGACCTTATTGTCTGCTATAGATGAGCGACGCTCCCACGTCTAGCTGCTGCAATGCAGACAATAAGGCTGTGTGCACAAGTTGCGGAATCTGCGGATTGATCCGCGCAGATTTTCAAACTCTGCAGATAAATCCGCAGGTCAAAAGACCTGCGGTTTATTTGCGGATTATCCTGCGGTTTTACCATCTCCACAATGGAGGAGATGGTAAACCGCTGCGGAATCCCCAGAAAGAATTGACATGTCAATTCTTTCTGCGGTTTAGAAACCGCAGAAAATCGGCTTGGAAAATTCCGCAGCATCTGCACTGCGGTTTCCATTTCCCATGGGAATAATGGTACTGTACACCGCAGCAGAAACTGCTGCAGATCTGCAGGGCCAAATCTGCTGTGGAACCGTTCATTGATACATTCTCCTGCTTGATAGGCACTTAGCCTCACATAACAGCACTTGTATATCCCTCTGGGAGTCCTCTGCCCACATACTCTATACCTTTTGAATCAAGTGGCACTATGATTAACCCCTTCACCCCCAAGGGTGGTTTGCACGTTCATGACCGGGCCAATTTTTACAATTCTGACCACTGTCCCTTTATGAGGTCATAACTCTGGAACGTTTCTATGGATCCCGGTGATTCTGACATTGTTTTCTCGTGACATAATGTACTTCATGATAGTGGTAAAATTTCATTCAAATAACTTGCGTTTATTTGTGAAAAAAACGGAAATTTGGCGAAAATTTTGCAATTTTCCAACTTTGAATTTTTATGCCCTTAAATCACAGAGATATGGCACACAAAAAACTTGATAAGTAACATTTCCCACATGTTAACTTTACATCAGCACAATTTTGGAACCAAAATTTTTTTTGTTAGGAAGTTATAAGGGTTAAAAATTGACCAGCGATTTCTCATTTTTGCAACACCATTTTATTTTTACGGACCACATCACATTGGAAGCCACTTTGAGGGGTCTATATGATAGAAAATACCCAAAAGTGACACCATTCTAAAAACTGCACCCCTTAAGCTGCTCAAAACCACATTCAAGAAGTTTATTAACCCTTTAGGTGTGTCACAGGAATTTTTTGAATATTTTAAAAAAAAATGAATATCTAACTTTTTTTCACAAAAAAAATACTTCAGGTTCAATTTTTTTTATTTTACCAAGGGTAACAGGAGAAATTGGACTGCAAAAGTTATTGTGCAATTTGTCCTGAGTACGCTGATACCTGATATGTTGGGGGGAACCACTGTTTCGGCGCATGGCAGAGCTCAGAAGGGAAGGAGCGCCGTTTGACTTTTTCAATGCAAAATTGGCTGGAATTCAGATCGGACGCCATGTCACGTTTGGAGATCCCCTGATGTACCTAAACAGTGGAAACCCCCCACAAGTGACCCCATTTTGGAAAATAGACCCCCCCAAGGAACTTATCTAGATATGTGGTGAGAACTTTGAACCCCCAAGGGCTTCATAGAAGTTTATAACATACAGCCGTTCAATTAAAAAATCATATTTTTTCCACAAAAATGATCTTTTCACCCTCAATTCTTATTTTTCCAAGGGTAACAGGACCCTAAAAAGTTTTTGGCTGGAATTGAGATCGGACACCATGTCGCGATTGGAAAACCCCTGATGTACCAAAACAGTGGAAACCCCCCACAAATGACACCATTTTGGAAACTAGACCCCCAAGGAACTTATTTAGATGTGTGGTTAGCACTTTGAACCCCCAAGGGCTTCACAGAAGTTTATAGTGCCCGGGCATGAAAATAAAAAAATCGTATTTTTTCCACAAACATGATCAATTAGTCCCCAATTTTTTTATTTTCCCAAGGGTAACAGGAGAAATTGGACCCCAAAAGTTGTTGTCCAATTTGTCGTGAGTACGCTGACACCCCATTTGTGGGAGAAAACTACTGTATGGGCAGACGTCGGGGCTCGGAATGGAAGTAGTGACGTTTTGGAATGAAGACTTTGATGGAATGGTCTGCAGGTGTCATGTGCATTTGGAGAGCCCCTAATCTACCTAAACTATTGAAACTCCCCACAAGTGACCCCATTTTGGACACTAGACCCCCCACGGAACTTATCTAGATGTGTGGTGAGCACTTTGAACCCCCAAGTGCTTCACAGAAGTTTATAACGCCCGGGCATGAAAATAAAAAAAATCATTTTTTTCCACAAAAATGATATTTTTGCCCCCAATTTTTTATTTTCCTAACGGTAACAGGAGAAATTGGACCCCAAAAGTTTCTTTGCAATTTGTCCTGAGTACGCTGATACCCTACATGTGGGGGTAAAACACTGTTTGGGCGCAAGGCAGAGATTGGAAGGGAAGGAGCACCATTTGACTTTTTCAACTCAGATTTGGCTGGAATTGAGATCAGACGCCATGCTGCATTTGGAGAGCACCTGATGTGCCCAAACAATGGAAACCCCCAATTCTAACTCCAACCCTAACGCCAACACACCCCTAACCCTAATCTCAGCCCTAACCCTAACCCTAATGGGAAAATGGAAATAAAATTAAAAGAAAATGTGTTTATTATTTTTCCCTAACTAAGGGGGTGATAACGGGGGGTTTGATTTACTATTTATGGCGGTTTTTATGTTTAGCAGCTGTCGCACGCTAAAAGACGCTTTTTATTGTAAAAATAGTTTTTGTATCACCACATATTGAGAGCTATAATTTTTCCGTATTTTGACCCACCGAGTCATATGAGGTCTTATTTTTTGCGGGACGAGTTGACGTTTTTATTGGTATCATTTTCGGGCACGTGACATTTTTTGATCGCTTTTTAATCCGATTTTTGGGTCGCAGAATGAACGAAAACCAGCGTTTCATGAATTTCTTTTGGGGGGTGCGTTTACACCGTTCCGCGTGCGGTAAAATTGATAAAGCGGTTTTATTCTTCGGGTCAGTACGGTTACAGCGATACCTCATTTAGGTCTTTTTTTTATGTTTTGTCGGTTTTATGCAATGAAAACTATTTTATATAAAAAATAATTATTTTTGTATCGCTTTATTCTGCAAGCTATAACTTTTTTATTTTTTCGCTGACGATGCTGTATGGCGGCTCGTTTTTTGCGGGACAAGATGACGTTTTCAGCGTTACCATGGATCTTTATATGCGTCTTTTTGATCGCGCGTTATTGCACTTTTTGTTTGGCGGTATGATAATAAATCATTCTTTTTTGCTTCGTTTTTTATTTTTATTTTTTAAGGGGTTCGCTAAAGGGGTTAACTAATGGGATAGTTTTATAGGGCAGGTCGTTACGGACGCGGTGATATATGTGTACTTTTATTGTGTTTTTTTTTATTTCCAAAAAATGGATTTATTGGGGGAATTTTTTTTTTTTTCTAATTTATTTGGCGATTTTTTTTAATTTATTTTAACTTTTTTTTTTTTTTAAGTTTATTACATAGTCCCAGGTGGGACATCACTGTCCTGTCACAGATCGCTGATCTGTCTCATCACAGATCACTGTGACAGATCAGCAATCTGTCACAGGCAGTTCTGCAGACTTCCTCATGCCTGCGCTTTGCAGGCACTGAGGAAGTCAGCTCCCTACAGGCCCCCGAAGGCCCCCGTCGCCATCTTGGATTCGGGGGCCTGTAGGGAAAGAGACCTCCGCAGCAGCGCTGCACATTGCGCTGCCGTGGGGAGCTCAGGGAAGCACGGAGGGAGCCCCCTCCCTGCCGATGCTTCCCTTTAACCCCCGGTACACCGCAATCATGTTTAATCGCGGTGTGCAAGGGGTTAACGTGTCGGGGGTGGTCCGTGACCGCCCCTGACACAGTGTCGGGTGTCAGCTGTGATAATCAGCTGACACCCGGCCGCGATCAGCGGCGCTCACCACGTGGGCGCCGCTGATCGCGGTAGGCGTACTATCCCGTCCATGGGCATAGGGGCCCGGGTCCCATGGACGGGATAGTACGTCTGATGTCAGGAAGGGGTTAAGATCCAAGAAGATAGAAACGTCCTTTCATTTTGGTCGCTTTTTGCCATTGTGTAATTTACTTTACTTTTACTGATGTCTTGCTAATAAATACCGTATTTTTTGGACCATAAGACGCACTTTTTTCCCAAAAAATTTTTGGGGAAAAAAGTGGGGGGTGCGTCTTATGGTCGAAATATACTTGCATCCGTCCATGGCTGGTGCGGGTGGCGGCAGAAGGCTGTGCTCCGGTGCAGGGGTAGCGGCTCTCTGTGCTCCGTGGGGGGCTCCGCTGGCATTTCCTCGAAGCCCCCGCACATCCGTTGCTGGCTGCTGCCATGTTGCGGTGGCCTCAGGGAACATGGACGCTGGGAAATAGCCGCCAGTCCGGGGACGGCGCATGCGCAGGTTCAGATCTCGTCCTGAGATCTTGGGGGATGAGATTCAAATCTCGGCAAAGAGATCTCGTCCCCCGAGATCTCAGGACGAGATCTGAACCTGCGCATGCGCCGTCCCCGGACCGGCGGCCATGTTCCCGGAGGCCACCGCAACATGGCAGCTTCGAGGAAATGCCGGCGGAGCCGCCGCCCCTGCACTGAAGCACAGTCCACCACCACCCTCACCCCACAGAGCCCACCTGCCCCAGCCCAGCTGCCCCAGCACAGCCCAGCTGCCCCAGCACAACCCACCTGCCCCAACACAGCGCCACCGCACCAGCCTGGACCACTGAATGACCCCTGTGACCACTCCTCCACCTGTGCCAGATCCCTTCCCAGGTAAGCTGAATTCGGACTGTAAGATGGACCCCCATTTGACACATTATTTTTTTCCCTATTTTCCTTCTGAAAATTGGGGTGCGTCTTATGGTCTGAAAAATACGGTACTTTTTTGCATATATATTCAAGAGTGTGTGGTGAATTTTGACTCCTGGTTCTAGGGACATCTACAGTCCTTTACACCAGCACCTTGCAACTTTAGACAGAGTGCACACCAATTTAACCTTTATTATTCCTCATTAAGACTGGCATGAAAAACACTTTTTATGAATTGAGGCCTGTATTCTTATTTTTAAGGGCAACAATACGAAAAATGTCTTTCACACATGTGACAAAATAGAGGTTCCAATAATAGAATTGTCATGGATTACAGTTCAAATTTGTGAGTGCCACTTATAATTGTCACAACTCTATTGTCCGAAGACCCTGGGTCAGGTGCTCCTTCCCTGTCCCTAATGCTAAGGGAGCCCTAGCTCACGTACCTTGCAGAACTTCTGAATCAACCCTATATCTGTTCCCCTCCCCCACCCAAGGAAGCAGGGAGTAATAATGGATCAATATACATAAACCAGACTAACAAGGGAGGACGTATAGAGATAAATGAAATACCAAACACAAATATGCGCTCACAGACAACAGAAAGTAACACTGGGGAGAGAAGGAAGGTAAAACTAATAGAAGAGGGTGAGAATTTGCACACAGCCAAAACATCAAGCAATGTCACAGCAACACTCCCAACTAGAGATGAGTGACTTTGCCTTTTTTAGGGTCGAGTCGGGTTTCATGAAACCCGACTTTCTCAAAAGTCGAGTCGAACGAAATCGGCCGACTATAGGGAAAAGTCGTGAAACACGAAACACAATGCAAGTCAATGGGGAGAAAAGTCGGCAGTGAGTGGAGGACTGTAAACACAACTGGCATGAATTTTAACCCCAGAGGCGGCAAAATCTCTTCTCTCTCTCCTCTCCCTCCCTCCTCTCCCTCTCCCTCTCCCACTCCAGCTACGCTTCTCTCATTGGCTGAAAAAAGTCACGTGCAAGCATTTGGCGAAACCCGACTTTGACGCTTGGGTCGCCGACCGCATGGCCAACTTCACACTGTGGTCGGGTTTCGTTTCATGAAACCCGACTTTGGCGAAAGTCGGCGACTTTTGAATCTGACCGACCTGTTTCGCTCAACTCTACTCCCAACGCCTCTACCAAGAACTGATTCTTCAATACCAGGCAGTACAAGACAAAGGCTGGAGTCACACTAAATGTATAAAAAAATAGGCCCGATTTTCACTGCCCAGAGTTGCATGAGTGTCATGCAAGTACAATCCGAATTTTTCACACCTAGCATCCGATTTGCATACGAATGCAGTGCAGTTGCTATCTGATTGCAATGTGATTTTAACATGACGTTTTACGTATAGCAATTCTCTGTCATTTACACATCATTTTCAAAGGAAATATTCTTCACAACCCACACATATATATAAGAGATGGAATAAAAGCTGGCAATTCATCTGCCGCGTACAGTAAAATCACAGCGGGACAGGTTAGAATAGATATAAAGATGTCACTGACATAGTTATATATACAGTGGGTACAGAAAGTATTCAGACCCCTTTAAATTTTTTACTTTCATTGCAGCCATTTGTTAAATTTAAACAAGTTCAATTTTTCTCATTAATATACGCTCTGCACCCCATCTTGAGTGAAAAAAAACTAATGTAGAAATTTTTGCAAATTTATTACAAAAGAAAACTGATATCACATGGCCATAAGGATTCAAACACGTTGCTCAGACACTCATATTTAACCCCTTAACCTCCAAGGGTGGTTTGCACGTTCATGACCAGGCCAATTTTTACAATTCTGACCACTGTCCCTTTATGAGGTAATAACTCAAACGCTTCCATGGATCCTGATGATTCTGACATTGTTTTCTCGTGTCATATTGTACTTCATGTTAGTGGTAAAATTTCATTCAAATAACTTGCGTTTATTTGTGAAAAAAAACGGAAATTTGGCAAAAAAATTTAAAATTTCGCAATTTTCCAACTTTGAATTTTTATGCCCTTAAATCACAGAGATACGACACACGAAAAACTTAATAAGTAACATTTCCCACATGTTTACTCTACATCAGCACAATTTTGGAACCAACATTTTTTTTTTGTTAGGAAGTTATAAGGGTTAAAAGTTGACCAGCGATTTCTCATTTTTGCAACACCATTTTATTTTTACGGACCACATCATATTGTTATTGTCCAGTTTGTCCTGAGTACGCTGATACCTGATATGTGGGGGGGAAACCACTGTTTCCGCGCATGGCAGAGCTCAGAAGGGAAGGAGCGCCGTTTGACTTTTTCATTGCAAAATTGGCTGGAATTCAGATCGGACACCATGTCACGTTTGGAGAGCCCCTGATATACCTAAACAGTGGAAACCCCCCACAAGTGACCCCATTTTGGAAACTAGACCCCCCAAGGAACTTGTCTAGATATGTGGTGAGAACTTTGAACCCACAAGGGCTTCACAGAGGTTTATAACGTACAGCGGTACAATTAAAAAATCATATTTCCACAAAAATGATATTTTCACCCCCAATTTTTATTTTTCCAAGGGTAACAGGACCCTAAAAGTTATTGTGCAATTTGTCCTGAGTACGCTGATACCCCATATGTGGGTGTAAACCACTATTTGGGCGCATGGCAGAGCTCGGAAGGGAAGCAGCACCATTTGACGTTTTTGGCTGGAATTGAGATCGGACACCATGTCGCGTTTGGAAAACCCCTGATGTACCAAAACAGTGAAAACCCCAAACAGATGACACCATTTTGGAAACTAGACCCCCCAAGGAACTTATCTAGATGTGTGGTGAGCACTTTGAACCCCCTCGTGCTTCACAGAAGTTTATAACGCCCGGGCGTGAAAATAAAAAAATCGTATTTTTTCCACAAACATGATCTTTTAGTCACCAATTTTTTTATTTTCCCAAGGGTACCAGGAGAAATTGGACCCCAAAAGTTGTCCAATTTGTCCCGAGTACGCTGATATCCTATATGTGGGAGAAAACTACTGTATGGGCACAAGTCGGGGCTCTGAAGGGAAGTAGTGACGTTTTGGAATGCAGATTTTGATGGAATGCTCTGCGGGTGTCATGTTGCCTTTGGAGAGCCCCTAATGTACCTAAACAGTGGAAACCCCCCACAAATGACACCATTTTGGAAACTAGACCCCCCCACGGAACTTATCTAGATGTGTGGTGAGCACTATGAACCCCCAAGTGCTTCACAGAAGTTTATAGCGCCCGGGCATATTTTTGCCCCCAATTTTTTATTTTCCTACGGGTAACAGGAGAAATTGGACCCCAAAAGTTGTTTTGCAATTTGTCCTGAGTAGGCTGATACCCTATATGTGGGGGTAAAACACTGTTTGGGCGCATGGCAGAGCTTGGAAGGGAAGGAGCACCATTTGACTTTTTCAACGCAGAATTGGCTGGAATTGAGATCAGACGCCATGTTGCATTTGGAGAGCACCTGATGTGCCCAAACAGTGGAAACCCCCCAATTATAACTCCAACCCTAACCCCAACACACCCCTAACCCTAATCTCAGCCCTAACCCTAACCCTAATGGGAAAATGGAAATAAATACATTTTCTTTTAATTATTATTTTCCCTAACTAAGGGGGTGATAACGGGGGGTTTGATTTACTATTTATAGCGGGTTTTTATTTTTGGCAGCTGTCATACGCTAAAAGACGCTTTTTATTGTAAAAATTGTTTTTGCATCACCACATATTGAGAGCTATAATTTTTCCATATTTTGACCCACCAAGTCATGTAAGGTCTTATTTTTTGCGGGACGAGTTCACATTTTTATTGGTATCATTTTCGGGCACGTGACATCTTTTGATCGCTTTTTATTCCGATTTTTGGGACGCAGAATGAACAAAAACCAGCGTTTCATGAATTTCTTTTGGGGGTGCATTTACACCGTTCCGCCCGCGGTAAAATTGATAAAGCCCTTTTATTCTCGGGTCAGTACGGTTACAGCGATACCTCATTTAGGTCTTTTTTTATGTTTTGGCGCTTTTATGCAATGAAAACGATTTTATGTAAAAAATAATTATTTTTGCATCGCTTTATTCTGTGAGCTATAACTTTTTTATTTTTTTGCTGATGATGCTGTATGGCAGCTCGTTTTTTGCGGGACAAGATGACGTTTTCAGCGGTACCATGGATATTTATATGCGTCTTTTTGATCGCGCGTTATTGCACTTTTTGTTTGGCGGTATGATAAATTATTATTTTTTTGCTTAGTTTTTATTTTTTAAGGGGTTCGCTAAAGTGGGACAGTTTTATAGGGCGGGTCGTTACGGACGTGGCGATACCAAATATGTGTACTTTTATTGTTTTTTTTTTTTTTTATTTCCAAAAAATGAATTTATTAGGGAATATTTTTTTTTTTAAATTTGTTTAGCGATTTTTTAAAAATTATTTTTACACCTTTTTTTTTAAAACTTTATTACATTGTCCCAGGGGGGACATCACTGTCCTGTGACAGATCGCTGATCTGTCACATCACAGATCACTGTGACAGATCAGCGATCTGTCACAGGCACTGCACAGGCTTTCCTCATGACTGCGCTTTGCAGGCACTGAGGAAGCCAGCTCCCTGCAGGCCCCCGAAGGTCCCCGTCGCCATCTTGGATTTGGGGACCTGCAGGGATGGAGCCCCCAGCAGCAGCGCTGCACATTGCGCTGCTGTGGGGCGGTCAGGGAAGCACGGAGGGAGCCCCCTCCCTGCCGATGCTTCCCTTTAACAAGGGGTTAACGTGTTGGGGGCGGTCCGTGACCGCCACTGACACATTGTGCCGGGTGTCAACTGTGATAATCAGCTGACACCCGGCAGCGATCAGCGGCACTCACCACGTGGGCGCCGCTGATGGCTGTGACGTACTATCCCGTCCCTGGGAATTAAGTCCCAGGGCACATGGACGGGATAGTACGTCACATGACAGAAAGGGGTTCAGTCACATGCTGTCCATTTCCTTGTGATCCTCCTTGAGATGGTTCTACTCCTTCATTGGAGTCCAGCTGTGTTTACAAATCAAGTCCCATCAGTTTAATTAAAGGCACACACCTGTCTATATAAGGCTATGTGCGCACGTTGCGGATTTGCCTGCTGAAATTTCTGCATCTCTTGGCAGAAAACAGTGGAAATTCTGTGCGGATTTCATGCGGATTTGGATGTGGCTTTGCGGATTTGTTAGCTCAATAAAGATGTACTACTTTTCAAGTCCTACCTACATTGTTGATGTGTTTCAATCAATTTGGCTATTTCCTTGATTCTCCATCCACACACTCTTTTTCCTTCTGATATATTTGCATTTTAAGGCTACGTGCACACGCTGCGGAATCCTCTGCGGATTTGGCCGCGCGGATTTTGTAAAATCCGCAGGTAAATCTGCAGGTCAAAAGACCTGCGGTTTTGCCCTGCGGTTTTTCATCTCCACAATGGTGGAGATGGTAAACCGCAGTGGAATCCGCAGAAAGAATTGACGTCAATTCTTTCTGCGGTTTTGAAACCGCAGCAAATCCGCGCGGAAAATTCCACAGCATCTGCACAGTGTTTTTTTTTCCATTGGTTAGAATGCTACTATACACCGCAGCAAAAACTGCTGCGGATTCGCAGCGGCCAAATCCGCTGCGGATCCGCAGCAGAATCCGCAGCGTGTGCACACAGCCTAAAAATCCCCTGCATTTTTTCCACCAAATCCGCATGAAATCCACAGCAAATCCGCATGAAATTTGCAAACATTTTTACACCTGCGGATTTGAGTGCCTCAATGGAAGTCAATGGGGGTCTTATCCCACAAATAAAGTAAGCGGTTTGACAAAGAACTGCTCACATGGTAGTAGGTATTCAAAGCATGCATAGATAAGGGCTGCTGCAGATCCACAAGTCGGTCACCGACTATCTGAAACAGCTCTGCAAAGGAATACGTGGATTTCGTCCGCGCTGCCCAAATGATGAAATTCCAGAAGGTTAATAAAGTTTGACAGTGGTTTATTCTACGCGTTTCAAGGTTTTTTGCAACCTCTTCTTCAGGAAATACCACTTTTTTTTTGTGTTAGTGCCCTTCGTTCAGTGACAGAAAAACCCACAATGGTGACAGAAATAACTTGAATCTGTCAAAAGTAACAATAAATCAAAAATCTATAAAAATGAACATATGAAAGTCAGACATTACTTTTCAACAATGCTTCCACATAATTTAAAAAAAAATAAAACTCATTAAATAGGCCTGGACAGAAATGATGGCACTCCCAACTCAATATTTTTGAGGCAATCACTGCAATCAAACGACTCCTGCAACTGTCAACGACACCTCCGCAACTCCCAACAGGCATCCTGGCCCACTCCCCAAGAGCAAACCGCTCCAGCCGTCCCGTGTCCGAACGTTGCCCCCTCCAGATGGCATGATGCAGCTCCCTCCAAAGATGCCCAACAAAGGCCACCTCAGAACGGTCCAATGTCTCTCTCCCAGCCACTCCTGGGTGCTCTAGCTTCCCGCCCCGGGTCAGCATCCTGCCGCAAGACCCATGACCTGCGACTGAGACCAAGCCCCCCGACACAGTGAAGCACACCCCCCTCCCGAGTTCCCCGACAGCCCCGAGACCCCACCACACCCTGCACAGACTCCACACACCCTGCGCCAGGCGCAGCAAAGCAGCCCCAGAACACAACAGAGCCTCCTCCACGCTTCACAGCAGGGACAGTACTCCCCCCCCCCCCGGATACGCTTCACCCTTCCATCTGTGAACACAGAGCCGATGCGCCCCGCCAAAAGCTCCATCCTTGTCTCATCCGTCCACTAGACACCCTCCCAGAAGCTCCGCAGCCCGCCAATACGTAGTCCGGCAAACTCCAGTCTGGGTTTCTTATGACTTCTTTTCAACAATGGTGTCCCTCTTGGTCGTCTCCCATGAAGTCCACCTTTATTGTGAGGAAAGAGGGAGACACAAGTGCAATATAGGGTCTTATCCCACAAATAAAGTAAGCGGTTTGACAAAAAACTGCTCACCTGGTAGTAGGTATTCAAAGCATGTATAGATAAGGGCTGCTGCAGATCCAAAAGTCGGTCACCGACTATCTGAAACAGAGCTCTGCAAAGGAATACATGGATTTCGTCCGCGCTGCCCAAATGATGAAATTCCAGGAGGTTAATAAAGTTTGACAGTGGGTTATTCTACGCATTTCAAGGTTTTTTGCAACCTCTTCTTCAGGAAATGCCACATGAAGCATACATAGAGGTTGCAAAAAACCTTGAAACGCGTAGAATAAATGAGTGTCAAATTTTATTAACCTTCTGGAATTTTATCATTTGGGCAAGGTGGACGAAATCCACGTATTCCTTTGCAGAGCTCAGCTCACAGTGCCTGTCAGACCAAATGAGAATCATGAGGTCAAAGGAACTGGCCAAGGAGCTCAGAGACAGAATTGTGGCAAGGCACAGATCTGGCCAAGGTTACAAAAGAATTTATGCTGTACTCAAGGTCCCTAAGAGCACAGTGGCCTCCATAATCCTTAAATGAATAAAGTTTGGTACCACCAGAAGTCTTCCTAGACCTGGCTGTCCAGCCAAACTAAGCAATCTTGGGAGAAGAGCCTTGGTGAGGGAGGTAAAGAAGAACCCCAAGATCACTGTGGTTGAGCTCCACAGATGCAATAGGGACATGGGAGAAAGTTCCACAAAGACAACTATCCCTGCACCCCACCACTAGTCAGGCCTTTATGGCAGAGTGGCCCGATGGAAGCCTCTCCTCAGTGAAAGACTTTTGAATGCCCACATAGAGTTTGCTAAAAAACACATGAAGGACTCCCAAACTATGAGAAATCAGAATCTCTGGTCTGATGAGACAAAGATATCTAAGGGGTAAGGTTTCTCCTTGTGGAGAGTGACATACCAGCTCTGGCTTGTCAAGGTAAGGAGGCTTATTTGCCGTGCAATGCTCCTCTGGGAAATTTTATATGCAAATTGCCTCTTCAGAAAGAGGACTTTTACTCTACAGCACCACCTATTGGTAGTAGCGATCCTACAAGTCACAATCAACCCTTTAACGAGTCTTGTAATATGACTTAGGATAACAGCCAAATCAGATTCTGAAAAAAAATGGTGTGGGCTCTCACATAATTTTCTTAACCAGCAGAGGGAAAGTGGACAGCTGGGGGCAGTAGCTTATAGCCTGAAGAGGAAGTAATACCCATGGAACTTCCCAGGCTATTAATATATCAGCTCACAACTGTACTTAGCCTTTACTGGTTATTAAAATGGGGGAAACATAAAAAAATAGATGTAGGATCCCCCTATAATTAATAACCAGCAAAGGCTATGCAGACAGCCATGGGCTGATATTCATATCCTAGGAAGGGGCCATGGATACTGGTCCCCCAGGCTAAAAACATCAGCTCTAAGCTGCCCCAGAAAAGGCACATCTCATTCTTCCCACTTGCCCTGTAGCGAAGACAAGTGGGGTGATAGTTGAGGGTTGATGTCACCTTTGTATTGTCAGGTGACATCAAGCACCAAGGTTAGTAATGGAGAAACATCAATACGATACCCCCATTACTAACCTAATATATTGTAAAAAAAAAACCCAGAAAAAGTCCTTTAATTGCAAGAATGACACAGACTCCTTTAATAAATCTTAATTAAACCATACTTAACGACATCACCCATTCCACAGATGCCATTATCTCCTGCAAAAGTTAAAATAAACAACAATATTCCTCACCTTTCCGCAGAGATGATAATCCATTTGTCCCCTGATGGGTCTAGCTCTGCAGACTATTTCCTAGTGGGCAGAGGGACCTGGCCCTTCTATCCACTAGGATTTAGATTCCTCACACAGAGAAGGTTATTTCCTAGTGGTCAGAGGGACCAGTTCCTTTTATCCCACTAAGATTTAGTTTTCTCACACAGAGCCAGCTAATTCCTAGTTGGCAGAGGGTCATGGCCCTTCTATCGACTAGGACAGGGTTCCCCAACTCCAGTCCTCAAGGCCCACCAACAGGTCATGTTTTCAGGATTTCCCTTGTATTGTACAGGTGATGCAATTATCACCTGGGCAATACTAGGGAAATCCTGAAAACATGACCTGTTGGTGGGCCTTGAGGACTGGAGTTGGGGAACCCTGCACTAGGATTTAGATTCCTCACACAGAGATGGCAATTTCCTAGTGGGCAGAGGGACCAGGCCCTTTATCCCACTAAGAATTAGCTTTCTCACACAGAGCCTTGCTAATTCCTAGTGGGCACAGGACAAGGTCCTTCTATCCACTAGGATTTAGCTTTCCCACACACAGATGGCAATTTCCTAGTAGGCAGAGGGACCAGGTCCTTTATCCTACTAGGATTTAGCATTCCTACAGACAGCAGGCTATTTCCAGATTCTTTATCTCACTAGGATTTAGCTTTCTCATGAAGAGCCAACTAATCCATAGTGGGCAGAGGACCAGGTCCTTTAGCCCACTGGGATTTAGCTTTTTCACACAGAGTCAAATATTCCCTAGTGGGAAGAGGAACAAGGTACTTCTATCCACTAGGATTTAGCTTTCCCACAGAAAGACAGCTATTGTTAGGCGTCGGGTTTCTGCATCTGCTCTGCAGGAATCCAGAGCCTCACATTCTGCGGTCTCCTACTGTTTATCTACAGCAGAGGAGATTGCTCTGCAGCAAATCTCTCCAGAGACTAAGTCTCTCTGTCCTCCTACTGGGCATGCTCACGAGACGATCTCCCATTGGAGATCTGGAGTCATGTGCCCTGGTCTTGCTCCAGATCTCATTGGCCCATCGTGGTGATCTGGAAGCTTCCGGAAGGTCCCGGCTATAAAAAGTGCGCATGGCCGTTCCGCCATGCGCTAGTATAGTCTCTAGTTGCTACTGAATGATGATGGATGTATGATTCTGGTGACTGACTCATTAAGATCCCCTCCCTCTGATATTACAAATGTGTACAGGGACTTAGCTTAGAGTCAGCGCCAGCGCTTGGCAAGCCTCAAGCCACTACTACATCAGCCACAGTGCTAGTGTCTGACATTGCGCTTGCTTGCTTGCTTGGTCGACTAGCGGCAGTGTCCTACGCCGCGCTGCAGTTGCAGCCCTCTTTGACGTCCGCAGTAGCCACGCTGCACGCACGGTAGGTCTAGACGGACGCAGTTCCTCTGCTTTGGGTCCCGCTCCTGTGACCAGATACCGTGTGTGCAGTTACCTGTGACAATAGCAGGCTCAGCCTTTTGTGTTTACCTCTGCTGGCATCTCTGTGAGCAAACAGAGATTGCTTAGCGCACCTGGGTGACTTATAACCCATGCGCTTTATACCGCCATATTGCTCGTCTGTCACTACTTAGCAGCACGAAACAATCACTGACCTCAGGGAGACCTGTCAAAGAAAACACTGCGGGAGCCGGCAAAGGTGCTCAATCAGTGAAATCCTAGGTGCATTGCTCCCTGGGAAATAGGAATATGCAAATAAAGTCCGTGGAGCCTCATTTAAGAGTCTCAAACATGGGACTAGCCAGATCTTAATATGGTGGTAATGGTGGTTTCCGAAAGGAGCCACTACTTGGCTGGGTCCTTCACTGGAGGAAGATCTGGCTAATCCCATGTTTGAGACTCTTAAAGGAGGCCCCACAGACTTTATTTGCATATTACTACTTAGCAGCAGTGATATCACCTTCTGCACGATGGACCCCGAGTGGCGAACGCACTTTATTATTTATTTTATTTAGTGCGTTCCGCCGTTCCTAACAGCTATTTCCTAGTGGGCAGAGGGACCAGGTCCTATCCACTAGGATTTAGCTTTCCCACACAGAGCCAGCTATTTCCTACTGGGCAGAAGGACCAGGTCCTTCTATCCACTATGATTTAGCTTTCCCACACAGAGCCAGCTATTTCCTAGTGGGAAGAGGGACTGGGTCCGTTAACCCACTAGGATTTAGCTTCCTCACACAGAGCAGGCTATTTCCTAGTAGGCAGAGGGACCAGATCTTTTATCTCACTATGATTTAGTTTTCTCACATACAGTCAGCTAATTCCTAGTGGGCAGAGGACCAGGTCCTTTAGCCCAGTAGGATTTAGCTTTTTCACAAAGAGCCAAATATTCCCTAGTGAGCAGAAGGACCTGGTCCTTCTATTTACTAGGATTTAGCTTTCCCACACAGAGCTGGCTATTTCCTAGTAGGCAGAGGGACCCGTGTTATGAATGGGTCACCGAGGATAGCAGGACCAGGCTAAGCCACCAGAAAACCAGAGAGGTTGGTAACTAAGCAGATTGCAGACCCCTGATCCTATCCACACAACTAGCAGTAGCCGTGGAGCGTACCTACGATGCCCTAGACGCCTTGGCACAGCCGGAAAACTAACCCAACCTAAAGCAAGAAAGGTGAAATCCAAACTGTCCCGGAGCAGACCCCAAAGGAATAGACAGCCCCCAAACATATATTGTCGGCGAGACAAGATGAAAACACAAACATAGGCAGAAAAATACACTGAGCAAATGATGGGGCCCAAACTGACTAGACAGGACAGGAAAGGAAAGACACTGTCTGCAATCACGCAAAAACCCTGAAAAATCCAACACGTCTGATGCACAAAAAAACA
Source organism: Dendrobates tinctorius (assembly GCF_039654945.1). Taxonomy (NCBI): domain Eukaryota; kingdom Metazoa; phylum Chordata; class Amphibia; order Anura; family Dendrobatidae; genus Dendrobates; species Dendrobates tinctorius. Next base: position 161,084 of record NW_027361997.1, on the reverse strand, counting down.
CTGAAGTCACACTACTTCGCCCCCACTATATCAGCACTCTGGTATATACTGAAAGCAAAGCAAAAAGAGACCAATATACCAGGGGACAGAACAAACTGACACAAGCAGTAACATATAGGCAGTGATCCAGCACAGCCCCAGCAGAAGCAAGCTGACCCGCACAAAGCAGAGATAGACAAAACCAGATCAAATGCAAAAAAATTAGCAAATGAACCACTTAGCTGAACCATGCAGGAACAGAGCAGGAGACATCAGACATCAGATGGCACAGGAAGAAAATCACCAGCAGGGAATGAAGGAAGTCAGCTGTCTTAAATACACCAGTCAGAAACCCCAGATCTCCAATCGTCATCATCATTATCAGGTGGCAAGCCTGTCAATCTGACCAGCTCCACTACCTCCAGTAACCACCAGAGGGAGCCTAGAAAGAGAACTCACAACACCTCTGTCAATCTGACCAGCTCCACTACCTTCAGTAACCACCAGAGGGAGCCCAGAAAGAGAAGTCACAACAGACCCGGTCCTTTATCCCACTGGGATTTAGCTTCCTCACACACAGCCAGCTATTGGCAGAAGTGTTACGGCGGCGGAACACGCTTAAAAAAATATAAATAAACGTGTTTGCCGCCCGGGGTCCACCGTGCGGCAGATGGAAAACCGCAGCTAGAAGACACAGAGCAATGTGGCGGTAATGTGCACGGGGTTCTAAATCACCCAGGTGCAATCAAGCAGTCTCTGTTAAGTGCACAGAGCTGCTACAGGAAAAATAGAAAAGTAACGCTGAGCCTGTTAGTAACACAGGGACTCAGCGACACACATGCGGTAGGCAGAAACCGGAGTAGTTAAAACGTCACTACGTCCGACACCTACCATAGTAACAAGTGTGCTGGCATCGCAACCGCGGACGCAGAAATAAGCTGCAACTGCAGCGCGGCGTGAACAGAGCCGCAAGCAAGGCGCTGCAAGGACGCTGGCGCAATGCAGGACGCTTAGCTGCTGCACAAGGTATGGCTGGAGCGCTGTAAAATAATGCATATCCTGTAAAATACTCAGGACTAGTTACCAGATAAAAATATAGTGGTTTATTTGGATTCTTCCATCAAAGAAAGGTTATTACAGAAAAACAGGTGAATAAAAATAAGTGAAAGAGATATTGTCCATTGTTCATAGCAAAGCAGCATGTATTCTTCTTTCTCTCCGGGATCTCACATGGCAAATGGCGTCTGTCTCTCAGTTCGGCTTCTTCGTACTAAAGTAACATACCAGCTGTTGAGTTATGTCATCTTGCGTCTGTGTCTCATGATGGTGAGGGAAGAAGACAGCACCCTCTACAGTTAGCCATGAATTATATACGTCTCTTGAAACACGTGATCTCGGTATATATGGAGTTTGACATTTACCTCAAGGCTAAACTTAAATATGTAGTGAGCTGACATTTCTACCATGAGCCAAGCTTAAAAATAGCCTATGTCATGTAAGCTAAAGCATTCTACAGAACTGGGTGTAATAAGAAATATTTAACGAATTATTAATATTTAACAATTCCCCCTTTTGAGGGAGACAGACATTAATTGGAACCCTCAAATATAACAAGATCTTTTTTCTTCTTTTCTTCTTCTTTGACAAAATAATTTAATATCAATATTAATAATAATATCAGATTACCGTTATAAGTACTTAATGACATAATTGAATTCATGTTATGGTAAGCCGTGAACAATATTCATATAAAATATGTATAATTATACTTCCCTAAGTCTAAATTGAAGCATCTCAGGTCCAGTCATCATCATCTGATGTCATCTGGTCTTCATTTTGATGTCTTCGGTCTTCTTCTTGGTTCTTTTAAAAATACAGTTTTCTTATAGCATATAGATGTTGTAGAAATCGTGTCGTGTATCAAATCAAAGTCCATAAATTCAAATGTTAATACGAAAACAAAGTCTATAGATGAAATGCAGCTTTAATATCTGTGCAGTGTCACCTTTAAAAAACCTGGGCTTACATTGGCTCGCCTTGGATATTCTGGAATCCTCCATCGGCACAGGTGTGACGTCTTTGGTCAGCAAAGCAAGGGTTAAAATGACTTCCTTGCTAAACATAGCACCATAACCAGTCCTTGTCCTGATGCACAGGACACATGTCAGGGTTGTAGCTTCCTGACAATTACCTTATTGTTCACCAGCCTTCATGGAAGCTTTACAGGTGATTGAAAACCTCTGGAACTTGGTAAGAACATGATAACACAGTTCACATCAGCATCGTAGGAGCATCGTCCTCTGGTTGTCAGGTTAGACACTTTAATTGTGACTGTCAGTGGTGGATACTGCACTTGTAATTAACACAGTCTTACTGAGAAGTCATAGCTTTGTTACCTTCTGGGACTTCTGGATCGCGGCATTCTTCTTCTTGCAACTGATAAGAATCAATGAAGTTTAGAAATGTGAAAAGTCTTTATTAACGTAATTTCAGTATCTTGCTTGAAGTCTTCATTCCCTATCCTATACCAAATCTGGTAATTTTCCTATCCTATAATATCACAGCGTACCATAGCAATCAGTAATATCCATATAATTATTATCAGAATTTGTACCATATATAGATTTCAATATTTGAAATAATAAACCAATAATAAGTGATAATACATTATTATCCATATTTTTTCATGTGATAGAACATTTTTATGTCATAGGTGTAATTACCTTTTTCAACCCATAGGTGTCACTGTGTTTTATGTAACCAGTGTTTTCATCTTTATTAATAAGGAATATATTTATTATACTAATAATATGTAGGAATGTAAAGCCATGAACCAAAATAAGAATATATGAGTGAGCGAATGAATGAATAAAAGAATTGTTGCATATAACTCAGAAGTGAAACATTTTCCTTAGTAAAAGAACCATATAATTGCTATATTTAATGAAGCAAAATTCTATAGTAGATATTACTTTACTATTGATGAAAGAAAAAATAAAAATGTAAGAATTAAAAATAAAAATAGAATAAAAAATTGAGAATTAAGAATAAGAATAAAAATAAAAATAAAAATAAGGCCTTTATGTTGATGCAGAGTAGTTATGTCTTCAGTGACATATACCCTTAATATTTCCATGATCTGGATTATTTCATAATTGTCATAAACTTGTGTTACCAAAATATTCAAATTATGCAACTTTGCATATAATATTCCTCTTACTGTAAAGAAATGACTCTTTATAATACTTGTTATTATACCCAATACTTATACCATTGTACCTTATTTCTATTTGTTCTTTATTAAAATGTGTGAAGAAGAGGTATTAATCAAATGTGATGATGTAGTCAGGATCAAAAACATATTTTCCCCCTTAATACCAAAAAATATTGTTCTATGAAATAATTCATTTATCAAAACCAAAATTAAAAATAATTAATGTATAAATTATGTGAATTTATACCTGCTTATACCATGTATTTGTCTGAAGATGTGTAACCACCAAAATTAATTTGAATATCATAAAATTATCCTTTGGAAAAATTAATTTAAATGTAGAATTTCTTCATAAACCATTTTGATGTGTGATTGCACTTTGCACTTATCCACTAACTAAATCAAGAAATAATAATTACTATAGAAATATAGAAATATATGTTGTATAGATAATATTTCATTATATATCCTAATATTCTAATAATTTATCTGATCTGCATATTTCTCCTAAAGATAAAAGCTTTGGAGTTTTTTTTTTTCTCCTTTCTCTCATGCATTCAGGATCCTGAGGCCTCACAAATGTATCACATCACTCGCTCAGCAGCTGCTCATACACTCAGTCACTGTCACTCAGACTGTGTCACATATTTAAGTTTAAACCAAATACCTCACATACGAAGGTGTGATGAATACACGTATTTTAACCCAAATTATCCTAATCATCAATGCATTGTAAACTATTTCAATTTAGTCTCTTAATATTTCTTTGAATATTCCCCAAATACACATGACAAATATATGTATAGCTATACTTGACATTTAGGCCTGGAAAAAAAATTCCATTGCTTTGCAAAAGTTGAGACCCCCTTAAAAATTCTTTTCCTAAAGAACAGGGACCTAGTATACTGGTCTGGTATACTGATTATTAGAACAAGGTACAAATTTCACATGCTGTGGTAGTCATTCGAACCATGCAGTGAAGGCACACATACAGAACATTTTAAAAAGCAATTAGTTATTTCCTTTTAAGGGTTAGATATAAAATCATGCAATTATTGCAACATCCTGTGTAAATAAAGGCATAAATCCTTGTAAGAGAATTTTTCCCGATTAAGTCCTGCTTTGAAATGAAAATTCTAAGGAAACATAAAAGATAAGGTTAATATCATATTCATATTCTAAATATTATTACTGATGTAGATTTTAATTTTCATTAAAAAATACAGTTCTACTATTTCTACTTCTACAAACACTCTATATATACTGTATGACTATGTATATATCCACAAACCATAAAACTACAGGATTATACTCTATAAAATAATTACATATAACTCACTAATTGTATAACACTGTTACACAATATATATATATAATTACTTTTTCTAGCCAATTCCTAAACCCATATTTATTTCTCTGCAAAAAATATCCTGAAAGGTTCTTGCCATTTTAAAGCTGATAGATTCTTGGAGCAGAGTATTCAGTTTACAGGCCATGATGTCACTCACCACCTGTTTCTGTCTGTCAAATTCGGCCATCTTTGTTACAGAAAGAAAATCAGAACTCATCATTTTTCTTAATTCAATTTGTGTCTTTTCGGTGTTCCTTTGCATCATTCCATATGGCTTATAACAAACATGTGATTTTCTTTTTCTTTCTTCGTAGATTTGATTTTGGGGAAAACTCATTTTAGAAGGCTTTGCTAATACCAGCTTCTGATAAGATTTTACTCTGCCTGTCTTCACAAAATTAGCACAATTTACTTTCCTCTCACGATTCTCATGTTTTCTGGCAAAATCAAGGGATTGCGCACATTCAAACAAAGAATCTTTTTGTGACGCAATAACACGAGATGCAGGATTTAAAAACCAAAATTTGCTTACAAAACTCCTTATGAGGGATGGTATTTTGACATTCTCACTCAGCATTCTATACAAACGTTCATATATGGACATGAACGTAAAAATACATTCCTTCCGACCAATCCTTAATTTTTGAAGAATATCAATATCTGGATGATTTTCATTTGATGAACAAAAAATGAGAATTTTTAATCTGTCTTTATCAGTTAAATTCTCATGTGTTTCACCAGATAACTTTAAAGACAATCTCCTAGCAAAATTTACAGGAATCCACATTTTGAACAACTGATTCTTCTCCTCGTTAGATAAATCAAATTTGTCAACACAACTTTCAAAAACCTCAGAGTTTCTACAAACATGCATTTTGTTGTCATACGCAGGTATTATTTGGCATATCTGTAGCAAACTTTTCCTTCGGATTTGGGCCTGTGAGTCGTCTATTTTTAGTGGTACGTCTTTCCCTTGTACGTCCTCTACGTCAGTTCTGAAGTCTCCTCCTACTTCTCCATCTTGTTCCACGTCTGCAAGGTCACCTTCAATGGCTGCTGCTACTTGTAACTGTTTCTCCACATTACAGTGAATCTCGGGAATATCACTATCCTCTACACAATCATTTTTAGATTTCTCTGACACAGATCTATGAAATATATCTACCATCTGTAGAATATTTTTTAATCTCTCTCTTTCTCTATTGAAAAACTTAGAATCTAACCTTTGATTCTCGAGTTCACACTCGGCATATAAACTTAACCATAAAACTTCTGAATTAGAATTGTCTACAGACTTAAATTTCAATTTACTCTGCTTAGCAAGACAATTAATGACATCCATTTTATCTTACCTTGAAATGTCTCAGCTTGTTCCTTTGATGGACAACTCTGGGTTCCTGTCTTGGTTTCAGCACGTCTGGCACTTTGGCACTTGTAGTACTTCTCAATCTATCTGGCAATTCTTACTTCTAGGTTCTGTGTGATTCTTGTAAGTAGTGGAATTCCCGATAACTTGCACATATGATTTGACGTTAGCAAAGTCCAATCCCCCTTGTGTGCAAGTTGAGGGAAATCCGCAAAAAAGTAAAAAAATTCAGATCTGGCTGGCTCTCCAATGTAAAATAATGCATATCCTGTAAAATACTCAGGACTAGTTACCAGATAAAAATATAGTGGTTTATTTGGATTCTTCCATCAAAGAAAGGTTATTACAGAAAAACAGGTGAATAAAAATAAGTGAAAGAGATATTGTCCATTGTTCATAGCAAAGCAGCATGTATTCTTCTTTCTCTCCGGGATCTCACATGGCAAATGGCGTCTGTCTCTCAGTTCGGCTTCTTCGTACTAAAGTAACATACCAGCAGTTGAGTTATGTCATCTTGCGTCTGTGTCTCATGATGGTGAGGGAAGAAGACAGCACCCTCTACAGTTAGCCATGAATTATATACGTCTCTTGAAACACGTGATCTCGGTATATATGGAGTTTGACATTTACCTCAAGGCTAAACTTAAATATGTAGTGAGCTGACATTTCTACCATGAGCCAAGCTTAAAAATAGCCTATGTCATGTAAGCTAAAGCATTCTACAGAACTGGGTGTAATAAGAAATATTTAACGAATTATTAATATTTAACAAGCGCGCTGGCGCTATCGCTGCTACTGGCGGCTGCCCAATCACTCACACAATCGTAATACCAGAGGGAAGGGGTTTCATAATAAGTCATCCACCAGTCCAAGCATCCAATACCATACACACAGCAGCAGTATGAAAATGCTAGGGCATGGCGGAACAGCCATGCGCACTTTTTATAGTGTACGGGACCTTCCGGAAGTCTCCATAACCCTGATCTGGACCAATGGAATCAGGAGCAGGACCTGAGCACCTGACTCTTGAGCTCCAATGGGAGGTTGTCCCAGGAGCATGCTCAGAGTATGGGGTGAAGGACTTAGCCTCTGGAGAGAGTTGCTGAAAAGCAAACTCTTCTGCATTCTCTCCTGCAGTGGACTATCCGAGACTGCAGGATGTACGGGTCTAGATCTCTGCATAGCCAGGGCAGAAATCTGACTCCTAACAAGAAGAACCTGGTCCTTTATTCCACTAGGATTTAGCTTTCCCACACAAAGCAGGCTATTTCCTAGTGGGCAGAGGGACCAGGTCCTTCTATCCGCTAGGATTAGCTTTCCCACACAGAGCAGGCTATTTAGTAGTGGGCAGAGGGACAGGATCCTTTATCCCACTAGGATTTAGCTTTCCCACACAGGGCTGGCTATTTCCGAGTAGGCAGAGGGACTAAGTCCTTCTATTCACTGGGATTTAACTTTTCCACACAGAGCCATCTATTTCCTAGTAGGCAGAGGGAACTAGTCCTTTATCCCACCAGGATTTGGCTTTCTCACACAGAACAGGCTATTTCCTAGTAGTCAGAGGGACCAGGTCTGTTATCTCATTAGGATTTAGCTTTCTCACACAGAGCTGGCTATTTCCTAGTGGAACAAACAGAGGAAAATAGACGTAGCAACTTAAATGGAATTAAAGAAATCCATGTACAAACATATACGTCCTAAAAAATGAATGGCAGACCATTGGGAAATGTGAAGAACCAAAGAAATCACTAGGCATGAACCTAAAAAGAATGGTGATGGGACAATAGGGATAAAGTAAAACACCTTTATTAAACAGTGGGTGGCATAGTTGGCACTGTGTGCAAAAGTGTGCCCGCACAAGTACAATAATCAGATTAAAAAAGCAGTTTAAAAAGACAATATGTATACAGAATGTAATTGATACAGAAGAAGGGGGACCACAGGGAAAAACATGGTGAATAATTATTAAAATGCTTTGTTGATTAGCGTATGAAGCAATAATAATCCCATATAAGATAAGCCTATATATAAGAAGTATGCAAATAACACATTAGTTCATCCAATAGTTAATGCAGTGTATCAGTCACTCAAATTATATATGAAGATAGCAATCATAGGAAGGATATATGGGGCATATGGAGTGCACGGTACGTATTGGAAAAAGAGGAATGTGAATAGCAGCAATAGGCATTACCTGGTGATGGTCTAATCGTGGTCCCCAGTTTAAGTGCGGCACACACCCCGAAGCGCGATTAGTAGCTTAGGCATTTGTCAGTGGGTTAAAAGACCTGGTCCTTCTATCCACTAGGATTTAGCGTTCCCACACAGAGCTGGCTATATCCTAGTGGGAAGAGGGAGAGGGTCCTTTATCCAACCAGGATTTAGCTTTGTCACACAGCACAGACTATTTCCTAGTGGGCAGAGGGACTAGGTCCTATCCACTAGGATTTAGCTTCCCCACAGAGAGCAGACTATTTCCTAGTGGGCAGAGGGACCAGGTCCTTTTTCCCCATTAGGGCTTAGCTTTGTCACACAGCACAGACTATTTCCTAGTGGGCAGAGGGACCATGTCCTTCTATCCAATAGGATTTAGATTTCCTACATAAAGATGGCCATTTCCTAGTAGGCAGAGGGAACAGGTTCTTGTATCCACTAGGATTTAGCTTTCCCACACAGAGCCGGCTATTTCCTAGTTGGCAAAGGGACTAGGTCCTTCTATCCACTAAGATTTAGCTTTCCCACATAGAGCTGGCTATTTCCTAGTGGGCGGAGGGACCAGGTCCTTTATCGCACTAGGATTTAGTTTTAGCTCACACAGAGCAGGCTATTTCCTGGTGGAATAAATCAGGATACAAATCCAGCTCACCAGATACGGCATTCCAACATCGGAGCACGAGACCGCTGTGTCAAAGCGCACAATCCAAGGCAATGAGAAAAAACTTTGTCCAGCTCCACGATGTAGTGAAAAATATTCTTTATTCACTCAATAGAAATGAGGTTTAAAAGCCAGCATGAGTTACAAGGCATGCGATCGATCTACGCGTTTCGAGTGGCTAGGCACTTTTAATCATGATACACAGCTTTGTCCATGGGTAGATCTTATATACTCTGTCCGGTCTACACACCGGTTAAATCTTTTCAAATTTAATTTTTTTTTTTTTTTTTCAGAAATTTTTTTTTCAAAATTTCCCCCCCCTTCTTTGTATACATGTGTATACTAAAAAATGTTCTGTTGTGCTAAAATTAACATTGCACAAAAAAGAAGTAAAAATTTAACATGTAATTGAAAACCGCATGCATTTTGAAAAAAATTGTATCTATATGAATTTTACTGTTGTGAATGGTTGCAACATTGAGATCTGTTATGTTTCTCTTCTATTTCAGAAGTTTGCTTCATTTTTTCATGGATAATAACAAGAGAATAATGAATAAAAATTAAGAAATAAAATAAAAATAAAATACTACTAAAGGCGATAATATTGTATCTTAATGAATCAAATTGTTATATGTAATTGTGATTGTTAGTTTTCTCTCTATTTGTTTTATATTTGTTTTAATTAATTACTTAACCAGTGTGTAGACCGGACAGAGTATATAAGATCTACCCATGGACAAAGCTGCGTATCATGATTAAGAGTGCCTAGCCACTCGAAACGCGTAGATCGATCGCATGCCTTGTAACTCATGCTGGCTTTTAAACCTCATTTCTATTGAGTGAATAAAGAATATTTTTCACTACATCGTGGAGCTGGACAAAGTTTTTTCTTATTTCCTGGTGGGCAGTAGTGATGTGAACGATCAGAAACGAAGAGCCGGCTCTTTGATGTGAACGATGGGGGGCCGGCTCATCACTGAGAGCTGAGCCAAATATTTTTTCCCCCTGCTATTTGCTTAGCTTCTTCCGCCTGACTGGGGACTTGGAGAAGTCCAGGAGGACACTTAGAGCAGTGTGCACAAGTGGGGAATGATTGTCAATGCTTTGTTGAGATTGGGCTCCTCCCAAATAAACTCATACATGTACTATGATTGGCTGCTTAGTGTAGTGAGTGCACACATGATCTGTGACAGATCCCAACCTGCAGCCACAGAGACTGGACAGTGGTGGATGTCTGGCAGCTGCAGGATGAGCAGACGCACTGCGGTCAGGAAATGGCAGTGTCACCAGTATATAGCAGCAGCCTTCCCTGTTCATCAGTATACAGCAGCATCAGCCTCCCCAGTTCACCAGTATACAGCACAGCCTCCCCTGTCACCAGCCCCCTATTCACCAGTATACAGCACAGCCTACCCTGTTTACCAGTATACAGCAGCAGCCTCCCGTCACCAGCCTCCTCTCATCAGTATACAGCAGCAGCCTCCCCTGTCACCAGCCTCCTCTCATCAGTATACAGCAGCAGCCTCCCCTGTCACCAGCCTTCTCTCACCAGTATAAAGCAGCAGCCTCCCCTGTCACCAACCTCCCCCCAACTTCAGCTCTATAAGCGCTCAACTGCTCCTGTGTCTTCTTCTCATGTCGTCTTCCTCCGCCTCCTCTGCTGTGATGTCTGCTGTGAGAGATGATCTCATCCTCACATGCACAGATGCTGCAGCACCTCAGATACAGGGACCTCTCTGAACCCGTAAGTTGCGGCGCCACTACTTCCTGGGTCAGTCAGCTCCTTGCATCAAGGTGAATATTGAGATACGCCCCTGTCCCCTCCTGATCCTGACCCCCTCCGAAAAGACAACAGATTTCCTGGATTGTCTAACGGAGGGGAGGTTAAAAAAAAAAAAAAATTCTTCCCTGTCTTGGTGCCGCCCCCTGCAGCCCGGCGAGCTGGGCACGTGCCTTCCAGGGCCTAGAGGAAAATACGGCCCTGACTATTCAACAATTTTATGCTGTTTTCTTACACATTGTTTTTTTTTTTTAGCAGGAACCCCGTCAGCACAAAATTACTGTTCAAACCAAGTCCTGCTGCTGGATGCTTCAGGGTGAGGCCAATCATTTATATACACATTCCTACCTGCTTGTTTTCCCTTAATCACCACCCCTACTTTGACAACTCTGGCTTCATACGGCCAAAGAAGAGTGGTGATAGATGGAAACTGTGAGGGACGAAGTAAAAGTCTCTCCCCTCCTGAAATGCTAAGAAACTCTTTGAAGCTCTTAACACAAGGGTGCAAACTTTTTTTTGCAGCTGCAGCCAGCTGGCTCTTTTGTCTGACTGAAGCACATGGAGACCTCGTGGTACAAGTCACAGTAGGCTTTGAGGTATTGAATCTGGAAAGTGACCTATAATAACAGAATGCAATATCTCTGAGCCTAGCCGAGCACATTGTTGGAATCGGCATTCCTTTCCCCACACACCCATATTATTTAGCCACCTCCCAAACCCTGCATTATGGAGCTATAAAGCATAGCTAACAGGAATTACATACAGGAGGCATATTTGGTCACTATGCACAGATAAAATCCAGCGGAACCCACTGGCGGCACAACCAACCCATTCAGAGCTTTGGGCGCAAAGTTATGGGCCACCCATGATTCTGGACAGAAAATCTTATTCTCAGACATGGAAAGAGGTAGGCAGCCCAACCCAGGGGTAGCAGCAGAGTGTGGGAGGGAGCAGCCTTGGAGATATAAGGCAGTCCCTCATTTTGGACTTAGTTTTCTATTGGCAGGAGGACCCGTTAGCTGACGTGGCCAAGGAAACCACGTAACTAAGATTTGGACCTGTGATCTGTCAGCGCCTCCCTGTGGTCACATGCTACATAACACAGTAATTGCAACCTATCTATATCCTATCCTTGTACTACACTTGTGACTGTATACCTGTATATTGTTCTTGTAAATATATACCTGTATATTTCTAGTTCGCCTTTTCAGCGATTAAATAAAAAATTAATCTTCGGCTGTTCTTATCTGTATTCATGAATCCCCACCTCCGCACACTCGGTTGGTCAATTGTACACTACCCGGGTTGGCTTCTGACCCGATATAAGCCTGTGGTCGGACGGGGCTTATGTCGAATGAGGAACTGGTGGCAGAATACCGTATTGTTTTAGTGAGAGACTCAGGCAGTGACGGCCGGGAGGTTTAAATATATATCCTCAGTCTGGACTGGCGATATATATCCCCCCTCACTGGGAGCGCCTCACTAACTCGTACCTATAAAGGAAGCCTTTCCGGTGACTATTTGCAATCAGTGCAGTTCCCTGACTGACCTGGAGCAAGTGGTGGCGCCAGAGATACGATTCCTGCGGCTCCTTCTCTCCCCTCCCCCGAGGTGAGCAAAGTCAACGTCCCCCTTCCCCTGTGAGATCCCTCACAGAAACTAAGCAGGGAAGGTGCAGGTATATGATTGGCCGCCATGGAGCACTGAGCTCCACTACTTGGTTTAAACAGTCTGTAGTGGAAATATGTATTTGTAGGCTTTGTATGGCCAGCAGTTAACTAGCATCTGTCCTTAGGCTGCAGGTATAACCAAGGCGATAACAGATGTTATCCTGAGAAAAGGCAGTTTTCCTGGTCTCAGACCCCAGGGTGTTTTCCTGGGAACACACAGAATTGGAACTGATCTGACCAGGAGGAAGTTCCCCCAAATTGTTTCCTGGACTCTTCAGTGTGAGGAATCATTTTCTGCCCTAAAGTCAGCATTGGTAAGTTCACCCATCCTTCAGGCCCCAGATTTCACTCGCAGGTTTGTAGTGCAGACAGATGCCAGCACCTATGGGCTAGGTGCGGTTCTCAGCCAAGTGAACCAGTAAGGTGAGAAGCACCCAATTCTCTACCTCAGCAGGAAACTTCTGCCCAGAGATGTGGCTTATGCCATAATTGAAAAGGAATGTTTAGCAATTGTGTGGGTTCTGCAGAAACTGCAACCATACCTCTATAGGCGCAACTTCACTTTGATAACCGATCATAACCCACTGAGCTGGCTCAACAGAGCAGTTGGGGACAATGCAAAATTGCTTAGATGGAGCTTGATATTACAGCAATGATTTTACAATTCAACATAAGAAAGGAATTGATCACGGCAATGTCAGTGACTTATCTGGTCATGGCAGGGCGAAACCAGATACGCGCTCGGGAGCTGACTTGTAAGTCAACCCCCATGCATGTTCATAAAGATGGAGGTGTAGTAGAAATATGTATTTGTAGGCGATGTATAGCCTGCAGTTAACTAACATCTGTCATTAGGCTGCAGGTCTCACCAAGGTGATATTAGATGTTATCCTGAGAAAAGGCAGTTTTCCTGGTATCAGACCCCAGGGTGCTTCCCTGGGAACACACAGAATTGGAAACATTTCACACCCCTGATGCCTTGAAGGCAGACGCCAAGTGAGACCTATTTGCACAGCCTGACAATTTCTATTTACTATGGGAAAGAAAAGCTAAGACAAGAACCTTTAGAAAAATAATGTATTCATTGGTAAAGTAGCCATGGTGCAGTCACAAACCAGAATATTAACATGACCGGCTTGTCTAGAAATCTGATCTCCAGGCTAAACCTATAAATTAGGCCATACACAAAGATAAACGCCAAAGAAATTGGAGTACATACAAACCACCACAAGGATAATAAAATCCAGAAAGTTTATTAGACTAGATTACATACATGAAATAAAAGCCATACATATTAGCACCAGGGAGGGGAATAGATGTGGAGACATACTGGTACAATGGAGGAGAAAACAAAGGCGGAAAAGTATCCAGGGGTGAGTCAGATCATCGCTTATATAGGAAATCTATACCACCGGTGGAATGAATAAAATACATAAACCACCCAATACATGTATATCCGGTAATTACTTCTGCTCACCCATTATGGCTGGCACAGTCCTTGCATCTCCCCACTAGCCCCCTTGATGCGCATTTCGCATAGATGCTTTCTCAAAAAGGAAAAGAAAGTTGTTCACAGTTTGAGGGGCAGCCAGGCTGATGTGATCCATTTCCTATTCCTCCCTTCCCTTCAGGAAGCAGAATACCAGACTGCAAAGTTGATATATTTCTGTAAGTTTCTCCCTTTTATTTTTATAACTGTTTTGCCTATTTGTATACCATTTTTATTCCCATATTTGTATATCCTTTTATTGAAACACTGTACCTTTTCTATTAAAGCTTAAAACTTTAATAAGTCTGAACCTTATATGCTCTAAAAGAATCCATAGCTTTAGAGCGTATGATTCTGGTGATTGGCAGACAGTAGTACTTCCGGGACTCATCGCCCGAGTGTTCGGTGAGTGGTGGCAGCGTGTATGAAGCAGGGTGTGTGGTCTGTGTTGGGGTGTGATTTATTCTCCCATTGCAGCATAGGACAGAGATTGAATGCTGGAAGAAGTGAGAGGAGATAGATTAAGATAGCACTGGTATATCCACTCCTTCTGATATTGTATAGCAGCAGTTGGATAAAGAGATAAAACATGTTTGCGGGATTTGGATCAAGTATGCTTCCAGTATGGAAGCATACTTGATCCAAATCCCGCAAACTGGTGAGACCATTCCTTTCACATATATGCCATGAAGTCTTTGTGTCATGATAATTACCTCAAACAAGAGAATGAGGTGTGCAATGTTATAATGAGGTTATATGCTAATACATTACCTCTACTGTGACACTAACGAAATACTATTATGTCTATGAATATTTGTGCATTTCTTAACTCCATTAGAACCAGCAGTAAACACATAACTGGGGTTTATTAAGTGTAAAGCTGGTCTGTGGTGTAAACCCACTAATTTATGTCAGTGTACCGAATGCAAGCAAGGGCTATGCCAAATTAGGCTGTGGACAGACCCATTTATATAGCAAAAAATAGTAGAAAAGAACGGCACTCACCGGGTAGTGTAGTCAAGGCTTTATTGTAAAAGCATATCAGCGGGAGAACGGGTGCAAAAAGGAGATTGCAACGATGATCGTTTCGCGCTGCAAAGGCGCTTCCACAGGTCACATGGTGAGCTGCAGCCGGCCAACGAGGAAATACCCACAACCAGAGGTCAGGACCCCTCCCACCGATGCAGCTCACCTGCTGAGCAATCAACAAAACAACAAAAAATATATATACATAGTTCACATAGGTGAAAACAAAAATATATAATAGATATAGTAGTACCATAAATACAAAAGGAAAAGGAGAAAAGAAACCACAAGCCAAAAAAGAGCGAAAAAATAATGATTTTTCACAAAAAAAACATTTTACAAAATAAATTCTTTACAAAAAAATTTTTTTCCTTTCACAAAAAAGCAGACATGTCAATCCTCTAATTGAGTCCCGTACACTCTAAAGCACGGGTTTGCATAATCCACCTGGCCTCTCTTTTCAATAAATTCCTATTCAAATTACCTCCCCGTAAGCCACCAGACAACTTTCTGATGTTAAAACTTACATGAAGCTAAAAATGATCCCACAGGAAAATTTAAAATTGATCTTCGTTCTTTTCTCAGGAGATATGTTGAATTAGGGGTCACCCCCAAGAAATTAGCAGAATGCTTGCTACCGGAGTTCCCCAAAAAACCCTATTGGTACTGTATTCCTAAAATACATAAATCTATGTCTTGCCCTCCCAGCCGACCCATTGTGTCCGGGATAGGGTCTCTCACTGAACCTCTTTCCCAGTATATGGATTAGCTGCTTCGTCCTCTTCTTGGCGACATCCCCTCATATATAAAGGACACTAATGATTTTTTGAAAGTTGTCAATGATTTTGAAAGGCAGCCTGGTTTTTCTCTTGTGTCCATTGATGTGGAAAGTCTTTATACCAAGATTCCCCAGGATTTAGGGGTAGATGTGATAAGGGAAATTTTAGCCACAACGGACAAAGACGCTGCATTCATTGACTTTGTATGTGAGGGGATCCGTTTTGTTTTGAGCCACAATGCATTTAAATTTCAGAATACTTGGTACCTACAGCAGGTCGGGACCGCGATGGGGACTCCGGTGGTGTGCACTTTCACCAATCTTTTGTTGGCTGTTTTTGAAAGCAGGCATATCTATTCACTTTCTAACATCTTTTTGAAACACATCAAGATGTATATTAGACATGTGGACGATGTATTCATTGTGTGGGACGGCCCCCCAGATGTATTTGACAATTTTGTAGAGTATCTTAATAATTTAGGTGACATAAATATGTCATTTACTTCCAAATTTGGGGGCACCTCAATTGAATTTTTGGACGTATTTTTGGAGGTTAGAGAGGGTTCTCTTTTCACTTCAGTTTCTCATATATCATCATCCACTAACGCCATGCTTCACTTTGACAGTTATCATCCTTTTTATATGAAAAATTCTTTACCGTATAGTCAGTTTCTTAGACTAAAACATATAAATAATACCCAGAAAGGCTTTGTTGACCAAACGCGAGAATTATATAACAGATGTTTGAAGAGGGGTTACCCTGAAAACCTGCTAAAAAAAACACAGACCAGGTTTAATCAGAACTCAAGTGGTGAGGTGAATAAAAGGGTTAATTGCAAGAAGGATGAAAAGAGGTTTGTTTTTTCGTTTGATTTTGGTCCTATGGACGGGGCAGTCAGGTCTGCAATCCGTAAAAATTGGCACATTTTAAGTCACGATACTGATTTATCAGAAGTGGTGGAGAGAGGACCCCAATTTGCTTGTAGGAAAAGTGTCAGTTTAAAAGATATTCTTGTACATAATCGCATGGAAGACCCACATAGTAATTCGCTCAATTTGATGCCCCCGAAAGGTAATTATCAATGTGGGCAGTGTCCGTTTTGTCCTCATCATATTCTTGACCGTTGTTTACGTATAGGTACGGTAACTCATTATATCACTGATTTTATTTCATGCAAAACCACTCATGTTGTTTATGTTTTATTTTGTCCTTGCAAGTTTTTTTATATAGGGAAAACTATACGTCCTCTTTATGTTAGGTTTAGGGAGCACTTTAATTCTATTTTGACAGGCAATGGGGTCCCTAGACTTATTAACCATATGAGAGAAGCACACGGTGGAAATCCCGATGCATTATCATTTGCTGGCATAGAAAGGGTTACTCTACCCTCACGGGGAGGTGATCTGAATAATAATTTATTGAAACGAGAGGCCAGGTGGATTATACAAACCCGTGCTTTAGAGCGTACGGGACTCAATGAGAGGATTGACATGTCTGTTTTTTTGTGAAAGGAAAAATTTTTTTTTGAGAAAAATAATTTTTTCGCTTTTTTTGGCTTGTGGTTTCTTTTCTCCTTTTCCTTTTGTATTTATAGTACTACTATATGTATTATATATTTTTGTTTTCACCTATGTGAACTATGTATATATATTTTTTGTTGTTTTGTTGATTGCTCAGCAGGTGAGCGGCACCGGTGGGAAGGGTCCTGACCTCTGGTTATAGGTATTTCCTCCTTGGCCGGCTGCAGCTCACCATGTAACCTGTGGAAGCGCCTTTGCAGCGCGAAACAATCGTTGTTGCTTTCTCCTTTTTGTACCCGTTCTCCCGCTGATATGCTTTTACAATAAAGCCATAACTACACTACCCGGTGAGTGCCGTTCTTTTCTACTATTTTTTGCTATGTCGATTAGCTTATTTTTCATGAATGTGCACCTAAGGCCGGGGTCACACTGGCGAGGAATACGGACGAGTAAGAGGCGCTAAAAGCACGCATTAGACACGGACCAATGATTCTCTATGGGGCAGCTCCCAACAGCCGTATATTTCTCATCCGTATTCTACGCTCCGTGCCACTCGCAGCATGCTGCGATTGTCAGCGTACTACGCCTGTAGTACGCCAATGCAAGTCTATGGGTGCGCAAAAAATACGGATTACACACGGACCACACATGTGACTTGCGAGAAATACGCACCAGGTGTCTTTTAGCAAAGCCGGCAATTCAGTGCGCTATACAGTAAACTCACACTGACAGGTTTAATAAAGAAAGAAAGAATAGATATATACACACAGAATACACACACATATATATATATGCATTCTATGTGTCTATATCTATTCTCTGGTTTCTGTTAGAAACCCTGTCATTGGGCTCCATTATATGTCCATTTTGCAAGCCTGCGAGAAAATCTCGCCATACGGATGCCATACGGATTGCATACGGATGCTGACATGCGCAAAATACGTGACCACACCTTGATTACGGATGACATACGGAGCACTATTTAGGGGTCATTCATCCGTATTACGCATGTAAAATACTGACCGTATTTTGCGCTGGTTAGTGTGACTCCAGCCTAAGGGTAAAACAGATGTATTGCCGGCTGCATCCTCTTTTACACACGTATGATGGTTCGGATGTGTTGGACTATTGTGATAGTGCTCGTCTTCTATTTTTGGACTTTGCAAGACCCATTTATATGGTTGGAATAAAATACCATGAAATGGATTAACTCGGATATGATGAATCAGAGTACTGGATAGTAGGCATCCTGGTATAGGATATTCGGTTTCATTGTATATCACTGACTAAAGGCCTGTCGGGCAAGCTGCATTAATTGGTATTAGGATGGAGTCACACACGACAAAAAAAAAATTGGTCCGTTTTTGACGGACCACAATCGCACAAATGTTTCATGAACAGTGATCCGTATGTTATCCGATTTTAATGCGAGGATGCGATTTTGTCGCATCTAAGCATCCATTTAACATGCGTCTGCCGAGATTTTGTCGGCGGCTTGCAAAATAGACATATAATGGAGCTCAATGACAGGTTAAAACACAGATGAAAGCATATATACATATAGAGTACATATATATATATACACATATACACACACACGTCATTGAGACACACATGTATATATATATTTATATTTCATACAGATCTACATAGCAGAATAACCGCTAATTCAATTGCCAGCTTCTGTAAAATCATTCCGAAACCCAACATGAAATTACCCATGGTTTACATACAGTAAACCATTTTATTTCATGTATTTTTTAAATGTCCTTGATGAATAATTAAATTATGATTTGTGTGTAAAATTGGGGACATCAAGGTGTTAAATTAAGGGGTTAAATCGATTGAAAAAATGCGTGGGCTACCGCGGCAAAATCGCAACCAGAGAGGTAAAGCAGGTGAGTGAGGGCAGATTTTAATAGCCTTGAGAGAGACCATTGTTTTTGGTCCCCCCATGGCTACAAAAATCTGCCCCCAGACACCCCAGAAAAGGCGCATCTATAAGATGCGCCTTTTCTGGCACTTATCATCTCTATTCCCATTGCCCTGTAGCGGTGGCTAATGGGTTAATATGAATGGATTAATGTCACCTTGCTAATTCGACCAGCCCGATGTAAACCACTGCCAAAATGAATTGTTTCATCTCTACGCAGCCTCCCTGGCTGCCCGGAGATGAGCTAATTACCGTGGGAAAGTTTCTGCATTTTTTCCCACGCTCATTAGTTCACCTCAGGTCAGCCAGGGGACTACACGCAGCCTCACTGACGTCACTGGCTGACCTGAGGTGAATACATGAAATGAAATGGTTTACTGTATGTAAACCATGTGTCATTTCATGTCGGGTTTTGGAATGATTTTACAGAAGCCGGCAATTGAATTTGCGGCTATTCTGCTATGTAGAATTGTATGAACTATAAACATATATATATATACATGTGTCTCAATGACATGTATATTTATATATATTGTGGGGAATAGATAGCTCAGCTGGGATCTTTGCTTTGGCACAAGCGTGTGGCTATGAAGTCACTTCAGCAGACTAGCAAGTTCCACATGGATATGGACCTGGCATATTTATTGTGCACACTTGTTACTCAATGTTACACATGCCAAACATGAAATAAAACATCTAAGGCCGTCTGGCCACTAAATAACAATAGCAGGCTAACTACAAAATAAACCTATATAACAGCAAAGAAGTCCATGTAATCTTACTGTGTCAGCTCCCAGCTCAGCAGACGAGATAGACTGAGAGCTCCCAGCTCCTCCTGGTTATATCAGCTGGACCAGTCAGGAAACCAAAACCTGGATTGAATAAGTGGAGGGGAACTACCAGTCCTTTCCATGCTGATCACTAAGGAAACCAGGACTGGATTACAGTGAAATAAACTGGCTTCATCATCAGTACAGGGAGACATATGAAATGAAACGGGGAGAAATATACCTGTTTTCTAGTACCTCTCCCCTTGGCACCTCACTATATATATATATATACACACACACTGTATGTATTCTATGTGTAAATATCTATTCTTTCGTTTATTTATTAAACCTGTCAGTGTGATTTTACTGTATCGCGCACTGAATTGCCGGCTTTTCTAAAGGACATCGGGTGCGTATTTCTTGCAAGTCACACTTGTGGTCCACGTGTAATTCGATTTTTTCTCACACCCATAGACTTGCATTGGCGAGTCTCGGCCGAGAATCGGTGACAATCGCAGCATGCTGCGATTTTCTCAGCCCGTTTTAAACGGCGAGAAAAAAATTGGATGATGGGACCTGCCCCATAGATTAACATTGGGATGAGTGCAATGCGATTTTTTATCACATTGCACTCATCTGATTTTCTCGCTAGTGTGACTCTGGCCTTAGGATATAATTGTTTTTTCGACAGTGGATGTTTACCTATACCAAATACTTTAAAGGCAGTTATGCTACACAGGGTGACAGTATTGGTATATAGTGTCTGTCAGAAGAGTGTATGACAAGACGGACACTTCCAATCAAGAATTGACTTGACTGATTTTATACACCAGCTTTTCTTTTTTGTCTGTTATCTGTTTTGAAAATCCTTGCACTTTAGTATATAGATTTTTTGCATTTTGTGGAATTAAAAGTTATATTTTATCTCTTTATCCAATTGCTGTTATAGGAGATAGATTAACCTTTGCAGGCGCAACACCAAGTCGCGTGCTGAGAAGCGGATACATGACACAGTCATTCTTTGCTGTCAGAGTCCCTTTAAGGGTACATACTCATATGTGAGAAAAAAAAACGGTCCGTAATCTGGACCGAAAAAACGGACAAGAGACATGCAAATACAATGCGATTTTTACACCTAGCATCCGATTTACATCTGAGTGCATTGCGATTGCTATCCAATTGCAATGCGATTTTAACATGAGTTTTTACATACAGCAGTTCTCTAAGTCATTTACACATCGTTTTCAAAGGAAATATTCGTCAAAACACACACAGAGCTGATAGTCCTACTGAATAGACTGTTAGAATTTGCATTATGCCAAGAAAAAAGCAGCTAAGTAAAGAAAAACGAGTGGCCATCATTACTTTAAGAAATGAAGGTCAGTCAGTCGGAAAATTTGGGAAAACTTTGAAAGTGTCCCCAAGTGCAGTGGCAAAAACCATCAAGTGCTACAAAGAAACTGTCTCACATGAGGACCGCCCCCAGGAAAGGAAGACCAAGAGTCACCTCTGCTGTGGAGGATAAGTTCATCCAAGTCACCAGCCTCAGAAATCGCAAGTTAACAGCAGCTCAGATTAGAAACCAGGTCAATGCCACACAGAGTTCTAGGAGCAGACACATCTCTACAACAACTGTTAAGAGGAGACTTTGTGCAGCAGGCCTTCATGGTAAAATAGCTGCTAGGAAACCACTGCTAAGGGCAGGCAACAAGCAGAAGAGACTTGTTTGGGCTAAAGAACACAAGGAATGGACATTAGACCAGTGGAAATCTGTGCTTTGGTCTGATGAGTCCAAATTTGAGATCTTTGGTTCCAACCACCGTGTCTTTGTGCGACGCAGAAAAGGTGAACGGATGGACTCTACATGCCTGGTTCCCACCGTGAAGCATGGAGGAGGAGGTGTGATGGTGTGGGGGTGCTTTGCTGGTGACACTGTTGGGGATTTATTCAAAATTGAAGGCATACTGAACCAGCATGGCTACCACAGCATCTTGCAGCGGCATGCTATTCCATCCGATTTGCATTTAGTTGGACCATCATTTATTTTTCAACAGGACAATGACCCCAAACACACCTCCAGGCTATGTAAGGGCTATTTGACCAAGGATAGTGATGGGGTGCTACGCCAGATGATCTGGCCTCCACAGTCACCAGACCTGAACCCAATCGAGATGGTTTGGGGTGAGCTGGACCGCAGAGTGACGGCAAAAGGGCCAACAAGTGCTAAGCATCTCTGGGAGCTCCTTCAAAACTGTTGGAAGACCATTTCCGGTGACTACCTCTTGAAGCTCATCAAGAGAATGCCAAGAGTGTGCAAAGCAGTAATCAAAGCAAAAGGTGGCTACTTTGAAGAACCTAGAATATAAGACATATTTTCAGTTGTTTCACACTTTTTTGTTAATTATATAATTCCACATGTGTTAATTCATAGTTTTGATGCCTTCCGAGAGAATCTACAATTTTCATAGTCATGAAAATAAAGAAACCTCTTCGAACGAGGTGTGTCCAAACTTTTGGTCTGTACTGTATGTATGTGTATATATTGAAGACAAGAAATAGAGCAGCACAAAAATACAAGACAGAGTCCAGGTGCAAAGCTCCCACAGGCAGGTACCAAACCTTTATGATGCAAAAAATCCAAAAAGCAGGAACAGCAATAATGCTAGTGATGTTCCTGCTTTTTGGATTTTTTGTATGTGTATAAATAAATATATACACTACCGTTCAAAAGTTTGGGGTCCCCATCTGTGGACGTCGGGCACTCAGACCATCCTCATGGAGTCGGTTTTTAACATTTGTGCAGACACATGCACATTTGTGGCCTGCTGGAGGTCATTTTGCAGGGCTCTGGCAGTGCTCCTCCTTGCACAAAGGCTGAGGTAGAGGTCCTGCTGCTGGGTTGTTGGCCTCCTCCACGTCTCCTGGTGTACTGGCCTGTCTCCTGGTAGTGCCTCCAACCTCTGGACAGTACGCTGACAGACACAGCAAACCTTCTTGAGGCTATGTGCCCACGCTAGCGTTTTTAAACGCTCAGGAAACTGATCCCCTTCCCAGAAAACGCGCGTCTTTTTTTCCACGTGATTCTTGCGCGTTTTGTGCAAAAAAGCCATGCGTTTTTTGACACGCGTTTTCTGGGAACATCGGGGAAGGCTAAAAATGCTCACCAATGCGGAAATTAATGAGCATGCTGCGTTTTTAGCCGCTAAGCGATTCCTGAGCGGTGAAAAACGCATGCATTGGCACAAAAAGCCAAAAAAGCATGCAAATTAATTTGAAGCATCTTTTAAGCGTTTCTGCGTCTGAGCCAGCACAAACGCTGCGGAAACGCTTAAAAAAACACAACGTGGGCACACAGCCTGACACAGCTCGCATTGATGTGCCATCCTGGATGAGCTGCACTACCTAAGCCACTTGTATGGGTTGTAGAGTCCGTCTCATGCTACCTCGAGTGTGAAAGCAAAACCAACATTCAAAGGTGACCAAAACATCAGCCAGAAAGCATTGGTACTGAGATGTGGTCTGTGGTCCCCACCTGTAGAACCACTCCTTTATTGAGGGTGTCTTGATAATTGCCAATAATTTCCATCTGTTGTCTATTCCATTTGCACAACAGCATGTGAAATTTATTGTCAATCAGTGTTGCTTCCAAAGTGATAGTCACTAAATAGACAGTCGCACTCAAAAATGATTTGGTCTTATTGAAGAATCTTTGTAATTTTTATTTTTCAATTCAACAAATAGTGTAACACCGCAATAAATCCCAGAAGTGTACTCTATATGGTTACGTTTCGACCTAACCATAGGTCTTTTTCAAACCATACTCAAATAGAAGTTTCAGAGTGGGAGATTGAAAATAATTTTTTTGAGTCCCTGTTAGGGGCTGGTGGCTTGTGGGAAGCAGGGAAATGCGGTGACCGCGGGTTAATGGTGGTCCAAGAAGATGCTCCATAGGTAAAACCCACCATATGCTGCTGCACAAGGGTTAATGCTGGCCCAAGAAGATGCTCCATAAATACCCCCCCATATGCTGCTGCACAAGGGATAATGCTGCCCCTTAAGATGCTCCATATACATACCCCTTATTTGCTGCTGCCGCTGCAATTGAAATAAAAAAATTACATACTCACCTCTCCGTCACTGGGGGCCAGGTACCGGTGTCCTGAGCCACCGACACTGGCGATATTTACCGGTCCCCGATCCATCGCTGTCTCCGGGTTCTCCTGCTGTGACGTTCAGCAGGGAGCGGGCACTGACTACGTCATCGCGCCCTCTGCTGAACGTCACAGCAGGAGGACCCGGAGATACAGCGGTGGACAGCGATGGAACGGGGACAGGTGAATATTGCTCTGCCCCGTCATACTCACCCCCTCCTGGCGCACGGTCTTCTCTGCAGCCACTGCTTCTCCCTCGGTCGTCTTCTTCCTGCGTTCAGCGGTCACGTGGTACCACTCATTAAACTCATGAATATGCGCATATTCATGAGTTTAATGAGCG
Source organism: Dendrobates tinctorius (assembly GCF_039654945.1). NCBI lineage: Eukaryota > Metazoa > Chordata > Amphibia > Anura > Dendrobatidae > Dendrobates > Dendrobates tinctorius. Next base: position 136,838 of record NW_027361997.1, on the reverse strand, counting down.
GTACCACGTGACTGCTGAACACAGGAAGAAGACGACCGAGGGAGAAGCAGGGGCTGCAGAGACATGCCAGGAGGGGTGAGTATGGTCTCTGACACCCCCGGTATGTGAATAGCGTATAAGCCGAGAAGGGGACTTTCAGCCCAAAAAAAGGGCTGATAATTTCGGCTTATACATGAGTATATACGGCAAGGGTCCCCAACCTGGAGCCACATGTGGCTCACGACTGTCTGCCAGCTTGGTGCATTAGCTCCAGGTCTAGCAAACAGGTATGAAGAGCACATCTCAAAATGGTGAATTTTGTGCGTAGCCCTGCACAGAAGTGCAGATCTGGATGCACATATACTGGTCTTAGGGATTTATAGATGTTTTAGGTATGGTACGCTGGAGGATGGTACTACCTGTTCTTGAAGCTGGATGTGACGTGTTGGGAGTCCTTGATGGGAAAATACTGAATGGGGGTATTGTGAGAACCCCTGGATCTCAGTGTACTGCTTTGGAAAGATTTCTGGGGAAAAGCTTTGGTTATCATTATACCTGTAATAGGGGCTTTGGTTGACACTACTTTGAAGGGGGTGGGAGCTGGATGTGGCTCGCACCCCTCTCTCAGTGCTGAACGTGGCTCGCGACCCTCTCTCTAAGCTGAATGTGGCTCTCTCGGTCAGAAAGGCTAGGGACCACTGATATACGGTATATATATATATATGTATGTATGTATATATATATATATATAGTGCCTTGCGAAAGTATTCGGCCCCCTGGAACTTTTCAACCTTTTCCCACATATCATGCTTCAAACATAAAGATACCAAATGTAAATTTTTGGTGAAGAATCAACAAGTTGAACACAATTGTGAAGATGAACAAAATTTATTGGTTATTTTATATTTTTGTGGAAATTCAAAAACTGAAAAGTGGGGCGTGCAATATTATTCGGCCCCTTTACTTTCAGTACAGCAAACTCACTCCAGAAGTTCATTGTGGTTCTCTGAATGATCCAATGTTGTCCTAAATGACTAATGATGATAAAATATAATCCTCCTGTGTGTAATCAAGTGTCCGTATAAATGCACCTGCTCTGTGATATTCTCAGGGTTCTGTTTGATGCACAGAGAGCATCATGAAGACCAAGGAACACAACAGGCAGGTCCGTGATACTGTTGTGGAGAAGTTTAAAGCCGGATTTGGATACAAAATGATTTCCAAAACTTTAAACATCCCAAGGAGCAAGCGATCATATTGAAATGGAAGGAGTATCATACCACTGCAAATCTACCAAGACCCGGCCATCCCTCTAAACTTTCATCTCAAACAAGGAGATGACTGATCAGAGATGCAGCCAAGAGGCCCATGATCACTCTGGATGAACTGCAGAGATCTACAGCTCAGGTGGGACAGTCTGTCCAAAGGACAACAATCAGTCATACACTGCACAAATCTGGCCTTTATGGAAGAGTGGCAAGACGAAAGCCACTTCTCAAAGATATCCATAAAAAGTGTTGTTTAAAGTTTGCAACAAGCTACCTGAGAGACATACCAAACATGTGGAAGAAGGTGCTCTGGTCAGATGAAACCAAAATCAAACTTTTTGGCAACAATGCCAAACGATATGTTTGGCGTAAAGGCAACACAGCTCATCACCCTGAACACACCAGTGTTGGGCTATATTATATATATACACACACACATATATATACATACAATACACACACGTGTACTGTATATATCTATTCTATTCTAACCTGTCAGTGTGTTTTAAGGCTGGGTTCACACGTAGCGGAACTCTCACGGAAATTACCGCAAGAATTCCGGAATTCCATTCCGCGGGAAAATCGCATTTTAAATTCCCGCGATTTCCCCGAGGAAAAACCAGCATTTTGCAAGCGTAATTAGCTTGCAGAATTCCTAGCGTTTTCCAAGCGATCTGTAGCATTGTTTGGAGAACTGATTGACAGGTTGGTCACACTCGTCAAACATAGTTTTTGACGAGTGTGACCACCTTTTTACTATTGAGACTGCCTATGCGGCTTCAATAGTAAAAGATAGACTGTAAATAATAATAATAAAAAAATATTGTTATTCTCACCTTCCGACGTCCCGCGCAGCCTTCCCGCCTCTCTCCATGCTCCCGGTCCCAGTAATCCTTTGCGACAATTACTGCGATGACGTCCGTTCTCGCGGGATCGCGACGTCTCGCTGTCATTCGCGATGATGTCGCGCAAATGACCGCGAGACTTCGCGATCCCACGAGAACGGACGTTATCGCTCGCAAAAGCTTACTGGGACAGGGAGCGTGGAGAGGCGGGAAGGCTGTGCGGGACGTCGGAAGGTGAGAATAACAATATTTTTTATTTTAAATTCTATTTTTTATAGGGATATGGTACCCAAAGCCCGGAGGACAGTCTCCTCTCCTCTGGACCATGGGTACCATCCGCAAATGTTCTGCTTACTTTTCGCATGGTGTGCACAGCCACATGCAGAAATTAAGCAGAACAATGCATTCCTATGGGTGCGGGATCGCCGCGATTCCGCGAAATTAATGAGCATGCTGCGTTTTTTACCACGAAGCAATTCCGCCGCGGTAAAAACCGCAGCATTAGCACAGCATTGCGGAATCCCATAGGAATGCATGGGATGCTTATTTTTCGCGGCAAAATTTTGCGGTTAAAACCGCCGCGAAAAAAACGCCACGTGTGAACTCAGCCTTAGTGTAGCTGCATACGAATTGCTGGCTTTTCAAAGGACACTGGTGCGTAAAAATCGGACAGCACTCGCATGGTGCGAGTGCTGTGCGTTTTTTCCTCACATCCATTGACGAGTCTCGTTCGAGATACGCAGCAAATCGCAGAATGCTGTGATTTTTTTTCTGAGTCCGATTTCAGCTGAGAAAAAAATCGTTGGTCAGAGTGCAATCCGATATTTTATCGGATTGCACTCGTCCTTTTTTCTCGCAAATGAGTATCAGCCCTAAAGAGGTTGTCCACAAATTTAACATTGATAGCCTAGCCTTAGGATAAGTGATCAATGTCTGATTACTGGTGGTGCAACAATCGGCATACTCCCTGATCTGCTGTTCTGTGTTGGCAGTCACTGTATCTGTTGCATAACGGTATTGCATATCGGCCTCCTATTGATTTAAATAGCAGGCGGATGTGTTATACCTGGCCACGGCCATTATGCAGTACAGAGCAGCTCTGTAACTGGTCAGTTCTGACCACCGCCAACACAGAACAGCTGATCGACACGGGTGCCAGGTTTTGCATCACCACAGAACAGACATTGATCCTAAGGCTATCAATGTTAAAGTCGTGGACACCTCTTTAAACCTGTTCTACATGCAATACTACCTCAATGATTATTACTGTAACGGAAGATAGTATGTAACCAGTTTTGCAGCCATATTCTATTTGACATGCTGGGAATTGTAGTGCTGTGCACAGTCAGCAGGAAACGTTGGTAGCATTTAGGCATTTTTGTTTCAAGTTGAAATAATTTTTCTAATCTGCTTTGCTTCCATACTTTAATCTGCATGTGTGATGCAGAGATCAGTTATCTTATCCAGAGGCGGCAGATGTCACAGCACTGACTAATGTAGAAACATGTACAAATATCAGATATTACAAAATAACACAAGTCAACAGTACAGACTAGGAGTGAGGGCCTGTGCCCAGGAGCTTACAATCTGAGAACATGGCAATGCTAAAAAGCCTTCACTAGACACCTGTACAGCCATATAATGAGGTCCAGACTTTATAGTTAAGGGACTGGAGTGATAAAAGTGGCACTATGTGCAAGAAGACCCGTTTTTGGAGTCAAAAAGAGCTGGACTGCTCATCACTAAAGGCCAGATGGACCAAGTCCTTTATCCCTCTAGGACTTCGCTTCCTCATACAGTTCTGGCTATTCCCCAGAGGGCAGATGGACCAGGTCTTTATCCCGAGTCTAGGATTTTGCTTCCTCACACAGTGCTGGTTATTCCCCAGTGGGCAGATGGTCCTGGTCCTTTATCCCTCTAGGACTTCTCTTCCTCACACAGTGCTGGCTATTCCCCAGTGGGCAGATGGACCTGGACCTTTATCCCTCTAGGACTTAGCTTCCTCACACAGTGCTGGCTATTCCATAGTGGGTAGATGGACCAGGTCCTTTATCTCTCTAGGACTTAGCTTCCTCACACAGTGCTGGCTATTCCCCAGTGGGCAGATGGACCAGGACCTTTATCCCTCTAGGACTTAGCTTCCTCACACAGTGCTGGCAATTCCCTAGTGGGTAGATAGACCTGGTCCTTTATCCCTCTCGGACTTCGCTTCCTCACACAGTGCTGACTATTCCCCAGTGGGTAGATGGACCAGGTCCTTTGTCCCTCTAGGACTCAGCTTCCTCACACAGTGTTGGCTATTCCCCAGTGGGCAGATGGACCAGGTCCTTTATCCCTCTAGGACTTGGATTCCTCACACAGTGCTGACTATTCCACAGTGGGTAGATGGACCAGGTCCTTTATCCCTCTAGGACTCAGCTTCCTCACACAGTGCTGACTATTGCCCAGTGGGCAGAAGGACCAGGTCCTTTATCCATCTAGGACTCAGCTTCCTCACAAAGTGCTGGCTATTCCCCAGTGGGCAGATGGACCAGGTCCTTTATCCCTCTAGGACTTGGATTCCTCACACAGTGCTGGCTATTCCCTAGTGGGTAGATGGACCAGGTCCTTTATCCCTCTAGGACTTCGCTTCCTCACACAGTGCTGACTATTCCCCAGTGGGCAGATGGACCTGGTCCTTCATCCCTCTAGGACTTAGCTTTCTCCTACAGTGCTGGCTATTCCCCAGTGGGCAGATGGACCTGGTCCTTTATCCCTCTAGGACTTGGATTCCTCACACAGTGCTGGCTATTCCCTAGTGGGTAGATGGACCAGGTCCTTTATCCCTCTAGGACTTCGCTTCCTCACACAGTGCTGACTATTCCACAGTGGGCAGATGGACCTGGTCCTTCATCCCTCTAGGACTTAGCTTTCTCCTACAGTGCTGGATATTCCCCAGTGGGCAGATGGACCTGGTCCTTTATCCCTCTAGGACTTAGCTTTCTCCTACAGTGCTGGATATTCCCCAGTGGGCAGATGGACCTGGACCTTTATCCCTCTAGGACTTAGCTTCCTCACACAGTGCTGGCTATTCCCTAGTGGGTAGATGGACCAGGTCCTTTATCTCTCTAGGACTTAGCTTCCTCACACAGTGCTGGCTATTCCCCAGTGGGCAGATGGACCTGGACCTTTATCCCTCTAGGACTTAGCTTCCTCACACAGTGCTGGCTATTCCCTAGTGGGTAGATGGACCTGGTCCTTTATCCCTCTCGGACTTCGCTTCCTCACACAGTGCTGACTATTCCCCAGTGGGTAGATGGACCAGGTCCTTTGTCCCTCTAGGACTCAGCTTCCTCACACAGTGTTGGCTATTCCCCAGTGGGCAGATGGACCAGGTCCTTTATCCCTCTAGGACTTGGATTCCTCACACAGTGCTGACTATTCCACAGTGGGTAGATGGACCAGGTCCTTTATCCCTCTAGGACACAGCTTCCTCACACAGTGCTGACTATTGCCCAGTGGGCAGAAGGACCAGGTCCTTTATGAGTCTAGGACTCAGCTTCCTCACACAGTGCTGGCTATTCCCCAGTGGGCAGATGGACCAGGTCCTTTATCCCTCTAGGACTTGGATTCCTCACACAGTGCTGGCTATTCCCTAGTGGGTAGATGGACCAGGTCCTTTATCCCTCTAGGACTTCGCTTCCTCACACAGTGCTGACTATTCCCCAGTGGGCAGATGGACCTGGTCCTTCATCCCTCTAGGACTTAGCTTTCTCCTACAGTGCTGGATATTCCCCAGTGGGCAGATGGACCTGGTCCTTTATCCCTCTAGGACTTAGCTTTCTCCTACAGTGCTGGATATTCCCCAGTGGGCAGGTGGACCAGGTCCTTTATCCCTCTAGGACTTCGCTTCCTCACAGTGTTGGCTATTCCCCAGTGGGCAGATGGAGCAGGTCCTTTATCCCTCTAGGACTTCGCTTCCTCACACAGTGCTGGCTATTCCCCAGTGGGCAGATGGACCTGGTCCTTTATCCCTCTAGGACTTCGCTTCCTCACACAGTGCTGGCTATTCCACAGTGGGCAGATGGACCTGGTCCTTTATCCCTCTAGGACTTCGCTTCCTCACACAGTGCTGGCTATTCCCCAGTGGTCAGATGGACCAGGTCCTTTATCCCTCTAGGACTTCGCTTCCTCACACAGTGCTGGCTATTCCCCAGTGGGCAGATGGACAAGGTCCTTTATCCCACTAGGACTTCGCTTCCTCACACAGTGCTGGCTATTCCCCAGTGGGCAGATGGACCAGGTACTTTATCCCTCTAGGACTTCGCTTCCTCACACAGTGCTGGCTATTCCCCAGTGGGCAGATGGACCAGGTCCTTTATCCCTCTAGGACTTCGCTTCCTCACACAGTGCTGGCTATTCCCCAGTGGGCAGATGGACCAGGTCCTTTATCCCTCTAGGACTTCGCTTCCTCACAGTGTTGGCTATTCCCCAGTGGGCAGATGGAGCAGGTCCTTTATCCCTCTAGGACTTCGCTTCCTCACACAGTGCTGGCTATTCCCCAGTGGGCAGATGGACCTGGTCCTTTATCCCGCTAGGACTTCGCTTCCTCACACAGTGCTGGCTATTCCCCAGTGGGCAGATGGACCTGGTCCTAAATCACTCTAGGACTTCGCTTCCTCACACAGTGCTGACTATTCCCCAGTGGGCAGATGGACATGGTCCTTTATCCCTCTAGGACTTCGCTTCCTCACACAGTGCTGACTATTCCCCAGTGGGCAGATGGACCAGGTCCTTTATCCCTCTAGGACTCAGCTTCCTCACACAGTGTTGGCTATTCCCCACTTGGTAGATGGACCTGGTCCTTTATACCTCTAGGACTTCTCTTCCTCACACAGTGCTGGCTATTCCCCAGTGGGTAGATGGACCAGGTCCTTTATCCCTCTAGGACTCAGCTTCCTCACACAGTGCTGACTATTCCCCAGTGGGCAGATGGACCTGGTCCTTTATCCCTCTAGGACTTCGCTTACTCACACAGTGCTGGCTATTCCCCAGTGGGCAGATGGACCAGGTCCTTTATCCCTCTAGGACTTCACTTCCTCATAGTGTTGGCGATTCCCCAGTGGACAGATGGAGCAGGTCCTTTATCCCTCTAGGACTTCGCTTCCTCACACAGTGCTGGCTATTCCCCAGTGGTCAGATGGACCAGGTCCTTTATCCCTCTAGGACTTCGCTTCCTCACACAGTGCTGGCTATTCCCCAGTGGGTAGATGGACCAGATGCTTTATCCCTCCAGGACTTCGCTTCCTCACAGTGTTGGATATTCCCCAGTGGGCAGATGGACCTGGTCCTTTATCCCTCTAGGACTTCTCTTCCTCACACAGTGCTGGCTATTCCCCAGTGGTCAGATGGACCTGGTCCTTTATCCCTCTAGGACTTCGCTTCCTCACAGTGCTGGATATTCCCCAGTGGGCAGATGGACCAGGTCCTTTATCCCTCTAGGACTTCGCTTCCTCACAGTGTTGGCTATTCCCCAGTGGGCAGATGGAGCAGGTCCTTTATCCCTCTAGGACTTCGCTTCCTCACACAGTGCTGGCTATTCCCCAGTGGGCAGATGGACCTGGTCCTTTATCCCTCTAGGACTTCGCTTCCTCACACAGTGCTGGCTATTCCACAGTGGGCAGATGGACCTGGTCCTTTATCCCTCTAGGACTTCGCTTCCTCACACAGTGCTGGCTATTCCCCAGTGGTCAGATGGACCAGGTCCTTTATCCCTCTAGGACTTCGCTTCCTCACACAGTGCTGGCTATTCCCCAGTGGGCAGATGGACAAGGTCCTTTATCCCTCTAGGACTTCGCTTCCTCACACAGTGCTGGCTATTCCCCAGTGGGCAGATGGACCAGGTCCTTTATCCCTCTAGGACTTCGCTTCCTCACACAGTGCTGGCTATTCCCCAATGGGCAGATGGACCAGGTCCTTTATCCCTCTAGGACTTCGCTTCCTCACACAGTGCTGGCTATTCCCCAGTGGGCAGATGGACCAGGTCCTTTATCCCTCTAGGACTTCGCTTCCTCACAGTGTTGGCTATTCCCCAGTGGGCAGATGGAGCAGGTCCTTTATCCTTCTAGGACTTCGCTTCCTCACACAGTGATGGCTATTCCCCAATTGGCAGATGGACCTGGTCCTTTATCCCTCTAGGACTTCGCTTCCTCACACAGTGCTGGCTATTCCCCAGTGGGCAGATGGACCTGGTCCTAAATCCCTCTAGGACTTCGCTTCCTCACACAGTGCTGACTATTCCCCAGTGGGCAGATGGACATGGTCCTTTATCCCTCTAGGACTTAGCTTCCTCACACAGTGCTGACTATTCCCCAGTGGTCAGATGGACCAGGTACTTTATCCCTCTAGGACTCAGCTTCCTCACACAGTGTTGGCTATTCCCCACTTGGTAGATGGACCTGGTCCTTTATCCCTCTAGGACTTCTCTTCCTCACACAGTGCTGGCTATTCAACAGTGGGTAGATGGACCAGGTCCTTTATCCCTCTAGGACTCAGCTTCCTCACACAGTGCTGACTATTCTCCAGTGGGCAGATGGACCTGGTCCTTTATCCCTCTAGGACTTCGCTTACTCACACAGTGCTGGCTATTCCCCAGTGGGCAGATGGACCAGGTCCTTTATCCCTCTAGGACTTCGCTTCCTCATAGTGTTGGCTATTCCCCAGTGGACAGATGGAGCAGGTCCTTTATCCCTCTAGGACTTCGCTTCCTCACACAGTGCTGGCTATTCCCCAGTGGTCAGATGGACCTGGTCCTTTATCCCTCTAGGACTTCGCTTCCTCACACAGTGCTGGCTATTCCCCAGTGGGTAGATGGACCAGGTCCTTTATCCCTCTAGGACTTCGCTTCCTCACACAGTGCTGGCTATTCCCCAGTGGGTAGATGGACCAGATCCTTTATCCCTCCAGGACTTCGCTTCCTCACAGTATTGGCTATTCCCCAGTGGGCAGATGGACCTGGTCCTTTATCCCTCTAGGACTTCGCTTGCTAACACAGTGCTGGCTATTGCCCAGTGGTCAGATGGACCTGGTCCTTTATCCCTCTAGGACTTCGCTTCCTCACAGTGCTGGCTATTCCCCAGTGGGTAGATGGACCAGGTCCTTTATACCTCTAGGACTCAGCTTCCTCACACAGTGCTGGCTATTCCCCAGTGGGCAGATGGACCAGGTCCTTTATCCCTCTAGGACTTCGCTTCCTCACACAGTGCTGGCTATTCCCCAGTGGTCAGATGGACCTGGTCCTTTATCCCTCTAGGACTTCGCTTCCTCACACAGTGCTGGCTATTCCCCAGTGGGTAGATGGACCAGGTCCTTTATCCCTCTAGGACTTCGCTTCCTCACACAGTGCTGGCTATTCCCCAGTGGGTAGATGGACCAGATGCTTTATCCCTCCAGGACTTCGCTTCCTCACAGTGTTGGATATTCCCCAGTGGGCAGATGGACCTGGTCCTTTATCCCTCTAGGACTTCTCTTCCTCACACAGTGCTGGCTATTCCCCAGTGGTCAGATGGACCTGGTCCTTTATCCCTCTAGGACTTCGCTTCCTCACAGTGCTGGCTATTCCCCAGTGGGCAGATGGACCAGGTCCTTTATCCCTCTAGGACTTCGCTTCCTCACAGTGTTGGCTATTCCCCAGTGGGCAGATGGAGCAGGTCCTTTATCCCTCTAGGACTTCGCTTCCTCACACAGTGCTGGCTATTCCCCAGTGGGCAGATGGACCTGGTCCTTTATCCCTCTAGGACTTCGCTTCCTCACACAGTGCTGGCTATTCCACAGTGGGCAGATGGACCTGGTCCTTTATCACTCTAGGACTTCGCTTCCTCACACAGTGCTGGCTATTCCCCAGTGGTCAGATGGACCAGGTCCTTTATCCCTCTAGGACTTCGCTTCCTCACACAGTGCTGGCTATTCCCCAGTGGGCAGATGGACAAGGTCCTTTATCCCTCTAGGACTTCGCTTCCTCACACAGTGCTGGCTATTCCCCAGTGGGCAGATGGACCAGGTCCTTTATCCCTCTAGGACTTCGCTTCCTCACACAGTGCTGGCTATTCCCCAGTGGGCAGATGGACCAGGTCCTTTATCCCTCTAGGACTTCGCTTCCTCACACAGTGCTGGCTATTCCCCAGTGGGCAGATGGACCAGGTCCTTTATCCCTCTAGGACTTCGCTTCCTCACAGTGTTGGCTGTTCCCCAGTGGGCAGATGGAGCAGGTCCTTTATCCCTCTAGGACTTCGCTTCCTCACACAGTGCTGGCTATTCCCCAATGGGCAGATGGACCTGGTCCTTTATCCCTTTAGGACTTCGCTTCCTCACACAGTGCTGGCTATTCCCCAGTGGGCAGTTGGACCTGGTCCTAAATCCCTCTAGGACTTCGCTTCCTCACACAGTGCTGACTATTCCCCAGTGGGCAGATGGACATGGTCCTTTATCCCTCTAGGACTTCGCTTCCTCACACAGTGCTGACTATTACCCAGTGGTCAGATGGACCAGGTCCTTTATCCCTCTAGGACTCAGCTTCCTCACACAGTGTTGGCTATTCCCCACTTGGTAGATGGACCTGGTCCTTTATCCCTCTAGGACTTCTCTTCCTCACACAGTGCTGGCTATTCAACAGTGGGTAGATGGACCAGGTCCTTTATCCCTCTAGGACTCAGCTTCCTCACACAGTGCTGACTATTCCCCAGTGGGCAGATGGACCTGGTCCTTTATCCCTCTAGGACTTCGCTTACTCACACAGTGCTGGCTATTCCCCAGTGGGCAGATGGACCAGGTCCTTTATCCCTCTAGGACTTCGCTTCCTCATAGTGTTGGCTATTCCCCAGTGGACAGATGGAGCAGGTCCTTTATCCCTCTAGGACTTTGCTTCCTCACACAGTGCTGGCTATTCCCCAGTGGTCAGATGGACCTGGTCCTTTATCCCTCTAGGACTTCGCTTCCTCACACAGTGCTGGCTATTCCCCAGTGGGTAGATGGACCAGGTCCTTTATCCCTCTAGGACTTCGCTTCCTCACACAGTGCTGGCTATTCCCCAGTGGGTAGATGGACCAGATCCTTTATCCCTCCAGGACTTCGCTTCCTCACAGTGTTGGCTATTCCCCAGTGGGCAGATGGACCTGGTCCTTTATCCCTCTAGGACTTCGCTTCCTCACACAGTGCTGGCTATTGCCCAGTGGTCAGATGGACCTGGTCCTTTATCCCTCTAGGACTTCGCTTCCTCACAGTGCTGGCTATTCCCCAGTGGGTAGATGGACCAGGTCCTTTATCCCTCTAGGACTCAGCTTCCTCACACAGTGCTGGCTATTCCCCAGTGGGCAGATGGACCAGGTCCTTTATCCCTCTAGGACTTCGCTTCCTCACACAGTGCTGGCTATTCCCCAGTGGTCAGATGGACCTGGTCCTTTATCCCTCTAGGACTTCGCTTCCTCACATAGTGCTGGCTATTCCCCAGTGGGTAGATGGACCAGGTCCTTTATCCCTCTAGGACTTCGCTTCCTCACACAGTGCTGGCTATTCCCCAGTGGGTAGATGGACCAGGTCCTTTATCCTTCTAGGACTTGGCTTCCTCACACAGTGCTGGCTATTCCCCAATGGGTAGATGGACCTGGTCCTTTATCCCTCTAGGACTTCGCTTCCTCACACAGTGCTAGCTATTCCCCAGTGGGCAGATGGACCAGGTCCTTTATCCCTCTAGGACTTCGCTTCCTCACAGTGTTGGCTATTCCCCAGTGGGCAGATGGAGCAGGTCCTTTATCCCTCTAGGACTTCGCTTCCTCACACAGTGCTGGCTATTCCCCAGTGGTAAGATGGACCTGGTCCTTTATCCCTCTATGACTTTGCTTCCTCACACAGTGCTGGCTATTCCCCAGTGGGTAGATGGACCAGGTCCTTTATCCCTCTAGGACTCAGCTTCCTCACACAGTGCTGGTTATTCCCCAGTGGGCAGATGGACCAGGTCCTTTATCCCTCTAGGACTTCGCTTCCTCACACAGTGCTGGCTATTCCCCAGTGGGCAGATGGACCTGGTCCTTTATCCCTCTAGGACTTCGCTTCCTCACATAGTGCTGGCTATTCCCCAGTGGGTAGATGGACCAGGTCCTTTATCCCTCTAGGACTTCGCTTCCTCACACAGTGCTGGCTATTCCCCAGTGGGTAGATGGACCAGGTCCTTTATCCCTCTAGGACTTCGCTTCCTCACACAGTGCTGGCTATTGCCCAGTGGGTAGATGGACCTGGTCCTTTATCCCTCTAGGACTTCGCTTCCTCACACAGTGCTGGCTATTCCCCAGTGGGTAGATGGACCAGGTCCTTTATCCCTCTAGGACTTAGCTTCCTCACACAGTGCTGAATATTCCCCAGTGGGCAGATGGACCAGGTCCTTTATCCCTCTAGGACTCAGCTTCCTCACAGTGTTGGCTATTCCCAACTTGGTAGATGGACCTGGTCCTTTATCCCTCTAGGACTTCGCTTCCTCACACAGTGCTGGCTATTCCCCAGTGGGTAGATGGACCTGGTCCTTTATCCCTCTATGACTTCGCTTCCTCACACAGTGCTGGCTATTCCCCAGTGGGCAGATGGACCAGGTCCTTTATCCCTCTAGGACTTCGCTTCCTCACAGTGTTGGCTATTCCCCAGTGGGCAGATGGAGCAGGTCCTTTATCCTTCTAGGACTTCGCTTCCTCACACAGTGATGGCTATTCCCCAATGGGCAGATGGACCTGGTCCTTTATCCCTCTAGGACTTCGCTTCCTCACACAGTGCTGGCTATTCCCCAGTGGGCAGATGGACCTGGTCCTAAATCCCTCTAGGACTTCGCTTCCTCACACAGTGCTGACTATTCCCCAGTGGGCAGATGGACATGGTCCTTTATCCCTCTAGGACTTAGCTTCCTCACACAGTGCTGACTATTCCCCAGTGGTCAGATGGACCAGGTCCTTTATCCCTCTAGGACTCAGCTTCCTCACACAGTGTTGGCTATTCCCCACTTGGTAGATGGACCTGGTCCTTTATCCCTCTAGGACTTCTCTTCCTCACACAGTGCTGGCTATTCAACAGTGGGTAGATGGACAAGGTCCTTTATCCCTCTAGGACTCAGCTTCCTCACACAGTGCTGACTATTCTCCAGTGGGCAGATGGACCTGGTCCTTTATCCCTCTAGGACTTCGCTTACTCACACAGTGCTGGCTATTCCCCAGTGGGCAGATGGACCAGGTCCTTTATCCCTCTAGGACTTCGCTTCCTCATAGTGTTGGCTATTCCCCAGTGGACAGATGGAGCAGGTCCTTTATCCCTCTAGGACTTCGCTTCCTCACACAGTGCTGGCTATTCCCCAGTGGTCAGATGGACCTGGTCCTTTATCCCTCTAGGACTTCGCTTCCTCACACAGTGCTGGCTATTCCCCAGTGGGTAGATGGACCAGGTCCTTTATCCCTCTAGGACTTCGCTTCCTCACACAGTGCTGGCTATTCCCCAGTGGGTAGATGGACCAGATCCTTTATCCCTCCAGGACTTCGCTTCCTCACAGTATTGGCTATTCCCCAGTGGGCAGATGGACCTGGTCCTTTATCCCTCTAGGACTTCGCTTGCTCACACAGTGCTGGCTATTGCCCAGTGGTCAGATGGACCTGGTCCTTTATCCCTCTAGGACTTCGCTTCCTCACAGTGCTGGCTATTCCCCAGTGGGTAGATGGACCAGGTCCTTTATACCTCTAGGACTCAGCTTCCTCACACAGTGCTGGCTATTCCCCAGTGGGCAGATGGACCAGGTCCTTTATCCCTCTAGGACTTCGCTTCCTCACACAGTGCTGGCTATTCCCCAGTGGTCAGATGGACCTGATCCTTTATCCCTCTAGGACTTCGCTTCCTCACACAGTGCTGGCTATTCCCCAGTGGGTAGATGGACCAGGTCCTTTATCCCTCTAGGACTTCGCTTCCTCACACAGTGCTGGCTATTCCCCAGTGGGTAGATGGACCAGATGCTTTATCCCTCCAGGACTTCGCTTCCTCACAGTGTTGGATATTCCCCAGTGGGCAGATGGACCTGGTCCTTTATCCCTCTAGGACTTCTCTTCCTCACACAGTGCTGGCTATTCCCCAGTGGTCAGATGGACGTGGTCCTTTATCCCTCTAGGACTTCGCTTCCTCACAGTGCTGGCTATTCCCCAGTGGGCAGATGGACCAGGTCCTTTATCCCTCTAGGACTTCGCTTCCTCACAGTGTTGGCTATTCCCCAGTGGGCAGATGGAGCAGGTCCTTTATCCCTCTAGGACTTCGCTTCCTCACACAGTGCTGGCTATTCCCCAGTGGGCAGATGGACCTGGTCCTTTATCCCTCTAGGACTTCGCTTCCTCACACAGTGCTGGCTATTCCACAGTGGGCAGATGGACCTGGTCCTTTATCCCTCTAGGACTTCGCTTCCTCACACAGTGCTGGCTATTCCCCAGTGGTCAGATGGACCAGGTCCTTTATCCCTCTAGGACTTCGCTTCCTCACACAGTGCTGGCTATTCCCCAGTGGGCAGATGGACAAGGTCCTTTATTCCTCTAGGACTTCGCTTCCTCACACAGTGCTGGCTATTCCCCAGTGGGCAGATGGACCAGGTCCTTTATCCCTCTAGGACTTCGCTTCCTCACACAGTGCTGGCTATTCCCCAGTGGGCAGATGGACCAGGTCCTTTATCCCTCTAGGACTTCGCTTCCTCACACAGTGCTGGCTATTCCCCAGTGGGCAGATGGACCAGGTCCTTTATCCCTCTAGGACTTCGCTTCCTCACAGTGTTGGCTATTCCCCAGTGGGCAGATGGAGCAGGTCCTTTATCCCTCTAGGACTTCGCTTCCTCACACAGTGCTGGCTATTCCCCAATGGGCAGATGGACCTGGTCCTTTATCCCTTTAGGACTTCGCTTCCTCACACAGTGCTGGCTATTCCCCAGTGGGCAGTTGGACCTGGTCCTAAATCCCTCTAGGACTTCGCTTCCTCACACAGTGCTGACTATTCCCCAGTGGGCAGATGGACATGGTCCTTTATCCCTCTAGGACTTCGCTTCCTCACACAGTGCTGACTATTACCCAGTGGTCAGATGGACCAGGTCCTTTATCCCTCTAGGACTCAGCTTCCTCACACAGTGTTGGCTATTCCCCACTTGGTAGATGGACCTGGTCCTTTATCCCTCTAGGACTTCTCTTCCTCACACAGTGCTGGCTATTCAACAGTGGGTAGATGGACCAGGTCCTTTATCCCTCTAGGACTCAGCTTCCTCACACAGTGCTGACTATTCCCCAGTGGGCAGATGGACCTGGTCCTTTATCCCTCTAGGACTTCGCTTACTCACACAGTGCTGGCTATTCCCCAGTGGGCAGATGGACCAGGTCCTTTATCCCTCTAGGACTTCGCTTCCTCATAGTGTTGGCTATTCCCCAGTGGACAGATGGAGCAGGTCCTTTATCCCTCTAGGACTTTGCTTCCTCACACAGTGCTGGCTATTCCCCAGTGGTCAGATGGACCTGGTCCTTTATCCCTCTAGGACTTCGCTTCCTCACACAGTGCTGGCTATTCCCCAGTGGGTAGATGGACCAGGTCCTTTATCCCTCTAGGACTTCGCTTCCTCACACAGTGCTGGCTATTCCCCAGTGGGTAGATGGACCAGATCCTTTATCCCTCCAGGACTTCGCTTCCTCACAGTGTTGGCTATTCCCCAGTGGGCAGATGGACCTGGTCCTTTATCCCTCTAGGACTTCGCTTCCTCACACAGTGCTGGCTATTGCCCAGTGGTCAGATGGACCTGGTCCTTTATCCCTCTAGGACTTCGCTTCCTCACAGTGCTGGCTATTCCCCAGTGGGTAGATGGACCAGGTCCTTTATCCCTCTAGGACTCAGCTTCCTCACACAGTGCTGGCTATTCCCCAGTGGGCAGATGGACCAGGTCCTTTATCCCTCTAGGACTTCGCTTCCTCACACAGTGCTGGCTATTCCCCAGTGGTCAGATGGACCTGGTCCTTTATCCCTCTAGGACTTCGCTTCCTCACATAGTGCTGGCTATTCCCCAGTGGGTAGATGGACCAGGTCCTTTATCCCTCTAGGACTTCGCTTCCTCACACAGTGCTGGCTATTCCCCAGTGGGTAGATGGACCAGGTCCTTTATCCTTCTAGGACTTGGCTTCCTCACACAGTGCTGGCTATTCCCCAATGGGTAGATGGACCTGGTCCTTTATCCCTCTAGGACTTCGCTTCCTCACACAGTGCTAGCTATTCCCCAGTGGGCAGATGGACCAGGTCCTTTATCCCTCTAGGACTTCGCTTCCTCACAGTGTTGGCTATTCCCCAGTGGGCAGATGGAGCAGGTCCTTTATCCCTCTAGGACTTCGCTTCCTCACACAGTGCTGGCTATTCCCCAGTGGTAAGATGGACCTGGTCCTTTATCCCTCTATGACTTTGCTTCCTCACACAGTGCTGGCTATTCCCCAGTGGGTAGATGGACCAGGTCCTTTATCCCTCTAGGACTCAGCTTCCTCACACAGTGCTGGCTATTCCCCAGTGGGCAGATGGACCAGGTCCTTTATCCCTCTAGGACTTCGCTTCCTCACACAGTGCTGGCTATTCCCCAGTGGGCAGATGGACCTGGTCCTTTATCCCTCTAGGACTTCGCTTCCTCACATAGTGCTGGCTATTCCCCAGTGGGTAGATGGACCAGGTCCTTTATCCCTCTAGGACTTCGCTTCCTCACACAGTGCTGGCTATTCCCCAGTGGGTAGATGGACCAGGTCCTTTATCCCTCTAGGACTTCGCTTCCTCACACAGTGCTGGCTATTGCCCAGTGGGTAGATGGACCTGGTCCTTTATCCCTCTAGGACTTCGCTTCCTCACACAGTGCTGGCTATTCCCCAGTGGGTAGATGGACCAGGTCCTTTATCCCTCTAGGACTTAGCTTCCTCACACAGTGCTGAATATTCCCCAGTGGGCAGATGGACCAGGTCCTTTATCCCTCTAGGACTCAGCTTCCTCACAGTGTTGGCTATTCCCAACTTGGTAGATGGACCTGGTCCTTTATCCCTCTAGGACTTCGCTTCCTCACACAGTGCTGGCTATTCCCCAGTGGGTAGATGGACCTGGTCCTTTATCCCTCTATGACTTCGCTTCCTCACACAGTGCTGGCTATTCCCCAGTGGGCAGATGGACCAGGTCCTTTATCCCTCTAGGACTTCGCTTCCTCACACACTGCTGGCTATTCCCCAGTGGGTAGATGGACCAATTCCTTTGTCCCTCTAGGACTTCGCTTCCTCACACAGTGCTGACTATTCTCCAGTGGGCAGATGGACCTGGTCCTTTATGCCTCTAGGACTTCGCTTCCTCACACAGTGCTGACTATTCCCCAGTGGGCAGATGGACCAGGCCCTTTATCCCTCTAGGACTCAGCTTCCTCACACAGTGTTGGCTATTCCCCACTTGGTAGATGGACCTGTTCCTTTATCCCTCTTGGACTTCTCTTCCTCACACAGTGCTGGCTATTCCCCAGTGGGTTGATGGACCAGGTACTTTATCCCTCTAGGACTCAGCTTCCTCACACAGTGCTGACTATTCCCCAGTGGGTAGATGGAACAGGTCCTTTATCCCTCTAGGACTTCTCTTCCTCACACAGTGTTGGCTACTCCCCAGTTGGTAGATGGACCTGGTCCTTTATCCCTGTAGGACTTCTCTTCCTCACACAGTGCTGACTATTCCCCAGTGGGCAGATGGACCTGGTCCTTTATCCCTCTAAGACATCGTTTCCTCACACTGCTGGCTATTCCCCAGTGGGCAGATGGACCAGGTCCTTTATCCCTCTAGGACTTCGCTTCCTCACAGTGTTGGCTATTCCCCAGTGGACAGATGGAGCAGGTCCTTTATCCCTCTAGGACTTCGCTTCCTCACACAGTGCTTGCTATTCCCCAGTGGTCAGATGGACCTGGTCCATTATCCCTCTAGGACTTCGCTTCCTCACACAGTGCTGGCTATTCTCCAGTGGGCAGATGGACCTGGTCCTTTATCCCTCTAGGACTTCACTTCCTCACACAGTGCTGGCTATTCCCCAGTGGGCAGATGGACCTGGTCCTTTATCCCTCTAGGACTTCGCTTCCTCACATAGTGCTGGCTATTCCCCAGTGGGTAGATGGACCAGGTCCTTTATCCCTCTAGGACTTCGCTTCCTCACACAGTGCTGCCTATTCCCCAGTGGGTAGATGGACCAGGTCCTTTATCCCTCTAGGTCTTCGCTTCCTCACACAGTGCTGGCTATTCCCCAGTGGGTAGATGGACCTGGTCCTTTATCCCTCTAGGACTTCGCTTCCTCACACAGTGCTGGCTATTCCACAGTGGGCAGATGGACCAGGTCCTTTATCCCTCTAGGACTTCGCTTCCTCACAGTGTTGGCTATTCCCCAGTGGGCAGATGGAGCAGGTCCTTTATCCCTCTAGGACTTCGCTTCCTCACACAGTGCTGACTATTCCCCAGTGGGCAGATGGACCTGGTCCTTTATCCCTCTAAGACTTCGTTTCCTCACACAGTGCTGGCTATTCCCCAGTGGGCAGATGGACCAGGCCTTTTATCCCTCTAGGACTCAGCTTCCTCACACAGTGTTGGCTATTCCCCACTTGGTAGATGGACCTGGTCCTTTATCCCTCTTGGACTTCTCTTCCTCACACAGTGCTGGCTATTCCCCAGTGGGTTGATGGACCAGGTCCTTTATCCCTCTAGGACTCAGCTTCCTCACACAGTGCTGACTATTCCCCAGTGGGTAGATGGAACAGGTCCTTTATCCCTCTAGGACTCAGCTTCCTCACGCAGTGTTGGCTATTCCCCAGTTGGTAGATGGACCTGGTACATTATCCCTCTAGGACTTCTCTTCCTCACACAGTGCTGATTATTCCCCAGTGGGCAGATGGACCTGGTCCTTTATCCCTCTAGGACTTCGCTTCCTCACAGTGTTGGCTATTCCCCAGTGGACAGATGGAGCAGGTCCTTTATCCCTCTAGGACTTTGCTTCCTCACACAGTGCTGACTATTCCCCAGTGGGCAGATGGACCTGGTCCTTTATCCCTCTAGGACTTCGCTTCCTCACACAGTGCTGACTATTCCCCAGTGGGCAGATGGACCAGGTCCTTTATCCCTCTAGGACTCAGCTTCCTCACACATTGTTGGCTATTCCCCACTTGGTAGATGGACCTGGTCCTTTATCCCTCTAGGACTTCTCTTCCTCACACAGTACTGGCTATTCCCCAGTGGGTAGATGGACCAGGTCCTTTATCCCTCTAGGACTCAGCTTCCTCACACAGTGCTGACTATTCCCCAGTGGGCAGATGGACCAGGTCCTTTATCCCTCTAGGACTCAGCTTCCTCACAGTGTTGGCTATTCCCCACTTGGTAGATGGACCTGTTCCTTTATCCCTCTAGGACTTCTCTTCCTCACACAGTGCTGGCTATTCCCCAGTGGGTAGATGGACCAGGTCCTCTATCCCTCTAGGACTCAGCTTCCTCACACAGTGCTGACTATTCCCCAGTGGGTAGATGGACCAGGTCCTTTATCCCTCTAGGACTCAGCTTCCTCACTCAGTGTTGGCTATTCCCCAGTTGGTAGATGGACCTGGTCCTTTATCCCTCTAGGACTTCTCTTCTTCACACAGTCCTGGCTATTCCCCAGTGGGTAGATGGACCAGGTCCTTTATCCCTCTAGGACTCAGCTTCCTCACACAGTGCTGGCTATTCCCCAATGGGTAGATGGACCTGGTCCTTTATCCCTCTAGGACTTCGCTTCCTCACACAGTGCTAGCTATTCCCCAGTGGGCAGATGGACCAGGTCCTTTATCCCTCTAGGACTTCGCTTCCTCAAAGTGTTGGCTATTCCCCAGTGGGCAGATGGAGCAGGTCCTTTATCCCTCTAGGACTTCGCTTCCTCACACAGTGCTGGCTATTCCCCAGTGGTAAGATGGACCTGGTCCTTTATCCCTCTATGACTTTGCTTCCTCACACAGTGCTGGCTATTCCCCAGTGGGTAGATGGACCAGGTCCTTTATCCCTCTAGGACTCAGCTTCCTCACACAGTGCTGGCTATTCCCCAGTGGGCAGATGGACCAGGTCCTTTATCCCTCTTGGACTTCGCTTCCTCACACAGTGCTGGCTATTCCCCAGTGGTCAGATGGACCTGGTCCTTTATCCCTCTAGGACTTCGCTTCCTCACATAGTGCTGGCTATTCCCCAGTGGGTAGATGGACCAGGTCCTTTATCCCTCTAGGACTTCGCTTCCTCACACAGTGCTGGCTATTCCCCAGTGGGTAGATGGACCAGGTCCTTTATCCCTCTAGGACTTCGCTTCCTCACACAGTGCTGGCTATTGCCCAGTGGGTAGATGGACCTGGTCCTTTATCCCTCTAGGACTTCGCTTCCTCACACAGTGCTGGCTATTCCCCAGTGGGCAGATGGACCAGGTCCTTTATCCCTCTTGGACTTCGCTTCCTCTCAGTGTTGGCTATTCCCCAGTGGGCAGATGGATCAGGTCCTTTATCCCTCTAGGACTTCGCTTCCTCACACAGTGCTGGCTATTCCCCAGTGGGCAGATGGACCTGGTCCTTTATCCCTCTAGGACTTCGCTTCCTCACACAGTGCTGACTATTCTCCAGTGGGCAGATGGACCTGGTCTTTTATCCCTCTAGGACTTCGCTTCCTCACACAGTGCTGACTATTCCCCTGTGGGCAGATGGACCAAGTCCTTTATCCCTCTAGGACACAGCTTCCTCACACAGTGTTGGCTATTCCCCACTTGGTAGATGGACCTGGTCCTTTATCCCTCTAGGACTTCTCTTCCTCACACAGTGCTGGCTATTCCCCAGTGGGTAGATGGACCAGGTCCTTTATCCCTCTAGGACTCAGCTTCCTCACACAGTGCTGACTATTCCCCAGTGGGTAGATGGACCAGGTCCTTTATCCCTCTAGGACTCAGCTTCCTCACACAGTGTTGGCTATTCCCCAGTTGGTAGATGGACCTGGTCCTTTATCCCTCTAGGACTTCTCTTCCTCACACAGTGCTGACTATTCCCCAGTGTGCAGATGGACCTGGTCCTTTATCCCTCTAGGACATCGCTTCCTCACACAGTGCTGGCTATTCCCCAGTGGGCAGATGGACCAGGTCCTTTATCCCTCTAGGACTTTGCTTCCTCACAGTGTTGGCTATTCCCCAGTGGACAGATGGAGCAGGTCCTTTATCCCTCTAGGACTTCGCTTCCTCACACAGTGCTTGCTATTCCCCAGTGGTCAGATGGACCTGGTCCTTTATCCCTCTAGGACTTCGCTTCCTCACAGTGCTGGCTATTCCCCAGTGGGCAGACGGACCTGGTCCTTTATCCCTCTAGGACTCAGCTTCCTCACACAGTGCTGGCTATTCCCCAGTGGTAAGATGGACCTGGTCCTTTAGCCATCTAGGACTTCGCTTCCTCACATAGTGCTGGCTATACCCCAGTGGGTAGATGGACCAGGTCCTTTATCCCTCTATGACTTCGCTTCCTCACACAGTGCTGGCTATTCCCCAGTGGGCAGATGGACCAGGTACTTTATCCCTCTAGGACTTCGCTTCCTCACAGTGTTGGCTATTCCCCAGTGGGCAGATGGAGCAGGTCCTTTATCCCTCTAGGACTTCGCTTCCTCACACAGTGCTGGCTATTCCCCAGTGGGCAGATGGACCTGGTCCTTTATCCCTCTAGGACTTCGCTTCCTCACACAGTGCTGACTATTCCCCAGTGGGCAGATGGACCTGGTCCTTTATCCCTCTAAGACTTTGTTTCCTCACACAGTGCTGGCTATTCCCCAGTGGGCAGATGGACCAGGCCCATTATCCCTCTAGGACTCAGCTTCCTCACACAGTGTTGGCTATTCCCCACTTGGTAGATGGACCTGGTCCTTTATCCCTCTTGGACTTCTCTTCCTCACACAGTGCTGGCTATTCCCCAGTGGGTTGATGGACCAGGTCCTTTATCCCTCTAGGACTCAGCTTCCTCACACAGTGCTGACTATTCCCCAGTGGTGTAGATGGAACAGGTCCTTTATCCCTCTAGGACTCAGCTTCCTCACGCAGTGTTGGCTATTCCCCAGTTGGTAGATGGACCTGGTACATTATCCCTCTAGGACTTCTCTTCCTCACACAGTGCTGATTATTCCCCAGTGGGCAGATGGACTTGGTCCTTTATCCCTCTAGGACTTCGCTTCCTCACAGTGTTGGCTATTCCCCAGTGGACAGATGGAGCAGGTCCTTTATCCCTCTAGGACTTTGCTTCCTCACACAGTGCTGACTATTCCCCAGTGGGCAGATGGACCTGGTCCTTTATCCCTCTAGGACTTCGCTTCCTCACACAGTGCTGACTATTCCCCAGTGGGCAGATGGACCAGGTCCTTTATCCCTCTAGGACTCAGCTTCCTCACACATTGTTGGCTATTCCCCACTTGGTAGATGGACCGGGTCCTTTATCCCTCTAGGACTTCTCTTCCTCACACAGTACTGGCTATTCCCCAGTGGGTAGATGGACCAGGTCCTTTATTCCTCTAGGACTCAGCTTCCTCACACAGTGCTGACTATTCCCCAGTGGGCAGATGGACCAGGTCCTTTATCCCTCTAGGACTCAGCTTCCTCACAGTGTTGGCTATTCCCCACTTGGTAGATGGACCTGGTCCTTTATCACTCTAGGACTTCTCTTCCTCACACAGTGCTGGCTATTCCCCAGTGGGTAGATGGACCAGGTCCTCTATCCCTCTAGGACTCAGCTTCCTCACACAGTGCTGACTATTCCCCAGTGGGTAGATGGACCAGGTCCTTTATCCCTCTAGGACTCAGCTTCCTCACACAGTGTTGGCTATTCCCCAGTTGGTAGATGGACCTGGTCCTTTATCCCTCTAGGACTTCTCTTCCTCACACAGTACTGGCTATTCCCCAGTGGGTAGATGGACCAGGTCCTTTATCCCTCTAGGACTCAGCTTCCTCACACAGTGCTGAATATTTCCCAGTGGGCAGATGGACCAGGTCCTTTATCCCTCTAGGACTCAGCTTCCTCACAGTGTTGGCTATTCCCAACTTGGTAGATGGACCTGGTCCTTTATCCCTCTAGGACTTCGCTTCCTCACACAGTGCTGGCTATTCCCCAGTGGGTAGATGGACCTGGTCCTTTATCCCTCTATGACTTCGCTTCCTCACACAGTGCTGGCTATTCCCCAGTGGGCAGATGGACCAGGTCCTTTATCCCTCTAGGACTTCGCTTCCTCACACACTGCTGGCTATTCCCCAGTGGGTTGATGGACCAATTCCTTTGTCCCTCTAGGACTTCGCTTCCTCACACAGTGCTGACTATTCTCCAGTGGGCAGATGGACCTGGTCCTTTATCCCTCTAGGACTTCGCTTCCTCACACAGTGCTGACTATTCCCCAGTGGGCAGATGGACCAGGCCCTTTATCCCTCTAGGACTCAGCTTCCTCACACAGTGTTGGCTATTCCCCACTTGGTAGATGGACCTGGTCCTTTATCCCTCTTGGACTTCTCTTCCTCACACAGTGCTGGCTATTCCCCAGTGGGTTGATGGACCAGGTCCTTTATCCCTCTAGGACTCAGCTTCCTCACACAGTGCTGACTATTCCCCAGTGGGTAGATGGAACAGGTCCTTTATCCCTCTAGGACTCAGCTTCCTCACACAGTGTTGGCTACTCCCCAGTTGGTAGATGGACCTGGTCCTTTATCCCTCTAGGACTTCTCTTCCTCACACAGTGCTGACTATTCCCCAGTGGGCAGATGGACCTGGTCCTTTATCCCTCTAAGACATCGTTTCCTCACACTGCTGGCTTTTCCCCAGTGGGCAGATGGACCAGGTCCTTTATCCCTCTAGGACTTCGCTTCCTCACAGTGTTGGCTATTCCCCAGTGGACAGATGGAGCAGGTCCTTTATCCCTCTAGGACTTCGCTTCCTCACACAGTGCTTGCTATTCGCCAGTGGTCAGATGGACCTGGTCCATTATCCCTCTAGGACTTCGCTTCCTCACACAGTGCTGGCTATTCTCCAGTGGGCAGATGGACCTGGTCCTTTATCCCCCTAGGACTTCACTTCCTCACACAGTGCTGGCTATTCCCCAGTGGGCAGATGGACCTGGTCCTTTATCCCTCTAGGACTTCGCTTCCTCACATAGTGCTGGCTATTCCCCAGTGGGTAGATGGACCAGGTCCTTTATCCCTCTAGGACTTCGCTTCCTCACACAGTGCTGCCTATTCCCCAGTGGGTAGATGGACCAGGTCCTTTATCCCTCTAGGTCTTCGTTTCCTCACACAGTGCTGGCTATTCCCCAGTGGGTAGATGGACCTGGTCCTTTATCCCTCTAGGACTTCGCTTCCTCACACAGTGCTGGCTATTCCACAGTGGGCAGATGGACCAGGTCCTTTATCCCTCTAGGACTTCGCTTCCTCACAGTGTTGGCTATTCCCCAGTGGGCAGATGGAGCAGGTCCTTTATCCCTCTAGGACTTCGCTTCCTCACACAGTGCTGGCTATTCCCCAGTGGGCAGATGGACCTGGTCCTTTATCCCTCTAGGACTTCGCTTCCTCACACAGTGCTGACTATTCCCCAGTGGGCAGATGGACCTGGTCCTTTATCCCTCTAGGACTTCGCTTCCTCACACAGTGCTGACTATTCCCCAGTGGGCAGATGGACCAGGTCCTTTATCCCTCTAGGACTCAGCTTCCTCACACAGTGTTGGCTATTCCCCACTTGGTAGATGGACCTGGTCCTTTATCCCTCTAGGACTTCTCTTCCTCACACAGTCCTGGCTATTGCCCAGTGGGTAGATGGACCAGGTCCTTTATCCCTCTAGGACTCAGCTTCCTCACACAGTGCTGACTATTCCCCAGTGGGCAGATGGACCAGGTCCTTTATCCCTCTAGGACTCAGCTTCCTCACAGTGTTGGCTGTTCCCCACTTGGTAGATGGACCTGGTCCTTTATCGCTCTAGGACTTCTCTTCCTCACACAGTGCTGGCTATTCCCCAGTGGGTAGATGGACCAGGTCCTTTATCCCTCTAGGTCTTCGCTTCCTCACACAGTGCTGGCTATTCCCCAGTGGGTAGATGGACCTGGTCCTTTATCCCTCTAGGACTTCGCTTCCTCAAACAGTGCTGGCTATTCCACAGTGGGCAGATGGACCAGGTCCTTTATCCCTCTAGGACTTCGCTTCCTCACAGTGTTGGCTATTCCCCAGTGGGCAGATGGAGCAGGTCCTTTATCCCTCTAGGAATTCGCTTCCTCACGCAGTGCTGGCTATTCCCCAGTGGGCAGATGGACCTGGTCCTTTATCCCTCTAGGACTTCGCTTCCTCACTCAGTGCTGACTATTCCCCAGTGGGCAGATGGACCTGGTCCTTTATCCCTCTAGGACTTCGCTTCCTCACACAGTGCTGACTATTCCCCAGTGGGCAGATGGACCAGGTCCTTTATCCCTCTAGGACTCAGCTTCCTCACACAGTGTTGGCTTTTCCCCACTTGGTAGATGGACCTGGTCCTTTATCCCTCTAGGACTTCTCTTCCTCACACAGTCCTGGCTATTGCCCAGTGGGTAGATGGACCAGGTCCTTTATCCCTCTAGGACTCAGCTTCCTCACACAGTGCTGATTATTCCCCAGTGGGCAGATGGACCAGGTCCTTTATCCCTCTAGGACTCAGCTTCCTCACAGTGTTGGCTATTCCCCACTTGGTAGATGGACCTGGTCCTTTATCGCTCTAGGACTTCTCTTCCTCACACAGTGCTGGCTATTCCCCAGTGGGTAGATGGACCTGGTCCTTTATCCCTCTAGGACTTCTCTTCCTCACACAGTGCTGGCTATTCAACAGTGGGTAGATGGACCAGGTCCTTTATCCCTCTAGGACTCAGCTTCCTCACACAGTGCTGACTATTCCCCAGTGGGCAGATGGACCTGGTCCTTTATCCCTCTAGGACTTCGCTTACTCACACAGTGCTGGCTATTCCCCAGTGGGCAGATGGACCAGGTCCTTTATCCCTCTAGGACTTCGCTTCCTCATAGTGTTGGCTATTCCCCAGTGGACAGATGGAGCAGGTCCTTTATCCCTCTAGGACTTCGCTTCCTCACACAGTGCTGGCTATTCCCCAGTGGTCAGATGGACCTGGTCCTTTATCCCTCTAGGACTTTGCTTCCTCACACAGTGCTGGCTATTCCCCAGTGGGTAGATGGACCAGGTCCTTTATCCCTCTAGGACTTCGCTTCCTCACACAGTGCTGGCTATTCCCCAGTGGGTAGATGGACCAGATCCTTTATCCCTCCAGGACTTCGCTTCCTCACAGTGTTGGCTATTCCCCAGTGGGCAGATGGACCTGGTCCTTTATCCCTCTAGGACTTCGCTTCCTCATACAATGCTGGCTATTGCCCAGTGGTCAGATGGACCTGGTCCTTTATCCCTCTAGGACTTCGCTTCCTCACAGTGCTGGCTATTCCCCAGTGGGTAGATGGACCAGGTCCTTTATCCCTCTAGGACTCAGCTTCCTCACACAGTGCTGGCTATTCCCCAGTGGGCAGATGGACAAGGTCCTTTATCCCTCTAGGACTTCGCTTCCTCACACAGTGCTGGCTATTCCCCAGTGGTCAGATGGACCTGGTCCTTTATCCCTCTAGGACTTCGCTTCCTCACATAGTGCTGGCTATTCCCCAGTGGGTAGATGGACCAGGTCCTTTATCCCTCTAGGACTTCGCTTCCTCACACATTGCTGGCTATTCCCCAGTGGGTAGATGGACCAGGTCCTTTATCCTTCTAGGACTTCGCTTCCTCACACAGTGCTGGCTATTCCCCAATGGGTAGATGGACCTGGTCCTTTATCCCTCTAGGACTTTGCTTCCTCACACAGTGCTAGCTATTCCCCAGTGGGCAGATGGACCAGGTCCTTTATCCCTCTAGGACTTCGCTTCCTCACAGTGTTGGCTATTCCCCAGTGGGCAGATGGAGCAGGTCCTTTATCCCTCTAGGACTTCGCTTCCTCACACAGTGCTGGCTATTCCCCAGTGGTAAGATGGACCTGGTCCTTTATCCCTCTATGACTTTGCTTCCTCACACAGTGCTGGCTATTCCCCAGTGGGTAGATGGACCAGGTCCTTTATCCCTCTAGGACTCAGCTTCCTCACACAGTGCTGGCTATTCCCCAGTGGGTAGATGGACCAGGTCCTTTATCCCTCTAGGACTTCGCTTCCTCACACAGTGCTGGCTATTCCCCAGTGGTCAGATGGACCTGGTCCTTTATTCCTCTAGGACTTCGCTTCCTCACATAGTGCTGGCTGTTCCCCAGTGGGTAGATGGACCAGGTCCTTTATCCCTCTAGGACTTCACTTCCTCACACAGTGCTGGCTATTCCCCAGTGGGTAGATGGACCAGGTCCTTTATCCCTCTAGGACTTCGCTTCCTCACACAGTGCTGGCTATTGCCCAGTGGGTAGATGGACCTGGTCCTTTATCCCTCTAGGACTTCGCTTCCTCACACAGTGCTGGCTATTCCCCAGTGGGCAGATGGACCAGGTCCTTTATCCCTCTTGGACTTCGCTTCCTCTCAGTGTTGGCTATTCCCCAGTGGGCAGATGGATCAGGTCCTTTATCCCTCTAGGACTTCGCTTCCTCACACAGTGCTGGCTATTCCCCAGTGGGTAGATGGACCTGGTCCTTTATCCCTCTAGGACTTCGCTTCCTCACACAGTGCTGACTATTCTCCAGTGGGCAGATGGACCTGGTCTTTTATCCCTCTAGGACTTCGCTTCCTCACACAGTGCTGACTATTCCCCTGTGGGCAGATGGACCAAGTCCTTTATCCCTCTAGGACTCAGCTTCCTCACACAGTGTTGGCTATTCCCCACTTGGTAGATGGACCTGGTCCTTTATCCCTCTAGGACTTCTCTTCCTCACACAGTGCTGGCTATTCCCCAGTGGGTAGATGGACCAGGTCCTTTATCCCTCTAGGACTCAGATTCCTCACACAGTGCTGACTATTCCCCAGTGGGTAAATGGACCAGGTCCTTTATCCCTCTAGGACTCAGCTTCCTCACACAGTGTTGGCTATTCCCCAGTTGGTAGATGGACCTGGTCCTTTATCCCTCTAGGACTTCTCTTCCTCACACAGTGCTGACTATTCCCCAGTGGGCAGATGGACCTGGTCCTTTATACCTCTAGGACTTCGCTTCCTCACACAGTGCTGGCTATTCCCCAGTGGGCAGATGGACCAGGTCCTTTATCCCTCTAGGACTTTGCTTCCTCACAGTGTTGGCTATTCCCCAGTGGACAGATGGAGCAGGTCCTTTATCCCTCTAGGACTTCGCTTCCTCACACAGTGCTTGCTATTCCCCAGTGGTCAGATGGACCTGGTCCTTTATTCCTCTAGGACTTCACTTCCTCACAGTACTGGCTATTCCCCAGTGGGCAGATGGACCTGGTCCTTTATCCCTCTAGGACTCAGCTTCCTCACACAGTGCTGGCTATTCCCCAGTGGTCAGATGGACCTGGTCCTTTATCCCTCTTGGACTTCGCTTCCTCACATAGTGCTGGCTATACCCCAGTGGGTAGATGGACCAGGTCCTTTATCCCTCTATGACTTCGCTTCCTCACACAGTGCTGGCTATTCCCCAGTGGGCAGATGGACCAGGTCCTTTATCCCTCTAGGACTTCGCTTCCTCACAGTGTTGGCTATTCCCCAGTGGGCAGATGGAGCAGGTCCTTTATCCCTCTAGGACTTCGCTTCCTCACACAGTGCTGGCTATTCCCCAGTGGGCAGATGGACCTGGTCCTTTATCCCTCTAGGACTTCGCTTCCTCACACAGTGCTGACTATTCCCCAGTGGGCAGATGGACCTGGTCCTTTATCCCTCTAAGACTTCGTTTCCTCACACAGTGCTGGCTATTCCCCAGTGGGCAGATGGACCAGGCCTTTTATCCCTCTAGGACTCAGCTTCCTCACACAGTGTTGGCTATTCCCCACTTGGTAGATGGACCTGGTCCTTTATCCCTCTTGGACTTCTCTTCCTCACACAGTGCTGGCTATTCCCCAGTGGGTTGATGGACCAGGTCCTTTATCCCTCTAGGACTCAGCTTCCTCACACAGTGCTGACTATTCCCCAGTGGGTAGATGGAACAGGTCCTTTATCCCTCTAGGACTCAGCTTCCTCCCGCAGGGTTGGCTAGTCCCCAGTTGGTAGATGGACCTGGTACATTATCCCTCTAGGACTTCTCTTCCTCACACAGTGCTGATTATTCCCCAGTGGGCAGATGGACCTGGTCCTTTATCCCTCTAGGACTTCGCTTCCTCACAGTGTTGGCTATTCCCCAGTGGACAGATGGAGCAGGTCCTTTATCCCTCTAGGACTTTGCTTCCTCACACAGTGCTGACTATTCCCCAGTGGGCAGATGGACCTGGTCCTTTATCCCTCTAGGACTTCGCTTCCTCACACAGTGCTGACTATTCCCCAGTGGGCAGATGGACCAGGTCCTTTATCCCTCTAGGACTCAGCTTCCTCACACATTGTTGGCTATTCCCCACTTGGTAGATGGACCTGGTCCTTTATCCCTCTAGGACTTCTCTTCCTCACACAGTACTGGCTATTCCCCAGTGGGTAGATGGACCAGGTCCTTTATCCCTCTAGGACTCAGCTTCCTCACACAGTGCTGACTATTCCCCAGTGGGCAGATGGACCAGGTCCTTTATCCCTCTAGGACTCAGCTTCCTCACAGTGTTGGCTATTCCCCACTTGGTAGATGGACCTGGTCCTTTATCCCTCTAGGACTTCTCTTCCTCACACAGTGCTGGCTATTCCCCAGTGGGTAGATGGACCAGGTCCTCTATCCCTCTAGGACTCAGCTTCCTCACACAGTGCTGACTATTCCCCAGTGGGTAGATGGACCAGGTCCTTTATCCCTCTAGGACTCAGCTTCCTCACTCAGTGTTGGCTATTCCCCAGTTGGTAGATGGACCTGGTCCTTTATCCCTCTAGGACTTCTCTTCTTCACACAGTCCTGGCTATTCCCCAGTGGGTAGATGGACCAGGTCCTTTATCCCTCTAGGACTCAGCTTCCTCACACAGTGCTGAATATTCCCCAGTGGGCAGATGGACCAGGTCCTTTATCCCTCTAGGACTCAGCTTCCTCACAGTGTTGGCTATTCCCCACTTGGTAGATGGACCTGGTCCTTTATCCCTCTAGGACTTCGCTTCCTCACACAGTGCTGGCTATTCCCCAGTGGGTAGATGGACCAGGTCCTTTATCCCTCTAGGACTTTGCTTCCTCACACACTGCTTGCTATTCCCCAGTGGGTAGATGGACCAGTTCCTTTGTCCCTCTAGGACTTCGCTTCCTCACACAGTGCTGACTATTATCCAGTGGGCAGATGGACCTGGTCCTTTATCCCTCTAGGACTTCGCTTCCTCACACAGTGCTGACTATTCCCCAGTGGGCAGATGGACCAGGCCCTTTATCCCTCTAGGACTCAGCTTCCTCACACAGTGTTGGCTATTCCCCACTTGGTAGATGGACCTGGTCCTTTATCCCTCTTGGACTTCTCTTCCTCACACAGTGCTGGCTATTCCCCAGTGGGTTGATGGACCAGGTCCTTTATCCCTCTAGGACTCAGCTTCCTCACACAGTGCTGACTATTCCCCAGTGGGTAGATGGACCAGGTCCTTTATCCCTCTAGGACTCAGCTTCCTCACACAGTGTTGGCTATTCCCCAGTTGGTAGATGGACCTGGTCCTTTATCCCTCTAGGACTTCTCTTCCTCACACAGTACTGGCTATTCCCCAGTGGGTAGATGGACCAGGTCCTTTATCCCTCTAGGACTCAGCTTCCTCACACAGTGCTGAATATTCCCCAGTGGGCAGATGGACCAGGTCCTTTATCCCTCTAGGACTCAGCTTCCTCACAGTGTTGGCTATTCCCAACTTGGTAGATGGACCTGGTCCTTTATCCCTCTAGGACTTCGCTTCCTCACACAGTGCTGGCTATTCCCCAGTGGGTAGATGGACCTGGTCCTTTATCCCTCTATGACTTCGCTTCCTCACACAGTGCTGGCTATTCCCCAGTGGGCAGATGGACCAGGTCCTTTATCCCTCTAGGACTTCGCTTCCTCACACACTGCTGGCTATTCCCCAGTGGGTAGATGGACCAATTCCTTTGTCCCTCTAGGACTTCGCTTCCTCACACAGTGCTGACTATTCTCCAGTGGGCAGATGGACCTGGTCCTTTATCCCTCTAGGACTTCGCTTCCTCACACAGTGCTGACTATTCCCCAGTGGGCAGATGGACCAGGCCCTTTATCCCTCTAGGACTCAGCTTCCTCACACAGTGTTGGCTATTCCCCACTTGGTAGATGGACCTGGTCCTTTATCCCTCTTGGACTTCTCTTCCTCACACAGTGCTGGCTATTCCCCAGTGGGTTGATGGACCAGGTCCTTTATCCCTCTAGGACTCAGCTTCCTCACACAGTGCTGACTATTCCCCAGTGGGTAGATGGAACAGGTCCTTTATCCCTCTAGGACTCAGCTTCCTCACACAGTGTTGGCTACTCCCCAGTTGGTAGATGGATCTGGTCCTTTATCCCTCTAGGACTTCTCTTCCTCACACAGTGCTGACTATTCCCCAGTGGGCAGATGGACCTGGTCCTTTATCCCTCTAAGACATCGTTTCCTCACACTGCTGGCTTTTCCCCAGTGGGCAGATGGACCAGGTCCTTTATCCCTCTAGGACTTTGCTTCCTCACAGTGTTGGCTATTCCCCAGTGGACAGATGGAGCAGGTCCTTTATCCCTCTAGGACTTCGCTTCCTCACACAGTGCTTGCTATTCCCCAGTGGTCAGATGGACCTGGTCCATTATCCCTCTAGGACTTCGCTTCCTCACACAGTGCTGGCTATTCTCCAGTGGGCAGATGGACCTGGTCCTTTATCCCCCTAGGACTTCACTTCCTCACACAGTGCTGGCTATTCCCCAGTGGGCAGATGGACCTGGTCCTTTATCCCTCTAGGACTTTGCTTCCTCACATAGTGCTGGCTATTCCCCAGTGGGTAGATGGACCAGGTCCTTTATCCCTCTAGGACTTCGCTTCCTCACACAGTGCTGCCTATTCCCCAGTGGGTAGATGGACCAGGTCCTTTATCCCTCTAGGTCTTCGCTTCCTCACACAGTGCTGGCTATTCCCCAGTGGGTAGATGGACCTGGTCCTTTATCCCTCTAGGACTTCGCTTCCTCACACAGTGCTGGCTATTCCACAGTGGGCAGATGGACCAGGTCCTTTATCCCTCTAGGACTTTGCTTCCTCACAGTGTTGGCTATTCCCCAGTGGGCAGATGGAGCAGGTCCTTTATCCCTCTAGGACTTCGCTTCCTCACACAGTGCTGGCTATTCCCCAGTGGGCAGATGGACCTGGTCCTTTATCCCTCTAGGACTTCGCTTCCTCACACAGTGCTGACTATTCCCCAGTGGGCAGATGGACCTGGTCCTTTATCCCTCTAGGACTTCGCTTCCTCACACAGTGCTGACTATTCCCCAGTGGGCAGATGGACCAGGTCCTTTATCCCTCTAGGACTCAGCTTCCTCACACAGTGTTGGCTATTCCCCACTTGGTAGATGGACCTGGTCCTTTATCCCTCTAGGACTTCTCTTCCTCACACAGTCCTGGCTATTGCCCAGTGGGTAGATGGACCAGGTCCTTTATCCCTCTAGGACTCAGCTTCCTCACACAGTGCTGACTATTCCCCAGTGGGCAGATGGACCAGGTGCTTTATCCCTCTTGGACTCAGCTTCCTCACAGTGTTGGCTGTTCCCCACTTGGTAGATGGACCTGGTCCTTTATCGCTCTAGGACTTCTCTTCCTCACACAGTGCTGGCTATTCCCCAGTGGGTAGATGGACCAGGTCCTTTATCCCTCTAGGTCTTCGCTTCCTCACACAGTGCTGGCTATTCCCCAGTGGGTAGATGGACCTGGTCCTTTATCCCTCTAGGACTTCGCTTCCTCACACAGTGCTGGCTATTCCACAGTGGGCAGATGGACCAGGTCCTTTATCCCTCTAGGACTTCGCTTCCTCACAGTGTTGGCTATTCCCCAGTGGGCAGATGGAGCAGGTCCTTTATCCCTCTAGGACTTCACTTCCTCACACAGTGCTGGCTATTCCCCAGTGGGCAGATGGACCTGGTCCTTTATCACTCTAGGACTTCGCTTCCTCACACAGTGCTGACTATTCCCCAGTGGGCAGATGGACCTGGTCCTTTATCCCTCTAGGACTTCGCTTCCTCACACAGTGCTGACTATTCCCCAGTGGGCAGATGGACCAGGTCCTTTATCCCTCCAGGACTCAGCTTCCTCAAACAGTGTTGGCTATTCCCCACTTGGTAGATGGACCTGGTCCTTTATCCCTCTAGGACTTCTCTTCCTCACACAGTCCTGGCTATTGCCCAGTGGGTAGATGGACCAGGTCCTTTATCCCTCTAGGACTCAGCTTCCTCACACAGTGCTGACTGTTCCCCAGTGGGCAGATGGACCAGGTCCTTTATCCCTCTAGGACTCAGCTTCCTCACAGTGTTGGCTATTCCCCACTTGGTAGATGGACCTGGTCCTTTATCGCTCTAGGACTTCTCTTCCTCACACAGTGCTGGCTATTCCCCAGTGGGTAGATGGACCTGGTCCTTTATCCCTCTAGGACTTCTCTTCCTCACACAGTGCTGGCTATTCAACAGTGGGTAGATGGACCAGGTCCTTTATCCCTCTAGGACTCAGCTTCCTCACACAGTGCTGACTATTCCCCAGTGGGCAGATGGACCTGGTCCTTTATCCCTCTAGGACTTCGCTTACTCACACAGTGCTGGCTATTCCCCAGTGGGCAGATGGACCAGGTCCTTTATCCCTCTAGGACTTCGCTTCCTCATAGTGTTGGCTATTCCCCAGTGGACAGATGGAGCAGGTCCTTTATCCCTCTAGGACTTCGCTTCCTCACACAGTGCTGGCTATTCCCCAGTGGTCAGATGGACCTGGTCCTTTATCCCTCTAGGACTTCGCTTCCTCACACAGTGCTGGCTATTCCCCAGTGGGTAGATGGACCAGGTCCTTTATCCCTCTAGGACTTCGCTTCCTCACACAGTGCTGGCTATTCCCCAGTGGGTAGATGGACCAGATCCTTTATCCCTCCAGGACTTCGCTTCCTCACAGTGTTGGCTATTCCCCAGTGGGCAGATGGACCTGGTCCTTTATCCCTCTAGGACTTCGCTTCCTCATACAGTGCTGGCTATTGCCCAGTTGTCAGATGGACCTGGTCCTTTATCCCTCTAGGACTTCGCTTCCTCACAGTGCTGGCTATTCCCCAGTGGGTAGATGGACCAGGTCCTTTATCCCTCTAGGACTCAGCTTCCTCACACAGTGCTGGCTATTCCCCAGTGGGCAGATGGACCAGGTCCTTTATCCCTCTAGGACTTTGCTTCCTCACACAGTGCTGGCTATTCCCCAGTGGTCAGATGGACCTGGTCCTTTATCCCTCTAGGACTTCGCTTCCTCACATAGTGCTGGCTATTCCCCAGTGGGTAGATGGACCAGGTCCTTTATCCCTCTAGGACTTCGCTTCCTCACACATTGCTGGCTATTCCCCAGTGGGTAGATGGACCAGGTCCTTTATCCTTCTAGGACTTCGCTTCCTCACACAGTGCTGGCTATTCCCCAATGGGTAGATGGACCTGGTCCTTTATCCCTCTAGGACTTTGCTTCCTCACACAGTGCTAGCTATTCCCCAGTGGGCAGATGGACCAGGTCCTTTATCCCTCTAGGACTTCGCTTCCTCACAGTGTTGGCTATTCCCCAGTGGGCAGATGGAGCAGGTCCTTTATCCCTCTAGGACTTCGCTTCCTCACACAGTGCTGGCTATTCCCCAGTGGTAAGATGGACCTGGTCCTTTATCCCTCTATGACTTTGCTTCCTCACACAGTGCTGGCTATTCCCCAGTGTGTAGATGGACCAGGTCCTTTATCCCTCTAGGACTCAGCTTCCTCACACAGTGCTGGCTATTCCCCAGTGGGCAGATGGACCAGGTCCTTTATCCCTCTAGGACTTCGCTTCCTCACACAGTGCTGGCTATTCCCCAGTGGTCAGATGGACCTGGTCCTTTATTCCTCTAGGACTTCGCTTCCTCACATAGTGCTGGCTGTTCCCCAGTGGGTAGATGGACCAGGTCCTTTATCCCTCTAGGACTTCACTTCCTCACACAGTGCTGGCTATTCCCCAGTGCGTAGATGGACCAGGTCCTTTATCCCTCTAGGACTTCGCTTCCTCACACAGTGCTGGCTATTGCCCAGTGGGTAGATGGACCTGGTCCTTTATCCCTCTAGGACTTCGCTTCCTCACACAGTGCTGGCTATTCCCCAGTGGGCAGATGGACCAGGTCCTTTATCCCTCTTGGACTTCGCTTCCTCTCACTGTTGGCTATTCCCCAGTGGGCAGATGGATCAGGTCCTTTATCCCTCTAGGACTTCGCTTCCTCACACAGTGCTGGCTATTCCCCAGTGGGTAGATGGACCTGGTCCTTTATCCCTCTAGGACTTCGCTTCCTCACACAGTGCTGACTATTCTCCAGTGGGCAGATGGACCTGGTCTTTTATCCCTCTAGGACTTCGCTTCCTCACACAGTGCTGACTATTCCCCTGTGGGCAGATGGACCAAGTCCTTTATCCCTCTAGGACTCAGCTTCCTCACACAGTGTTGGCTATTCCCCACTTGGTAGATGGACCTGGTCCTTTATCCCTCTAGGACTTCTCTTCCTCACACAGTGCTGGCTATTCCCCAGTGGGTAGATGGACCAGGTCCTTTATCCCTCTAGGACTCAGCTTCCTCACACAGTGCTGACTATTCCCCAGTGGGTAAATGGACCAGGTCCTTTATCCCTCTAGGACTCAGCTTCCTCACACAGTGTTGGCTATTCCCCAGTTGGTAGATGGACCTGGTCCTTTATCCCTCTAGGACTTCTCTTCCTCACACAGTGCTGACTATTCCCCAGTGGGCAGATGGACCTGGTCCTTTATCCCTCTAGGACTTCGCTTCCTCACACAGTGCTGGCTATTCCCCAGTGGGCAGATGGACCAGGTCCTTTATCCCTCTAGGACTTTGCTTCCTCACAGTGTTGGCTATTCCCCAGTGGACAGATGGAGCAGGTCCTTTATCCCTCTAGGACTTCGCTTCCTCACACAGTGCTTGCTATTCCCCAGTGGTCAGATGGACCTGGTCCTTTATTCCTCTAGGACTTCGCTTCCTCACAGTACTGGCTATTCCCCAGTGGGCAGATGGACCTGGTCCTTTATCCCTCTAGGACTCAGCTTCCTCACACAGTGCTGGCTATTCCCCAGTGGTCAGATGGACCTGGTCCTTTATCCCTCTTGGACTTCGCTTCCTCACATAGTGCTGGCTATACCCTAGTGGGTAGATGGACCAGGTCCTTTATCCCTCTATGACTTCGCTTCCTCACACAGTGCTGGCTATTCCCCAGTGGGCAGATGGACCAGGTCCTTTATCCCTCTAGGACTTCGCTTCCTCACAGTGTTGGCTATTCCCCAGTGGGCAGATGGAGCAGGTCCTTTATCCCTCGAGGACTTCGCTTCCTCACACAGTGCTGGCTATTCCCCAGTGGGCAGATGGACCTGGTCCTTTATCCCTCTAGGACTTCGCTTCCTCACACAGTGCTGACTATTCCCCAGTGGGCAGATGGACCTGGTCCTTTATCCCTCTAAGACTTCGTTTCCTCACACAGTGCTGGCTATTCCCCAGTGGGCAGATGGACCAGGCCTTTTATCCCTCTAGGACTCAGCTTCCTCAGACAGTGTTGGCTATTCCCCACTTGGTAGATGGACCTGGTCCTTTATCCCTCTTGGACTTCTCTTCCTCACACAGTGCTGGCTATTCCCCAGTGGGTTGATGGACCAGGTCCTTTATCCCTCTAGGACTCAGCTTCCTCACACAGTGCTGACTATTCCCCAGTGGGTAGATGGAACAGGTCCTTTATACCTCTAGGACTCAGCTTCCTCACGCAGTGTTGGCTATTCCCCAGTTGGTAGATGGACCTGGTACATTATCCCTCTAGGACTTCTCTTCCTCACACAGTGCTGATTATTCCCCAGTGGGCAGATGGACCTGGTCCTTTAACCCTCTAGGACTTCGCTTCCTCACAGTGTTGGCTATTCCCCAGTGGACAGATGGAGCAGGTCCTTTATCCCTCTAGGACTTTGCTTCCTCACACAGTGCTGACTATTCCCCAGTGGGCAGATGGACCTGGTCCTTTATCCCTCTAGGACTTCGCTTCCTCACACAGTGCTGACTATTTCCCAGTGGGCAGATGGACCAGGTCCTTTATCCCTCTAGGACTCAGCTTCCTCACACATTGTTGGCTATTCCCCACTTGGTAGATGGACCTGGTCATTTATCCCTCTAGGACTTCTCTTCCTCACACAGTACTGGCTATTCCCCAGTGGGTAGATGGACCAGGTCCTTTATCCCTCTAGGACTCAGCTTCCTCACACAGTGCTGACTATTCCCCAGTGGGCAGATGGACCAGGTCCTTTATCCCTCTAGGACTCAGCTTCCTCACAGTGTTGGCTATTCCCCACTTGGTAGATGGACCTGGTCCTTTATCCCTCTAGGACTTCTCTTCCTCACACAGTGCTGGCTATTCCCCAGTGGGTAGATGGACCAGGTCCTCTATCCCTCTAGGACTCAGCTTCCTCACACAGTGCTGACTATTCCCCAGTGGGTAGATGGACCAGGTCCTTTATCCCTCTAGGACTCAGCTTCCTCACTCATTGTTGGCTATTCCCCAGTTGGTAGATGGACTTGGTCCTTTATCCCTCTAGGACTTCTCTTCTTCACACAGTCCTGGCTATTCCCCAGTGGGTAGATGGACCAGGTCCTTTATCCCTCTAGGACTCAGCTTCCTCACACAGTGCTGAATATTCCCCAGTGGGCAGATGGACCAGGTCCTTTATCCCTCTAGGACTCAGCTTCCTCACAGTGTTGGCTATTCCCCACTTGGTAGATGGACCTGGTCCTTTATCCCTCTAGGACTTCGCTTCCTCACACAGTGCTGGCTATTCCCCAGTGGGTAGATGGACCTGGTCCTTTATCCCTCTATGACTTCGCTTCCTCACACAGTGCTGGCTATTCCCCAGTGGGCAGATGGACCAGGTCCTTTATCCCTCTAGGACTTCGCTTCCTCACACACTGCTGGCTATTCCCCA
Organism: Dendrobates tinctorius; assembly: GCF_039654945.1. Classification (NCBI taxonomy): domain Eukaryota; kingdom Metazoa; phylum Chordata; class Amphibia; order Anura; family Dendrobatidae; genus Dendrobates; species Dendrobates tinctorius. Next base: position 98,438 of record NW_027361997.1, on the reverse strand, counting down.
GTGGGTAGATGGACCAGTTCCTTTGTCCCTCTAGGACTTCGCTTCCTCACACAGTGCTGACTATTATCCAGTGGGCAGATGGACCTGGTCCTTTATCCCTCTAGGACTTCGCTTCCTCACACAGTGCTGACTATTCCCCAGTGGGCAGATGGACCAGGCCCTTTATCCCTCTAGGACTCAGCTTCCTCACACAGTGTTGGCTATTCCCCACTTGGTAGATGGACCTGGTCCTTTATCCCTCTTGGACTTCTCTTCCTCACACAGTGCTGGCTATTCCCCAGTGGGTTGATGGACCAGGTCCTTTATCCCTCTAGGACTCAGCTTCCTCACACAGTGCTGACTATTCCCCAGTGGGTAGATGGAACAGGTCCTTTATCCCTCTAGGACTCAGCTTCCTCACACAGTGTTGGCTATTCCCCAGTTGGTAGATGGACCTGGTCCTTTATCCCTCTAGGACTTCTCTTCCTCACACAGTGCTGACTATTCCCCAGTGGGCAGATGGACCTGGTCCTTTATCCCTCTAAGACATCGTTTCCTCACACAGTGCTGGCTATTCCCCAGTGGGCAGATGGACCAGGTCCTTTATCCCTCTAGGACTTCGCTTCCTCACAGTGTTGGCTATTCCCCAGTGGACAGATGGAGCAGGTCCTTTATCCCTCTAGGACTTCGCTTCCTCACACAGTGCTTGCTATTCCCCAGTGGTCAGATGGACCTGGTCCATTATCCCTCTAGGACTTCGCTTCCTCACACAGTGCTGGCTATTCTCCAGTGGGCAGATGGACCTGGTCCTTTATCCCCCTAGGACTTCACTTCCTCACACAGTGCTGGCTATTCCCCAGTGGGCAGATGGACCTGGTCCTTTATCCCTCTAGGACTTCGCTTCCTCACATAGTGCTGGCTATTCCCCAGTGGGTAGATGGACCAGGTCCTTTATCCCTCTAGGACTTCGCTTCCTCACACAGTGCTGCCTATTCCCCAGTGGGTAGATGGACCAGGTCCTTTATCCCTCTAGGTCTTCGCTTCCTCACACAGTGCTGGCTATTCCCCAGTGGGTAGATGGACCTGGTCCTTTATCCCTCTAGGACTTCGCTTCCTCACACAGTGCTGGCTATTCCACAGTGGGCAGATGGACCAGGTCCTTTATCCCTCTAGGACTTCGCTTCCTCACAGTGTTGGCTATTCCCCAGTGGGCAGATGGAGCAGGTCCTTTATCCCTCTAGGACTTCGCTTCCTCACACAGTGCTGGCTATTCCCCAGTGGGCAGATGGACCTGGTCCTTTATCCCTCTAGGACTTCGCTTCCTCACACAGTGCTGACTATTCCCCAGTGGGCAGATGGACCTGGTCCTTTATCCCTCTAGGACTTCGCTTCCTCACACAGTGCTGACTATTCCCCAGTGGGCAGATGGACCAGGTCCTTTATCCCTCTAGGACTCAGCTTCCTCACACAGTGTTGGCTATTCCCCACTTGGTAGATGGACCTGGTCCTTTATCCCTCTAGGACTTCTCTTCCTCACACAGTCCTGGCTATTGCCCAGTGGGTAGATGGACCAGGTCCTTTATCCCTCTAGGACTCAGCTTCCTCACACAGTGCTGACTATTCCCCAGTGGGCAGATGGACCAGGTCCTTTATCCCTCTAGGACTCAGCTTCCTCACAGTGTTGGCTATTCCCCACTTGGTAGATGGACCTGGTCCTTTATCGCTCTAGGACTTCTCTTCCTCACACAGTGCTGGCTATTCCCCAGTGGGCAGATGGACCTGGTCCTTTATCCCTCTAGGACTTCGCTTCCTCACACAGTGCTTGCTATTCCCCAGTGGTCAGATGGACCTCGTCCTTTATCCCTCTAGGACTTCGCTTCCTCACACAGTGCTGGCTATTCCCCAGTGGTCAGATGGACCTGGTCCTTTATCCCTCTAGGACTTCGCTTTCTCACACAGTGCTGGCTATTCACCAGTGGGCAGATGGACCAGGTCCTTTATCCCTCTAGGACTTCGCTTCCTCAAACAGTGCTGGCTATTCCCCAGTGGGCAGATGGACCAGGTCCTTTATCCCTCTAGGACTTCGCTTCCTCACACAGTGCTGGCTATTCCCAAGTGGGTAGATGGACCTGGTCCTTTATCCCTCTATGACTTCGCTTCCTCACACAGTGCTGGCTATTCCCCAGTGGGCAGATGGACCAGGTCCTTTATCCCTCTGGGGCTTCGCTTCCTCACAGTGTTGGCTATTCCCCAGTGGGCAGATGGAGCAGGTCCTTTATCCCTCTAGGACTTCGCTTCGTCACACAGTGCTGGCTATTCCCCAGTGGGCAGATGGACCTGGTCCTTTATCCCTCTAGGACTTCGCTTCCTCACACAGTGCTGACTATTCCCCAGTGGGCAGATGGACCAGGTCCTTTATCCCTCTAGGACTCAGCTTCCTCACACAGTGTTGGCTATTCCCCACTTGGTAGATGGACCTGGTCCTTTATCCCTCTAGGACTTCTCTTCCTCACACAGTCCTGGCTATTCCCCAGTGGGTAGATGGACCAGGTCCTTAATCCCTCTAGGACTCAGCTTCCTCACCCAGTGCTGACTATTCCCCAGTGGGCAGATGGACCAGGTCCTTTATCCCTCTAGGACTTTGCTTCCTCACAATGTTGGCTATTCCCCAGTGGGCAGATGGACCTGGTCCTTTATCCCTCTAGGACTTCGCTTCCTCACACAGTGCTGGCTATTCCCCAGTGGTCAGATGGACCTGGTCCTTTATCCCTCTATGACTTTGCTTCCTCACACAGTGCTGGCTTTTCCCCAGTGAGTAGATGGACCAGGTCCTTTATCCCTCTAGGACTCAGCTTCCTCACACAGTGCTGGCTATTCCCCAGTGGGCAGATCGATCAGGTCCTTTATCCCTCTAGGACTTCGCTTCCTCACACAGTGCTGGCTATTCCCCAGTGGTCAGATGGACCTGGTCCTTTATCCCTCTAGGACTTCGCTTCCTCACACAGTGCTGGCTATTGCCCAGTGGGTAGATGGACCTGGTCCTTTATCCCTCTAGGACTTCGCTTCCTCACACAGTGCTGGCTATTCCCCAGTGGGCAGATGGACCAGGTCCTTTATCCCTCTAGGACTTCGCTTCCTCACAGTGTTGGCTATTCCCCAGTAGGCAGATGGATCAGATCCTTTATCCCTCTAGGACTTCGCTTCCTCACACAGTGCTGGCTATTCCCCAGTGGGCAGATGGACTTGGTCCTTTATCCCTCTAGGACTTCGCTTCCTCACACAGTGCTGACTATTCTCCAGTGGGCAGATGGACCTGGTCCTTTATCCCTCTAGGACTTCGCTTCCTCACACTGTGCTGACTATTCCCCAGTGGGCAGATGGACCAGGTCATTTATCCCTCTAGGACTCAGCTTCCTAACACAGTGTTGGCTATTCCCCACTTGGTAGATGGACCTGGTCCTTTATCCCTCTAGGACTTCTCTTCCTCAAACAGTGCTGGCTATTCCCCAGTGGGTAGATGGACCAAGTCCTTTATCCCTCTAGGACTCAGCTTCCTCACACAGTGCTGACTATTCCCCAGTGGGTAGATGGACCAGGTCCTTTATCCCTCTAGGACTCAGCTTCCTGACACAGTGCTGGCTATTCCCCAGTGGGTTGATGGACCAGGTCCTTTATCCCTCTAGGACTCAGCTTCCTCACACAGTGCTGACTATTCCCCAGTGGGTAGATGGAACAGGTCCTTTATCCCTCTAGGACTCAGCTTCCTCACGCAGTGTTGGCTATTCCCCAGTTGGTAGATGGACCTGGTACATTATCCCTCTAGGACTTCTCTTCCTCACACAGTGCTGATTATTCCCCAGTGGGCAGATGGACCTGGTCCTTTATCCCTCTAGGACTTCGCTTCCTCACAGTGTTGGCTATTCCCCAGTGGACAGATGGAGCAGGTCCTTTATCCCTCTAGGACTTTGCTTCCTCACACAGTGCTGACTATTCCCCAGTGGGCAGATGGACCTGGTCCTTTATCCCTCTAGGACTTCGCTTCCTCACACAGTGCTGACTATTCCCCAGTGGGCAGATGGACCAGGTCCTTTATCCCTCTAGGACTCAGCTTCCTCACACATTGTTGGCTATTCCCCACTTGGTAGATGGACCGGGTCCTTTATCCCTCTAGGACTTCTCTTCCTCACACAGTACTGGCTATTCCCCAGTGGGTAGATGGACCAGGTCCTTTATCCCTCTAGGACTCAGCTTCCTCACACAGTGCTGACTATTCCCCAGTGGGCAGATGGACCAGGTCCTTTATCCCTCTAGGACTCAGCTTCCTCACAGTGTTGGCTATTCCCCACTTGGTAGATGGACCTGGTCCTTTATCCCTCTAGGACTTCTCTTCCTCACACAGTGCTGGCTATTCCCCAGTGGGTAGATGGACCAGGTCCTCTATCCCTCTAGGACTCAGCTTCCTCACACAGTGCTGACTATTCCCCAGTGGGTAGATGGACCAGGTCCTTTATCCCTCTAGGACTCAGCTTCCTCACACAGTGTTGGCTATTCCCCAGTTGGTAGATGGACCTGGTCCTTTATCCCTCTAGGACTTCTCTTCCTCACACAGTCCTGGCTATTCCCCAGTGGGTAGATGGACCAGGTCCTTTATCCCTCTAGGACTCAGCTTCCTCACACAGTGCTGAATATTCCCCAGTGGGCAGATGGACCAGGTCCTTTATCCCTCTAGGACTCAGCTTCCTCACAGTGTTGGCTATTCCCCACTTGGTAGATGGACCTGGTCCTTTATCCCTCTAGGACTTCGCTTCCTCACACAGTGCTGGCTATTCCCCAGTGGGTAGATGGACCTGGTCCTTTATCCCTCTATGACTTCGCTTCCTCACACAGTGCTGGCTATTCCCCAGTGGGCAGATGGACCAGGTCCTTTATCCCTCTAGGACTTCGCTTCCTCACACACTGCTGGCTATTCCCCAGTGGGTAGATGGACCAGTTCCTTTGTCCCTCTAGGACATCGCTTCCTCACACGGTGCTGACTATTCTCCAGTGGGCAGATGGACCAGGCCCTTTATCCCTCTAGGACTCAGCTTCCTCACACAGTGTTGGCTATTCCCCACTTGGTAGATAGACCTGGTCCTTTATCCCTCTTGGACTTCTCTTCCTCACACAGTGCTGGCTATTCCCCAGTGGGTTGATGGACCAGGTCCTTTATCCCTCTAGGACTCAGCTTCCTCACACAGTGCTGACTATTCCCCAGTGGGTAGATGGAACAGGTCCTTTATCCCTCTAGGACTCAGCTTCCTCACACAGTGTTGGCTATTCCCCAGTTGGTAGATGGACCTGGTCCTTTATCCCTCTAGGACTTCTCTTCCTCACACAGTGCTGACTATTCCCCAGTGGGCAGATGGACCTGGTCCTTTATCCCTCTAAGACATCGTTTCCTCACACAGTGCTGGCTATTCCCCAGTGGGCAGATGGACCAGGTCCTTTATCCCTCTAGGACTTCGCTTCCTCACAGTGTTGGCTATTCCCCAGTGGACAGATGGAGCAGGTCCTTTATCCCTCTAGGACTTCGCTTCCTCACACAGTGCTTGCTATTCCCCAGTGGTCAGATGGACCTGGTCCATTATCCCTCTAGGACTTCGCTTCCTCACACAGTGCTGGCTATTCTCCAGTGGGCAGATGGACCTGGTCCTTTATCCCCCTAGGACTTCACTTCCTCACACAGTGCTGGCTATTCCCCAGTGGGCAGATGGACCTGGTCCTTTATCCCTCTAGGACTTCGCTTCCTCACATAGTGCTGGCTATTTCCCAGTGGGTAGATGGACCAGGTCCTTTATCCCTCTAGGACTTCGCTTCCTCACACAGTGCTGCCTATTCCCCAGTGGGTAGATGGACCAGGTCCTTTATCCCTCTAGGTCTTCGCTTCCTCACACAGTGCTGGCTATTCCCCAGTGGGTAGATGGACCTGGTCCTTTATCCCTCTAGGACTTCGCTTCCTCACAGTGTTGGCTATTCCCCAGTGGGCAGATGGAGCAGGTCCTTTATCCCTCTAGGACTTCGCTTCCTCACACAGTGCTGGCTATTCCCCAGTGGGCAGATGGACCTGGTCCTTTATCCCTCTAGGACTTCGCTTCCTCACACAGTGCTGACTATTCCCCAGTGGGCAGATGGACCTGGTCCTTTATCCCTCTAGGACTTCGCTTCCTCACACAGTGCTGACTATTCCCCAGTGGGCAGATGGACCAGGTCCTTTATCCCTCTAGGACTCAGCTTCCTCACACAGTGTTGGCTATTCCCCACTTGGTAGATGGACCTTGTCCTTTATCCCTCTAGGACTTCTCTTCCTCACACAGTCCTGGCTATTGCCCAGTGGGTAGATGGACCAGGTCCTTTATCCCTCTAGGACTCAGCTTCCTCACACAGTGCTGACTATTCCCCAGTGGGCAGATGGACCAGGTCCTTTATCCCTCTAGGACTCAGCTTCCTCACAGTGTTGGCTATTGCCAACTTGGTAGATGGACCTGGTCCTTTATCGCTCTAGGACTTCTCTTCCTCACACAGTGCTGGCTATTCCCCAGTGGGTAGATGGACCAGGTCCTTTATCCCTCTAGGACTCAGCTTCCTCACACAGTGCTGACTATTCCCCAGTTGGTAGATGGACCTGGTCCTTTATCCCTCTAGGACTTCTCTTCCTCACACAGTGCTGACTATTCCCCAGTGGGCAGATGGACCAGGTCCTTTATCCCTCTAGGACTTCGCTTCCTCACAGTGTTGGCTATTCCCCAGTGGGCAGATGGTCCTGGTCCTTTATCCCTCTAGGACTTCGCTTTCTCACACAGTGCTTGCTATTCCCCAGTGGTCAGATGGACCTGGTCCTTTATCCCTCTAGGACTTCGCTTCCTCACACAGTGCTGGCTATTCCCCAGTGGTCAGATGGACCTGGTCCTTTATCCCTCTAGGACTTCGCTTTCTCACACAGTGCTGGCTATTCACCAGTGGGCAGATGGACCAGGTCCTTTATCCCTCTAGGACTTCGCTTCCTCACACAGTGCTGGCTTTTCCCCAGTGGGCAGATGGACGAGGTCCTTTATCCCTCTAGGACTTCGCTTCCTCACACAGTGCTGGCTATTCCCAAGTGGGTAGATGGACCTGGTCCTTTATCCCTCTATGACTTCGCTTCCTCACACAGTGCTGGCTATTCCCCAGTGGGCAGATGGACCAGGTCCTTTATCCCTCTAGGGCTTCGCTTCCTCACAGTGTTGGCTATTCCCCAGTGGGCAGATGGAGCAGGTCCTTTATCCCTCTAGGACTTCGCTTCCTCACACAGTGCTGGCTATTCCCCAGTGGGCAGATGGACCTGGTCCTTTATCCCTCTAGGACTTCGCTTCCTCACACAGTGCTGACTATTCCCCAGTGGGCAGATGGACCTGGTCCTTTATCCCTCTAGGACTTCGCTTCCTTACACAGTGCTGACTATTCCCCAGTGGGCAGATGGACCAGGTCCTTTATCCCTCTAGGACTCAGCTTCCTCACACATTGTTGGCTATTCCCCACTTGGTAGATGGACCTGGTCCTTTATCCCTCTAGGACTTCTCTTCCTCACACAGTCCTGGCTATTCCCCAGTGGGTAGATGGACCAGGTCCTTAATCCCTCTAGGACTCAGCTTCCTCACCCAGTGCTGACTATTCCCCAGTGGGCAGATGGACCAGGTCCTTTATCCCTCTAGGACTTTGCTTCCTCACAATGTTGGCTATTCCCCAGTGGGCAGATGGACCTGGTCCTTTATCCCTCTAGGACTTCGCTTCCTCACACAGTGCTGGCTATTCCCCAGTGGTCAGATGGACCTGGTCCTTTATCCCTCTATGACTTTGCTTCCTCACTCAGTGCTGGCTTTTCCCCAGTGGGTAGATGGACCAGGTCCTTTATCCCTATAGGACTCAGCTTCCTCACACAGTGCTGGCTATTCCCCAGTGGGCAGATGGATCAGGTCCTTAATCCCACTAGGACTTCGCTTCCTCACACAGTGCTGGCTATTCCCCAGTGGTCAGATGGACCTGGTCCCTTATCCCTCTAGGACTTCGCTTCCTCACACAGTGCTGGCTATTGCCCAGTGGGTAGATGGACCTGGTCCTTTATCCCTCTAGGACTTCGCTTCCTCACACAGTGCTGGCTATTCCCCAGTGGGCAGATGGACCAGGTCCTTTATCCCTCTAGGACTTCGCTTCCTCAAAGTGTTGGCTATTCCCCAGTAGGCAGATGGATCAGATCCTTTATCCCTCTAGGACTTCGCTTCCTCACACAGTGCTGGCTATTCCCCAGTGGGCAGATGGACTTGGTCCTTTATCCCTCTAGGACTTCGCTTCCTCACACAGTGCTGGCTATTCCCCAGTGGGCAGATGGACCAGGTCCTTTATCCCTCTAGGACTTCGCTTCCTCACACACTGCTGGCTATTCCCCAGTGGGTAGATGGACCAGTTCCTTTGTCCCTCTAGGACTTCGCTTCCTCACACAGTGCTGACTATTCTCCAGTGGGCAGATGGACCTGGTCCTTTATCCCTCTAGGACTTCGCTTCCTCACACAGTGCTGACTATTCCCCAGTGGGCAGATGGACCAGGCCCTTTATCCCTCTAGGACTCAGCTTCCTCACACAGTGTTGGCTATTCCCCACTTGGTAGATGGACCTGGTCCTTTATCCCTCTGGGACTTCTCTTCCTCACACAGTGCTGGCTATTCCCCAGTGGGTTGATGGACCAGGTCCTTTATCCCTCTAGGACTCAGCTTCCTCACACAGTGCTGACTATTCCCCAGTGGGTAGATGGAACAGGTCCTTTATCCCTCTTGGACTCAGCTTCCTCACACAGTGTTGGCTATTCCCCAGTTGTTAGATGGACCTAGTCCTTTATCCCTCTAGGACTTCTCTTCCTCACACAGTGCTGACTATTCCCCAGTGGGCAGATGGACCTGGTCCTTTATCCCTCTAAGACATCGTTTCCTCACACAGTGCTGGCTATTCCCCAGTGGGCAGATGGACCAGGTCCTTTATCCCTCTAGGACTTCGCTTCCTCTCAGTGTTGGCTATTCCCCAGTGGACAGATGGAGCAGGTCCTTTATCCCTCTAGGACTTCGCTTCCTCACACAGTGCTTGCTATTCCCCAGTGGTCAGATGGACCTGGTCCATTATCCCTCTAGGACTTCGCTTCCTCACACAGTGCTGGCTATTCTCCAATGGGCAGATGGACCTGGTCCTTTATCCCCCTAGGACTTCGCTTCCTCACACAGTGCTGGCTATTCCCCAGTGGGCAGATGGACCTGGTCCTTTATCCCTCTAGGACTTCGCTTCCTCACATAGTGCTGGCTATTCCCCAGTGGGTAGATGGACCAGGTCCTTTATCCCTCTAGGACTTCGCTTCCTCACACAGTGCTGCCTATTCCCCAGTGGGTAGATGGACCAGGTCCTTTATCCCTCTAGGACTTCGCTTCCTCACACAGTGCTGGCTATTCCCCAGTGGGTAGATGGACCTGGTCCTTTATCCCTCTAGGACTTCGCTTCCTCACACAGTGCTGGCTATTGCCCAGTGGGTAGATGGACCTGGTCCTTTATCCCTCTAGGACTTCGCTTCCTCACACAGTGCTGGCTATTCCCCAGTGGGCAGATGGACCAGGTCCTTTATCCCTCTAGGACTTCGCTTCCTCAAAGTGTTGGCTATTCCCCAGTAGGCAGATGGATCAGATCCTTTATCCCTCTAGGACTTCGCTTCCTCACACAGTGCTGGCTATTCCCCAGTGGGCAGATGGACTTGGTCCTTTATCCCTCTAGGACTTCGCTTCCTCACACAGTGCTGGCTATTCCCCAGTGGGCAGATGGACCAGGTCCTTTATCCCTCTAGGACTTCGCTTCCTCACACACTGCTGGCTATTCCCCAGTGGGTAGATGGACCAGTTCCTTTGTCCCTCTAGGACTTCGCTTCCTCACACAGTGCTGACTATTCTCCAGTGGGCAGATGGACCTGGTCCTTTATCCCTCTAGGACTTCGCTTCCTCACACAGTGCTGACTATTCCCCAGTGGGCAGATGGACCAGGCCCTTTATCCCTCTAGGACTCAGCTTCCTCACACAGTGTTGGCTATTCCCCACTTGGTAGATGGACCTGGTCCTTTATCCCTCTGGGACTTCTCTTCCTCACACAGTGCTGGCTATTCCCCAGTGGGTTGATGGACCAGGTCCTTTATCCCTCTAGGACTCAGCTTCCTCACAAAGTGCTGACTATTCCCCAGTGGGTAGATGGAACAGGTCCTTTATCCCTCTTGGGCTCAGCTTCCTCACACAGTGTTGGCTATTCCCCAGTTGTTAGATGGACCTAGTCCTTTATCCCTCTAGGACTTCTCTTCCTCACACAGTGCTGACTATTCCCCAGTGGGCAGATGGACCTGGTCCTTTATCCCTCTAAGACATCGTTTCCTCACACAGTGCTGGCTATTCCCCAGTGGGCAGATGGACCAGGTCCTTTATCCCTCTAGGACTTCGCTTCCTCTCAGTGTTGGCTATTCCCCAGTGGACAGATGGAGCAGGTCCTTTATCCCTCTAGGACTTCGCTTCCTCACACAGTGCTTGCTATTCCCCAGTGTTCAGATGGACCTGGTCCATTATCCCTCTAGGACTTCGCTTCCTCACACAGTGCTGGCTATTCTCCAATGGGCAGATGGACCTGGTCCTTTATCCCCCTAGGACTTCGCTTCCTCACACAGTGCTGGCTATTCCCCAGTGGGCAGATGGACCTGGTCCTTTATCCCTCTAGGACTTCGCTTCCTCACATAGTGCTGGCTATTCCCCAGTGGGTAGATGGACCAGGTCCTTTATCCCTCTAGGACTTCGCTTCCTCACACAGTGCTGCCTATTCCCCAGTGGGTAGATGGACCAGGTCCTTTATCCCTCTAGGACTTCGCTTCCTCACACAGTGCTGGCTATTCCCCAGTGGGTAGATGGACCTGGTCCTTTATCCCTCTAGGACTTCGCTTCCTCACACAGTGCTGGCTATTCCCCAGTGGGCAGATGGACCTGGTCCTTTATTCCTCTAGGACTTCGCTTCCTCACACAGTGCTGACTATTCCCCAGTGGGCAGATGGACCTGGTCCTTTATCCCTCTAGGAATTCGCTTCCTCACACAGTGCTGACTATTCCCCAGTGGGCAGATGGACGAGGTCCTTTATCCCTCTAGGACTCAGCTTCCTTACACAGTGTTGGCTATTCCCCAATTGGTAGATGGACCTGGTCCTTTATCCCTCTAGGACTTCTCTTCCTCACACAGTCCTGGCTATTCCCCAGTGGGTAGATGGACCAGGTCCTTTATCCCTCTAGGACTCAGCTTCCTCACACAGTGATGACTATTCCCCAGTGGGCAGATGGACCAGGTACTTTATCCCTCTAGGACTCAGCTTCCTCACAGTGTTGGCTATTCCCCACTTGGTAGATGGACCTGGTCCTTCATCCCTCTAGGACTTCTCTTCCTCACACAGTGCTGGCTATTCTCCAGTGGATAGATGGACCAGGTCCTTTATCCCTCTAGGACTCAGCTTCCTCACACAGTGCTAACTATTCCCCAGTTGGTAGATGGTACTGGTCCTTTATCCCTCTAGGACTTCTCTTCCTCACACAGTGCTGACTATTCCCCAGTGGGCAGATGGACCAGGTCCTTTATCCCTCTAGGACTTCGCTTCCTCACAGTGTTGGCTATTCCCCAGTGGGCAGATGGACCTGGTCCTTTATCCCTCTAGGACTTTGCTTCCTCACACAGTGCTTGCTATTCCCCAGTGGTCAGATGGACCTGGTCCATTATCCCTCTAGGACTTCGCTTCCTCACACAGTGCTGGCTATTCCCCAGTGGTCAGATGGACCTGGTCCTTTATCCCTCTAGGACTTCGCTTCCTTACACAGTGCTGGCTATTCCCCAGTGGGCAGATGGACCAGGTCCTTTAACCCCCTAGGACTTCACTTCCTCACACAGTGCTGGCTATTCCCCAGTGGGCAGATGGACCAGGTCCTTTATCCCTCTAGGACTTCGCTTCGTCACACAGTGTTGGCTATTCCCCAGTGGATAGATGGACCAGGTCCTTTGTCCATCTAGGACTTCGCTTCCTCACAAAGTGCTGGCTATTCCCCAGTGGGCAGATGGAACTGGTCCTTTATCCCTCTAGGACTTCGCTTCCTCACACAGTGCTGACTATTTTCCAGTGGGCAGATGGACCTGGTCCTTTATCCCTCTAGGACTTCGCTTCCTCACACAGTGCTGACTATTCCCCAGTGGGCAGATGGACCAGGTCCTTTATCCCTCTAGGACTCAGCTTCCTCACACAGTGTTGGCTATTCCCCACTTGGTAGATGGACCTGGTCCTTTATCCCTCTAGGACTTCTCTTCCTCACACAGTCCTGGCTATTCCCCAGTGGGTAGATGGACCAGGTCCTTTATCCCTCTAGGACTCAGCTTCCTCACACAGTGCTGACTATTCCCCAGTGGACAGATAGACCAGGTCCTTTATCCCTCTAGGACTCAGCTTCCTCACAGTGTTGGCTATTCCCCACTTGGTAGATTGACCTGGTCCTTTATCCCTCTAGGACTTCGCTTCCTCACACAGTGCTGGCTATTCCCCAGTAGGTAGATGAACTGGTCCTTTATCCCTCTATGACTTCGCTTCCTCACACAGTGCTGGCTATTCCCCAGTGGGCAGATGGACCAGGTCCTTTATCCCTCTAGGACTTCGCTTCCTCACACAGTGCTGGCTATTCCCCAGTGGGTAGATGGACCAGGTCCTTTGTCCCTCTAGGACTTCGCTTCCTCACACAGTGCTGACTATTCTCCAGTGGGCAGATGGACCTGGTCCTTTATCCCTCTAGGACTTCGCTTCCTCACACAGTGCTGACTATTCCCCAGTGGGCAGATGGACTAGGCCCTTTATCCCTCTAGGACTTCGCTTCCTCACAGTGTTGACTATTCCCCAGTGGACAGATGGAGCAGGTCCTTTATCCCTCTAGGACTTCGCTTCCTCACACAGTGCTTGCTATTCACCAGTGGTCAGATGGACCTGGTCCTTTATCCCTCTAGGTCTTCGCTTCCTCACACAGTGCTGGCTATTCCCCAGTGGGCAGATGGACCTGGTCTTTTATCCCTCTAGGACTTCGCTTCCTCACACAGTGCTGGCTATTCCCCAGTGGGCAGATGGAACTGGTCCTTTATCCCTCTAGGACTTCGCTTCCTCACATAGTGCTGGCTATTCCCCAGTGGGTAGATGGACCAGGTCCTTTATCCCTCTAGGACTTCGCTTCCTCACAAAGTGCTGCCTTTTCCCCAGTGGGTAGATGGACCAGGTCCTTTATCCCTCTAGGACTTCGCTTTCTCACACAGTGCTGGGTATTCCCCAGTGGGTAGATGGACCTGGTCCTTTATCCCTCTATGACTTCGCTTCCTCACACAGTGCTGGCTATTTCCCAGTGGGCAGATGGACCAGGTCCATTATCCCTCTAGGACTTCGCTTCCTCACAGTGTTGGCTATTCCCCAGTGGGCAGTTGGAGCAGGTCCTTTATAACTCTAGGACTTCGCTTCCTCACACAGTGCTGGCTATTCCCCAGTGGGCAGATGGACCTGGTCCTTTATCCCTCTAGGACTTCGCTTCCTCACACAGTGCTGACTATTCCCCAGTGGGCAGATGGACCTGGTCTTTTATCCCTCTAGTAATTCGCTTCCTCACACAGTGCTGACTATTCCCCAGTGGGCAGATGGACCAGGTCCTTTATCCCTCTAGGACTCAGCTTCCTCACACAGTGTTGGCTATTCCCCAATTGGTAGATGGACCTGGTCCTTTATCCCTCTAGGACTTCTCTTCCTCACACAGTCCTGGCTATTCCCCAGTGGGTAGATGGACCAGGTCCTTTATCCCTCTAGGACTCAGCTTCCTCACACAGTGCTGACTATTCCCCAGTGGGCAGATGGACCAGGTACTTTATCCCTCAAGGACTCAGCTTCCTCACAGTGTTGGCTATTCCCCACTTGGTAGATGGACCTGGTCCTTCATCCCTCTAGGACTTCTCTTCCTCACACAGTGCTCGCTATTCTCCAGTGGGTAGATGGACCAGGTCCTTTATCCCTCTAGGACTCAGCTTCCTCACACAGTGCTGACTATTCCCCAGTTGGTAGATGGACCTGGTCCTTTATCCCTCTAGGACTTCTCTTCCTCACACAGTGCTGACTATTCCCCAGTGGGCAGATGGACCAGGTCCTTTATCCCTCTAGGACTTCGCTTCCTCACAGTGTTGGCTATTCCCCAGTGGGCAGATGGACCTGGTCCTTTATCCCTCTAGGACTTTGCTTCCTCACACAGTGCTTGCTATTCCCCAGTGGTCAGATGGACCTGGTCCTTTATCCCTCTAGGACTTCGCTTCCTCACACAGTGCTGGCTATTCTCCAGTGGTCAGATGGACCTGGTCCTTTATCCCTCTAGGACTTCGCTTCCTTACACAGTGCTGGCTATTTCCCAGTGGGCAGATGGACCAGGTCCTTTAACCCTCTAGGACTTCACTTCCTCACACAGTGCTGGCTATTCCCCAGTGCGTAGATGGACCTGGTCCTTTATCCCTCTATGACTTCGCTTCCTCACACAGTGCTGGCTATTCCCCAGTGGGCAGATGGACCAGGTCCTTTATCCCTCTAGGACTTCGCTTCCTCACACAGTGCTGGCTATTCCCCAGTGGATAGATGGACCAGGTCCTTTGTCCATCTAGGACTTCTCTTCCTCACACAGTGCTGGCTATTCCCCAGTGGGCAGATGGAACTGGTCCTTTATCCCTCTAGGACTTCGCTTCCTCACACAGTGCTGACTATTCTCCAGTGGGCAGATGGACCTGGTCTTTTATCACTCTAGGACTTCGCTTCCTCACACAGTGCTGACTATTCCCCAGTGGGCAGATGGACCAGGTCCTTTATCCCTCTAGGACTCAGCTTCCTCACACAGTGTTGGCTATTCCCCACTTGGTAGATGGACCTGGTCCTTTATCCCTCTAGGACTTCTCTTCCTCACACAGTGCTGGCTATTCCCCAGTGGGTAGATGGACCAGGTCCTTTATCCCTCTAGGACTCAGCTTCCTCACACAGTGCTGACTATTCCCCAGTGGGTAGATGGACCAGGTCCTTTATCCCTCAAGGACTCAGCTTCCTCACACAGTGTTGGCTATTCCCCAGTTGGTAGATGGACCTGGTCCTTTATCCCTCTAGGACTTCTCTTCCTCACACAGTCCTGGCTATTCCCCAGTGGGTAGATGGACCAGGTCCTTTATCCCTCTAGGACTCAGCTTCCTCACACAGTGCTGACTATTCCCCAGTGGACAGATAGACCAGGTCCTTTATCCCTCTAGGACTCAGCTTCCTCACAGTGTTGGCTATTCCCCACTTGGTAGATGGACCTGGTCCTTTATCCCTCTAGGACTTTGCTTCCTCACACAGTGCTAGCTATTCCCCAGTGGGTAGATGACCTGGTCCTTCATCCCTCTATGACTTCGCTTCCTCACACAGTGCTGACTATTCCCCAGTTGGTAGATGGACCTGGTCCTTTATTCCTCTAGGACTTCTCTTCCTCACACAGTGCTGACTATTCCCCAGTGGGCAGATGGCCCATTTCCTTTATCCCTCTAGGACTTTGCTTCCTCACAGTGTTGGCTATTCCCCAGTGGGCAGATGGACCTGGTCCTTTATCCCTCTAGGACTTCGCTTCCTCACACAGTGCTTGCTATTCCCCAGTGGTCAGATGGACCTGGTCCTTTATCCCTCTAGGACTTCGCTTCCTCACACAGTGCTGGCTATTCCCCAGTGGTCAGATGGACCTGGTCCTTTATCCCTCTAGGACTTCGCTTTCGCACACAGTGCTGGCTATTCCCCAGTGGGCAGATGGACCAGGTCCTTTATCCCTCTAGGAATTCGCTTCCTCACACAGTGCTGGCTATTCCCCAGTGGGCAGATGGACCTGGTCCTTTATCCCCCTAGGACTTCGCTTCCTCACACAGTGCTGGCTATTCCCCAGTGGGCAGATGGACCTGGCCCTTTATCCCTCTAGGACTTCGCTTCCTCACATAGTGCTGGCTATTCCCCAGTGGGTAGATGGACCAGGTCCTTTATCCCTCTAGGACTATGCTTCCTCACACAGTGCTGCCTATTCCCCAGTGGGTAGATGGACCAGGTCCTTTATCCCTCTAGGTCTTCGCTTCCTCACACAGTGCTGGCTATTCCCCAGTGGGTAGATGGACCTGGTCCTTTATCCCTCTAGGACTTCGCTTCCTCACACAGTGCTGGCTATTCCACAGTGGGCAGATGGACCAGGTCCTTTATCCCTCTAGGACTTCGCTTCCTCACAGTGTTGGCTATTCCCCAGTGGGCAGATGGAGCAGGTCCTTTATCCCTCTAGGACTTCGCTTCCTCACATAGTGCTGGCTATTCCCCAGTGGGCAGATGGACCTGGTCCTTTATCCCTCTAGGACTTCGCTTCCTCACACAGTGCTGACTATTCCCCAGTGGGCAGATGGACCTGGTCCTTTATCCCTCTAGGACTTCGCTTCCTCACACAGTGCTGACTATTCCCCAGTGGGCAGATGGACCAGGTCCTTTATCCCTCTAGGACTCAGCTTCCTCACACAGTGTTGGCTATTCCCCACTTGGTAGATGGACCTGGTCCTTTATCTCTCTAGGACTTGTCTTCCTCACACAGTCCTGGCTATTCCCCAGTGGGTAGATGGACCAGGTCCTTTATCCCTCTAGGACTCAGCTTCCTCACACAGTGCTGACTATTCCCCAGTGGGCAGATGGATCAGGTCCTTTATCCCTCTAGGACTCAGCTTCCTCACAGTGTTGGCTATTCCCCACTTGGTAGATGGACCTGGTCCTTTATCCCTCTAGGACTTCTCTTCCTCACACAGTGCTGGCTATTCCCCAGTGGGTAGATGGACCAGGTCCTCTATCCCTCTAGGACTCAGCTTCCTCAGACAGTGCTGACTATTCCCCAGTGGGTAGATGGACCAGGTCCTTTATCCCTCTTGGACTCAGCTTCCTCACACAGTGTTGGCTATTCCCCAGTTGGTAGAAGGACCTGGTCCTTTATCCCTCTAGGACTTCTCTTCCTCACACAGTCCTGGCTATTCCCCAGTGGGTAGATGGACCAGGTCCTTTATCCCTCTTGGGCTCAGCTTCCTCACACAGTGCTGACTATTCCCCAGTGGGCAGATGGACCAGGTCCTTTATCCCTCTAGGACTCAGCTTCCTCACAGTGTTGGCTATTCCCCACTTGGTAGATGGACCTGGTCCTTTATCCCTCTAGGACTTCGCTTCCTCACACAGTGCTGGCTATTCCCCAGTGGGTAGATGGACCTGGTCCTTTATCCCTCTATGACTTCGCTTCCTCACACAGTGCTGGCTATTCCCCAGTGGGTAGATGGACCTGGTCCTTTATCCCTCTAGGACTCAGCTTCCTCACACAGTGCTGACTATTCCCCAGTGGACAGATAGACCAGGTCCTTTATCCCTCTAGGACTCAGCTTCCTCACAGTGTTGGCTATTCCCCACTTGGTAGATGGACCTGGTCCTTTATCCCTCTAGGACTTTGCTTCCTCACACAGTGCTGGCTATTCCCCAGTGGGTAGATGACCTGGTCCTTCATCCCTCTATGACTTCGCTTCCTCACACAGTGCTGACTATTCCCCAGTTGGTAGATGGACCTGGTCCTTTATTCCTCTAGGACTTCTCTTCCTCACACAGTGCTGACTATTCCCCAGTGGGCAGATGGCCCATTTCCTTTATCCCTCTAGGACTTTGCTTCCTCACAGTGTTGGCTATTCCCCAGTGGGCAGATGGACCTGGTCCTTTATCCCTCTAGGACTTCGCTTCCTCACACAGTGCTTGCTATTCCCCAGTGGTCAGATGGACCTGGTCCTTTATCCCTCTAGGACTTCGCTTCCTCACACAGTGCTGGCTATTCCCCAGTGGTCAGATGGACCTGGTCCTTTATCCCTCTAGGACTTCGCTTTCGCACACAGTGCTGGCTATTCCCCAGTGGGCAGATGGACCAGGTCCTTTATCCCTCTAGGAATTCGCTTCCTCACACAGTGCTGGCTATTCCCCAGTGGGCAGATGGACCTGGTCCTTTATCCCTCTAGGACTTCGCTTCCTCACACAGTGCTGGCTATTCCCCAGTGGGCAGATGGACCTGGCCCTTTATCCCTCTAGGACTTCGCTTCCTCACATAGTGCTGGCTATTCCCCAGTGGGTAGATGGACCAGGTCCTTTATCCCTCTAGGACTATGCTTCCTCACACAGTGCTGCCTATTCCCCAGTGGGTAGATGGACCAGGTCCTTTATCCCTCTAGGTCTTCGCTTCCTCACACAGTGCTGGCTATTCCCCAGTGGGTAGATGGACCTGGTCCTTTATCCCTCTAGGACTTCGCTTCCTCACACAATGCTGGCTATTCCACAGTGGGCAGATGGACCAGGTCCTTTATCCCTCTAGGACTTCGCTTCCTCACAGTGTTGGCTATTCCCCAGTGGGCAGATGGAGCAGGTCCTTTATCCCTCTAGGACTTCGCTTCCTCACATAGTGCTGGCTATTCCCCAGTGGGCAGATGGACCTGGTCCTTTATCCCTCTAGGACTTCGCTTCCTCACACAGTGCTGACTATTCCCCAGTGGGCAGATGGACCTGGTCCTTTATCCCTCTAGGACTTCGCTTCCTCACACAGTGCTGACTATTCCCCAGTGGGCAGATGGACCAGGTCCTTTATCCCTCTAGGACTCAGCTTCCTCACACAGTGTTGGCTATTCCCCACTTGGTTGATGGACCTGGTCCTTTATCTCTCTAGGACTTGTCTTCCTCACACAGTCCTGGCTATTCCCCAGTGGGTAGATGGACCAGGTCCTTTATCCCTCTAGGACTCAGCTTCCTCACACAGTGCTGACTATTCCCCAGTGGGCAGATGGATCAGGTCCTTTATCCCTCTAGGACTCAGCTTCCTCACAGTGTTGGCTATTCCCCACTTGGTAGATGGACCTGGTCCTTTATCCCTCTAGGACTTCTCTTCCTCACACAGTGCTGGCTATTCCCCAGTGGGTAGATGGACCAGGTCCTCTATCCCTCTAGGACTCAGCTTCCTCAGACAGTGCTGACTATTCCCCAGTGGGTAGATGGACCAGGTCCTTTATCCCTCTTGGACTCAGCTTCCTCACACAGTGTTGGCTATTCCCCAGTTGGTAGAAGGACCTGGTCCTTTATCCCTCTAGGACTTCTCTTCCTCACACAGTCCTGGCTATTCCCCAGTGGGTAGATGGACCAGGTCCTTTATCCCTCTTGGGCTCAGCTTCCTCACACAGTGCTGACTATTCCCCAGTGGGCAGATGGACCAGGTCCTTTATCCCTCTAGGACTCAGCTTCCTCACAGTGTTGGCTATTCCCCACTTGGTAGATGGACCTGGTCCTTTATCCCTCTAGGACTTCGCTTCCTCACACAGTGCTGGCTATTCCCCAGTGGGTAGATGGACCTGGTCCTTTATCCCTCTATGACTTCGCTTCCTCACACAGTGCTGGCTATTCCCCAGTGGGCAGATGGACCAGGTCCTTTATCCCTCTAGGACTTCGCTTCCTCACACAGTGCTGGCTATTCCCCAGTGGATAGATGGACCAGGTCCTTTGTCCATCTAGGACTTCTCTTCCTCACACAGTGCTGGCTATTCCCCAGTGGGCAGATGGAACTGGTCCTTTATCCCTCTAGGACTTCGCTTCCTCACACAGTGCTGACTATTCTCCAGTGGGCAGATGGACCTGGTCTTTTATCACTCTAGGACTTCGCTTCCTCACACAGTGCTGACTATTCCCCAGTGGGCAGATGGACCAGGTCCTTTATCCCTCTAGGACTCAGCTTCCTCACACAGTGTTGGCTATTCCCCACTTGGTAGATGGACCTGGTCCTTTATCCCTCTAGGACTTCTCTTCCTCACACAGTGCTGGCTATTCCCCAGTGGGTAGATGGACCAGGTCCTTTATCCCTCTAGGACTCAGCTTCCTCACACAGTGCTGACTATTCCCCAGTGGGTAGATGGACCAGGTCCTTTATCCCTCAAGGACTCAGCTTCCTCACACAGTGTTGGCTATTCCCCAGTTGGTAGATGGACCTGGTCCTTTATCCCTCTAGGACTTCTCTTCCTCACACAGTCCTGGCTATTCCCCAGTGGGTAGATGGACCAGGTCCTTTATCCCTCTAGGACTCAGCTTCCTCACACAGTGCTGACTATTCCCCAGTGGACAGATAGACCAGGTCCTTTATCCCTCTAGGACTCAGCTTCCTCACAGTGTTGGCTATTCCCCACTTGGTAGATGGACCTGGTCCTTTATCCCTCTAGGACTTTGCTTCCTCACACAGTGCTGGCTATTCCCCAGTGGGTAGATGACCTGGTCCTTCATCCCTCTATGACTTCGCTTCCTCACACAGTGCTGACTATTCCCCAGTTGGTAGATGGACCTGGTCCTTTATTCCTCTAGGACTTCTCTTCCTCACACAGTGCTGACTATTCCCCAGTGGGCAGATGGCCCATTTCCTTTATCCCTCTAGGACTTCGCTTCCTCACAGTGTTGGCTATTCCCCAGTGGGCAGATGGACCTGGTCCTTTATCCCTCTAGGACTTCGCTTCCTCACACAGTGCTTGCTATTCCCCAGTGGTCAGATGGACCTGGTCCTTTATCCCTCTAGGACTTCGCTTCCTCACACAGTGCTGGCTATTCCCCAGTGGTCAGATGGACCTGGTCCTTTATCCCTCTAGGACTTCGCTTTCTCACACAGTGCTGGCTATTCCCCAGTGGGCAGATGGACCAGGTCCTTTATCCCTCTAGGAATTCGCTTCCTCACACAGTGCTGGCTATTCCCCAGTGGGCAGATGGACCTGGTCCTTTATCCCCCTAGGACTTCGCTTCCTCACACAGTGCTGGCTATTCCCCAGTGGGCAGATGGACCTGGCCCTTTATCCCTCTAGGACTTCGCTTCCTCACATAGTGCTGGCTATTCCCCAGTGGGTAGATGGACCAGGTCCTTTATCCCTCTAGGACTTTGCTTCCTCACACAGTGCTGCCTATTCCCCAGTGGGTAGATGGACCAGGTCCTTTATCCCTCTAGGTCTTCGCTTCCTCACACAGTGCTGGCTATTCCCCAGTGGGTAGATGGACCTAGTCCTTTATCCCTCTAGGACTTCGCTTCCTCACACAGTGCTGGCTATTCCACAGTGGGCAGATGGACCAGGTCCTTTATCCCTCTAGGACTTCGCTTCCTCACAGTGTTGGCTATTCCCCAGTGGGCAGATGGAGCAGGTCCTTTATCCCTCTAGGACTTCGCTTCCTCACATAGTGCTGGCTATTCCCCAGTGGGCAGATGGACCTGGTCCTTTATCCCTCTAGGACTTCGCTTCCTCACACAGTGCTGACTATTCCCCAGTGGGCAGATGGACCTGGTCCTTTATCCCTCTAGGACTTCGCTTCCTCACACAGTGCTGACTATTCCCCAGTGGGCAGATGGACCAGGTCCTTTATCCCTCTAGGACTCAGCTTCCTCACACAGTGTTGGCTATTCCCCACTTGGTAGATGGACCTGGTCCTTTATCTCTCTAGGACTTGTCTTCCTCACACAGTCCTGGCTATTCCCCAGTGGGTAGATGGACCAGGTCCTTTATCCCTCTAGGACTCAGCTTCCTCACACAGTGCTGACTATTCCCCAGTGGGCAGATGGATCAGGTCCTTTATCCCTCTAGGACTCAGCTTCCTCACAGTGTTGGCTATTCCCCACTTGGTAGATGGACCTGGTCCTTTATCCCTCTAGGACTTCTCTTCCTCACACAGTGCTGGCTATTCCCCAGTGGGTAGATGGACCAGGTCCTCTATCCCTCTATGACTCAGCTTCCTCAGACAGTGCTGACTATTCCCCAGTGGGTAGATGGACCAGGTCCTTTATCCCTCTTGGACTCAGCTTCCTCACACAGTGTTGGCTATTCCCCAGTTGGTAGAAGGACCTGGTCCTTTATCCCTCTAGGACTTCTCTTCCTCACACAGTCCTGGCTATTCCCCAGTGGGTAGATGGACCAGGTCCTTTATCCCTCTTGGGCTCAGCTTCCTCACACAGTGCTGACTATTCCCCAGTGGGCAGATGGACCAGGTCCTTTATCCCTCTAGGACTCAGCTTCCTCACAGTGTTGGCTATTCCCCACTTGGTAGATGGACCTGGTCCTTTATCCCTCTAGGACTTCGCTTCCTCACACAGTGCTGGCTATTCCCCAGTGGGTAGATGGACCTGGTCCTTTATCCCTCTATGACTTCGCTTCCTCACACAGTGCTGGCTATTCCCCAGTGGGCAGATGGACCAGGTCCTTTATCCCTCTAGGACTTCGCTTCCTCACACACTGCTGGCTATTCCCCAGTGGGTAGATGGACCAGTTCCTTTGTCCCTCTAGGCCTTCGCTTCCTCACACAGTGCTGACTATTCTCCAGTGGGCAGATGGACCTGGTCCTTTATCCCTCTAGGACTTCGCTTCCTCACACAGTGTTGACTATTCCCCAGTGGGCAGATGGACCAGGCCCTTTATCCCTCTAGGACTCAGCTTCCTCACACAGTGTTGGCTATTCCCCACTTGGTAGATGGACCTGGTCCTTTATCCCTCTTGGACTTCTCTTCCTCACACAGTGCTGGCTATTCCCCAGTGGGTTGATGGACCAGGTCCTTTATCCCTCTAGGACTCAGCTTCCTCACACAGTGCTGACTATTCCCCAGTGGGTAGATGGAACAGGTCCTTTATCCCTCTTGGACTCAGCTTCCTCACACAGTGTTGGCTATTCCCCAGTTGGTAGATGGACCTAGTCCTTTATCCCTCTAGGACTTCTCTTCCTCACACAGTGCTGACTATTCCCCAGTGGGCAGATGGACCTGGTCCTTTATCCCTCTAAGACATCGTTTCCTCACACAGTGCTGGCTATTCCCCAGTGGGCAGATGGACCAGGTCCTTTATCCCTCTAGGACTTCGCTTCCTCTCAGTGTTGGCTATTCCCCAGTGGACAGATGGAGCAGGTCCTTTATCCCTCTAGGACTTCGCTTCCTCACACAGTGCTTGCTATTCCCCAGTGGTCAGATGGACCTGGTCCATTATCCCTCTAGGACTTCGCTTCCTCACACAGTGCTGGCTATTCTCCAATGGGCAGATGGACCTGGTCCTTTATCCCCCTAGGACTTCGCTTCCTCACACAGTGCTGGCTATTCCCCAGTGGGCAGATGGACCTGGTCCTTTATCCCTCTAGGACTTCGCTTCCTCACATAGTGCTGGCTATTCCCCAGTGGGTAGATGGACCAGGTCCTTTATCCCTCTAGGACTTCGCTTCCTCACACAGTGCTGCCTATTCCCCAGTGGGTAGATGGACCAGGTCCTTTATCCCTCTAGGACTTCGCTTCCTCACACAGTGCTGGCTATTCCCCAGTGGGTAGATGGACCTGGTCCTTTATCCCTCTAGGACTTCGCTTCCTCACACAGTGCTGGCTATTCCCCAGTGGGCAGATGGACCTGGTCCTTTATCCCTCTAGGACTTCGCTTCCTCACACAGTGCTGACTATTCCCCAGTGGGCAGATGGACCTGGTCCTTTATCCCTCTAGGAATTCGCTTCCTCACACAGTGCTGACTATTCCCCAGTGGGCAGATGGACCAGGTCCTTTATCCCTCTAGGACTCAGCTTCCTTACACAGTGTTGGCTATTCCCCAATTGGTAGATGGACCTGGTCCTTTATCCCTCTAGGACTTCTCTTCCTCACACAGTCCTGGCTATTCCCCAGTGGGTAGATGGACCAGGTCCTTTATCCCTCTAGGACTCAGCTTCCTCACACAGTGCTGACTATTCCCCAGTGGGCAGATGGACCAGGTACTTTATCCCTCTAGGACTCAGCTTCCTCACAGTGTTGGCTATTCCCCACTTGGTAGATGGACCTGGTCCTTCATCCCTCTAGGACTTCTCTTCCTCACACAGTGCTGGCTATTCTCCAGTGGATAGATGGACCAGGTCCTTTATCCCTCTAGGACTCAGCTTCCTCACACAGTGCTGACTATTCCCCAGTTGGTAGATGGACCTGGTCCTTTATCCCTCTAGGACTTCTCTTCCTCACACAGTGCTGACTATTCCCCAGTGGGCAGATGGACCAGGTCCTTTATCCCTCTAGGACTTCGCTTCCTCACAGTGTTGGCTATTCCCCAGTGGGCAGATGGACCTGGTCATTTATCCCTCTAGGACTTTGCTTCCTCACACAGTGCTTGCTATTCCCCAGTGGTCAGATGGACCTGGTCCATTATCCCTCTAGGACTTCGCTTCCTCACACAGTGCTGGCTATTCCCCAGTGGTCAGATGGACCTGGTCCTTTATCCCTCTAGGACTTCGCTTCCTTACACAGTGCTGGCTATTCCCCAGTGGGCAGATGGACCAGGTCCTTTAACCCCCTAGGACTTCACTTCCTCACACAGTGCTGGCTATTCCCCAGTGGGCAGATGGACCAGGTCCTTTATCCCTCTAGGACTTCGCTTCCTCACACAGTGCTGGCTATTCCCCAGTGGATAGATGGATCAGGTCCTTTGTCCATCTAGGACTTCGCTTCCTCACACAGTGCTGGCTATTCCCCAGTGGGCAGATGGAACTGGTCCTTTATCCCTCTAGGACTTCGCTTCCTCACACAGTGCTGACTATTCTCCAGTGGGCAGATGGACCTGGTCCTTTATCCCTCTAGGACTTCGCTTCCTCACACAGTGCTGACTATTCCCCAGTGGGCAGATGGACCAGGTCCTTTATCCCTCTAGGACTCAGCTTCCTCACACAGTGTTGGCTATTCCCCACTTGGTAGATGGACCTGGTCCTTTATCCCTCTAGGACTTCTCTTCCTCACACAGTCCTGGCTATTCCCCAGTGGGTAGATGGACCAGGTCCTTTATCCCTCTAGGACTCAGCTTCCTCACACAGTGCTGACTATTCCCCAGTGGACAGATAGACCAGGTCCTTTATCCCTCTAGGACTCAGCTTCCTCACAGTGTTGGCTATTCCCCACTTGGTAGATTGACCTGGTCCTTTATCCCTCTAGGACTTCGCTTCCTCACACAGTGCTGGCTATTCCCCAGTGGGTAGATGAACTGGTCCTTTATCCCTCTATGACTTCGCTTCCTCACACAGTGCTGGCTATTCCCCAGTGGGCAGATGGACCAGGTCCTTTATCCCTCTAGGACTTCGCTTCCTCACACAGTGCTGGCTATTCCCCAGTGGGTAGATGGACCAGGTCCTTTGTCCCTCTAGGACTTTGCTTCCTCACACAGTGCTGACTATTCTCCAGTGGGCAGATGGACCTGGTCCTTTATCCCTCTAGGACTTCGCTTCCTCACACAGTGCTGACTATTCCCCAGTTGGCAGATGGACTAGGCTCTTTATCCCTCTAGGACTTCGCTTCCTCACACAGTGCTGGCTATTCTCCAATGGGCAGATGGACCTGGTCCTTTATCCCCCTAGGACTTCGCTTCCTCACACAGTGCTGGCTATTCCCCAGTGGGCAGATGGACCTGGTCCTTTATCCCTCTAGGACTTCGCTTCCTCACATAGTGCTGGCTATTCCCCAGTGGGTAGATGGACCAGGTCCTTTATCCCTCTAGGACTTCGCTTCCTCACACAGTGCTGCCTATTCCCCAGTGGGTAGATGGACCTGGTCCTTTATCCCTCTAGGACTTCGCTTCCTCACACAGTGCTGGCTATTCCCCAGTGGGCAGATGGACCTGGTCCTTTATCCCTCTAGGACTTCGCTTCCTCACACAGTGCTGACTATTCCCCAGTGGGCAGATGGACCTGGTCCTTTATCCCTCTAGGAATTCGCTTCATCACACAGTGCTGACTATTCCCCAGTGGGCAGATGGACCAGGTCCTTTATCCCTCTAGGACTCAGCTTCCTTACACAGTGTTGGCTATTCCCCAATTGGTAGATGGACCTGGTCCCTTATCCCTCTAGGACTTCTCTTCCTCACACAGTCCTGGCTATTCCCCAGTGGGTAGATGGACCAGGTCCTTTATCCCTCTAGGACTCAGCTTCCTCACACAGTGCTGACTATTCCCCAGTGGGCAGATGGACCAGGTACTTTATCCCTCTAGGACTCAGCTTCCTCACAGTGTTGGCTATTCCCCACTTGGTAGATGGACCTGGTCCTTCATCCCTCTAGGACTTCTCTTCCTCACACAGTGCTGGCTATTCTCCAGTGGATAGATGGACCAGGTCCTTTATCCCTCTAGGACTCAGCTTCCTCACACAGTGCTGACTATTCCCCAGTTGGTAGATGGACCTGGTCCTTTATGCCTCTAGGACTTCTCTTCCTCACACAGTGCTGACTATTCCCCAGTGGGCAGATGGACCAGGTCCTTTATCCCTCTAGGACTTCGCTTCCTCACAGTGTTGGCTATTCCCCAGTGGGCAGATGGACCTGGTCCTTTATCCCTCTAGGACTTTGCTTCCTCACACAGTGCTTGCTATTCCCCAGTGGTCAGATGGACCTGGTCCTTTATCCCTCTAGGACTTCGCTTCCTTACACAGTGCTGGCTATTCCCCAGTGGGCAGATGGACCAGGTCCTTTAACCCCCTAGGACTTCACTTCCTCACACAGTGCTGGCTATTCCCCAGTGGGCAGATGGACCAGGTCCTTTATCCCTCTAGGACTTCGCTTCCTCACACAGTGCTGGCTATTCCCCAGTGGATAGATGGACCAGGTCCTTTGTCCATCTAGGACTTCGCTTCCTCACACAGTGCTGGCTATTCCCCAGTGGGCAGATGGAACTGGTCCTTTATCCCTCTAGGACTTCGCTTCCTCACACAGTGCTGACTATTCTCCAGTGGGCAGATGGACCTGGTCCTTTATCCCTCTAGGACTTCGCTTCCTCACACAGTGCTGACTATTCCCCAGTGGGCAGATGGACCAGGTCCTTTATCCCTCTAGGACTCAGCTTCCTCACACAGTGTTGGCTATTCCCCACTTGGTAGATGGACCTGGTCCTTTATCCCTCTAGGACTTCTCTTCCTCACACAGTCCTGGCTATTCCCCAGTGGGTAGATGGACCAGGTCCTTTATCCCTCTAGGACTCAGCTTCCTCACACAGTGCTGACTATTCCCCAGTGGACAGATAGACCAGGTCCTTTATCCCTCTAGGACTCAGCTTCCTCACAGTGTTGGCTATTCCCCACTTGGTAGATTGACCTGGTCCTTTATCCCTCTAGGACTTCGCTTCCTTACACAGTGCTGGCTATTCCCCAGTGGGTAGATGAACTGGTCCTTTATCCCTCTATGACTTCGCTTCCTCACACAGTGCTGGCTATTCCCCAGTGGGCAGATGGACCAGGTCCTTTATCCCTCTAGGACTTCGCTTCCTCACACAGTGCTGGCTATTCCCCAGTGGGTAGATGGACCAGGTCCTTTGTCCCTCTAGGACTTCGCTTCCTCACACAGTGCTGACTATTCTCCAGTGGGCAGATGGACCTGGTCCTTTATCCCTCTAGGACTTCGCTTCCTCACACAGTGCTGACTATTCCCCAGTGGGCAGATGGACTAGGCCCTTTATCCCTCTAGGACTCAGCTTCCTCACACAGTGTTGGCTATTCCCCACTTGGTAGATGGACCTGGTCCTTTATCCCTCTTGGACTTCTCTTCCTCAGACAGTGCTGGCGATTCCCCAGTGGGTTGATGGACCAGGTCCTTTATCGCTCTAGGACTCAGCTTCCTCACACAGTGCTGACTACTCCCCAGTGGGTAGATGGAACAGGTCCTTTATCCCTCTAGGACTCAGCTTCCTCACACAGTGTTGGCTATTCCCCAGTTGGTAGATGGACCTGGTCCTTTATCCCTCTAGGACTTCGCTTCCTCACACAGTGCTGGCTATTCCCCATTGGGCAGATGGACCAGGTCCTTTATCCCTCTAGGACGTCGCTTCCTCACAGTGTTGGCTATTCCCCAGTGAGCAGATGGAGCAGGTCCTTTATCCCTCTATGACTCAGCTTCCTCACACAGTGTTGGCTATTCCCCACTTGGTAGATGGACCTGGTCCTTTATCCGTCTAGGACTTCTCTTCCTCACACTGTGCTGGCTATTCCCCAGTGGGTAGATGGACCAGGTCCTTTATCCCTCTAGTACTCAGCTTCCTCACACAGTGTTGGCTATTCCCCAGTTTGTAGATGGACCTGGTCCTTTATCCCTCTAGGACTTCTCTTCCTCACACAGTGCTGACTATTCCCCAGTGGGCAGATGGACCTGGTCTTTTATCCCTCTAGGACTTTGTTTCCTCACACAGTGCTGGCTATTCCCCAGTGGGCAGATGGACCTGGTCCTTTATCCCTCTAGGACTTCGCTTCCTCACAGTGTTGGCTATTCCCCAGTGGACAGATGGAGCACGTCCTTTATCCCTCTAGGACTTCGCTTCCTCACACAGTGCTTGCTATTCCCCAGTGGTCAGATGGACCAGGTCCTTTATCCCTCTTGGACTTCTCTTCCTCACACAGTGCTGGCGATTCCCCAGTGGGTTGATGGACCAGGTCCTTTATCGCTCTAGGACTCAGCTTCCTCACACAGTGCTGACTATTCCCCAGTGGGTAGATGGAACAGGTCCTTTATCCCTCTAGGACTCAGCTTCCTCACACAGTGTTGGCTATTCCCCAGTTGGTAAATGGACCTGGTCCTTTATCCCTCTAGGACTTCGCTTCCTCACACAGTGCTGGCTATTCCCCAGTGGGCAGATGGACCAGGTCCTTTATCCCTCTAGGACTTCGCTTCCTCACAGTGTTGGCTATTCCCCAGTGAGCAGATGGAGCAGGTCCTTTATCCCTCTAGGACTCAGCTTCCTCACACAGTGTTGGCTATTCCCCACTTGGTAGATGGACCTGGTCCTTTATCCGTCTAGGACTTCTCTTCCTCACACTGTGCTGGCTATTCCCCAGTGGGTAGATGGACCAGGTCCTTTATCCCTCTAGGACTCAGCTTCCTCACACAGTGTTGGCTATTCCCCAGTTTGTAGATGGACCTGGTCCTTTATCCCTCTAGGACTTCTCTTCCTCACACAGTGCTGACTATTCCCCAGTGGGCAGATGGACCTGGTCTTTTATCCCTCTAGGACTTCGTTTCCTCACACAGTGCTGGCTATTCCCCAGTGGGCAGATGGACCTGGCCCTTTATCCCTCTAGGACTTCGCTTCCTCACAGTGTTGGCTATTCCCCAGTGGACAGATGGAGCACGTCCTTTATCCCTCTAGGACTTCGCTTCCTCACACAGTGCTTGCTATTCCCCAGTGGTCAGATGGACCAGGTCCTTTATCCCTCTAGGACTTCGCTTCCTCACACAGTGCTGACTATTCCCCAGTGGGCAGATGGACCTGGTCCTTTATCCCTCTAGGACTTCTCTTCCTCACACAGTCCTGGCTATTCCCCAGTGGTCAGATGGACCTGGTCCTTTATCCCTCTAGGACTTCGCTTCCTCACACAGTGCTGGCTATTCCCCATTGGGCAGATGTACCTGGTCCTTTATCCCTCTAGGACTTCGCTTCCTCACACATTGCTGACTGTTCCCCAGTGGGCAGATGGACCTGGTCCTTTATCCCTCTAGGACTTCGCTTCCTCACACAGTGCTGACTATTCCCCAGTGGGCAGATGGACCAGGTCCTTTATCCCTCTAGGACTCCGCTTCCTCACACAGTGTTGGCTATTAACCACTTGGTAGATGGACCTGGTCCTTTATCCCTCTAGGACTTCTCTTCCTCACACAGTCCTGGCTATTCCCCAGTGGGTAGATGGACCAGGTCCTTTATCCCTCTAGGACTAAGCTTCCTCACACAGTGCTGACTATTCCCCAGTGGGCAGATGGACCAGGTCCTTTATCCCTCTAGGACTCACCTTCCTCACAGTGTTGGCTATTCCCCACTTGGTAGATGGACCTGGTCCTTTATCACTCTAGGACTTCTCTTCCTCACACAGTGCTGGCTATTCCCCAGTGGGTAGATGGACCAGGTCCTTTATCCCTCTAGGACTCAGCTTCCTCACACAGTGCTGACTATTCGCCAGTTGGTAGATGGACCTGGTCCTTTATCCCTCTAGGACTTCTCTTCCTCACACAGTGCTGACTATTCCCCAGTGGGCAGATGGACCAGGTCCTTTATCCCTCTAGGACTTAGCTTCCTCACAGAGTTGGCTATTCCCCAGTGGGCAGATGGACCTGGTCCTTTATCCCTCTAGGACTTCGCTTCCTCACACAGTGCTTGCTATTCCCCAGTGGTCAGATGGACCTGGTCCTTTATCCCTCTAGGACTTCGCTTCCTCACACAGTGCTGGCTATTCCCCAGTGGTCAGATGGACCTGGTCCTTTATCCCTCTAGGACTTTGCTTTCTCACACAGTGCTGGCTATTCCCCAGTGGGCAGATGGACCAGGTCCTTTATCCCTCTAGGACTTCGCTTCCTCATACAGTGCTGGCTATTCCCCAGTGGGCAGATGGACCAGGTCCTTTATCCCTCTAGGACTTCGCTTCCTCACACAGTGCTGGCTATTCCCCAGCGGGTAGATGGACCTGGTCCTTTATCCCTCTATGACTTCGCTTCCTCACACAGTGCTGGCTATTCCCCAGTGGGCAGATGGACCAGGTCCTTTATCCCTCTAGGACTTCGCTTCCTCACAGTGTTGGCTATTCCCCAGTGGGCAGATGGAGCAGGTCCTTTATCCCTCTAGGACTTCGCTTCCTCACACAGTGCTGGCTGTTCCCCAGTGGGCAGATGGACCTGGTCCTTTATCCCTCTAGGATTTCGCTTCCTCACACAGTGCTGACTATTCCCCAGTGGGCAGATGGACCAGGTCCTTTATCCCTCTAGGACTCCGCTTCCTCACACAGTGTTGGCTATTAACCACTTGGTAGATGGACCTGGTCCTTTATCCCTCTAGGACTTCTCTTCCTCACACAGTCCTGGCTATTCCCCAGTGGGTAGATGGACCAGGTCCTTTATCCCTCTAGGACTAAGCTTCCTCACACAGTGCTGACTATTCCCCAGTGGGCAGATGGACCAGGTCCTTTATCCCTCTAGGACTCACCTTCCTCACAGTGTTGGCTATTCCCCACTTGGTAGATGGACCTGGTCCTTTATCACTCTAGGACTTCTCTTCCTCACACAGTGCTGGCTATTCCCCAGTGGGTAGATGGACCAGGTCCTTTATCCCTCTAGGACTCAGCTTCCTCACACAGTGCTGACTATTCGCCAGTTGGTAGATGGACCTGGTCCTTTATCCCTCTAGGACTTCTCTTCCTCACACAGTGCTGACTATTCCCCAGTGGGCAGATGGACCAGGTCCTTTATCCCTCTAGGACTTAGCTTCCTCACAGAGTTGGCTATTCCCCAGTGGGCAGATGGACCTGGTCCTTTATCCCTCTAGGACTTCGCTTCCTCACACAGTGCTTGCTATTCCCCAGTGGTCAGATGGACCTGGTCCTTTATCCCTCTAGGACTTCGCTTCCTCACACAGTGCTGGCTATTCCCCAGTGGTCAGATGGACCTGGTCCTTTATCCCTCTAGGACTTTGCTTTCTCACACAGTGCTGGCTATTCCCCAGTGGGCAGATGGACCAGGTCCTTTATCCCTCTAGGACTTCGCTTCCTCATACAGTGCTGGCTATTCCCCAGTGGGCAGATGGACCAGGTCCTTTATCCCTCTAGGACTTCGCTTCCTCACACAGTGCTGGCTATTCCCCAGCGGGTAGATGACCTGGTCCTTTATCCCTCTATGACTTCGCTTCCTCACACAGTGCTGGCTATTCCCCAGTGGGCAGATGGACCAGGTCCTTTATCCCTCTAGGACTTCGCTTCCTCACAGTGTTGGCTATTCCCCAGTGGGCAGATGGAGCAGGTCCTTTATCCCTCTAGGACTTCGCTTCCTCACACAGTGCTGGCTGTTCCCCAGTGGGCAGATGGACCTGGTCCTTTATCCCTCTAGGATTTCGCTTCCTCACACAGTGCTGACTATTCCCCAGTGGGAAGATGGACCTGGTCCTTTATCCCTCTAGGACTTTGCTTCCTCACACAGTGCTGACTATTCCCCAGTGGGCAGATGGACCAGGTCCTTTATCCCTCTAGGACTCAGCTTCCTCACACAGTGTTGGCTATTCCCCACTTGGTAGATGGACCTGGTCCTTTATCCCTCTAGGACTTCTCTTCCTCACACAGTCCTGGCTATTCCCCAGTGGGTAGATGGACCAGGTCCTTTATCCCTCTAGGACTTAGCTTCCTCACACAGTGCTGACTATTCCCCAGTGAGCAGATGGACCAGGTCCTTTATCTTTCTAGGACTCAGCTTCCTCACATTGTTGGGTATTCCCCACTTGGTAGATGGACCTGGTCGTTTATCCCTCTAGAACTTCTCTTCCTCACACAGTGCTGGCTATTCCCCAGTGGGTAGATGGACCAGGTCCTTTATCCCTCTAGGACTCAGCTTCCTCACACAGTGCTGACTATTCCCCAGTTGGTAGATGGATCTGGTCCTTTATCCCTCTAGGACTTCTCTTCCTCACACAGTGCTGACTATTCCCCAGTGGGCAGATGGACCTGGTCCTTTATCCCTCTATGACTTTGCTTCCTCACATAGTGCTTGCTTTTCCCCAGTGGTCAGATGGACCTGGTCCTTTATCCCTCTAGGACTTCGCTTCCTCACACAGTGCTGGCTATTCCCCAGTGGTCAGATGGACCTGGTCCTTTATCCCTCTAGGACTTTGCTTCCTTACACAGTGCTGGCTATTCCCCAGTGGGCAGATGGACCAGGTCCTTTATCCCTCTAGGACTTCGCTTCCTCACACAGTGCTGGCTATTCCCCAGTGGGTAGATGGACCTGGTCCTTTATCCGTCTATGACTTCGCTTCCTCACACAGTGCTGGCTATTCCCCAGTGGGCAGATGGACCAGGTCCTTTATCCCTCTAAGACTTCGCTTCCTCACACAGTGCTGGCTATTCCCCAGTGGGTAGATGGACCAGGTCCTTTATCCCTCTAGGACTTCGCTTCCTCACACAGTGCTGGCTATTCCCCAGTGGGCAGATGGACCTGGTCCTTTATCCCTCTAGGACTTCGCTTCCTCACACAGTGCTGACTATTCTCCAGTGGGCAGATGGACCTGGTCCTTTATCCCTCTAGGACTTCACTTCCTCACACAGTGCTGACTATTCCTCAGTGGGTAGATGGACCAGGTCCTTTATCCCTCTAGGACTCAGCTTCCTCACACAGTGTTGGCTATTCCCCACTTGGTAGATGGACCTGGTCCTTTATCCCTCTAGTACTTCTCTTCCTCACACAGTGCTGGCTATTCCCCAGTGGGTAGATGGACCAGGTCCTTTATCCCTCTAGGACTCAGCTTCCTCACACAGTGCTGACTATTCCCCAGTGGGTAGATGGACCAGGTCCTTTATCCCTCTAGGACTCAGCTTCCTCACACAGTGTTGGCTATTCCCCAGTTGGTAGATGGACCTGGTCCTTTATCCCTCTAGGACTTCTCTTCCTCTTACAGTGCTGACTATTCCCCAGTGGGCAGATGGACCTGGTCCTTTATCCCTCTAGGACTTCGCTTCCTCACAGTGTTGGCTATTCCCCAGTGGACAGATGGAGCACGTCCTTTATCCCTCTAGGACTTCGCTTCCTCACACAGTGCTTGCTATTCCCCAGTGGTCAGATGGACCTGGTCCTTTATCCCTCTAGGACTTCACTTCCTCACACAGTGCTGGCTATTCCCCAGTGGGCAGATGGACCTGGTCCTTTATCCCTCTAGGACTTCGCTTCCTCACACAGTGCTGGCTATTCCCCAGTGGGCAGATGGACCTGGTCCTTTATCCCTCTAGGACTTCGCTTCCTCACATAGTGCTGGCTATTCCCCAGTGGGTAGATGGACCAGGTCCTTTATCCCTCTAGGACTTCGCTTCCTCACACAGTGCTGCCTATTCCCCAGTGGGTAGAGGGACCAGGTCCTTTATCCCTCTAGGACTTCGCTTCCTCACACAGTGCTGGCTATTCCCCAGTGAGTAGATGGACCTGGTCCTTTATCCCTTTAGGACTTCGCTTCCTCACACAGTGCTGGCTATTCCCCAGTGGGCAGATGGACCAGGTCCTTTATCCCTCTAGGACTTCGCTTCCTCACAGTGTTGGCTATTCCCCAGTGGGAAGATGGAGCAGGTCCTTTATCCCTCTAGGACTTCGCTTCCTCACACAGTGCTGGCTATTCCCCAGTGGGCAGATGGACCTGGTCCTTTATCCCTCTAGGACTTCGCTTCCTCACACAGTGCTGACTATTCCCCAGTGGGCAGATGGACCTGGTCCTTTATCCCTCTAGGACTTCGCTTCCTCACACAGTGCTGACTATTCCCCAGTGGGCAGATGGACCAGGTCCTTTATCCCTCTAGGACTCAGCTTCCTCACACAGTGTTGGCTATTCCCCACTTGGTAGATGGACCTGGTCCTTTATCCCTCTAGGACTTCGCTTCCTCACACAGTGCTGGCTATTCCCCAGTGGGCAGATGGACCAGGTCCTTTATCCCTCTAGGACTTCGCTTCCTCACACAGTGCTGGCTATTCCCCAGTGGGTAGATGGACCAGGTCCTTTATCCCTCTTTGACTTCGCTTCCTCACACAGTGCTGGCTATTCCCCAGTGGGCAGATGGACCAGGTCCTTTATCCCTCTAGGACTTCGCTTCCTCACACAGTGCTGGCTATTCCCCATTGAGTAGATGGACCAGGTCCTTTGTCCCTCTAGGACTTCGCTTCCTCACACAGTGCTGGCTATTCCGCAGTGGGCAGATGGACCTGGTCCTTTATCCCTCTAGGACTTCGCTTCCTCACACAGTGCTGACTATTCTCCAGTGGGCAGATGGACCTGGTCCTTTATCCCTCTAGGACTTCGCTTCCTCACACAGTGCTGACTATTCCCCAGTGGGCAGATGGACCAGGTCCTTTATCCCTCTAGGACTCAGCTTCCTCACACAGTGTTGGCTATTCCCCACTTGGTAGATGGACCTGGTCCTTCATCCCTCTAGGACTTCTCTTCCTCACACAGTGCTGGCTATTCCCCAGTGGGTAGATGGACCAGGTCCTTTATCCCTCTAGGACTCAGCTTCCTCGCACAGTGCTGACTATTCCCCAGTGGGTAGATGGACCAGGTCCTTTATCCCTCTAGGACTCAGCTTCCTCACACAGTGTTGGCTATTCCCCAGTTGGTAGATGGACCTGGTCCTTTATCCCTCTTGGACTTCTCTTCCTCACACAGTGCTGACTATTCCCCAGTGGGCAGATGGACTTGGTCCTTTATCCCTCTAGGACTTCGCTTCCTCACAGTGTTGGCTATTCCCCAGTGGACAGATGGAGCAGGTCCTTTATCCCTCTAGGACTTCGCTTCCTCACACAGTGCTGGCTATTCCCCAGTGGTCAGATGGACCTGGTCCTTTATCCCTCTAGGACTTCGCTTCCTCACACAGTGCTGGCTATTCCCCAGTGGGCAGATGGACCTGGTCCTTTATCCCTCTAAGACTTCGTTTCCTCACACAGTGCTGGCTATTCCCCAGTGGGCACATGGACCTGGTCTTTTATCCCTCTAGGACTTCGCTTCCTCACATAGTGCTGGCTATTCCCCAGTGGGTAGATGGACCAAGTCCTTTATCCCTCTAGTACTTCGCTTCCTCACACAGTGCTGCCTATTCCCCAGTGGGTAGATGGACCAGGTCCTTTATCCCTCTAGGACTTCGCTTCCTCACACAGTGCTGGCTATTCCCCAGTGCGTAGATGGACCTGGTCCTTTATCCCTCTAGGACTTTGCTTCCTCACACAGTGCTGGCTATTCCCCAGTGGGCAGATGGACCAGGTCCTTTATCCCTCTAGGACTTCGCTTCCTCACAGTGTTGGCTATTCCCCAGTGTGCAGTTGGAGCAGGTCCTTTATCCCTCTAGGACTTCGATTCCTCACACAGTGCTGGCTATTCCCCAGTGGGCAGATGGACCTGGTCCTTTATCCCTCTAGGAGTTCGCTTCTGCACACAGTGCTGACTATTCCCCAGTGGGCAGATGGACCTGGTCCTTTATCCCTCTAGGACTTCGCTTCCTCACACAGTGCTGACTATTCCCCAGTGGGCAGATGGACCAGGTCCTTTATCCCTCTAGGACTCAGCTTCCTCACACAGTGTTGGCTATTCCCCACTTGGTAGATGGACCTGGTCCTTTATCCCTCTAGGACTTCTCTTCCTCACACAGTCCTGGCTATTCCCCAGTGGGTAGATGGACCAGGTCCTTTATCCCTCTAGGACTCAGCTTCCTCACACAGTGCTGACTATTCCCCAGTGGGCAGATGGACCAGGTCCTTTATCCCTCTAGGACTCAGCTTCCTCACAGTGTTGGCTATTCCCCACTTGGTACATGGACCTGGTCCTTTATCCCTCTAGGACTTCTCTTCCTCACACAGTGCTGGCTATTCCCCAGTGGGTAGATGGACCAGGTCCTTTATCCCTCTAGGACTCAGCTTCCTCACACAGTGCTATTTGCCAGTTGGTAGATGGACCTGGTCCTTTATCCCTCTAGGACTTCTCTTCTTCACACAGTGCTGACTATTCCCCAGTGGGCAGATGGACCAGGTCCTTTATCCCTCTAGGACTTCGCTTCCTCACAGTGTTGGCTATTCCCCAGTGGGCAGATGGACCTGGTCCTTTATCCCTCTAGGACTTCGCTTCCTCACACAGTGCTTGCTATTCCCCAGTGGTCAGATGGACCTGGTCCTTTATCCCTCTAGGACTTCGCTTTCTCACACAGTGCTGGCTATTCCCCAGTGGTCAGATGGACTTGGTCCTTTATCCCTCTAGGACTTCGCTTTCTCACACAGTGCTGGCTATTCCCCAGTGGGCAGATGGACCAGGTCCTTTATCCCTCTAGGACTTCGCTTCCTCACACAGTGCTGGCTATTCCCCAGTGGGTAGATGGACCAGGTCCTTTATCCCTCTAGGACTTCGCTTCCTGACACAGTGCTGGCTATTCCCCAGTGGGTAGATGGACCTGGTCCTTTATCCCTCTATGACTTCGCTTCTTCACACAGTGCTAGCTATTCCCCAGTGGGCAGATGGACCAGGTCCTTTATCCCTCTATGACTTCGCTTCTTCACACAGTGCTGGCTATTCCCCAGTGGGCAGATGGACCAGGTCCTTTATCCCTCTAGGACTTCGCTTCCTCACAGTGTTGGCTATTCCCCAGTGGGCAGATGGAGCAGGTCCTTTATCCCTCTAGGACTTCGCTTCCTCACACAGTGCTGGCTATTCCCCAGTGGGCAGATGGACCTGGTCCTTTATCCCTCTGGGACATCGCTTCCTCACACAGTGCTGACTATTCCCCAGTGGGAAGATGGACCTGGTCCTTTATCCCTCTAGGACTTTGCTTCCTCACACAGTGCTGACTATTCCCCAGTGGGCAGATGGACCAGGTCCTTTATCCCTCTAGGACTCAGCTTCCTCACACAGTGTTGGCTATTCCCCACTTGGTAGATGGACCTGGTCCTTTATCCCTCTAGGACTTCTCTTCCTCACACAGTCCTGGCTATTCCCCAGTGGGTAGATGGACCAGGTCCTTTATCCCTCTAGGACTCAGCTTCCTCACACAGTGCTGACTATTCCCCAGTGGGCAGATGGACCAGGTCCTTTATCCCTCTAGGACTCAGCTTCCTCACAGTGTTGGGTATTCCCCACTTGGTAGATGGACCTGGTCCTTTATCCCTCTAGGACTTCTCTTCCTCACACAGTGCTGGCTATTCCCCAGTGGGTAGATGGACCAGGTCCTTTATCCCTCTAGGACTCAGCTTCCTCACACAGTGCTGACTATTCCCCAGTGGGTAGATGGACCTGGTCCTTTATCCCTCTAGAACTTCTCTTCCTCACACAGTGCTGTCTATTCCCCAGTGGGCAGATGGACCAGGTCCTTTATCCCTTTAGGACTTCGCTTCCTCACAGTGTTGGCTATTCCCCAGTGGGCAGATGGACCTGGTCCTTTATCCCTCTATGACTTCGCTTCCTCACACAGTGCTTGCTATTCCCCAGTTGTCAGATGGACCTGGTCCTTTATCCCTCTAGGACTTCACTTCCTCACACAGTCCTGGCTATTCCCTAGTGGTCAGATGGACCTGGTCCTTTATCCCTCTAGGACTTCGCTTCCTTACACAGTGCTGGCTATTCCCCAGTGGGCAGATGGACCAGGTCCTTTATCCCTCTAGGACTTCGCTTCCTCACACAGTGCTGGCTATTCCCCAGTGGGTAGATGGACCTGGTCCTTTATCTCTCTATGACTTCGCTTCCTCACACAGTGCTGGCTATTCCCCAGTGGGCAGATGGACCAGGTCCTTTATCCCTCTAGGACTTCGCATCCTCACACAGTGCTGGCTATTCCCCAGTGGGTAGATGGACCAGGTCCTTTATCCCTCTAGGACTTCGCTTCCTCACACAGTGCTGGCTATTCCCCAGTGGGCAGATGGACCAGGTCCTTTATCCCTCTAGGACTTCGCTTCCTCACACAGTGCTGGCTATTCCCCAGTGGGTAGATGGACCTGGTCCTTTATCCCTTTAGGACTTCGCTTCCTCACACAGTGCTGGCTATTCCCCAGTGGGCAGATGGACCAGGTCCTTTATCCCTCTAGGACTTCGCTTCCTCACAGTGTTGGCTATTCCCCAGTGGGCAGATGGAGCAGGTCCTTTATCCCTCTAGGACTTCGCTTCCTCACACAGTGCTGGCTATTCCCCAGTGGGCAGATGGACCTGGTCCTTTATCCCTCTAGGACTTCGCTTCCTCACACAGTGCTGACTATTCCCCAGTGGGCAGATGGACCTGGTCCTTTATCCCTCTAGGACTTCGCTTCCTCACACAGTGCTGACTATTCCCCAGTGGGCAGATGGACCAGATCCTTTATCCCTCTAGGACTCAGCTTCCTCACACAGTGTTGGCTATTCCCCACTTGGTAGATGGACCTGGTCCTTTATCCCTCTAGGACTTCTCTTCCTCACACAGTCCTGGCTATTCCCCAGTGGGTAGATGGACCAGGTCCTTTATCCCTCTAGGACTCAGCTTCCTCACACAGTGCTGACTATTCCCCAGTGGGCAGATGGACCAGGTCCTTTATCCCTCTAGGACTCAGCTTCCTCACAGTGTTGGCTATTCCTCACTTGGTAGATGGACCTGGTCCTTTATCCCTCTAGGACTTCGCTTCCTCACACAGTGCTGGCTATTCCCCAGTGGGCAGATGGACCAGGTCCTTTATCCCTCTAGGACTTCGCTTCCTCACACAGTGCTGGCTATTCCCCAGTGGGTAGATGGACCTGGTCCTTTATCCCTCTATGACTTCGCTTCCTCACACAGTGCTGGCTATTCCCCAGTGGGCAGATGGACCAGGTCCTTTATCCCTCTAGGACTTCGCTTCCTCACACAGTGCTGGCTATTCCCCAGTGGGTAGATGTACCACGTCCTTTGTCCCTCTAGGACTTCGCTTCCTCACACAGTGCTGGCTATTCCGCAGTGGGCAGATGGACCTGGTCCTTTATCCCTCTAGGACTTCGCTTCCTCACACAGTGCTGACTATTCTCCAGTGGGCAGATAGACCTGGTCCTTTATCCCTCTAGGACTTCGCTTCCTCACACAGTGCTGACTATTCCCCAGTGAGCAGATGGACCAGGTCCTTTATCCCTCTAGGACTCAGCTTCCTCACACAGTGTTGGCTATTCCCCACTTGGTAGATGGACCTGGTCCTCTATCCCTCTAGGACTTCTCTTCCTCACACAGTGCTGGCTATTCCCCAGTGGGTAGATGGACCAGGTCCTTTATCCCTCTAGGACTCAGCTTCCTCACACAGTGCTGACTATTCCCCAGTGTGTAGATGGACCAGGTCCTTTTTCCCTCTAGGACTCAGCTTCCTCACACAGTGTTGGCTATTCCCCAGTTGGTAGATGGACCTGGTCCTTTATCCCTCTTGGACTTCTCTTCCTCACACAGTGCTGACTATTCCCCAGTGGGCAGATGGACCTGGTCCTTTATCCCTCTAGGACTTCGTTTCCTCACACAGTGCTGGCTTTTCCCCAGTGGGCAGGTCGACCAGGTCCTTTATCCCTCTAGGACTTCGCTTCCTCACAGTGTTGGCTATTCCCCAGTGGACAGATGGAGCAGGTCCTTTATCCCTCTAGGACTTCGCTTCCTCACACAGTGCTGGCTATTCCCCAGTGGTCAGATGGACCTGGTCCTTTATCCCTCTAGGACTTCGCTTCCTCACACAGTGCTGGCTGTTCCCCAGTGGGCAGATGGACCTGGTCCTTTATCCCTCTAGGACTTCGCTTCCTCACACAGTGCTGGCTATTCCCCAGTGGGCAGATGGACCTGGTCCTTTATCCCTCTAGGACTTCGCTTCCTCACATAGTGCTGGCTATTCCCCAGTGGGTAGATGGACCAGGTCCTTTATCCCTCTAGTACTTCGCTTCCTCACACAGTGCTGCCTGTTCCCCAGTGGGTAGATGGACCAGGTCCTTTATCCCTCTAGGACTTCGCTTCCTCACACAGTGCTGGCTATTCCCCAGTGGGTAGATGGACCTGGTCCTTTATCCCTCTAGGACTTCGCTTCCTCACACAGTGCTGGCTATTCCCCAGTGGGCAGATGGACCAGGTCCTTTATCCCTCTAGGACTTCGCTTCCTCACAGTGTTGGCTATTCCCTAGTGGGCAGTTGGAGCAGGTCCTTTATCCCTCTAGGACTTCGCTTCCTCACACAGTGCTGGCTATTCCCCAGTGGGCAGATGGACCTGGTCCTTTATCCCTCTAGGACTTCGCTTCCTCACACAGTGCTGACTATTCCCCAGTGGGCAGATGGACCTGGTCCTTTATCCCTCTAGGACTTCGCTTCCTCACACAGTGCTGACTATTCCCCAGTGGGCAGATGGACCAGGTCCTTTATCCCTCTAGGACTCAGCTTCCTCACACAGTGTTGGCTATTCCCCACTTGGTAGATGGACCTGGTCCTTTATCCCTCTAGGACTTCTCTTCCTCACACAGTCCTGGCTATTCCCCAGTGGGCAGATGGACCAGGTCCTTTATCCCTCTAGGACTCAGCTTCCTCACACAGTGCTGACTATTCCCCAGTGGGCAGATGGACCAGGTCCTTTATCCCTCTAGGACTCAGCTTCCTCACAGTGTTGGCTATTCCCCACTTGGTAGATGGACCTGGTCCTTCATCCCTCTAGGACTTCTCTTCCTCACACAGTGCTGGCTATTCCCCAGTGGGTAGATGGACCAGGTCCTTTATCCCTCTAGGACTCAGCTTCCTCACACAGTGCTGACTATTCGCCAGTTGGTAGATGGACCTGGTCCTTTATCCCTCTAGGACTTCTCTTCCTCACACAGTGCTGACTATTCCCCAGTGGGCAGATGGACCAGGTCCTTTATCCCTCTAGGACTTCGCTTCCTCACAGTGTTGGCTATTCCCCAGTGGGCAGATGGACCTGGTCCTTTATCCCTCTAGGACTTCGCTTCCTCACACAGTGCTGGCTATTCCCCAGTGGTCAGATGGACTTGGTCCTTTATCCCTCTAGGACTTCGCTTTCTCACACAGTGCTGGCTATTCCCCAGTGGGCAGATGGACCAGGTCCTTTATCCCTCTAGGACTTCGCTTCCTCACACAGTGCTGGCTATTCCCCAGTGGGTAGATGGACCAGGTCCTTTATCCCTCTAGGACTTCGCTTCCTCACACTGTGCTGGCTATTCCCCAGTGGGTAGATGGACCTGGTCCTTTATCCCTCTATGACTTCGCTTCCTCACACAGTGCTGGCTATTCCCCAGTGGGCAGATGGACCAGGTCCTTTATCCCTCTAGGACTTCGCTTCCTCACACAGTGCTGGCTATTCCCCAGTGGGTAGATGGACCAGGTCCTTTATCCCTCTAGGACTTCGCTTCCTCACACAGTGCTGGCTATTCCCCAGTGGGCAGATGGACCAGGTCCTTTATCCCTCTAGGACTTCGCTTCCTCACACAGTGCTGGCTATTCCCCAGTGGGCAGATGGACCAGGTCCTTTATCCCTCTAGGACTTCGCTTCCTCACACAGTGCTGGCTATTCCCCAGTGGGTAGATGGACCAGGTCCTTTATCCCTCTAGGACTTTGCTTCCTCACACAATGCTGGCTATTCCCCAGTGGGTAGATGGACCTGGTCATTCCTCCCACTGTGATTCAGCCACAAACTTGCAGCTTCTCGCTAATGACCTGTCGCGGTGTAGTGAACACCAAAGTAAACCCCTCACAAACGTAACCCCTGCACAGGTACCATAGTACGCTTGTACGCGCATGCCCCAACCCAACCAACAGGCCGTGGCAGTACGGTTGAGCCTAGACTGTATGGGCTCCTTCCAGGTCCTAACTGCAGCCCATACAGTCTAGCAGGCTCACTACTGAAGATGCTAGACTGTATGGGCTCCTTCCAGGTCCTAACTGCAGCCCATACAGTCTAGCCAGCTCACTACTGAAGATACTAGACTATATGGGCTCCTTCCAGGTCCTGACTGCAGCCCATACAGTCTAGCCGGCTCACTGGTGAAGATGCTAGACTGTATGGGCTCCTTCCAGGTGCCTGACTGCAGCCCATACAGTCTAGCCGACTCACTGGTGAAGATGCTAGACTGTATGGGCTCCTTCCAGGTCCTGTCTGCAGCCCATACAGTCTAGCCGGCTCACTACTGAAGATGCTAGACTGTATGGGCTCCTTCCAGGTCCTGACTGCAGCCCATACAGTCTAGCCGGCTCACTACTGAACATGCTAGACTGTATGGGCTCCTTCCAGGTGCCTGACTGCAGCCCATACAGTCTAGCCGGCTCACTGGTGAAGATGCTAGACTGTATGGGCTCCTTCCAGGTATATTTTCTTGAAGATAGCAGACATTATGGGCTGCTGCTTGGCCCTGACTGCAGCCCATACATGACCCTAGAATGTATGTGCTCCTTCAAGGTATAAATTATTAAAGCCAGCCGAATCTATAGGCTCCTTCCAGGTCCTAACTGCAGCCCATACAGTCTAGCCGGTTCACTACTGAAGATGCTAGACTGTATGGGCTCCTTCCAGGTATATTTTCTTGAAGATAGCAGACATTATGGGCTGCTGCTTGGCCCTGACTGCAGCCCATACATGACCCTAGAATGTATGTGCTCCTTCAAGGT
Organism: Dendrobates tinctorius; assembly: GCF_039654945.1. Lineage (NCBI taxonomy): Eukaryota > Metazoa > Chordata > Amphibia > Anura > Dendrobatidae > Dendrobates > Dendrobates tinctorius. The sequence goes on along the minus strand of NW_027361997.1, from coordinate 55,159 downwards.
ATAAATTATTAAAGCCAGCCGAATATATAGGCTCCTTCCAGGTCCTAACTGCCGCCCATACTGTCTAGCTGGCTCACTACTGAAGTTGCTAGACTGTATGGGCTCCTTCCAGGTATATTTTCTTGAAGATAGCAGACATTATGGGCTGCTGCCTGGCCCTGATTGCAGCCTATACATGACACTAGAATGTATGTGCTCCTTCAAGGTATAAATTTATTAAAGCCAGCCGAATATATAGGCTCCTTCCAGGTCCTAACTGCAGCCCATACAGTCTAGCTGGCTCACTACTGAAGATGCTAGACTGTACGGGCTCCTTCCAGGTATATATTACTGTAGATATAGACTGTACAGGCTCCTGTCAGGTATATATTATTGTAGATATAGACTGTACGGGCTCCTGTCAGGTATATATTATTGTAGATATAGACTGTACGGGCTCCTGTCAGGTATATATTATTGTAGATATAGACTGTACGGGCTCCTGTCAGGTATATATTATTGTAGATATAGACTGTACAATAGAATAGAATAATATAATAGAATAGAAAAAACAAGATACACCTAAATATAAATATGAACAACATATCTATATGAGAAAAATGGCCAAAAACATGTATAGATATATACCGTATTTTCCGCTTTGTAAGACGCACTTTTTTTCCCTCAAAATTGAGGGGAAAAAGGGGGTGCATCTTACAAAGAGGATATACATTTGCGCTGCCACTGAGGGTACTTGCCGCGGCACTCTGTGCCCTGATGCTGCCGCTGCGCTGTCCGCCACCGCCGCGCTCCTGTCCCCCGGTGATTTCAGCGCTGAAATCTCATCTCCTGAGATTTCAGTGCCGAGATGTCCGTCTGCGCATGCGCGGCGGCCATTTTCCAGGAAGAAAGCAGGCATGGAGCGACAGAGACCCCCCCACGCTGAACGGGACAGAGCGCGGCGGCGGCGGTGGGGCGGAAGAAACCACCGGGGGACAGGAGCACGGCGGTGGCGGACAGCGCAGCGGCAGCATCAGGGCACAGAGTGCCGCGGCAAGTACCCTCAGAACGGGACAGAGCGCGGCGATGGCGGCAAACACCGGGGGGACAGAGCGCGGTGGTGGCGGTAAGAACCGGGGGGAGAGCGCGGCGGTGGTGGCAAGCAGGCACCGGGGGACAGCGTGGCGGTGGTGGCAAGCACTGGGGGACAGAGTGCGGCGGTGGTGGCAAGCAGGCACCGGGGGACAGAGCGTGGCGGTGGTGGCAAGCATCAGGGGACAGAGGGCGGCGGCAGTAACAGACACCGGCAGCGGCACGCTGCACATCAAAACACCCCCTCATCCCAGCAGCAATGTTCCACTCCGGCCTCCTCCATCACCACCCCTGGAAAGCAATAAGACGCATGGATTATAAGATGCACCACCATTTTATTAAAAATAAAGTTTTTTTCCTATTTTTCTCCTCAAAATTTGGGGTGCGTCTTATAATCCAGAGCGTCTTATAAAGCGAAAAATACGGTATATACATTCTTTCTACCCGCCTGGCACAATTGGAGACCAGGTGGATTTGGCGATTAGGTACTGTACACCCTAGAGGTCTGAACGAACATTTATCCTATGCCCCGTTTCTTTAACCTTGTCTGCTGGCTCTATGGCCATCGTTTGGCATTTGTTTTTATTTTACTCTAGTTTTCACTTGTTCATATTTTCTTTCTTTTAATCTCATTTTAGTTTTTCCTTGATGTCTATACCAGTGGAAACCCTATCTTTGGTTATATATATTTTTCTTTATTTTTCTTTTTTTATTTTCTCTTATTTTTCTTATTTTATTTTACTTTTTCTATTTTTGGTTTGTCCGCTTTATATGGCCCCTGTTGTGGGTGGCACATATTAGTCTATTGATATCATTTGGTTTTTTAGCTCCCTTATTTTTCTACATGCCCACATCTGTAATGGCGGATAGGGTTCCCCTGTCTTTTTGCGCTTGCGCGTTGCTCCGTCTGCTTGGTGATCGCCTCCGCCCCCTGGCTTGCCGGACCACGTGGGGCCCGCGTGTTTCCTGGCAAGTACCGGGGGCGGGACGATGCAGAGCATGATGGACGCGTGCGCGCACCAATCACTCAGTGGCTGGCGCTGTATTTATACCTCACACGTTAACGTTGTTAGCCACGCCCCCTGAGGAAGGAGCCGAGCGCTCCGAAACGCGCGTCGGGGTCCGGCCACTTCACGTCTCCTTGTCCTCTCCAGGTAATTTATGCCATCACGTGTATGGCGATCTTGCTTGCATCTTTCTGCCAAGGCGGATGATTCCCCTTAATCATGCAGATGGCTATTGATACTGTCAGTATATTCAACTCATTACTTTATATCCATATGTACATGTCGTGCCATTAGTTCCCACAAGGGATGACCTATGCTATTAATGAGTTACCTTTCTTGGTCTTGGCATTCCATGTTTACGGTCATGTAGCCTGATAGTATGCTTTATACAGATTTACGCTATATCTTTGCCAGGGGAACATCGTTGCATGAATGCGCTTATGGGATATTTTCCCTCTTTATATATTTAATCACTCCTATTTCCTGGAGCACCTTGGTGACGTAATTGGCCGCATTTGCCATTTGTATGCCATAATTGTTGGTTTTTCCTCCCCCCTGTCTAATTCCTGGTCTATGTCTTATCTAATTATATTAATAAAGTACTTTCTTTTAATGGACATTTATGACTGTTGTGCCTTCCTTCTTGTTTATTCAGGTATATATTATTGTAGATATAGACTGTATGGGCTCCTGTCAGGTATATATTATTGTAGATACAGACTGTACGGGCTCCTGTCAGGTATATATTATTGTAGATATAGACTGTACAGGCTCCTGTCAGGTATATATTATTGTAGATAAAGACTGTATGGGCTCCTGTCAGGTATATATTATTGTAGATACAGACTGTACGGGCTCCTGTCAGGTATATATTATTGTAGATATAGACTGTATGGGCTCCTGTCAGGTATATATTATTGTAGATATAGACTGTACGGGGCTCCTGTCAGGTATATATTATTGTAGATACAGACTGTACGGGCTCCTGTCAGGTATATATTATTGTAGATACAGACTGTACGGGCTCCTGTCAGGTATATATTATTGTAGATATAGACTGTACGGGCTCCTGTCAGGTATATATTATTGTAGATATGGACTGTACGGGCTCCTGTCAGGTATATATTATTGTAGATATAGACTGTACGGGCTCCTGTCAGGTATATATTACTGTAGATAAAGACTGTATGGCTCCTGTTAGGTCTATATTATTGTAGATACAGACTGTACAGGCTCCTGTCAGGTATATATTACTGTAGATAAAGACTGTATGGCTCCTGTCAGGTATATATTATTGTAGATACAGACTGTATGGCTCCTGTCAGGTATATATTATTGTAGATATAGACTGTACGGGCTCCTGTCAGATATTTATTATTGTAGATACAGATTGTACGGGCTCCTGTCAGGTATATATTATTGTAGATACAGGCTGTACAGGCTCCTGTCAGGTATATATTATTGTAGATATAGGCTGTATGGGCTCCTGTCAGGTATATATTATTGTAGATATAGACTGTACGGGCTCCTGTCAGGTATATATTATTATAGATATAGACTGTACGGGCTCCTGTCAGGTATATATTATTGTAGATATAGACTGTACGGGCTCCTGTCAGGTATATATTATTGTAGATACAGACTGTACGGGCTCCTGTCAGGTCTATATTATTGTAGATACAGACTGTATGGGCTGCTGTCAGGTCTATATTATTGTAGATATAGACTGTATGGGCTCCTGTCAGGTATATATTATTGTAGATACAGAATGTATGAGCCCCTGCCAGGTATATTTTAGTGATGATATCAGAATGTATGGGCCTGTCAGGTGTATAGTTGTGCTCAAAAGTTTACATAGCCTGGCAGAATTATTGCTTTCTTGGCCTTTTTTCAGAGAATATGAATGATAAAATCTTGATGTTTTCTCCACTCATGGTTAGTGTTTGGGTGAAGCCATTTATTGTCATACTACTGTGTTTTCTCTTTTTTTAATTATGACAACCCAAAACATCCAAATCACCCTGATCATAGTTTACATACCACATTTTTTGTAATACCATGTATAGCCCCCTCTAATATCAATTGACTACTTGAAGTCGTTTGTGGTAGTTATGGATAAGGTTCTTTATTTTCTCAGATGGTAAAGCTGACCACTCTGACCACCAAAAAGTTTTGATGTTATCATTCATATTCTCTGAAAAAAGGCCAAGAAAGCAAAAGTTCTACGGCGGTATGTAAACTTTTGAGCACAATTGTATCAGTGATGACATCGGAATGGAGTATAAATAAAGAGAGAAAAAAAACTCTGCATCACCATTAAAAAATAGAAATAAACTAAAAACTTTATTCAAAACATTAAAATCATGAAAAATAATGCCCACAGGTAACAGCTCTGTCAGTGATCTCCCGCCCACACTGAAAAAATATTGGAACATTTGTTAATAGTGAGCTGTACTGCAGGTTGTGAGTTCAGAAGCAGAGGATATAAGTACAGAGATGCATTGCTATGTACTATGTATCTCTATGTTCCTATATTGTACAGTTGAAGAAAATATTTTTTTCATATAAAATAAACTTTAAAAAATGCCAATTTCAATAACCTTTTCATCCCCCCAGTATTTTTTAACTTTAATGACCAGACCACTCCTGGGAAGTTTCACCACTGTACCATGTTTTCTCCATTTGTGGATAATGGGTCTCACGGTGGTTCGCTGGAATATCAAAGCTTTAGAAATGGCTTTATAACCTTCTCCAGACTGATAGATCTGAATTACTTTCCATCTCATTTGTTCATGCATTTCTTCGGATCGCAGCATGATGTCTACTTTTTGAGGATCTTTTTGTCTACTTCACTTTGTCAGGCAGGTCCTATTTAAGTGATTTTTTGATTGCGGATAGGTGTGGCAGTAATCAGGCCTGGGTAGGGCTACGGAAACTGAACTTTTCTTTTCGAGAATGTGACAAACCACAGTTAAAAAAAAAAAAAAGTAGGGGGCAATAACTTTCACACAGGGCCCTGTATTTTCTTCCCAATAAATAATAAAGACCTTCATTTACAAATTGAATTTTGTTTACTTGTGCTGTCAAATATTTTAATTTGTTTGTTACTCTGAAACATTTAAGTGTGACAAACATGCAAGAGAGTAAAAAACCAGGAGTTGTGGGCAAAAAGTATTTCACATCACTGTACACTACCGGGCCACACAGATCTTTATATGAAGATCTCCTGTATATACAGTAATGACCACCTACAAGTAATGACTTAACCCCTTCCCGACCAGTGGCAGCATATGCATCATGAAAGTCGGTGCCAATCCGACCAATGACGCATATGCTGTGTCATGGATTTAAAGTCCCCCTGCGGGTCGGGTGCCCGGGGTCAATGAAAGGTCACCTGACCCGCAGATACAGGGGGCTTTGTACTTCACCCCAGGGGGGGGGTGGCTTCGCCCCCACGTGGCTACGATCGCTCTGATTGGCTGTTAAAAGTGAAACAGCCAATCAGAGCGATAGTAATATTTCATCAATGAAATTTGATGAAATATTACAAACCAGCCATGGCCGATGCTGCAGTAGCATCGAACATGGCTGAAGACACCAATCTGACCCCCCCACACGGTTAACGGGGTTGATCTGCCCCCCGCCGCTGAATGACAGCGGCGATCGGCTGCCGCTGTCATCATCTGCTCCCCCCGCCTTCCGATCACCTCCCCTCCCACCCCCTGGTACCTTTCCGAGTGCTGCTCCCGGTGTCCTGCGGTCCCAGATCATGGGCACCGCCATCTTAGAAAATGGCGGGCGCATGCGCAGTGCGCCCACCTGAATCTGCGGCTGCAGATTTCATTCATTCATTTTGATCACTGTGATAAACTTTAACAGCGATCAAAGTAAAATAAAAAGTAAATAAACCCCCCCTTTATCACCCCAATAGGTAGCCACATATAATGAAATAAAGAACATATTTTTATTTTTCCATTAGGGTTAGGGTTGAAATTAGAGTTAGGGTTGGAATTAGGGTGCAACTAGAGTTTCGGATGGAATTAGTGTTAGAATTAGGGTTGGAATTAGGGTTAGGGGTGTGTTGGGGTTAGGCTTGTGGTTAGTGGTGTATTGGGATTAGGGTTGGAGTTATAATTGAGTGGTTTCCACTGTTTAGGCACATCACAGGGGGTCTCCAAACACGTCATGGTGCCACCATTGATTCCAGCCAATTTTGCGTTCCAAAAGTCAAACGGTGCTCACCCCCTTCCAGGCCCCGACGTGTGCCCAAACAGTGGTTTACCCCAACATATGGAGGTATCAGCGTACTCAGGACAAATTGCACAACAACTTTGGGGGGCTAATTTCTCCTATTACCCTTAGGAAAATAAAAAATAGCGTGCTAAAAAGTCATTTTTGAGGAAAAAAAAGATTTTTTATTTTCACTGCTGTTATAAACTTTTGTAAAGCACTTAGGGTTTCAAAGTGCTCACTAGACATCTAGATACGTTCTTTAAGGGGTCTAGTTTCCAAAATGGTGTTACTTGTAGGGGGTTTTCACTGTTTAGGCACACAGGGGCTCTCCAAACGTGACATGGCGTCCAATAACGATTGGAGCTAATTTTCCATTCAAAAAGTCAAATGGCGCTCCTTCCCTTCTATGCACCGAAACAGTGGTTTATGACCACATATGAGGTATCCGTGCACTCAGGAGAAATTGCCCAACAAATTTTAGGATCCATTTTATCCTGTTGCCCATGTGAAGATGAAAAAACTGAGGTTAAAGGAAAATTTTTGTTTAAAAAAGTATTTTTTTTTAAGGATCAATTTTGGAAGCACCTGGGAGTTCAAAGTGGTCACTATGCATCTAGATAAGTTCCTTGGGGGGGGTCTAGTTTCCAAAATGGGGTCAGTTGTGGGGGAGCTCCAATGTTTAGGCACACAGGGGCTCTCCAAACACGACATGGCAACCGCTAAATATTCCAGCATATTTTCCATTCAAAAAGTCAAATGGCGCTCCTTCCCTTCTGAGCCCTGCTGTGCACCCAAAAAGGTATCCATGTACTCAAGAGATATTGCCCAACAAATTTTAGGATCCATTTTATCCTGTTGCCCATGTGAAAATAAAAAAAAAAAAATTGATGCTAAAAGAAAATTTTTGTTGGAAAAATTAAAATGTCCATTTTTTCCTTCCACGTTGGTTTAGTTCCTGTGAAGCACCTGAAGGGTTACTAATCTTCCTGAATGTAGTTTTGAGTAGCTTGAGGGGTGCAGTTTTTAGAATGGTGTCACTTTTGGGTGTTTTCTGTCATATAGACCCCTCAAAGTGACTTCAAATGTGAGGTGGTCCCTAAAAAAATTTTTTTTTTTTGTAAATTTTGTTATAAAAATGAGAAATCACTGTTCAACTTTTAACCCTTTTAACTTCCTAACAAAAAAAAAACTTTGTTTCCAAAATTGTGCTGATGTAAAGTAGACATGTGGGAAATGTTATTTTGTAACTATTTTGTGTCACATAAGTCTCTAGTTTAACAGAATAAAAATTCAAAATTTGCAAAATTTTCGCCAAATTTCTGATTTTATCACAAATAAACGCAAAAATTATCGACCTAAATTTACCACTAATATGAAGCCCAATATGTCACGAAAAAATCTCAGAATCGCTAGGATCTGTTGGAAGTATTCCAGAGTTATTACCTCATAAAGGGACACTGGTCATAATTGCAAAAAATGGCCTGGTCATTAAGGTCAAAATAGGCTTGGTCATGAAGGTGTTAAAATACAATGACCAACTTTCTACTCTGCTTTCTGTGCCATTTTGAGGCATGGCAGGCACAACGAAGGAATGTTCTCCCATGTGGTCTGATGTCTGGCATGTACGGTCTCGAAACGTCCTCACGTGTGGTCTGAGGCACGGTCTCGAAACGTCCTCACGTGTGGTCTGAGGCACGGTCTCGAAACGTCCTCACGTGTGGTCTGAGGCACGGTCTCGAAACGTCCTCACGTGTGGTCTGAGGCACGGTCTCGAAACGTCCTCACGTGTGGTCTGAGGCACGGTCTCGAAACGTCCTCACGTGTGGTCTGAGGCACGGTCTCGAAACGTCCTCACGTGTGGTCTGAGGCACGGTCTCGAAACGTCCTCACGTGTGGTCTGAGGCACGGTCTCGAAACGTCCTCACGTGTGGTCTGAGGCACGGTCTCGAAACGTCCTCACGTGTGGTCTGAGGCACGGTCTCGAAACGTCCTCACGTGTGGTCTGAGGCACGGTCTCGAAACGTCCTCACGTGTGGTCTGAGGCACGGTCTCGAAACGTCCTCACGTGTGGTCTGAGGCACGGTCTCGAAACGTCCTCACGTGTGGTCTGAGGCACGGTCTCGGAACGTCCTCACGTGTGGTCTGAGGCACGGTCTCGAAACGTCCTCACGTGTGGTCTGAGGCACGGTCTCGAAACGTCCTCACGTGTGGTCTGAGGCAAATGTGAATAACATCTTATACTCACCTACGGGGCAGTCTGGTATTATGTTTTTCACTGTTCTTCTTCCAATAGTCCTCCTTCCCATGGATAATGCATCCTACATCATCCACACAACCTCCCCCATGACGCTTCGGTGCAGGAACACGTCTCTGCCCTGCCGATCACAAAGCAAAGTACAAAGAGAAGTCTGCACCGGAGCGTGATGGAAGACACTGTGTGGACTTAGGACGCGTCGTCGACTCAAAGAAGGATAGGAGGCGGCACCGGATTTAGACTAGCGAAGCCCATTGGATGGGGCTGCCCCAAGGGCAAATCTAATAAGAAAAAAAAAAAAAAAAAAACAAAGTTATGCAGATTGGCATTCTAGAATGTTGTGTATATATAAGGGCATTCAGATAGTGGACGTGCTTTATAAAATGCTGTATATAGAGGGTATACAGGTAGTGGTCGTACTATAAACAATGCTTGAATACCCTGTAGTAAACAGCAATAATGCATGAAAATATAAGGTACTTTGTTAACACGCTCGATTTAAAAAAAAAATGCAGAAGCCATAAGCCATCCTACCACTTCACAGTGACCCTAATTGGGACAGTGATAACTAATATTAAAACCCTTTATATATTGATGTGGTTTCCCATTCCTGTGTGTCCACTATTTGGGCCTAATCCTTCTCAGTCCTTATCCACAAGCAAGTCACAGGACAAAGCGGTAAGGTTTTTAATATTAGTTAGGACTGTCCCAATTACGTCACCGTGAAGTGGTGGGATGGCTTTGGCTTTTGTTTTTTTTTTAATAAAGAACATGTTAACTAAATCCCCTATATTTTCATGCACTATGCCATTTACTGCAGGGTATTCAATCATGTTTGTTTTTTTTTCCGTTCAGTGGCCAGTGTGAACGTGGGCTTACACGCTCCATGCACACCAGATTGTATCTTTTTTATGGGGAATCCTGGTGACATGTTCCCTTTAGGCAGGCTTACATCTATGCAGCTTGTACAAGTGATCTTTACTGTCTCAAAAGTGGTTTACCTGTCTAAGGCTAGTTTCACACTAGCGTATCTACATGCAGTGCACGGCGCCACTAAGCCCCACCTCCTCCTACTATCGCACATCACTGCATGCGATCTGCGCACCCTACCTTTAGCATAGGGTGCGCAGACTGTGTGCTCGTAGGATTTTGCGTGCGCTGCACCCTTTTGACGGTGCGCCGAGCGCACCATGTTGCATTTTGGGGCGCTCGGTGCAGCGTCAAAAGAGCACAGCGCACGCAAAATCCTACTAGCGCAGTCTGCGCACCCTATGCTCAAGATAGGGTGCGCAGATGGCATGCAGCGATGTGCGATAGTAGATGACCGGAGGGGGCGCCGTGCACTGCGTGTAGATGTTGGTGTGAGACTAGCCTAACCCTGGTATTACAGTACCTTCCATGTGTTACACAGATGCATCATGGGCTTGTCCATGCATGAAATAAAAGGCTAAATTACAAAATGGAGACTGAAAGCAATGTTTTATTTACATTCAGAACCAGTTTAAGAGGAACAAATTAAGATTTCCCACAGAAATCTCAGACTTTTACTTACAGAAATATTGGCTAAATAACATTCTTACATATATAGAAACCTTTAATTTTATAAAAGTGCATTTTTTTGCATTGAAAAATTTGCCTTGTTTCATGCAATGCATTTCTATGTATTGTACAACTGTAATATGCTGTTGGTGCATGCAGGCAGGACTGATGGTAGGGTCTGTGGCTCGGCCCCCCCCCATGGCCTGCTTCCGGTGTCTAGGACAGATATCATAATACCAGCCTTGAATAGTGAAGGAGACGGCAGCCAACCCTGAGAGACATCCAAGGTGGGAACGCCCCGTCATGCCGAAGGGAGTCTGCTAGATCCAGGCGTAGTAGACCAGCGCTGATGGGTTTGTGGACGCCAGGAGGGGGTTGGGCCTGAAGGAAGGTTTCTTTTCCTGGCGGGTAGGAGAGTTGTCCTGTTGGTTGCTTTTTTGGACTGAACATTTCCGAAACCACAATTGGACTGTGCACCTCTTGGGAAGCAGGAGTTTAGTCTTCTGTTGCAGAAGAAAAGTACTCTTACCCTGATAGGTAGAGGGCAGGAAGCACTAGAAAGTTGGCGTGCATGATTGTTCAGGGCACAGGTGGTGTGGCGAGGCTAGACGAGAGCCTGGATTTTTAAGAGTAGGGTCGCAGGAGCCTCTGTCAAACGTGGAGGCCGCATGAATGGGAAGGTTTCCCCAGGAGATGTCCATATTGCTCAGGGGAAAACTAGGACATATTTGTCTTGTACCTTCATTTTTTTAATGGAGCCCCCTCACTGCCTGGTAGGATATACCTGTCCTGAAGATTTCAAATCCTAACCTTTACACAGACTTTCTGGCGGCTGGCAGGTAACGGATTTGTCTTCCCTCCCTACTCTATCTGGCTCTGGGGGGCGAGAGGGTAGGGGATTAGTGGCAAGGACTGTCCGCCGGAAAACCGCAAACACTCTTGATGTGTTAGGGCCCTGCCTCGTAGACCACAGATGATATGGTAGTGACAATTCTAGGTGGGAGATCAGAGTGATAACTCCACTCTGTCGCCCTTAAAAGCCATATCCGAAAGAAAAAGGGAAATCATTAATAAAAAAAAAATCAAGACCTAAGGCAGAAACCAGCCTGGGTGGTCCGGACCCATGTCTGCCTCCTACTGACACTAAGCGAAAATGGATTAGCTTCATGCCAGTTAGTAGTGTTCCCTCCTAGCATAAGCAGCATACAAACATAGCTTTTTGTGTGCCCCAATGAAGCATTAACCACCCCGCACACCAACCAGAGCGCCACACAGGGTAACCCCCCCCTGTCCAATCATAAACCTCCACCTCACACTAATCAGTGGACCCCACAGGATAAACCCATCAAAGCCCAAATGCCCCCTTCCACACGCCCCCATCCGACGTCCACACGCCCCCAAGCATAAGCCCCCATCCGACGTCCACACGCCCCCAAGCATAAGCCCCCATCCGACGTCCACACGCCCCCAAGCATAAGCCCCCATCCGACGTCCACACGCCCCCATCCGACGTCCACACGCCCCCATCCGACGTCCACACGCCCCCATCCGACGTCCACACGCCCCCAAGCATAAGCCCCCATCCGACGTCCACACGCCCCCAAGCATAAGCCCCCATCCGACGTCCACACGCCCCCAAGCATAAGCCCCCATCCGACGTCCACACGCCCCCAAGCATAAGCCCCCATCCGACGTCCACACGCCCCCAAGCATAAGCCCCCATCCGACGTCCACACGCCCCCAAGCATAAGCCCCCATCCGACGTCCACACGCCCCCAAGCATAAGCCCCCATCCGACGTCCACACGCCCCCAAGCATAAAACCCTATCAGACGTCCACACGCCCCCAAGCATAAAACCCTATCAGACGTCCACCCTCCAGAATGAACCCCCATCGGACGTCCATCCCTGCATAAATCCCCATCGGACGTCCACCCCCCCAGCATAAACCCTCAGCGGACGTCCACCCCCCTTAAGCCTAAGCCCCTATCGGACGTCCACCCCCCTTAAGCCCCTATTGGATGCCATTCCCAGCATAAAACCATCATTGGACATTCACCCCCCGCATAAAACCTCATCGGACGTCCACCCCTGACCCCTCCCCAGCATAAACCTCATCGGACGTCCATCCCCTCCCAGCATAAGTCCCATCGGTTGTACAGCTTCCCCATCATAAACCCCCGTCGGATGTCCATCCCCCGAAAGTATAAACCCCCACCAGATGGCACCTCTTCCCCAAACAAAAAGCCCTACCAGTCGAGCGCCTACCCCAAAATCAATCCACCCCTTTCAAGTCACAACAGATGCAGACAGGCCCCGTTGCCCTAGCATCAAGTCCCCAAGACACCACAATTGCGCATTAAATCCCCCCGTCCCAAGATCCCAACCAGACCAGGAGTTAATGCACGCTTGTGGGGTCTGTTTGTCCCCGGGGGGCCTACTGGGGATAATGCACGCTCGTGGGGTCTGGTTGGGCTTCTGGGGGTCGATTAACGCATGCTTGTGGGGTCTGGTAGGGCCCCGGGGAAGGGTTAATGCACGCTTGAGAGGTCTGGTTGGGCCCTGCATTAGACCCCCAAGGAGCCCATCAGACCACAAACGCATGCATTAACCCCCTCCCCGTGAGCCCAACCAGACACACAAGTGTGAATTAAACCCTCCGCCCTTGTGGGATCTGGTGGGCTTCTGGGGTGGGTTAATGCAGGGTCCACTCAGACCCCGCAAACGTGCATTAACCCCCCCAGGGCCCAACTAGACCCCAAAAGCATGCATTAACCCCCCCTGGAGCCCAACCAAACCACAAAAACGTGCACTAATCCCCCCACAGTAAGGAGCACACCCAGACCCCACAAGCATGCATTAATCCCGCCGGAAACCTCTACCAGAACCCACAAGCGTACATTAACCACCCCTGAGATCCAACCAGAACCCATAAGCTTGCATTAATCCCCCGGGAGCCCAACCAGACCTCACAAACGTGCATTAACCCCCCCGGGACCCAAACAGAACACACAATCGTGCATTAACCCGAAGCCCCCCCCCCCCCCCCCCCCCCGAGGAATACCCAACCCTGCGTGTGCATTAACCTCCCCCCGGGACCCAACCAAACACGGCAAGCGTGCATTAACCCCCCCCGGGACCCAACCAAACACGGCAAGCGTGCATTAACCCCCCCCGGGACCCAACCAAACACGGCAAGCGTGCATTAACCCCCCCCCGGGACCCAACCAAACACGGCAAGCGTGCATTAACCCCCCCCCGGGACCCAACCAAACACGGCAAGCGTGCATTAACCCCCCCCCCCCGGGACTCAACCAAACACGGCAAGCGTGCATTAACCCCCCCCCCCGGGACCCAACCAAACACGGCAAGCGTGCATTAACCCCCCCCCCCCGGGACCCAACCAAACACGGCAAGCGTGCATTAAGCCCCCCCCCCGGGACCCAACCAAACACGGCAAGCGTGCATTAACCCCCCCCCCCCGGGACCCAACCAAACACGGCAAGCGTGCATTAAGCCCCCCCCCCCGGGACTCAACCAAACACGGCAAGCGTGCATTAAGCCCCCCCCCCGGGACCCAACCAAACACGGCAAGCGTGCATTAACCCCCCCGGGACCCAACCAAACACGGCAAGCGTGCATTAACCCTCCTGGGAGCCCAAGCAGACCCCACAAGCATGCATTAGTACCCCCCGAAGTACAACCAGAGCCCACAAGCGTGCATTAACCCCCAACCAGACCCCACAAGCATGCATCATCAACCCCCCTCTCCCGGGACTGCCAGACACCCCAAGCGTGCATCATCAACCCTCCTCTCCCGGGACTGCCAGACACCCCAAGCGTGCATCATCAACCCTCCTCTCCCGGGACTGCCAGACACCACAAGCGTGCATCATCAACCCTCCTCTCCCGGGACTGCCAGACACCACAAGCGTGCATCATCAACCCTCCTCTCCCGGGACTGCCAGGCACCACAAGCGTGCATCATCAACCCCCCTCTCCCGGGACTGCCAGACACCACAAGCGTGCATCATCAACCCCCCTCTCCCGGGACTGCCAGACACCACAAGCGTGCATCATCAACCCCCCTCTCCCGGGAGACTGCCAGACACCACAAGCGTGCATCATCAACCCCCCTCTCCCGGGACTGCCAGACACCACAAGCGTGCATCATCAACCAGGGCTGTGGAGTCGGTAAGCCAAACCTGCGACTCCGACTCCTCAATTTCCCTTACACCGACTCCGACTCCACCACATATTGCTTATATTTAAGTGAAAAATTTATTGTAGTACAATGTGAACCTCAGACATTTAATCATTTTTATGATCCAATAATCAAGATATTTAGATAGAACAGAATATATATTGGTGTACTACCCGGTTTTCATTCTTTTTGGTACAGATACGATATGGATAGACAGATATGGATAAATGGATAGATAGAGCAGATTTCTAATCTGCTTTTGCTATTGAAAACATTATCTATGAGCTCAAAAACCTTTCAAGTGATGCAGTTTTTTAAAAAGATGATCTGCTTTTGCAGCTGAAAAACGTATCCTCAAAAAACACAAGAAAAACGCTGTGTGTGAATGTAGCCTTAGATCAGGAATATAACAGCCATTTTTAGGACATTTCATAACTTTCCCAAACTCCTATGAAAAAATATTCAGCACATCCTGCATTGAACTACTGTACCCAATTTATTATATATTTTAGGAGTCGGAGTCTGTCCATTTTATACCGACTCCAACTCCGACTCCACCAAAATGAGCACCGACTCCGACTCCACAGCCGTCATCAACCCCCCTCTCCCGGGACTGCCAGACACCACAAGCGTGCATCATCAACCCCCCTCTCCCGGGACTGCCAGACACCACAAGCGTGCATCATCAACCCCCCTCTCCCGGGACTGCCAGACACCACAAGCGTGCATCATCAACCCCCCTCTCCCGGGACTGCCAGACACCACAAGCGTGCATCATCAACCCCCCTCTCCCGGGACTGCCAGACACCACAAGCGTGCATCATCAACCCCCCTCTCCCGGGACTGCCAGACACCACAAGCGTGCATCATCAACCCCCCTCTCCCGGGACTGCCAGACACCACAAGCGTGCATCATCAACCCCCCTCTCCCGGGACTGCCAGACACCACAAGCGTGCATCATCAACCCCCCTCTCCCGGGACTGCCAGACACCACAAGCGTGCATCATCAACCCCCCTCTCCCGGGACTGCCAGACACCACAAGCGTGCATCATCAACCCCCCTCTCCCGGGACTACCAGACACCACAAGCGTGCATCATCAACCCCCCTCTCCCGGGACTACCAGACACCACAAGCGTGCATCATCAACCCCCCTCTCCCGGGACTACCAGACACCACAAGCGTGCATCATCAACCCCCCTCTCCCGGGACTACCAGACACCACAAGCGTGCATCATCAACCCCCCTCTCCCGGGACTACCAGACACCACAAGCGTGCATCATCAACCCCCCTCTCCCGCGACTACCAGACACCACAAGCGTGCATCATCAACCCCCCTTTCCCGGGACTACCAGACACCACAAGCGTGCATTAACCCCTCTCTCCCGGGACTACCAGACACCACAAACGTGCATTAACCCCTCTCTCCCGGGACTACCAGACACCACAAACGTGCACTAACACCCTGTACCCAGCCAGACCCCAGGAGCGTGCATTAACACCCCCCCAGAGACCCAACCAGACCCCACAAGCGTGCATTAACCCCCCCGACCCAAACAGACCCCACAAGCCAGCCTTAACACCCCTGGGAGCCCAAGCAGACCTCACATGCATGCATTAGTACCCCCCGAAGTACAACCAGACCCCACAAGCGTGCATTAACCCCCACCCCCAACTAGACCCCACAAAAATGCATTAGTACCCCCCAAAGTACAACCAGACCCCCACAAGCGTGCATTAACCCCCACCCCCCTGGCCCAAACAGACCCCACAAGCGTGCATTAACCCCCACCCCCCTGACAAAACAGACCCTGCAAGCGTGCATTAACCCCCCTGGGAGCCCAAAGCAGACCTCACATGCATGCATTAGTACCCCCCGAAGTACAACCAGACCCCAGAAGCATGCATTAACCCCCCCCCGGACCCCACCAGACCCGTAAGCGTGGATTAACCCCCTGCCCCAAACATACTCCACAAGCATGCATTAGAACCCCCCCAAAAGTACAGCCAGACCCCACAAGCATGCATTAACCCTCCCCGGACCCCACCAGACCCGTAAGCATGCATTAACCCCCACCCCCCTTCCCCAACCAGACCCCACAAGCATGCATTAGTACCCCCCAAAGCACAACCAGACCCCACAAGCATGCATTAACCCCCCCGGACCCCACCAGACCCATATGCGTGCATTAACCCCCACCCCCCTGCCCCAAACAGACCCCACAAGCATATATTAGAACCCCCCAAAGTACAACCAGACCCCACAAGCATGCATTAACCCCCCCCACCCCCCACAAGCATGCATTAGTACCCCCCGAAGTACAACCAGACCCCCACAAGCGTGCATTAACCCCCACCCTGGCCCAAACAGACCCCACAAGCGTGCATTAATCCCCACCCCCCTGACAAAACAGACCCTGCAAGCGTGCATTAACCCCCCTGGGAGCCCAAAGCAGACCTCACATGCATGCATTAGTACCCCCCGAAGTACAACCAGACCCCACAAGCGTGCATTAACCCCCACCCCCAACCAGACCCCACAAAAATGCATTAGTAACCCCCCCAAGTACAACCAGACCCCCACAAGCGTGCATTAACCCCCACCCCCCTGGCCCAAACAGACCCCACAAGCATATATTAGAACCCCCCCAAAGTACAACCAGACCCCACAAGCGTGCATTAACCCCCATCCCCAACCAGACCCCACAAAAATGCATTAGTAACCCCCCCAAGTACAACTAGACCCCCACAAGCGTGCATTAACCCCCACCCCCCTGGCCCAAACAGACCCCACAAGCGTGCATTAACCCCCACCCCCTGCCCCGTTCAGACCCCAGAAGCATGCATTAGTACCCCCCGAAGTACAACCAGACCCCACAAGCGAGCATTAACCCCACCACCCCCAACCAGACCCCAGAAGCATGCATTAACCCCCCCCGGACCCCACCAGACCCGTAAGCGTGGATTAACCCCCTGCCCCAAACATACTCCACAAGCATGCGTTAGAACCCCCCCCAAAAGTACAGCCAGACCCCACAAGCATGCATTAACCCTCCCCGGACCCCACCAGACCTGTAAGCATGCATTAACCCCCCACCCCCCTTCCCCAACCAGACCCCACAAGCACGCATTAGTACCCCCCGAAGCACAACCAGACCCGTAAGCGTGCATTAACCCCCACCCCCCTGCCCCAAACAGACCCCACAAGCATATATTAGAACCCCCCCAAAGTACAACCAGACCGCACAAGCATGCATTAACCCCCCACCCCCCAACCAGACCCCACAAGCATGCATTAGAACCCCCCAAAGTACAACCAGACCCCGCAAGTGTGCATTATATATCCCAAGACCCCTGCCCCAAACAGACCCCACAAGCATGCATTAACCCCCCGGACCCCAAATAGACCTTGCAAGCATGTATTAACCCCTCTGGGAGCCCAAGCAGACCCCACAAGCATTAACCCCTCCAGACCCTAAACAGACCCCGTAAGCGTGCATTAACCCCTACCCAAAAGCGTGCATTAACACCCCCCCGAACCCAAATAGAGCCCGTAAGCATGCATTAACCCCCCGACCCAACCAGACCCCACCAGCGTGCATTAATTCCCCCTCCCCTCCGGGAGCCCAACAGCTCCCAGGTAAGCCCCCAAATCCCACTAGTTAGCCCCAAGTATCAGCCCCATCAACCAAACATCTAAGAAGACACCAACCTGTTACTAAACCCTCCTGCCTGTCACCGACGCGGCTGACCTAACTCCACACTGCTCACAGACGCCGGCACCATAGAGACAGCTGAGACAGTGTGTAATGGAGGCTTCTCTCCTTGCACCAGACGGCAGAGACACGTGTAATGGCGTCTTCTCTTCCTGCCTTTGCTGTCAGAACACGCCCCCCCTGGTATGACACGCCCCCAGAGCTGACATCACACCTGGAAGGAGCCCATACAGTCTAGCATTTACCATGGCAGTACACTTCCGCGTCGCGCATCCCAGTGACTCACCCTGAGCGACGACACAGTCACGTGATTCTCTGACGTCAGCAGGGCCTTAACGGAGCAGAAGGAGGTCGTCGGCTATTAGAGAAGCGCGGCAGGTGAGTGGAAGCTGCTTATCTTCCGGGCCTGGCAGTCACAGCTCCTGCCCCTCATTGTAGAGACACGTGGAGCCGGGTGCTCCGGCTCATTCACAGACCTCAGAAACATGGCCACAGGCAGCACTGTAACACTGCCTCTCATCACTGTGCTTACTAAGTATCATAGGGATGTTTGTGCAGCGCAGCGGGAAGCCCTCACTGCTTCCTGGCGGTATAATTGCACCAACCCTGCTTTTGTCTGAGAGCATTGTTATGTTGCAGATTGGGGGCCCAGAGTCCCCAACCAAGACTACATGGGGTTTGGCAGTGTCTCCTCCAGACATTCTTCTTTCACATGTTGAGTAAAATCTGGCCGTACCGATACGTCT
The DNA here is from genome assembly GCF_039654945.1 of Dendrobates tinctorius. Lineage (NCBI taxonomy): Eukaryota > Metazoa > Chordata > Amphibia > Anura > Dendrobatidae > Dendrobates > Dendrobates tinctorius. The sequence continues at coordinate 36,389 of NW_027361997.1, read as the reverse complement.
TGTATTGTTCTCCTTCTCACATGTAGATACGTCTAATTTCTTATTTCAGATCAAGATGTCCTCCGATGACCCGCTTACTGGTGGAAGTTCTGAAGCTGGAGGATCCTGGCCATCTTCCAGCGGGCCCTCCACTAAGTTTGAGCTAGAGAAAGAGACAGAGCTGCGGCTGGAGGTGGAAGGCTCGGCCCCGGTACAGGTGGAGCTGATCTCCGGGCTCGCCGAGGTGTTTGGCACAGAGCTGACAAAGAACAAAAAATACACATTCCCACCAGGGAGCAGGGGTTCTGTGTTTACATGGCATGGCTGTACTGTCCAGCTGTGGGGGAGCCCTGATGTGGCTTATGTGTCAAAAGATACCCCTATGTTGCTCTATCTCAACAGCCATGTGGGACTAGAGCAGATGCGAGCCCAAGCGGAGCGAGAAGGAGAGCGAGGGCCCCGGGTTTTAGTGGCCGGCCCTTCAGATGTGGGAAAATCCACGCTTTGCCGTCTTCTACTGAATTATGCTGTGCGGAGAGGTCGGAGACCAACGCTGGTTGAGCTGGATGTGGGGCAAGGCTCGGTGTCAGTACCTGGCACAGTTGGGGCCTTGTGTGTGGAGAGACCTGCAGATGTAGAGGAAGGGTTCTCTGCTCAGGCTCCACTTGTTTATCACTTTGGATCTACTACTCCGGGAACGAACATTAAGCTGTACAACAAGGTGAGTAACTGGGCCAGTGTCGGGTGCTGCCGTAGCTCTTATTTAAAAAACTGTTCCAAATAAGTTCTTGGTATACCGTGACCTGACCCAGGTCTTGATTTTGGTCAGAATTGGATAGGCAAACAGAACCTGAAGCTCTTTATAACTTCCAAATCATGTGATTCTGTAAGGATTTTTGGATACCCTTTGAAACAATAACACTTAGGACAAAAGAAGAGTACAGCACATTATGATGACATAACCTGCTTCAACATAAGCCCAACCAGGGGTAATAGTAAGGTACTACATTATAGTGCATTCTGCTGTCATTTAGTTATTACTTTTTTTTTGTGAGCCTTTTCAGAAGATGTCCTACTAGTTAGAGCTGAGTAAAAAGATTTGCGGTACCCAGTTAGACCTCTAGTCCAATCCATGGTTCTAGTTCCTAGGCTCACACATTGTCATGACTTTACATGGCGAAGGAAAAAACAGGCGTCCAGGAGATGTCAAACTAGGGATGCTGGATACGAAGTTCTGCTGCAACAGAGGACTGTCGGAATTGACTACTGCAAATCATTTTGGCTCTCTCTACTGACTGATGAGTTTTTAGCCATTTTTATTTTGTATCAGTTATCCATACTTTATTATGGCATCTATAATGACATATCCGTTAAATGCCAGGTTATCATGCGGTCTCACTATTCTAACTGAACAAGAGTAGGTTTGCATTTTTAAACTACAGTTACTGATTGGTAAATGTTCTTTTAAAGTACAAACCGCGCTTTAGTCAGGAAAAGATCTCAGTCTGATGGTAAAGGAGGCTGTGGAGAGTTGTGGAAAGCAACACAGGATGCTGGATTCCCACAACCTGTAATTTTGGACACTTTTGCTAAAAAGGAGAGTTCTTTAGTGTCAGTGTAGGGACAATATTCTTCATTTTTAATTAGGGTTATTTAGAAAAGTTTTTGGTATGTGACTTCCTATTCGTAAATAAAATGAGAGTCACATAAGTGCATTTTAATGGTTTATTGACGAATTATTACATACCTTGTTTGTAAACTCTCACTCCCATTCTCTCTTCCCTCAGCTGACATCCCGTCTGGCTTATGTCTTCAACCTCCGATGTGAAGCAAATCGTCGTGCATCAGTCAGTGGCTGTCTTATAAACACGTGTGGTTGGGTTAAAGGATCTGGTTATCAGGCATTGATACATGCAGCATCTGCCTTTGAAGTGGATGTTGTCATAGTCCTGGACCAGGAAAGACTGTACAATGATTTGCGAAGGGACCTCCCCCACTTTGTCCACACACTGCTTCTTCCAAAGTCCGGTGGAGCTTCAGAACGTTCTAAAGAATGTCGGAGGGAAGCCAGGGATCTGCGGGTTCGGGAGTATTTCTATGGCCCACGTAGATCGCTTTATCCTCATGCCTTTGAGGTAAAATTCTCAGAGGTGAAAGTCTACAAAGTTGGAGCCCCATCGATTCCTGACTCTTGCCTTCCACTGGGGATGACACAAGAAGACAACCAGCTGAAACTGGTGCCTGTCACACCAGGCAGGGACATGGCACATCATCTCTTGAGTGTTGTGCCTGTAGATAGTAGCACAGCAGACGAGGGTTTGGAGGAAAAAAATGTTGCTGGCTTCATTGTCATCACAGGCGTTGACACTGAAAGACAGACATTGACTGTACTCTCACCAGCACCTAGGCCACTGCCTAAATGTGTCCTGCTCATTATGGACATAAGGTTTATGGATTTAAAATAATTTACTGAAACAACAATATTTTTGAATGTCTTCTGTGTTGGGGTGAGACAACAGGCATGTTTAACATTGTAATGAAGAAGATTTTTTTAAAAAATTTTTGAATGTTTACTATAAACTCTGTTCTATAGGTTTGTCTCATTTTCTATGAATGCATTTTATCTATGTAATGTAAAACTACTTAAACATCACTATAGTTCTTGTACTTTACAGCAAAACAGTGTTTCCCTTTTATCAGAAAGAAAAATAAGTCTCCCGGTAGAAAAACTAAATCTAATCTTAAAGATTTAAGATTAAATCTAATCTTAAAGATTAAAACTAATCTTGTTTATGACTCCTCATCTAGCTAAAGGAGGGTGAAAATCAACATGTGACTTGTAATTGGTTTTTAGTATCTCCTGATTAATGCTACGAATTTTGGAGATGGCTCTTGCTTTTTATTTTTTAAGACGAAAAATATTCTAATTCTACAGGTCTCATATATTGCAGTTCATGAGACTGTCAGTGTCTCACTGACATAGCCTGCGAGAGCCAGCCCCAGAGTGGCTCAATGATAGTGAGATCAGTAGACTCAGATGGCCACTCCAGAACCTTCACTTTGTTCTGCTGTAGCCAATGACAGGTCGACTTGGCCTTTTTTGATCGTTGTCATGTTGAAACGTCCAAGTATGTCCCAGCTTCCGGTCTGATGATTGCAAATTTGCCTCCAGTATTTGATGATAACGTGCTGCATTCATCTTTCCTTCAACGCTGACCAAGTTTCCTGTGCCTTTGTAGCTCACACATCCCCAAAACATCAGCGATCCACATCCGTGCTCTACAGTAGGAATGGTGTTCCTTTCATCATAGGCCTTGCTGACCTCTGTCCAAATTTAACGTTTATGGTCGTGGCCTAAAAGTTCAATTTTGGTTTAATCACTCCAAATTACCTTGTTCCAGAAATTTTGAGGCTTGTCTGTGTGCTGTTTTGTGTATTGTAGGCAAAACCAAAACACTTTGTGGTATTTGCGCAGTAATGGTTTTCTTCTGGCGACTCTACAATGCAGCCCATTTTTCTTCAAATGCCTCCTTATTGTGCATCTTGAAACAGCCACATCGCTAGTTTTCAGAGAGTCCAGTAGTTCAGCTGATGTTATTTGTGGGTTTTTCTTTGCATCCCGAACAATTTTCCTGGAGGTTGTGGATGAAATTTGTGTTAGTCTGCCTGACCATGGTTTTGTTTTTACAAAGCCCCTGACTTTCCATTTGTTAATCATAGTTTGAACGCTGCTGACTAGCATTATCATTTCCTTGGATATCTTTTTGTATCTCTTTCCTGTTTTATACAGTTCAACTACCTTTTCCCGTAGATCCGTTGACAATTCTTTTGCTTTTCCCATGACTCAAAATACAGAATCGTCAGAGGCTGGATGAAAGATGCAAGAAACTCACTCTGCTTTTCTGCACACACACTGATGATTACAAGCAAACAGGTCACAGGTGAAGATGTTAACTTTAGTAGCCATTCAAACTCATTTGTGTGAACTTCTGTGCATGTTATCAGGCCAAAATCACCAGGGTATGTGAACTTTTGATCAGGGTCATTTGGATGTTTTGAGTTGTCATGATTTAAAAAGAGAAAACACAGTAGTTTGACAATAAATAGCTTCACCCAACCACTAATCATGAGTGGAGAACGGTTTGGTGTTGTCATTCATATTCTATGTGTTAGGAATGGCAGAACGCACTAAATAAAAATAAATAATAAAGTGCGTTCGCCGCTCGGGGTCCACCGTGCAGTAGGTGTTACTCCTCTGCAAGGTAATGACAGACGAGCAATATGGCGGCATAATGCGCACGGGTTAGACTTCACCTGAGGTGCGCAATGCAACTGCAGCGCGGCGTAGGGCTCGGCTGCTAGTCGACAAGGCTAAGAAGCAGACGCAATGTCGGACGCTAGAGGAGAGGTGCAGTGTGCACAGTGGCCTTAGGCTTGCCACTGACTGGCGCTGACTGCTGCACTAATTCCCTATCCACATGCGTAATATCAGAGGGAAGGGGTTTCAAATGAGTCAGTCACCAGAGTCATACATCCGTCACCATTCACACATTTAGCTTGAAATGTCTATATTAGCGCATGGCCGAACGGTCATGCGCGCTTTTTATAGCCGTGCGGGACCTACCAGATCTCAGAGATGGACCAGTGAGATCTGGAGCAGGACCTGGACACATGACTCCCGATCTCCAATGGGAGATCGCCTCATGAGCATGCTCAGTAGGAGCACAGAGGAACTTAGAAACTATGAAAAAAGGCCAAGGAAGCAAAAATTCTGCTGGTGTATGTAAACTTTTGAGCACAACTGTACTTATCTGCCAGAGCAAAGTCCTGCATTGTGCAGGTGCTGCTGGGCCTCTCTAACCTTTCCCGGCACCTGTGCACTGCAGTACTTTGCTCTGCCCCCACCAGGGCAGATAAGTGTGCCTGCGCAGCAGCACAATGCTGAGCAGACTGTGTGGATGATGTAGGGACACGTAATCCACATGAAGCAAGAAGGAAGGCGGCATCGCAAGAAGATGGGAGGAGCTGAACCAAGACCAGTGACACCCCCCGAAACAGACCGCCCCATAGGTGAATATAATAAAAGTTATTTTTCTGAAAGGTGGTGGTCTTACTTCATATCGGCTAAACCTGGTGACAGGTTCCCTTTAACCATTATATGCATGAATATCCATCATTTCTGCGACCGTAAAATTAGGGTGATTCACAATTTCCTCTTGTGTATGTACTAGCATTCTGTCCATATTTTACTTATTTTTCATTTTTGTTACCTCATGTGACTTAAGACTGGTTTCAGTTTTGCGGATGTCAGAGCTGCGGAGGGCTGCGTAGTTCCTCTGTGAAGCTCCGCCCACTACCACACCTCCGTTCAGCTCTGCCTACGTCTGCATGTGGCCTGCGTACCTATCTTTAACATTGGGTATGCAGGCCATGTGGATGTATGCGGATGTGTCCACATGCGCTGTGGCGACCTGCGTCGAACGCAATATGTTGCATTTTGTTGCGGTTGCCGCAGCATCAAAATGACATGCGGAGGCATCCGCATAAAACCACATCGCCTGCATACCCAATGTTAAAGATAGGTACGCAGGCCGCATGCAGACATAGGCGGAGCTGAACGGAGGTGTGGCAGTGGGCGGAGCTTCACGGAGGAACTACGCAGCTCTGACATCCGCCAATCTGAACCTAGCCTAAGCGGTGTTATTTAGAACATGCCCTGCAGTATTTCTATGCATATAATGAAATCCTTGAATCGTCCAGGAGAAGGAAACTCCGTTCTGATCACACGTGTCACAACAAAAGAGAATATGCTCCAGCTACAGGATGAGTTCAAATGATTTATTTATTTAGTAAATGCTAAAATAGCATGTCACTAGGCATAGTAACACAGAGAAAAAAGTGATGCGTTTCAACTACAACTGCGGTCTTTATATGAGCGCCGATGAAATCCTCCTAACTCATCCTAGAGCTGGAACATATTCTTCACTTTAGTATTTATATGCATATGATTAATTCTTTACACAATTGTTTGTAAATACTCAAGTTCTCTATTTTGGCTGAAGTATTTGCCTTTGCACCATTTGTACTTTTTTGGTACTGCTTGTCTGTTAATTGCATTTCATCCTTTCGGACCTACAGTAAAGAAAATAATTATTTGATCTCTTGCTGATTTTGTAAGTTTGCCCACTGACAAACACATGAACAGTCTTTAAATTTAAGGGTAGGTTAATTTTAACATTGAGAGGTAAAATATCAAAAATAAAATCCAGAAAATCACATTGTATAATTATATAAATTCATTTGCATTATGCAGTGAGAAATAAGTATTTGATCTCCTACCATCCACTAAGAGTCCTGGTTCCTACAGACCAGTTAGGAGTTCCTAATCAACTCGTTACCTGTATTAAAGACAGCTGTCTTACATAGTCACCTTTATAAAAGACTCCTGTCCACAGACTCAATTATTCAGACAGACTTTAACCTCCACAACATGGGCAAGACCAAAGAGCTTTATAAGGATGTCAGGGACAAGATCATAGACCAACACAAAGCTGGAATGGGATACAAAACCATAAGTAAGATGCTGGGTGAGGAGACAACTGTTGGTGCAATAGTAAGAAAATGGTAGAAATACAAAATTACTGTCAATCGACATCAATCTGGGGCACCATACAAAATCTCACCTCGTGGGGTATCCTTGATCATGAGGAAGGTGAGAGATCAGCCTAAAACTACACCGGGGGAACTTCTTAATGATCTCAAGGCAGCTGGGACCACAGTCACCAAGAAAACTATTGGTAACACATTACACTGTAAAGGTTTAAAATCCTGCAGTGCCCGCAAGGTCCCCCTGCTCAAGAAGGCACATGTGCAGGCCTGTTATGATTGAGTCACCGTAGGAGGCAAAAACAGAAATGCTAGCTAAGTCCAGAAAACCAGAGAAGTTGGCAGCTGTCGGATTGCAGACCCCTGAACCTATCAACACAACTAGCAGTAGCCGTGGGGGGTTCCTACGATGCCCTAGACCCCTCGATCACAGCCGGAGAAATAGCTAGGCCTAAAGAAAGAAAGGGGAAAACTAAACTGCCCCAGAGCAGACCCCAAAGCAATAGGCAGCCCCCAACATATAATGACGGTGAAGCAAGATGAAAACACTAACAGGCAGAAAGATAGACTGAGCAAAGACGGGGCCCAATCTAGCTAGATAGGAATGGACAGGAAGGCTGCTGTCTGCAATCCGTGAAAAACCCTATGTGATGTACAATGTCTGTGCGGTATGGGGTTTTGTCTACAAAATATGATGTTTTCTGTTGTAACTTTCCAGAAAAATCCAGCCCTCTATGCCAATGCAGGCTGTCAGCTCATGCAGCACCTTCCCCCCTCCTCTTTTCGCCCATGGCTCACTCACACACTGACCAGTGCCCCCCTGCCTGGGCTAGCTCTGAAACCTTAAACCAACTTCCTCTCGAAGAGCAGGGGGAAGGGATCCCTTTGTTCGGAAAAACACAGGCTGTATGCCGGTATATGGGAAACATAAAAATAAGTCATATTACGAAAACCATACCCAGCAGAGATATAACAATCATATTTTTGTGATCTGCGCGATCCCGGCGTCCTTACGGCGCCTGTGGCGTAATTCTCAGACTTACAGAACCTGAAATATGGGTTCCTTCTAAACGGTGTATCAGAACTACTGCATATTTGGTCTTGAATCATTGTACTCAACAAATCACAACCAATGATGCCCTATATGTGTCTGTGCGGGCTGCCCCCACGGAGTTATGATTAGTATAAGTTTTCTAGTGTAATTCTACATCCAAAAGGGAGAGGTGGGATTAACCCAGCATGCATCTCTCCGTGATGTCACATAGCAAGTTTATAAAGCATTCCCTGGACAAAACCACAGCAGAACAGCTGCAGAGTCCGTGCTGACAAGAACTCCAGATGAGTGGAGACGTGTGCTCCTCCCCCCTTAAAGCCGCATGGTCTGCCTAAGGAACAATATGGAACTGTGAGTGTAATCTTTGTTTTCTCCACTTTTATCTTATACCTGTACTGTACATAATAATAATAATCTTTATTTTTATATAGCGCTAACATATTCCGCAGCGCTTTACAGTTTGCACACAACACATTATCATCACTGTCCCCGATGGGGCTCACAATCTAAATTCCCTATTAGTATGTCTTTAGAATGTGGGAGGAAACCGGAGTACCCGGAGGAAACCCACGCAAACACGGGGAGAACATACAAACTCATTGCAGATGTTGTCCTTGGTGTTGGTGTTGCAGATGTTGTCCTTGGTGTTGTCCTTGTACATATTTTATGTCTCAATTTCATAGCAACTTTTATCTGTAATCACTGTCCTCTTTCGGAAAATAAATGATATAATTATTTAGATCTGTCTCCATGCTCTAAGAATCGAACTATACGCCTTTGATAGATAATCGCTACTAATTCAAGGGGTTTGCCACGGACCCTCTTAATTTAACACTGTGAATTAAGTAACCGTGACTGGTGGCAGCGCGTTGTGTACGGCTATTGCGGCTCGCTGGCAGTTTAGAAGGGTCTTATATTGCTGAATGAGGGGCTGCGGCCACAGCATTGATAATTCCCTTACTGCAGAAGCCTGATTGCCGGTTCACAACAGGCAGCCCGTCCGGCGACTAATTATCCTAGGTGCAGTTCCCTGACTGACCTGAGGGTAAGGGGGGCGCCGGAGAGCTGCGAGTTCCAAAGTGGAACTGAGAAAGTGGGATATACATAAATCCCCGCAGTACTTGGAAGATTGATAGCAGTGGCGGGGCATCCAAGTTAAACCCCCCCCTGCGGCAAATTGTAGAGCGAGAGTAGCTTGCTGGATATTTTGGTCACATGGTGCCAGTGGTGGGATAACTAAGATAAGCCCCAACTGTGCCTGTGATAGCCGTGTGCCGGCAGTGTGTCTCGTCCCTCCGTCCGCTGATACACCCGTGTCAGTGGTGGGACTGTGACAGTGGTGACACAGGGTCCGCTGTCCGTCGCGTTTTGGTGGCAGCGGGACCCCCGTTAGTCGCCCGTAAGTGGACGAACGGCCGTGGGCTGTTCGTCACATATTGGTGGCAGCGCGGTGGGATAATATTAGAGCATTAGTGATTTGGTTTGAGCAATCATTCCTCTCACTAAAGACCTGCACGGTTCCTGCGCGAATCCTGCATCATAGGTTTTGGAGAACAGACTCAGTGGTTACTAGTCCTGAGACATTAGTGTGTACTTGCAAGTATCCCCCTCCCGTTTCTTCGTTTTTCTTTTTCTATCTTTTATTTGGCAACCATGGCGGCAAAAGGAGAACCTTGGTACAACCGGCAGACAAAGGAAGTTCTTGCTGGGTTATGCACGTACCAAGGCCTTGACGCCACGAACAAAAACAGCTCAAATGATCTCGGCTCTAGTGCAGCTGGACAACGACCAGAATCCAGCGAGCGCAGAAGTTGGCCCAGGTGACAATGGGGCTGCAGCAGAGGCTCCACTCATGAGCGCGGGCCCCACATTCAATCAGAGCACGCTGGACCCCTACCTGCAAGCGGCCTTGGACGCACTCCCTGCCGAAGACCGTGATGGACGTCTGCAGCTGATCCAGCAAGCTCGAGAGAGAGCAGAGCAGCGAGCCGAGCGGGAGGCTGAGAGAGCCGAGCGCCAGGCGCAGAGGGCCCATGAACTGGAGGTACTCCAGCGGGGTGGGAATGCCCCCACAGCCCGAAGTAGTGAGCCCAGCAGCGTCCAGACTCCTAAACCCCGGACAGAGCATTTTCCCGTGATGGAAAAGGATGGGGACTTGGACACGTTTCTGCGAGCCTTTGAGAAAGCCTGCAGACAGTACCGACTGCCCGAAGACCAATGGGCCAGGTACTTGACCCCAAGGCTAAAAGGCAAAGCTCTGGAGGCGTTTGCTTCTCTTCCGCAAGTGCATGATGATGACTATGACGCCATAAAGCAGGCGCTGATCGCCAAATACCGGCTGACACCTAAGGTATACCGAAAGAAGTTCCGGCACCTCCAACGTGGCCCACACGATAGCTACTGTGATGTGGTGCAAGGACTCAGGACCCACTTTGACCAGTGGATCCATGGACTGTCCGTTGAAACCTTTGAGCAGCTACGGGACCTGATGATCAAAGACCAGTTCCTGCATCTCTGCCCAGCTGAGGTCCAACAGTTCATCCTGGACCGCGAACCAACGAACGTGGACAAAGCGGCGCAGATTGCCGACAACTATGAGGCCAACCGGAAGCCCGAGACGCGGAGGCCAGTCACCACCAGCTGGAGAGGGGGTAAGCCTGCAACCAACCCCAATGCCCCAGCTAGCCGTCCCTCCGGAGGCCCTGTCCCTGTTGCCAACAACAGGCCGGCTACTGACAGTCGCCTGTGTCACCACTACAAGCGGCCTGGTCACTTCTCTTACACCTGTCCGGATAGGCCGAAGAACCCCCCAGCCAAGGCCCCCGGGCCCAACGCCTCTGTTCTTTTGGTGGGAGGTGTGGTTGGGAGGGCTGACGACAACGTTCAACCTGTTCAGGTGGGGGCCCGTCTTGCTACAGGCCTCAAGGACACCGGGGCTGAACGAACCCTCATCCGTCCTGGACTGGCGGCCCCTGAAGAGTTTGTTGAGGGGAAAACCCTGACTGTCACCGGGATTGGAGGCACCCGTTGTCCCTTGCCAGTGGCACGAGTTTTTCTTGACTGGGGTGCCGGGAGCGGGTTGAGGGAGGTGGGAGTGTCTGAAAATTTGCCCACTGATGTTTTATTGGGGACTGACTTGGGGCGGATGGTTGCATACTACGTCCCTGACACCCTTCCCCAAACTGATAATAAGGGTAACGTTAACCCTGATGATGATGATGATGATGGGAAACTGAATGTGTTACCTGCTAATGCCTTGATGAGTAATGATGCAACTAACAACCATTCTTTCCCCAGGTATGATGCTGATGCTGATGTGAATGTACCAAAGCAAACTGATAACCATTCTTTTCCTAGGAAGGATGATGATGATGTTGATGTATCTGTGCCGACTGAACCCGTTAATCCTTTCTTTGAAGCGGTAGATGTGTCCACAGGTACCGAAGTGCTCAGCCCCGTCACTCTGCGGAGTGAGACGGCTGAGGAACCCCTGGCAGGAGTAAGCAACGGTGCTCAAGGAAATGGGGAGGTGCATGGGGACCATGAGGAAGGTAATGCCATGCAGCTGACCAGTGCCACCGAGGAAGGTAACGCCCATAAGTAGCACTGCTCCTGAAGTGTTGGGGGTGGATGGGGAGGTAGAGCCCAGGGCAGCACCGGCTGGTGGGTCTGTAGAAATCCCCAGGGAGGCAGCATACATAGCAGCTGTCACACGCAGTCAGAGTGCCCAGATCGCAGGTAACGCACTGTCTTCTGGACCCTCTGCTGCTACAGGAGAGACTGAACCAGAGGTGAACCCAGAGCCGGTTCCAGAGGGTCCCAGTAAAGGAGGTACCCTGACGTCACTTCTGGCAGCCTCCAGCATGGAGTTCCTGGCTGCTCTGCACTCGGATGCCAGCCTGGAGAAATTGAGAGGTCTCGCCAAGACGCCCACCTCCAAGTCTGATAAGGAGAGGGTGCTCTGGGAACGAGGAAGGTTGTACCGGGAGACAGTACCCGGAGATCCTAAAAAGGAGTGGTTGAGGGAAAGACAGCTGGTCGTCCCCTATCAGTTCAGAACTGAGTTGTTGCGGATTGCCCATGAGATTCCACTCGCTGGACACTAGGGGATCAGCAAAACAAAGGCACGGCTGTCTCAACACTTCTAGTGGCCCAAGATGGGGACAGATGTAACACACTACTGCCGCTCCTGTGCCACCTGTCAAAAAGTGGGTAAGGCGGGGCCTGCTCTTAAGGCTCCCCTTATTCCTTTGCCGGTGATAGAGGAGCCTTTCCAGAGAATCGCGGTGGACATTGTAGGACCGCTGTCCGTCCCCAGCAGCTCCGGAAAGCGATACATTCTCACCGTGGTAGACTACGCTACCCGGTACCCAGAGGCAGTAGCTCTGTCTTCAACCAGGGCAGATAAGGTGGCTGACGCACTGGTGACCATCTTTTCAAGGGTAGGATTTCCCAGGGAGATGCTTACCGATCAAGGGCCCCAATTCATGTCTCGCCTAATGGAGGCTCTCTGTGAGAAAATGCAGGTGATGCACCTGGTATCAAGTCCGTATCACCCACAGACTAATGGTTTGTGTGAACGCTTCAACGGTACCCTCAAACAGATGCTCCGCATACTGGTTGAGACCCAAGGGCACGACTGGGAGCGGTACCTCCCACACCTGCTGTTCGCTTACAGAGAAGTTCCGCAGGCCTCGACCGGGTTCTCCCCCTTCGAGCTCCTGTATGGCAGGCGAGTCCGGGGACCCCTTGGGTTGATAAGAGAATCCTGGGAAGATGAGCCAAACCCCACAGAAGTGTCCATCGTGGATTATGTCATGCGCTTCCGTGACAAGATGCAGACCTTGACGCAGTTGGTGCATGACAACATGACGCAGGCTCAGGCTGACCAGAAGCGCTGGTACGACCAGAGCGCCCGGGAGCGGACCTACCAGGTGGGTCAAAAGGTGTGGGTGCTGGTCCCTGTACCAACGGATAAGCTCCAGGCAGCCTGGGAAGGCCCATACGTCGTCCACCAACAGCTCAACCCGGTCACCTACGTGGTCACGCTTGACCATGCTCGGGGTAGGCGCAAGGCCTTTCACGTCAACATGCTGAAGGCGCACTACGAACGTGAAGCTTGCGTCCTACCGGTCTGCAATCTGCCAGAGGATGGGGAGGAAGATCCCCTCCTGGACATGCTGGCCCAGGCCAAGGCCGATGGGTCCATTGAGGACATGGAGATAAGTGGTTTGCTAACCGTACCCCAGCGGTTGCAGTTGATGGCCACCCTGGAACCCTTCCGGGCCGTGTTCACCAACCAACCGGGGAGGACGGAGTTAGCGGTTCATGAGGTGGACACCGGGAATCACGCCCCATTACGGCGAACACCTTATCGGATCTCTGACACGGTGCAACAAGTCATGCGCCAAGAGATCGATGAGATGTTAAGGCTGGGGGTGATTCGACGGTCAAAAAGCGCGTGGGCTTCACCTGTAGTCGTCGTGCCTAAAAAGGATCGAACCACCAGGTTCTGCGTGGACTACAGGGGGCTCAACGCCATCACAACCTCTGATGCCCACCCGATGCCGCGCATCGAGGATCTGCTCGAGCGGTTGACAAACGCCAACTACATATCAATCATGGATTTGAGTCGGGGATACTGGCAGATTCCCCTGAGCCCTGAGGCGCAGGAGAAATCCGCCTTTATCACCCCCTTTGGACTGTACGAGTCCACGGTCATGCCCTTCGGCATGAAGAATGCCCCTGCCACTTTCCAGCGGATGGTCAACCACCTGCTTCGGGGACTGGAGGAGTACGCGGTGGCGTACTTAGACGATATTGCCGTCTTCAGTTCCACCTGGGAGGAACACCTTCAGCATCTCCAGGAGGTGCTCAAGCGTCTTCACCAGGCAGGCCTGACCATCAAGCCGGGGAAGTGCCAGATAGGCATGCGCAAGGTCCACTACCTGGGGCACCGGGTAGGCGGGGGTTCCATGAGTCCGGAGCCAGAAAAAGTGGACGCAATCGTGTCCTGGCCCACCCCCAGGACCAAGAAACAGGTGAAGTCCTTCTTGGGCACTGCAGGGTACTATAGGCGGTTCGTACAGGACTATAGCGCCCTTGCCAAACCCTTGACTGACCTCACCAAGCAGAGGCTACCCCAAACAGTCAACTGGACAGATGACTGTGAGGCGGCTTTCCAAGCTTTGAAAGCAGCCCTGTGCAACTCTCCAGTGTTGAGAGCAGTCGACAGCAGTCGCCCGTTTCTGGTACAGACCGACGCCAGCGAGTTTGGCCTCGGTGCTGTGCTTAGCCAGGTCGACTCGGGGGACCAAGAGCACCCCGTGTTGTATCTGAGCCGGAAACTTTTGCCGAGGGAAGTGGCATACTCGACCATCGAGAAGGAGTGTCTGGCCATGGTGTGGGCACTGCAGCGTTTGCAGCCCTACCTGTACGGGCGCGCCTTCACGGTGGTAACTGACCACAACCCTCTGAGCTGGTTGCACACAGTGTCCGGAACCAATGGAAGATTGCTCCGCTGGAGCCTTGCCCTTCAAAAGTACGACTTTACTGTAAAACACAGGAAGGGCAGTGAAAACGGCAATGCCGATGGGTTGTCCCGCCGGGGCGAACCCGCTGAGGTGCGCATGGCCAATTACCGAGAGGTAATGCCTCCTTAGCGCCCTCTTAAGGGGGGAGGTGTGATGTACAATGTCTGTGAGGTATGGGGTTTTGTCTACAAAATATGATATTTTCTGTTGTAACTTTCCAGAAAAATCCAGCCCTCTATGCCAATGCAGGCTGTCAGCTCATGCAGCACCTTCCCCCCTCCTCTTTTCGCCCATGGCTCACTCACACACTGACCAATGCCCCCCTGCCTGGGCTAGCTCTGAAACCTTAAACCAACTTCCTCTCGAAGAGCAGGGGGAAGGGATCCCTTTGTTCGGAAAAACACAGGCTGTATGCCGGTATATGGGAAACATAAAAATAAGTCGTATTACGAAAACCATACCCAGCAGAGATATAACAATCATATTTTTGTGATCTGCGCGATCCCGGCGTCCTTACGGCGCCTGTGGCGTAATTCTCAGACTTACAGAACCTGAAATATGGGTTCCTTCTAAACGGTGTATCAGAACTACTGCATATTTGGTCTTGAATCATTGTACTCAACAAATCACAACCAATGATGCCCTATATGTGTCTGTGCGGGCTGCCCCCACGGAGTTATGATTAGTATAAGTTTTCTAGTGTAATTCTACATCCAAAAGGGAAAGGTGGGATTAACCCAGCATGCATCTCTCCGTGATGTCACATAGCAAGTCTATAAAGCATTCCCTGGACAAAACCACAGCAGAACAGCTGCAGAGTCCGTGCTGACAAGAACTCCAGATGAGTGGAGACGTGTGGCTCCTCCCCCTTAAAGCCGCTTGGTCTGCCTAAGGAACAATATGGAACTGTGAGTGTAATCTCTTTGTTTTCTCCACTTTTATTTTATACCTGTACTGTACATATTTTATGTCTCAATTTCATAGCAACTTTTATCTGTAATCACTGTCCTCTTTCGGAAAATAAATGATATAATTATTTAGATCTGTCTCCATGCTCTAAGAATCGAACTATACGCCTTTGATAGATAATCGCTACTAATTCAAGGGGTTTGCCACGGACCCTCTTAATTTAACACTGTGAATTAAGTAACCGTGACTGGTGGCAGCGCGTTGTGTACGGCTATTGCGGCTCGCTGGCAGTTTAGAAGGGTCTTATATTGCTGAATGAGGGGCTGCGGCCACAGCATTGATAATTCCCTTACTGCAGAAGCCTGATTGCCGGTTCACAACAGGCAGCCCGTCCGGCGACTAATTATCCTAGGTGCAGTTCCCTGACTGACCTGAGGGTAAGGGGGGCGCCGGAGAGCTGCGAGTTCCAAAGTGGAACTGAGAAAGTGGGATATACATAAATCCCCGCAGTACTTGGAAGATTGATAGCAGTGGCGGGGCATCCAAATTAAACCCCCCCGCGGCAAATTGTAGAGCGAGAGTAGCTTGCTGGATATTTTGGTCACATGGTGCCAGTGGTGGGATAACTAAGATAAGCCTCAACTGTGCCTGTGATAGCCGTGTGCCGGCAGTGTGTCTCGTCCCTCCGTCCGCTGATACACCCGTGTCAGTGGTGGGACTGTGACATGGTGACACAGGGTCCGCTGTCCGTCGCGTTTTGGTGGCAGCGGGACCCCCGTTAGTCGCCCGTAAGTGGACGAACGGCCGTGGGCTGTTCGTCACACCCTATGAAAATAAGCCAACAGACTGACAGTGAAAAAGGCCCTGAAGACGCTAGTCTTCAAAAAAGCTATGTCAGTACTCAGGAATATTCTGAAGACAGAGCTACAGGCAAAAGGAGATTCAGCTCACCCCAGCAGGGAATGGCAGAATCCAGAAAAGCAAGGAAAACAAAAACAAAACACTAATGCAAACAGGCAAAGCAGAAAAACTTAGCTTAGAGGAGCAGGAATCAGACTGGTGTCCTAGAAGTCCACAGAGAAATCACCCCTTGGTACTGTATTGCTATCTTGGGCTTTGACCCTGGCTTCATCTGGTTTCTGTCTCTGTCTATGCCCCTTGGTAACATTGTCCTGTAGTTACCTTTCTAGGAGTTTTCCTGCAGCTCCTAGCTCTGTGGAGCTTAGGCCACGCCCCCAGCAGTCATGTGCTTCAGGTCCTGATACTCTGAAGCACGCATCGTCACCGCTGCTGCCCTGCTCCACAGGTATCTTTGAGCACTGTTTTCGTACTCAGGACACCCGCACTGGCTCAGTGAGCAAGTGCAGTGCGGGGCTCCTGACACTTATCATTTGATTATAACATTTATAATGTGACTCAACTCGCCATAGGTTTTGAATGAGTGGGAGCACCTGGCTTGTTTCTCTGTTTCAGTGGGAGCACTGGGCTACTTCTACTGATGACCGTCACTGCTAATGATGATTGGAACCTACAAGGAAATGGAGCATTGAGCACTTAAGAAAAATTGTACTGGAGTACTGTACATGCTGATTATTTTCTAATCATCAGAAAATGTATGTGTGGTTCCCCCCGTCCTGTCCAGCTCTGTCTGGCTCCCCCTGTTGTATGCATGGCTCCCCTGTCCCATCCTTGTATACATGGCTTTGCTCCCATCCTTGTATACATGGCTCCCCTGTCCCGTCCTGTATACATGGCTCTGCTTCCACTCTCCCATCCTGTATACATGGCTCTGCTTCCACTCTCCCATCCTGTATACATGGCTCCACTCTCCCATCCTGTATACATGGCTCTGCTTCCACTCTCCCATCCTGTATACATGGCTCCATTCTCCCATCCTGTATACATGGCTCTGCTTCCACTCTCCCATCCTGTATACATGGCTCTGCTTCTACTCTCCCATCCTGTATACATGGCTCTGCTTCCACTCTCCCTCCCTTGTATATATGGCTCCGCTCCCACTCTCCCTCCCTTGTATATAAGGCTCCGCTCCCACTCTCCCTCCCTTGTATATATGGCTCCGCTCCCACTCTCCCTCCCTTGTATTTATGACTCCGCTCCCACCCTCCCTCTCATGTATTTATGGCTCCGCTCCCACTCTCCCTCCCTTGTATTTATGGCTCCGCTCCCACTCTCCCTCCCTTGTATATATGGCTCCGCTCCCACTCTCCCACCCTTGTATTTATGGCTCCGCTCCCACTCTCCCTCCTTTATATTTATGGCTCCGCTCCCACTCTCCCTCTCATGTATTTATGGCTCCGCTCCCACTCTCCCTCCCTTGTATTTATGGCTCCGCTTCCACTCTCCCTCCCTTGTATATATGGCTCCGCTTCCACTCTCCCTCTCATGTATTAATGGCTCCGCTCCCACTCTCCCTCCCTTGTATATATGGCTCCGCTCCCACTCTCCCTCCCTTGTATTTATGGCTCCGCTCCCACTCTCCCTCCCTTGTATTTATGGCTCCGCTCCCACTCTCCCTCCCTTGTATTTATGGCTCCGCTCCCACTCTCCCTCCCTTGTATTTATGGCTCCGCTCCCACTCTCCCTCCCTTGTATTTATGGCTCCGCTCCCACTCTCCCTCCCTTGTATTTATGGCTTCGCTCCCACTCTCCCTCCCATGTATTTATGGCTCTGCTCCCACTCTCCCTCCCTTGTATTTATGGCTCCGCTCCCACTCTACCTCCCTTGTATATATGGCTCCGCTCCCACCCGTGTATGTATGGCTGGGCTCCCCCATCATACTTACCCTCACGTCGCTGAACTTCCCTCCCTGCATCTCGCGGCGCTTCAGCTGCTTCCTGTGCGGAGCGGTCACGTGCTACCGCTAATTAAGGTCCATGAATATGGACGCCACGCCTATGGGAGAGGAGTGGCGTCCATATTCATGACCTTAAATGAGCGGTACACTTGACCGCTCAGCGCTGGATGAAGCCACTGCGCCGACAGGGATGCAGGGTGAGTATCAGCTGCTGCACCGCCGCTGGCTCCCCTTGTGTCCGCGGACCGGCAAGAGCACTGCAACGGCCCGGTGCTGGGCCGCGGACCGGTGGTTGGGGACCCCTGGTCTAGGCTACTCCATGACTTTAATGTGCTTGTCTTTGAGCCACTCCTTTGTTGCCTTGGCTGTATGTTTTGGGTCATTGTCTTGCTGGAAGACCCAGCCACGACCCATTTTTAATGTCCTGGCAGAAGGAAGGAGTTTGTCATTCAGAATTTTTCGGTACATGGCTCAATCCACACTCCCATTGATGCATTGAAGTAGTCATGTGCCCTTAGCAGAGAAACACCCCCAAAACATAATGTTTCCACCTCCAGGCGTGACAGTGTTCTTTGGGTCATAGGCAGCATAAATCAAGCTTCTGTGAAATCAAACTGTCCACTTAGGAAGAAACACAGATTGACAATTAATTTCAGATGCTGTTGTGCAAATGGAATAGACAACTGATGGAAATTATTGGCAATTATCAAGACACACTCAATAAGGAGTGGTTCCGCAGGTGGGGACCACAGACCACATCTCAGTACCAATGCTTTATGGCTGATGTTTTGGTCACTTTTGAATGTTAGTTGTGCTTTTACACTCGTGGTAGCATGAGACAGACTCTACAATCCACACAAGTGACTCAGGTAGTGCAGCTCATCTAGGATGGCACATCAATGTGCGCTGTGGCAAGAAGGTTTGCTGTGTCTGTCAGCGTAGTGTCCAGAGGCTGGAGGCACTACCAGGAGACAATCCAGTACACCAGGAGACGTGGAGGGGACCGTAGGAGGGCAACAACCCTCCACCTTTGTGCAAGGAGGAACAGGAGGAGCACTGCCAGAGTCCTGCAAAATGACCTCCAGCAGGCCACAAATGTGCATCTGTCTGCACAGTTAGAAACTGACTCCATGAGGATGGTCTGAGTGCCCAACGTCCACAGATGGGGGTTGTGCTCACAGCCCAACACCGTGCAGGACGCTTGCCATTTGCCACAGAACACCAGGATTGGCAAATGCGCCACTGGCGCCCTGTGCTCTTCACAGATGAAAGCAGGTTCACACTGAGCACATGTGACAGACGTGACAGAGTCTGGAGACGCCGTGGACAGCAATCTGCTGTCTGCAACATCCTTCACCATTACCGGTTTGGCAGTGGGTCAGTAATGGTGTGGGGTGGCATTTCTTTGGAGAGCTGCACAGCTCTCCATGTGCTCGCCAGAGGTAGCCTGACTGCCATTAGGTACCGAGATGAGATCCTCAGACCCCTTGTGAGACCATATGCTGGTGCAGTTGGCCCTGGGTTCCTCCTAATGCAGGACAATGCCAGACCTATTGTGGCTGGAGTGTTTCAGCAGTTCCTGCAAGATGAAGGCATTGAAGCTATGGACTGGCCCGCCCGTTCCCCATACCTGAATCCGATTGAGCACATCTGGGATATCATGTCTCACTCCATCCACCAATGTCACTTTGCACCACAGACTGTCCAGGAGTTGGTGGATGCTTTATTCCACATCTGGGAGGAGATCCTGTTATGAACTGGTCACCGAGGAGGATTGGAATAGGTTAGGCCACCAGGAAACCAGAAAGGTTGGTAACTTAGCGGATTGCAGACCCCTAATCCTAACAACACAACTAGCAGTAGCCGTGGGGCGTACCTACGATGCCCTAGACGCCTCGGCACAGCCGGAGAGCTAACTAAGCCTAAAGCAAGAAAGGTGAAATCTAAATTGCCCCGGAGTAGAACCCCAAAGGAATAGATAGCCCCCAAACATATATTGTCGGTGAGACAAGATGAGACACAAACGCAGGCAGAAAATAGACTGAGCAAACGATGGCGCCCAAACTGACTAGATAGGATAGGAAAGGAAAGACACTGTCTGCAATCACGCAAAAACCCTAAAAAATCCAACACGTCTGATGTACAAAAAACACTGAGGTCTCACGACCTCTCCCCCACTATATCAGCATTCAGGTGTGAACTGGCAGCAAAGCAAAAGAGACTAATATAACAGGGGACTGAACAAACTGACACAAGCTGTAACATATGGAGCGGGGTCCAGCACTGCCCCAGCAGGGAGCACGCTGAACACTCACAGCAAAGCAGAAAGAGGCAAAACCAGATCAGATGGAAAGGATTAGCAAATGAACAACTTAACCCCTTCCCGACCTGTGACACAGCGTATGCTTCATGATAGTCGGTGCCAATCCGACCCATGAAGCATACCCTGTGACATGACTTCAAAGCCCCCCTGCGGGTCGGGTGACCGGGGTCAATGAAAGGTCACCTGACCCGCAGATACAGGGGGCTTTGTAATTCACCACAGGGGGTGTGGCTTCGCCCCCACGTGGCTACGATCACTCTGACTGGCTGTTAAAAGTGAAACAGCCAATCAGAGCGATAGTAATATTTCATCAATGAAAATTGATGAAATATTACAATCCAGCCATGGCCGATGCTGCTGTAGCATCGGACATGGCTGGAGACACCGATCCAACCCCCCCCACCGGCGATCGCCCCCCTGCCACTGAATGACAGCGGCGATCTGCCGCCGCTGTCATCATCTGCCCCCCTCCCATTCCCTCCGCTCCCCGCCAGCTTCCGATCCCCCCCTGGTACCTCCTGAGTCCCCCTGTCGCTCCCAGTGTCCCGCGGGTCCGGATCGTGGGCGCCGCCATCTTGGAAAATGGCGGGCGCTTGCGCAGTGCGCCCGCCCGAATCTGCCGGCTGCAGATTCCATTCTTTCATTTTGATCACTCTCACAGTGATCAAAGTGAAATAAAAAGTAAATAAACCCCCTGATTATCACCCCCATAGGTAGGCACAACTAATACAATAAAGAAAATATTTTTATTTTTCCATTAGGGTTAGGGTTGGAGAGATGGTTAGGGTTGGAAAGAGGGTTAGGGTTGGAAAGTAGGGTTGGAAAGAGGGTTAGGGTTGGAAAGAGGGTTAGGGTTGGATATAGGGTTAGGGTTGGAATTAGGGTTAGAATTAGGGTTAGGGTTGGAATTAGGGTTAGGGTTGGAATTAGGGTTAGGCTTGTGGTTAGGGTTATGGTTAGGGATGTGTTGGGGTTAGGCCTGTGGTTAGGGGTGTGTTAGGGTTAGTGTTGAAGTTAGAATTGATGGGTTTCCACTGTTTAGGCACATCAGGGGGTCTCCAAACGCGACATGGTGCAACCATTGATTCCAGCCAATTTTGTGTTCAAAAAGTCAAACGGTGCTCCCTCCTTTCCAAGCCCCGACGTGTGCCCAAACAGTGGTTTACCCCAATATATGGGGTATCAGCGTACTCAGGAAAAATTGCACAACAACTTTTGGGGACCAATTTCTCCTGTTACCCTTGGGAAAATAAAAAATTGGGGGCTAAAAAATTATTTTTGTGGAAAAAAAATGATTTTTTCATTTTCACGTCTCTGCATTATAAACTTCTGTGAAGCACTTGGGGGTTCAAAGCGCTCACAACACATCTACATAAGTTCCTTGGAAGGTCTAGTTTCCAAAATGGGGTCACTTGTGGGGGTTTTCCACTGTTTAGGCACATCAGGGGCTCTGCAAACGTAATGACGACCGCAGACTATTCCATCAAAGTCTGCAATTCAAAACGTCACTACTTCCATTCCGAGCCCTGACGTGTGCCCAAACAATGGTTCCTCCCCACATATGGGGTACCAGCGTACTCAGGATAAACTGGACAACAACCTTTGGGGTCGAACTTATCCTGTTACCCTTGTGGGAAAAAAAATTGCGGGCTAAAAATCTTTTTTTTTTTAGGAAAAAAAATGATTTTTTATTTTCACGGCTCTGCGTTATAAACTTCTGTGAAGCACTTGGGGGTTCAAGGTGCTCAGTACACATCTAGATAAGTTCTTTGGGGGGGTCTAGTTTCCAAAATGAGGTCACATGTGGGGGGTTTCTACTGTTTAGGCACACAGGGGCTCTGCAAATGTAACATGACGCCCGCAGACCATGCCATCAAAGTCAGCATTTCAAAATGTCACTACTTCCCTGCTGAGCCCCGACGTGTGCCCAAACAGTGGTTCCCCCCCACATATGGGGTACCTGCGTACTCAGGACAAACTGTACAACAACTTTTGGGGTCCAATTTCTCCTGTTAGCCTTGTGAAAATAAAAAATTGTGGACTAAAAATTTTTTTTTTTTTTAGGAAAAAAATTTTTTTTTTATTTTCACGGCTCTGCGTTATAAACTTCTGTGAAGCACCTGGGGGTTCAAAGTGCTCACTATGCATCTAGATAAGTTCCTTAGGGGGGTCTAGTTTCCAAAATGGGGTCACTTGTGGGGGAGCTCCAATGTTTAGGCACACAGGAGCTCTCCAAACGCGACATGGTGTCCGCTAACGATTGGAGCTAATTTTCCATTCAAAAAGTCAAATGGTGCTCCTTCCCTTCCGGGCCCTGCCATGCACCCAAACAGTGGTTTATGACCACATATGAGGTATTTGTGTTCTCAGGAGAAATTGCCCAACAAATTTTAGGATCCATTTTATCCTGTTGCCCATGTGAAAATGAAAAAAATGGAGGCTAAAATATAATTTTTGTGAAAAAAAAGTACTTTTTTTTTTTTACGGCTCAATTTGTGAAGCACCTGGGGGGATTCAAAGTGATCACTATGCATCTAGATAAGTTCCTTGGGGGGTCTATTTTCCAAAATGGGGTCACTTGAGGGGGAGCTCCAATGTTTAGGCACACAGGGACTCTCCAAACGTGACATGGCAAGCGCTAAATATTCCAGCATATTTTCCATTCAAAAAGTCAAATGTGCTCCTTCCCTTCTGAGCCCTGCCGTGCGCCCAAACAGTGGTTTATGACCACATATGATGTATCGGCGTACTCAGGAGAAATTGCCCAACAAATTTTAGGATCCAGTTTATCCTGTTGCCCATGTGAAAATGAAAAAAAAATTATGCTAAAAGAAAATGTGTTGGAAAAATTAAAATGTCCATTTTTTCCTTCCACGTTGCTTTAGTTCCTGTGAAGCACCTGAAGAGTTAATAATCTTCTAGAATGTAGTTTTGAGTAGCTTGAGGGGTGCAGTTTTTAGAATGGTGTCACTTTTGGGTATTTTCTGCCATATAGACCCCTCAAAGTGACTTCAAATGTGAGGTGGTCCCTAAAAAAAATGGTTTTGTAAATTTTGTTGTAAAAATGAGAAATCGTTGGTCAACTTTTAACCTTTATAACTTCCTAACAAAAAAAAATTTGTTTCCAAAATTGTGCTGATGTAAAGTAGACATGTGGGAAATCTTATTTAGTAACTATTTTGTGTCACATAGCTCTCTGGTTTAACAGAATAACAATTCAGAATTTGAAAATTGCGAAATTTTCAAAATTTTCGCCAAATTTCTGATTTTTTCACAAATAAACGCAAAAATTATCGACCTAACTTTACCACTAGCATGAAGCCCAATATGTCACGAAAAAACTATCTCAGAATCGCTGGGATGCGTTGAAGCGTTCCAGAGTAATTACCTCATAAAGGGACACTGGTCAGAATTGCAAAAAATGGCCAGGTCATTAAGGTCAAAATAGGCTGGGTCATGAAGGGGTTAAATGAAAAATGCAGGATCAGGCAGGAGACAGCAGACCTCAGAATGCACAGGAAGAAACTAATCACCATCAGCCACTGAAGGGAGCCTGCTCACTT
Organism: Dendrobates tinctorius; assembly: GCF_039654945.1. Lineage (NCBI taxonomy): Eukaryota > Metazoa > Chordata > Amphibia > Anura > Dendrobatidae > Dendrobates > Dendrobates tinctorius. Next base: position 12,606 of record NW_027361997.1, on the reverse strand, counting down.
AAATACTCCAGTCAGTAACCCCTGATTTCCAATCATCGTTGTCAGGTGGCAGACTTCGGCCAGCTCCACTACCCACAGTAACCACCAGAGGGAGCCTCGACTCAGAAGTCAAATCGAGAGAGTTCACAACAAGATCCCTCAGGAGACCATCCGCCACCTCATCAGGAGCAAGCCCAGGCGTTGTAGGGAGGTCATACAGCCACAGGGAGGTCATACAGGCACGAGGAGGCCACACACACTACTGAGCATCATGTTGACTTGTTTTAAGGACATTATATTCCACTTTAATTTTGTGTGTGACTCCAAATACAGGCCGCCATTGGTTAATAAATTTGATTTCCATTGATGAATTTTGTATGATTTTGTTGTCAGCACATTCAACTTTGTACAGAACAAAGTATTCAATGAGAATATTTCATCCATTCATATTTAAGATGTGTTGTTTGAGTGTTCCCTGCCCTTTCGGGCTTACATGCTACAGGATGGTGGGGAAGGAGACAGTAGGTTGAGGGGTTGCAGCAGCTCCAGTGATGGTGAGGCGGTAGCTCCAGTAGTGGTGAGGAGGCAGCGGGGATCATTGCAGGCTGTAGGCTTTCCTGAAGAGGTGGGTTTTCAGGTTCCGTCTGAAGGATCCGAGTGTGGTTGATAGCCAGAAGTGTTGGGGCAGGCAATTCCAGAGGATGGGGGCTATTCGGGAGAAGTCTTGGAGGCGGTTGGGTGAGGAGCGAATAATAGTGGAGTTGAGAAGGAGGTCTTGGGAGGACCGGAGATTACGTGAGGGAAGGTATCAGGAGATTAGTTCAGAGATGTATGGAGGAGACCGGTTGTAGATGGCCTTGTAGGTCAGTATTAGTAATTTGAATTGGATACACTGAGGGAATGGGAGCCAGTGAAGAGGTTTGCAGAGGGGAGAAGCGGAGGAGTAGCGAGGAGAGAGATGAATTAGTCAGGCGGCAGAGTTGAGGATGGACTGGAGAGGTGCAAGGGTGTTAGCAGGGAGGCCACAGAAAAGGATGTTGCAATAGTCGAGGTGGGAGATCATGAGGGCATGCACAAGTAGTTTAGTAGATTGAGGGTTGAGGAAGGGACAGATTCTGGAAATATTTTTGAGCTGGAGGCGACAGAAGGTGGAGAGAGCTTGGATGTGGGGTTTGAAGGACAGGGCAGAGTCAAGGGTTACTCCGAGGCAGCGGACCTCCAGTACGGGGGAAAGCGTGATGTCGTCAATTGTTATAGAAAGGTCGGGTAAGGAAGATCTGTGAGATGGGGAAAAGATGATTAGTCTAACAGCCATATCCTCCTTCTCCTCTTGCTTCCTCAAACTCAATGTGGACAAATGTCCACACTGAGTTTGAGGAAACAAGAGGAGAAGAAGGAGGATATGGCTGTTAGACACTCTGGGATTCTGGAGAGCAGAGAGGTGACGTCTGGGCCAGAGAGGTAGATCTGAGTATCATCGGCATAAAGGTGGTACTGGAATCCGTGGGACCAGAGGCGTAGCTAGGGTTTTGGTTCAGAGGGAGTGAAACTTCGAGTGGGCCCCTAACCAGAGAACCTCAACAGATGGCCGCGCTGTTGCCAAAAATAATCTATATACTGTATAAAAACACCAATATTGATATTACCGCCATATGGTCAGAGGTAAATAATACCAGTCCTACAGAACATATAGTAGATTACAGCAGAGTTACAGATAGTGTCTTACCGCTGACGTTCTTTCTGATGGAATCGTTCACTTTTCCCGTCTTTTCCAACTGGCCCAGACCGACATGACGACTCCTCCAGGCAGGACTCGGCTACAGAGAATACAACAAAGACACGTTTCACTTCTCAGATTTTCAGCACTGTCACCAATTGGACTATTCTCGACCTGCACAAACTGCTTATCATGCTGATACCCCAATACTGAGCCGCTGCTGCCGTATGTGTCCCTATTACTGCACCTCCTGTGTGGTTCTGTGTGGCCTCTAAATTTTAAAGCATCCCTCTACAATATATTGATGCTGGGTGCAAGTGCCCTAGAAAACAGTGCCCACATGTTGTCCCTGTAGGTATTTGCTCTGGTGGGTAATGGCAGGGCTGCAGTAACGAGGCAACACACAGGCTCAATGTCTAATTTCAGTAGTTTAATGTCAAGTTGCAAACAGCAGGCTAACAGAAAATAAGGGAAAAAACATAAATGTACTACAGCTTGGAGAACAACTGGTCCCAGACTCACCCCTTGCACGGGACGGGCTTAACTAAGCGGCTGCCAGGTCCGCGGCATCCGCCAGGTGCCATTCCCAGGGTTGTTGAGAGTCTCGCTGCTATAGTCCTGCAGCACGGGGATCCTGTATACAAGTTCAGGCTAAGTCCAGCCAAGTTCCTGTAACTTCCAGACACACACCATGTGCCAAATACCAACCTCCATTACATAGCCCTTAAGCCCTCCCACCGGTGAGGTAGACATCACATGGGCATAACATCATCGCAGGTCCTGTCTTTAGAGAAAAACACGGCCAAACATTAATCTGCTGGAAGAACTGTATCTCCCATCCAGTAAAACACCCTTTACTGTACCACATACCTCCCTCCTATGTTCAACCCTAGAGGGGTGGACACACGACATACAGTGAACTCTGGATAGGGCATCTGCATTCCCCTGTAGTCTGCCTGCCCGATATTCTATTGAAAATTTAAAATTTTGCAGGGACAGGAACCACCTGGTGACTCGGGCATTCCTCTCCTTAGCTTGACTCATCCACATAAGAGGGGAATGATCTGTCACCAACCGAAATGTTCTCCCCAGCAAATAGTAGTGCAATGACTCCAGTGCCCACTTGATGGCCAGGCACTCTCTCTCCACAATACTGTACTTGGTTTCAGCTGGGGTAAGCTTCCGGCTTAGGAAACTAACGGGATGCTCTTCCCCGTTAACCTCCTGAGACAGCACGGCACCGAGCCCTATCTCAGAGGCATCAGTCTGCACAACAAACTCTCTTTTGAAATTTGGAGTGATCAGGACTGGTGTACCACCCAGTACCCCTTTTAACTTTGTAAAGGCCTCCTCTAAAGGGGGTTTTACACTAAGCGATATCACTAGCAATATCGCTAAAACGTCACTGGTTTTGTGACGTTATAGCGATATTGCTAGCGATATCACTATGTGTGATACTTACCAGCGACCGGCTCCCCCGCTGTCCATCGCTGATCGCGCGAGAATGTCCGGCTCCATTTCTCGTCGGGCGCTTCCTGCTGAGACTTCCTGCTGTGACGACGAGCGACGCTGGACGCGGGCGGGAGGACGCCAGGATCGCTGCGTGTGAATGGTAAGTATCGTGCGCTGCGTCGCTGCTGCATCGCTGTGAGGTCTTTCTGTATGAAAGCTCACTAGCGATCATTTAGCGATGCACCAGCGATCCTGACCGGGTGGGATCGCTGGTCGGATCGCTGGTGCATCGCTAAATGTAAAAGGGCCTTAACTGTTCATTCCAGTGGACCATCACAGATTTCCTTCCTTTTAAGCAGTCTGTTAAAGGCGCGGACAGGGTTGCAAAGTTGGGAATGAACCGCCTGTAATATCCCACCAAACCTAAAAAGGCTTTTAACTGTTTTGTTGTGAGAGGACAGGGCCAGTTCTGAATTACCTCCACTTTATTTACTTGAGGCTTGAGAACTCCTCTCCCAACGACGTAACCCAAGTACCGAGCTTCCTCCAACCCTATGGAGCACTTCATTGGGTTGGCAGTTAGCCTTGCTTGTCGCAGAGAGTCTATCACTGCCTGTACTTTTGCTAAGTGACTTTCCCAGTCGGTGCTGTACACAATAATATCGTCTAGATAGGCTGAGGCATAGCGGCGATGGGGACGGAGAACAATATCCATTAAATCGCTGGAACGTTGCTGGTGCGCCATGTAACCCAAAGTGTAACACCTTATACTGGAACAGCCCCTTAGGCGTTACAAAAGCCGTTTTTTACCTTTGCCGCCTCTGTTAGTGGTACCTGCCAATAACCTTTTGTGAGGTCCAGAGTTGTAAAATACCGTGCCTGCCCAAATCGCTCTATCAACTCGTCAACCCGAGGCATAGGGTAGGCGTCAAACTTTGAAATGTCATTACATTTCCTAAAATCATTACAGAATCTTAGAGACCAATCAGGCTTGGGTATTAGGACTATTGGGCTGGCCCACTCACTTTGGGACTCTTCTATGACCCCTAACTGTAGCATAGTTTTCACCTCTTCCGAGATGGCTTGTCGCCGGGCCTCAGGCACCCGATATGGCTTTAGTCGGACTTTGGCCTGTGGCTCCGTGACAATGTCATGTTGGATTAGGAAGGTGCGTCCGGGGAGCTCCGAAAAAACATCTGTATTTCGGCTAATGAACTCCCGGACCTCCTGAGCCTGTCTAGGAGACAAAGTATCTGCAATTTTGACTGCGGGTTGGGCTTCTCCTGCCTCGCTCCGATGCCTTCTCCATCTGAAACGCACCATGGTTTTCTCTATATTTCCATGGTTTAAGCAAATTAACATGGTAAACCTGTTCTGGCTTTCTCCGTCCTGGCTGGTGTACCTTGTAGTCTACTGGCCCCACCTTTTCCATGATCTCGTAGGGTCCCTGCCAACTTGCAAGGAATTCGCTATCTACGGTAGGCACAAGTACCAACACCCGATCCCCAGGGCTAAAGGTTCTTACCCGAGCCTCCCAGTTATACACCCGACTCTGTGACTGTTGTGCTGCCTCCATATGTTCCCGGACTAAGGGTAGCACTGTCTCCATTCTTTCTTGCATTTTTGCAACATGTTCTATCACACTTTTGTGGGGGGTAGGTTGATTCTCCCACGCCTCTTTGGCTATATCAAGTAAGCCCTGTGGATGTCTGCCGTACAATAGTTCAAAGGGCGAGAACCCCGTAGATGCCTGAGGCACCTCCCGCACTGCAAACAACAAATATGGCAATAAGAGATCCCAGTCCTTCCCATCTTTGGAAACTGCCTTCTTTAACATGCTTTTCAGCGTCTTATCGAACCTTCCTACCAGACCGTCTGTTTGGGGATGATAGACCGATGTGCGCAACTTTTTAACATTTAGCAAACGGCAGAGTTCCTTCATAATTTTTGACATAAAGGGGGTTCCCTGGTCTGTTAAAATCTCCTGAGGAATTCCCACCCGTGAAAACATACCCATAAGTTCCTTTGCTATAAGCTTAGCTGATGTGTGGAGCAGAGGAATGGCCTCAGGATAACGGGTAGCATAATCTAGAACTACTAGGATGTGTTGGTGTCCCCTTGCTGACTTATTGAGAGGCCCCACCAGATCCATTGCCACTCTCTCGAAGGGTACCTCTATAATTGGCAAAGGCACCAAAGGACTCCGAAAGTGAGGATGGGGACTGTTTACCTGGCACACTGGACAGGAATTACAGCACCGTTTAACTTCTTCATGGACCCCTAGCCAGTAGAACCACTGCAGAATTCGGTCTAGGGTATTCTTTTGGCCCAAATGCCCACCAAATATATGCGCATGCGCTAAGTCCATTACCAGCCTACGATATGTCTGAGGTACGAGTAACTGTTCTACCAGTTCCCCACGTATTTTCTCTACTCGGTACAACAAATCTTGGTGTAGCTCAATGCGTGGCAGCACTGAAGCTGCCCCAGGTTGTTGGGGTTCCCCATTGACAAACAATACATTTTGTCTGGCCCAGGCCAAAGTAAGGTCTCGGAGTTGCAGCATACCAAAATTGTCACTTGACACATTCAAGTCTGACAATTCGGGACCCGGCGACAAGTTTTCCACCTCTCCAGCCAATAGTTATAGAGGAGAATTCTTCCCCTCGTCCACGGAAGGGAAGGTAACCCCTACCGCCAGCACTTCTTTCTCCGGGCCACCAGGTTCATGCCCTACTTCTGGAGAATGTAACCTGGCTTGCCTCTGGTGCCAGCAGTTGCTCCGTGGGTGAGACAAGAGATGGCCACAGCATAGAAAATAAAGGAAAGTCTCTTCCAATTATCACCTCATAATGCAAATTAGTCACAACCCCCACCTCGTGGCACCGCCTCCCCGCTGGCGTGCTGATCGATCACAAGTGCGGTGGGATAGTTTTTTAAGTCCCAATGTATACATAACACCCCAATTTTCTGACCCATATACTCACTGGTTTGTATCCAGCTGGCTCGTACCAGGGTTACAAGACTCCCTGAGTCCAATAGGGCCACAGCCGGGGTGCCCTCCACTTCAACCTGGCACAAATGTTCCATATTGGGACCTTTTGGGGTGCCCATTGCACACATCGGTTCGGCATAGTGAGACTGGCGGTACCCAAAGTTGGGGGCAATCAGCTCTCATATGACCTGGTTCCTGGCACCGCCAGCAGATTATGGGGCTCCTTACTTCCCCCGATAATTCCTGAGCGGCCCTCTTGGGCTCCGCTCGCCGAATCAGGGGTGGAGACTTAGGGAACCTTCCTGTTACCTTCAGAGGAGTCCCTCCCTGTAGCTCTTTGGTAGCTCCATACCTCTCTATGAGGTCTATCAACTGCATGGCATCAGTAGGGGATGACTGTCCGACCCATGTCTGGAGGGAGTGGGGCAAAGCCCTCCAAAACTTATTAGTCACTATGCGGTCCAGCATGGTAGTGGGGGACAACACTTCAGGCTGCAACCATTTTCGTAACAGGTGCAAAAGGTCGTAATACTGGAACCAAGCCGGCTTGGAGGGGGTTAACTCCCACTGGGCCCGAACTAACACATTTACCTCAAGACGTGCCAGTATCTCACCATTGACGACCGTGTAGTCCGCCCTTTGCTCCATGGGTAGGTCCTGACATGCTTTCAAAGGTCCTGGGGCCAGAACAGAAACGGAGCGATTTCTGCCCACTGGTCCCGGGGTACCTTCTCTCTCTCAGCGACTCCTTTGAAGATCTCCAGGTACGCCTCCACATCATCCGACTTCTCCATATTGGGAACCGCTGTACGAACCGCTTTCTGGACATCATGGATTCCCCGGTTAGTTCCTCTTGTCTGTGCTGTCGTAATATGCTGTATCAACAGCTGATTGGTTTCCTACTGCTGCTGCATAGCCTGCTGTTGCATGGCTTCCTGCTGCTGCATGGCCTCCTGCTGCTGCCGCATGACCTCCTGCTGCTGCATAGCCTGCTACTGCTGTCGCATGGCCTCTATGAGCGTTTTGACTGTGGCCTCCATTTCTGGAAAGTTCCCCACCTGGGTCTGTGCCACTTGTTTCACCCAGGACATAGGCTGGGGTACAGATCAAAATAAGCAAAAACAGCCTGGCTTCACTGCGTTTGCCCGCATTCTCCACCAATTGTAGGGATTCGCTCTGGTAGGTAATGGCAGGGCTGCAGTAATGAGGCAACACACAAGCTCAAAGTCTAATTTCAGTGGTTTAATGTCACGTTGCAAACAGCAGGTTAACAGAAAATAAGGGAAAAACATAAATGTACTCCAGCTTGGAGAACCACTGGTCCCAGACTCACCTCTTGCACGGGACGGGCTTAACTAAGTGGCTGCCAGGTCCACGGCAACTTGTGTACAAGTTCAGGCTAAGTCCAGCCAAGTTCCTGTAACTTCCAGACACACTCACCATGTGCCAAATACCAACCTCCATTATACATAGCCCATAACCCCTCCCACCGGTGAGGTAGACATCACATGGGCTGATCACGTGACCATGACATCATCGCAGGTCCTGTCATTAGGGAAAAACATGGCCAAACATTAACCTGCTGGGAGAAATGTATCTCCCATCCAGTAAAACACCCTTTACTGTACCACATCCCCTAGAATGTAATAGTGCCCTGTGTGCCCCTTTGACAGTCACAGTAACCCAAGTGCCCCTATAACAATAAGTGTCCACTTTACATTTAGTAATGTCCCAAGTCTCCCCCTGTACAGCTCCTCTATACACAGTATGATGCTCTCTTATACACAGTATAATGCCCCCGTCACTATAATCCCCATACTGTATGATGGCCCCATAGATAACATCCATATAGCACAGTGGTCTGCAACCTTTCTGACCTTGAGAGCCACATTCAGCTTAGAGAGAAGGTCGCGAGCCACATTCAGCACTGAGAGAGGGGCGTGAGCCACATCCAGCTCCCCTCTACTTCAAAGTAGTGTCAACCAAAGCCCCCATTACAGGTATAATGATAACCAAAGCTTTTCCACAGAAATCACTCCAAAGCAGTACACTGAGATCCAGGGGTTCCCACAATACCCCCATTCAGTATTCTCCCATCAAGGACTCCCAACACACTGTCACATCCAGCTTTGAGCACCTCCTCTAACAGGTAGTACCATCCTACAGCATACCATACCTAAAACATCTCTAAACCTTTAAGACCAGTAAATATGCATCCAGATCTGCTGTGCAGGGCTACTCACAAAATTCACCATTTTGAGAGGTATTCTTCATACCTGTTTGTTAGACCTGGAGATAATGCACCAAGCTGGCAGTCGCGAGCCATAATTCATGGGATTGCGAGCCACATGTGGCTCCCAAGCTACAGGTTGGGGACCCCTGATATAGTATAATACACCAGAGAGTCCTCAATATAGTATAATGCACCCCCATAGTTAGCCTCTATATTATAATGCACCCCCAAAAGCAGCCTCTATCTTATAATGCACCCCCTTAGTCAGCCTATGTAGCCCCATAGGCAGCCTCTGTACCCCCATAGACAGCCTCTGTATTATAATGCACCCCCATAGACAGCCTCTGTATTATAATGCATCCCCATAGGCAGCCTCTGTATTATAATGCACCCCCATAGGCAGCCTCTGTATTATAATGCACCCCCATAGGCAGCCTCTGTATTATAATGCACCCCCATAGGCAGCCTCTGTATTATAATGCACCCCCATAGGTAGCCTCTGTATTATAATGCACCCCCATGGGCAGCCTCTGTATTATAATGCATCCCCATAGGCAGCCTCTATATTATAATGCACCCCCATAGGCAGCCTCTGTATTATAATGCATCCCCATGGGCAGCCTCTATATTATAATGCATCCCCATAGGAAGCCTCTATATTATAATGCATCCCCATAGGAAGCCTCTATATTATAATGCATCCCCATAGGCAGCCTCTGTATTATAATGCATCCCCATAGGCAGCCTCTGTATTATAATGCACCCCCATAGGCAGCCTCTGTATTATAATGCACCCCCATAGGCAGCCTCTATCTTATAATGCACCCCCATAGTCAGCCTCTGTAGCCCCATAGACAACTTCTGTATTATAATTTACCTGCATAGGCAGCCTCTATACCCCCATAGGCAGCCTCTGTATTATAATGTACCCCCATAGTCAGCCTCTGTACCCCCATTGACAGCCTCTATATTATAATGTACCCCCATAGGCAGCCTCTATGTTATAAAGCACACCCATAGGCAGCCTCTGTATTATAATGTACCCCCATAGTCAGCCTCTGTACCCCCATAGACAGCCTCTGTATTATGATGTACCCCCATAGTCAGCCTCTGTACCCCCATAGTCAGCCTCTGTACCCCCATAGTCATCCTATTATAATGCACCCTGTTACAAAAATAAATCTAATACTCACCTCTCTTCCTCCCAGCTTCTGTGCTGCTCCCTGCTCTTCTCCTGACAGCGGGCGCGAGGCACTGACGTCATCGTGCCCGCTGTCAGGGAGAGGGGGGTGATGGGAGAAGGAGCTTTCTCCCTCTCTCAGCACTGCGGTCAGCTGTATGGGCTAGATGTCAATACAGCTGACCCTGTAATGACGGGCAGGGGTCCCACTGCTGGCACAGGCCCCGCCTGCTCAGGGGCCCCATAGCGGCCGGGCGGCAGAGCAGGGAGATCGATTCTTCCTGCTCTGCTGCAGAATGTAATTGTATCGGCGTGCACAGTTACGGTAGCGTAGGTCTGGGTGGGCCCCCTCAGAGCGCGGGGCCCGGTGCCACCGCCCCCTCTGCCCCCCCCGGTAGCTACGCTACTGCATGGGACTTTATGAGTTGCCCCAGGCCAAGTGTATAGATTGAGAGAAGAGTAGGGGTCCTAGAACAGAGCCTTGGGGGACTCCAACAGAAAGAGGGTGGGATGAGGAGGTAGTGTGGGAGTGAGAGATGCTGAATGTGCGGTTGGAAAAATATGAGGAGATCCAGGATAGGGCGAGGTCTTTGATGCCAAAGAAGGAGAGGATCTGTAGTAGGAGGCAGTGGTCAACTGTGTCGAACGCAGAGGACAGGTCTAGAAGCAGGAGTATTGTCCGTTAGCTTTGGCTGTAAGTAGGTCGTTGGCAATTTTGGTCAGGGCAGTCTCAGTGTAATGATGGGGGCGGAAGCCAGATTGTAGATTGTCAAAGAGCAAGTTAGATGATAGTTGGGAGGAAAGTTCAGTGTGGACATGCTGCTCCAGTTTAGAAGCGAATGGGAGCAGTGATATTGGGCAATAGCTGGATGTGGCTGTTGGATCGAGGGTTGGCTTTTTAAGGATAGACGTGATTGTGGCATGTTTGAAAGCAGAAGGGAAGGTACCGGACGTTAGTGATAGTTTGAAGAGGTGGGTTAGGGATGGGACAAGAGTGGTGGTGAGGTTGGGGAGGAGGTGGGATGGGATAGGGTCGAGAGCACAAGTGGTGAGGTATGATTTGGAGAGAAGATGAGCAAGCTCCCCTTCAGTGATGTTAGATAAGGAGGTTATGGGGTTTGGGCATTGGTCTGGTATACAAAGGGGTTGTGGTGGTTGACCAATAAAGACTTGCCGTGTTTGGTCTTTATATATATTAGATACTGTATATAGACATATAGATAGATTAAAAGCTGACAAATGATCTGCAGCATACAGTATAATCACAGAGTGACAGGTTAGAATAGATATATACACATAGAATAGATGTATATACCGTATATTTGTATTTATATTGCAGAGAGAGATATATAGAAGAATAGCCGATAATTCATTTGCCAGGCTTCTGTAAAATCACTGCAGGAGCCGACAGGATAGGAGAGATGGATTACATACTGTAAATCCATATAGAATAGGTAGATATATAGATTTAAGTGACAAATACAATTAGTATAGTGTGTGATTTCTGCGTAATCGACCACGTTTCCCCCCTTTTCACTCTGTCCCCAAGTGGATATTTTTGCGAAATTGATTCCTGCCGATTTAAAAACCATTTCCAATAAAGGTAAAAGGGATAATCTAACTTGGTCTCAGAGGAAAGTGTTAAAAGAACTGAAGGAAATGCAGGATGTGGTTATCAAACCTGCTGATAAAGGGGGGAACGTGGTCATTTGGCCAACAGTGAAACAAGAGAAAGAGGCTTTTAAACAACTGCACAATAAAGATACGTAAGTGCTGCTTTCTCATAAACCTTTGTCTCATTTTCATGTTGAATTATTGGAAATTTTGGAGGAATCACTTGACATGGGAACCATCAATAAAAAACTTTTTGATGGACTGTTTGTCAAGAATCCCATTGTGCCAACATTCTATCTTCTCCCCAAGGTCCACAAAGATGCAATTAATCCTCCAGGGCATCCTACTGTCTCTGGCATAGGAGGGCTGTGTGATCCTATTTGTAAATTTATTGATCAGCCGCCGGCTGGGAGATATACATTTTTCAACCTAGACGGTGCTAAGATGCGTCCGTCCCAGCTGAAAAACACTGGTGAATGAGGAGATGCTTGGGGCGCAGACTCAGTGACTAGCGGTGACGTCACTGAGTCTGCGCTCCCTCACTGCCTGAACTGTGATGACCTCTGGACCGTGGGAAAATGCCAGTGAAGAGGCCGCAGCAGTTCATGCTCAGTGTCTTCATATTTCAGACAACTCTATCTATCTATATGTATTCTACGTGTGTATATCTATTCTTTTCTAACCTGTCAGTGTGATTTTACTGTACACTGCACATGAATTGCCGGCTTTTCAAAGGACACCGGTGTGTAAAAATCGGACAGCACTTGCATGGTGCACCCTGAAAAAAATGTGCAAAAAACACAAAAATATGTGAAGTAATTCAGTGCACCGATCTGGCATCAGTCGAACATTCCTTCGGCGGATATTAGCTACTCACAAATGGCACCCTTACATAATCCAGCTGCTGCAGCATCTCAAAGAGGATAACCCAAATCGACACGCTGAATTTGCAGAATGGGCGAAACAAAAATTGGAACAGGACCCTCAGTTTACACAGAACATTATGTTCAGTGATGAGGCAAACTTTTTTGTGAATGGTGAAGTTAAACAAAATCGCCGCTACTGGTCTGACACTAACCAACAGTGGATAGATCCCTCCAAGACTGTTGGAACACAAAAATTGATGGTATGGTGTGGTATATGGGGTACAAAGATAGTGGGGCCATTCTTCATCAATGGAAACCTCAATGCCACTGGATATCTGAAATTGCTTCATGATGATGTGTTGCCCTCTTTATGCACTGAAGATGGCACGTTCCCGGAGTTTTTCCAGCAAGATGGTGCGCCACCACATTATAGGTGTCAGGTCCGAGCATTCCTACATGAACAGTTTTCTGGAAAGTGGATTGGTCGTCGTGGGCCAGTTAAATGAATACCAAGGTCTCCCGGTCTGACCCCCTTAGACTTTTATCTTTAGGGTCATCTGAAGGCAATTG